>NC_135233.1:19920000-20568333 GCF_051348905.1 Ranitomeya variabilis
ACAGTGTGTGTGTGTGGTGCATACGGTGGCGTATACAGTGTGTGTGGTGCGTACGGCGGCGTATACAGTGTGTGTGGTGCGTACGGCAGCGTATACAGTGTGTGTTTGTGTGGTTACGGCGTATACAGTGTGTGTGTGGTGTGTACAGCGGCGTATACAGTGTGTGTGTGTGTGTGGTGCGTATGGCGGCATATACAGTGTGTGTGTGGTGTGTACGGCGTATACTGTGTGTGTGTGTGTGTGTGTGTGTGTGTGGTGTGTACGGTGTATACTGTGTGTGTTTGTGTGGTGTGTATGGCGTATACAGTGTGTGGTGTGACGGTGTTCTGCTGGTGGTACTGCACAAGAGACTGGTACCACCAGCAGTTTCCATATTGAGACACCTATCACTTGGGTGTCCCAATATGGAGGTCGGTGAACTTTCTTCCGCTTGGAATTCTGGGATCCGGACACATCTGGACAGAACAGGATGTGAAGACATTACAAGGCAAGTATATAATTAAGAAGATACGTCGCCCGCACTCCTGTACATTTCTCACACGTCTCTATTACCTGATTATGAAGAGGTCACCATAGACTCAGGAAAGCTGTGAGACTCCGCCCCCTCCACATGACTGATCACATGGCCATGACATCACCAAAGGTCCTTCACCTCCACAAGCCTGACTCTGGCTCCGCCCCCTCATGTGACTTATCACTTGGAGATGACATCATCCCGGTCTCTCCCTCCACTGATCTCAGTCTCCAGTTGGGCAGTGAGGTGTCGTGTGCTGCAGGGAGCTGTACAGCCTGTATATGTGCGGTGCACTCTGTGCAGTATTATTTCTAGTTATGATGTTATATAAACATTGTAATTGTCACCTTCCACCTCACGTGTCTCCCCTTTTCCTCATAGGTTGTAAGCTTGTAATCATGTAAAGCGCCATGGAATAAATGGCGCTATAACAATAAATAATAATAATAATAAATAATCTTGTGAGCAGGGCCCTCATTCCTCCTGGTATCTGGTGAGCAGGGCCCTCACTCCTCCTGGTATCTGGTGAGCAGGGCCCTCACTCCTCCTGGTATCTGTTTTGATCTATGTTTATTGTTATGCTGTAATGTCTATTGTCTGTACAAGTCCCCTCTATAATGTAAAGTGCTGCGGAATATGTTGGCGCTATAGAAATAAAATTATCTGTATTTCTGAGTGCAGATTATTGTATTCTGTTTTCTGTACATTTATGGAAGCTGTTGGTGGATATCGGTCTGCGCTCGGACCGCAGTGCATGGACTCAGCAGCCCCACAGCATGTATGAGGGTGTAAGCAGCTTGCGGGATGCAGTGACATACAGGAGGCAGAGCAAGGGTTAACAAATATAATAACAGGGGAATACTCCAAGCAGGGAGGTAAAGGGTTAAAAAACACCAAAAAAGGAAAAATTCAAGAAAACACACCAAAAACAGGCAGAGATGCTTACCTGTCTAAATGGGCCTCAATACAAATGCACAAGCAGGGTGCAGCGGACCCAAATAAAATAGCAAATGCACAGGTGCAATACCTAATTAAACAGCCAGCCTTCAGCCAGGGATTGGCCGTGTGGTACACCAGTGCACTAAGATACATAATCTGTATGTGGCGTGTTCTTAGTGCACTGGTGTACCACACAGCCAATCCCTGATTGAAGGCTGGCTGTTTCATTAGGTATTGCACCTGTGCATTTGCTATTTTATTTGGGTCTGCTGCACCCTGCTTGTGCATTTGTATTGAGGCCCATTTAGACAGGTAAAGGGTTAAACAGGGGATTAAACAGTTAAAATGGCAAAGGCTATTGTGAGTTGAAGAACAACGGTCCAGATAACGGCAGTCCTGATGAAATTCAGTGGTTCATAAATCCATGAAATGAATAGCGCCGACAATGGCTGGGGCGGTGTCTTTTCCTATGGGGTCCTGTGGGCAACAATACCCCGTCTTCTGGTGGCAGCGGTCGGTCTCCGGTACCTTCTGCTACCCCTAGTCCATATGCTGTAGTGGCTGACAAGGGAGTGGGCCACAGCACTGTACGAGCCCAACGTGGCTCAGCAAATATACACCGGCAAAATCAGGGTCTCCCGTGAGCGGGAAAGTATGAGCTGGTCAGGCGGGTTACACAATCTGTCCCGTACGCGGTTCTCTCTGCGGCACGTGCGCTGTACTCACGGTCATGAAGCACACGGCACCTTGATCTCTGTCAGCTACGGAGCACGCTGCACCTTCCTCTCTATGTTGCACGCTGCCTGTTCCCGCCAAGACTGAAGCACTGACAACCACTGGCGCGCTGCTTCTCCGGCGGGGTACTGCACCTGATCTCTGTCTGGCAGCACGCACACAGGACTCACTAGCCCGGAACGTTCAACACCTCGCTCCATGGTGACCTACGGACACCAGCAGTGGCGGTGCTTGGGCGCGGGCCTGCGCTGTACAGATGCTCCGGGCCGCAGCACTCACTGGTCCCTGCCGCTGAACACACGGCTTCCCTGTGCACAGCAGTCTCGCTCTCTCTGGATTGCTGCAGCACTCCCGGCCTCTCTCTTTCTCTGGTGCGGACCCTTTGCAGTAGATGGGGGCAGCCGTAGCGCCGGTACTCGGTGGGGGAACGGGAAGCGGAGAGCGCCACTCTCCTCTCTGCGCGCTACCCTGGGTTGGCGCCAAACTGCTCTGATGAGTGCACTTTCCCCTTTTATATCCCTGCCCCCCCCCCCCTCAGTCAGGAGGAAGGTCCGGCTTGCTATTGCTTCCCCCCCCCCCGGAAACAGAGGATGCAGCCTCGACAGTTCCAGCCCCAGCAAGCAGGTACACACAGTGCTCCTCTCCCTTATAAGGATGCGGGCAGGAGATCGGCGCCCAGTCCATGCACTGCAGAGCGGCAATGACAACCACAGTGGTCTGCTGCAGACTCCGAGTTGTCATGTTAACCCATCGGTGACCCATAGTCATTGACACGGGCGCCGATGGACGTGGTTTGCGACGCGTGCACATCATTGGGTGTTAAGGGGTTAATAAATGTAAACAGTGTATATTATTGCATATATATTCATTGATTATACACTACCAAAAATTTTCTTTATTAGTATTCTTTAAAAACCTATAACTTCTAGAAAATACTGTAAATACACCCCAAAACATGAGAAAAAGTGATAATAGAAAAAAGTATCAAGTAGTCAAGCATAAAGGGGGTCACCCTATTTGTCAACTGCTCTTGTTCCTACCTGTCCGGAGAGGTTGGAACCCTTTTAAAACGCAATTGGCGCCGCTGCTCCTCTTTGACTAGTCCTGGGCATCCTCACTACCGCCTCCTCAGCCTCACCCTGTCAGATTCAGGACGCAGACTCTTCTCAGCAGCTTCACCCTGTTGGACACAGGGTGAGGCTGCTGAGGGAATTCTGTGCCTGGCAGGGGGAGGCTAGTAAGGGAAGACTGCTTATGGGAGTGAGGATGGGCTGCTGAGGGAAGCCTGCGTCTTGCATCTGACAGGGTGAGGCTGAGGAGGCGGTGGTGAGGATGACCAGGGCTGGTCGACGAAGAGCAGTGGCACCAATTGTGTTTTTAAAGGTTGTCAACCTCTGCAGACAGGTAAGAACAAGAGTAGTTGAAAAAGAGGGTGATCCGCCTATATGCTTGACTACTTGATACTTTTTTTCTATTATCACTTTTTGAGTTCTGATGTTTTGGGCTGTATTTACAGTATATTCTAGAACTTATAGGTGTAAGGAAAACTACCTCATGTACATGGGAGGACCAGTGCGATACGGATATCACCCCGCCGTCACTAATCTGTGACGGAGCTTACACAGTCTCAACTCTCTGGTGCCCCCCTTACCCTCAGGTCAGTCAGGGAACTGCACCTAGGATAAGTAGTCGCCAGAGAGACTGCCCTGTCACATACTGGTTATCGGGGCACTCTGCAGTAAGGACGGTATATATATCACCAGTAACAGGCCAGGAATATATATATATACAGTATATATATATATAAACCTCCGATCTGTCACTGCCAGGATCTCCCAATAACACCAGAATGGTACGCTGCCACCAGTTCCTCGTTAGATATAAGCCCGGTCCATTAACAAGCTTATATCGAGTCAGAAACTAACCCCGGGTAGCATATAAGTACTAGCCGGACTCAAGGACTTGGGAGATTGGGTTTTGAGATAAAAAAGAAGCCCAAAATTAATTGATATTTTAATTGCCGAAAGGCGCAGTAGGAACTACAAATATATACAGATATTACAGTCAGAGGTACAGATAAAAATTAGGGTACAGATTGGGGAAAGCAGCTAGCTGGATGTGTTAAGTTACCGTTTCTTATAGCATGTGGACCCCAGGGAAGCGCTTGAGTCCACAGGCACCTTCTTAGTTTCTGTTCTGTCTCCACACGTGACGCGACATGGCTTCCAAGGCAGAACAAATACGGGGCTAAAAGTGTGTAGCTAGCTTTTAACCCTTAGCGTGCCCCCTCCCATATTTGAAGCCACCCTTCTGGGTTGGACTGAATTCTCCACCCTTGACCTCCTAGCTGAAATAATTCCCAATATCTAGGTTGTGCCATAACTCCCTAGCGAAAGATCCAAATGGGATGACTGAAGTCTCAATGGGTTCATTGGGGCTGGACCAATACAGAGAGTCCAAACTTGCATCAGCTAGGTGGTTCTGGAGAGTCAGTCTCGATAGCTTGGTGTCCGGGACAGCTAGAGCAATCTGAGATACAGCGGTGCGTGCAGGGGCCTCCCCGGGTTCTGGTGGTATGTTGGACTTAACTCTGAGATGCACGGTATTTTCATATTTCATCTCTAGATGTCAGTCACGTTTGTCTAGAGTTTGCTTTGATGCCGGCTGCCTTGCACAAAGGATAGCAGGGGGTCCTAGCTCTGCTCCTCCTTGCCTCATTAACACGTGGCTTCTAATTGTCTGGCCATTTGACAGAAGTTCTACTCTGTGTACTTCTCCCAAGGGTGAGGGCCATATTCCAGGAGTGGAGGGAGATTGCTAGATACTATATTGGGCTTAAATTACTAAATCGAAAATGGTGTCTCCCTTGTCCCTCACAATAGGTTTTTAATGAATACTAATAAAGTTTTAGGTAGTGTATAATCAGGGAAAGGGTCATTGTGAGCCGAAAAGTCGCACAAGAGAGATGTGGGTTTGAATAAACTGCACATGTTTCCACTTTGAAAAGGTTTTGGAGTGCTGCCTTCTTTTCTTTAATCTGTATGCATTTTGGGTGGATGAGTGGACCATCTCGCCCAGGAGGCCGGGCACCCGCTGGTGAGCATTGTGCTGTTCCAATTTTTTTGTCTATTTTTGTCCGGAAATGCGTGCACAATCAAAAATTGAAAATATTTTAATATTGTGTATAATCTACAATATTTTACTCTACAAGCCATTTTTTTGTTCCATGGATAAAAACACCATGGAACTAGGAGTCTTTAAATATACGCCTGAGGAGGAAGAACGTATTCTTGGGGGCATAGATGGAGAAGCAATTTTTCTTAAGACACCTTCTACATTGGAATTAAAATGCAAGTATGAAAGTGAGGTTAAACGTCTAGTGAATTTACAACTACATATGATGACTTTGGGGCAGTACTATAAAGAAGGTAAAATCCCTAGAAGACTGAGATCGGGTATACGCCCAAATTTATTTCAGAACAATGCAGCATATTGTGCACGGTTTGTAATGATATCAAACAAATATGTTATGGACACAATCTTGCTCAATATAGACTTTTTACAGACAGAAATTAAAAAGTTGCAATCTAACATCGGTGAATCTGAATGTAAAATACAGACACTTATAACAACTAAAGAATGGAATATATTTAAGGAAAAGGTTGATAAAGAGAGTGCAAGATTGCGTTGGTCTTTGTATAGAGATTTATTTTAGTAACAGCTCTGTCATCTGCTGAGGTTCTCCTACATTCGCTATTAGGTTGCGCCACCATATTTGTAATCAGGGTTACATGGTTAGGGACCCACTCAGAAGTTTAGCCCCCTTAGCTATGCTTCTGGTCGGTTCCATGAAGAATGAATGGAGCAGCATCGTGCATAATCGACTACCACTCCATTCACATAGGACTGTTCAAAGCTCTGGTTCTCTAGAACAGAGGGGGTCCCAGGGGTCAAACCGGCAACAATTGAGAAGTTATCCCCTAACCAATGAATAGGGAATAACTTTCAACCTTGAGCAATACCCTTTTAAGTTCCCCACCTGACAAATTTGGTATGATCCGAACATCAAAATGGCTTCTACCCTGTGTGACATTTTAGATGTTCAAGAAGATTTTCTTTTCTGTCACATTTGTAACATTATGAAGCTGGAATTGGCTTCTACTCTAAATGAATCTTTGATGGTCAACAAGAATTTATTCATGGCCAAAGTATTTCCCACATTCAAGTCATGAAAATTATTTCTACCGTGTATGAGTTCCCAGATGATGTATAAAGCCTGATTTATGAGTAAAACATTTCCCACATTCTGGACATGTGTGTGGCTTCTCTCCTGTGTGAATTCTCAAATGTTCCACAAGATTTGATCTCTGGCTAAAACATTTCTCACATTCTGTGCAGGGAAATGGCTTCTCCCCCGTGTGAACTCTTTGATGCTTCACAAGATATGATTTCTTCCTAAAACATTTTCCACAATCAGGACAACAATGTGGCTTGTCTTCTGAATGAATTTTTAGATGTTCCATAAGACTTAGTTTGTGAGTAAAACATTTCCCACATTCTGAGCATGAAAATGGAGTCTCCCCTGTGTGACTTCTTTGATGTTTCACAAGATTTGATTTATAGGCAAAACATTTCCCACATTCTGAGCAGAAAAATGGCTTCTCTCCTGTGTGACGTCTTAGATGATCCAGAAGATTTGATTTCTTCCTAAAACATTTCCCACATTCTGAACACAAAAATGGTGTCTTCCCTGTGTGACTTCTGAAATGTTCTATAAGACTTGATTTCTGACTAAAACACTTTCCACAGTCAGGACATAAAAATGGCCTCTCCCCTGTGTGAGTTCTCTGGTGATTAACTAGATACCATTTCTTGCTAAAACATTTCCCACATTCCAAACATGAAAATGGCTTTTCAATTCTGTGAATTTCTTCATTCGGTAAAAGATTTGATTCAGTATATACTTTTTCCCCACATAGAAATGGATTCTCGATTCTAAGCCCAGTTCCTTGTCTGCTGATCAGTGATTGATTAGACACTACCGTTATGCGACTGGTATCGGTGGACAGATCTTCGCTCTGAAGGACCACAGGTATATTTACAGATATCGAATTATCTTCTGTAGTATTAGTATCATCTACATTATGATAGGGAGCTATACGGAGACATCTATAGGAGTTTCCCATCCAATCTTTACCTAGAAAAAAAAAATAATTTCTCAAATAAAATATTTAAAAAATGGGGAATATTTTGTAATTTGCATATTTTTTAATAAAATAAATTAAAAGGAGACTAATTTTGGACAGACCAGGCCAATTTTTACAACTCCGACCACTGTCACTTTATGAGGTAAGAACTCTGAAACGCTTTAGCGGATACCACTGATTATGAGACTGGTTTTTTTCAATGACATATTGTACTTCACAATCGTGGTAAAATTTCTTCTTCTTCATAACTTGCATTTATTTGTGACAAAAATGGAAATTTGGTGAAAATTTTGAAATGTTCAAACGTTTAATTTTTATGCCCTTAAATCAGAGTTATATCACACGCAATAGTTAATAAATAACATTCTCTACATGTCGACTTATATCAGCACAATTTTTGAAACATAACTTCCAAACAAAAAAAGTGCTAAATGTTGACCAGTGATTTGTAATTTTTCTGACAAAATTTACAAACTTTTTTTTTTTTTTTTAGGGACCACATCACATTTGAAGTGACTTTGAGGGGCCTGTATGATAGAAAATATCCAAAGGTGACAGCATTCTAAAAACTGCACCCCTCAAAGTGCTCAAAACTTCAAGAAATGTCAAGTGCTTCACAGGAACTTTTGAAATGTGGAAGGTAAAAATTAACATTTAACTTTTTGTCGCAAAAATTTTATTTTAGACCCAATTTTTTTTTATTTTGCAAGGGTAACAGGAAAAAATGGACCCCAAAAATTGTTCTGCAATTTATCCTGAGCATGCCGATACCCCACGTGGGGGAAAACCACCACTGTTTGGGTGCACGGCAGGGCTGGAAGGGAAAGGGCGCCATTTGACTTTTTTAATGTAAAATTAACTGTTATAATTAGACGGACGCCATGTTGTGTCTCGAGAGCCCGTGAAGTGCCTAAAAAGTGGAAACAGACCACAAGTAACACCATTTTGTAAACTAGACCCCCTCAAGGAATGTATTTAGATGTGTTGTGAGCACTGTGAACCCCCAGGTCCTTCACAGAAGTATATAATATATAATTGTATTTTCATATGGCTAGTATGAGAAAGTAGACCCCAAAATTTGTTATGCAATTTCTCTGGAGTACGCCAATACCCCATATGTGATCAAAAACTACTTTTGAGGCATGGTGCAAACCTCAGAAGGAAAGAAGTGCCATACTGGAGTTCACTTTTTGCTGGACTTCTTTGAGGGTGCCATGTCACATTGGCAGAGCCCCTGAGGAGCCAAAACAGCAGTGAGCCCATTTTACAAACTATACCACTCAATGAATTCATCTAGGGGTGTAGTGATCATATTGACACCATGGGTGTGAATTTTATACCATTGGGCAATGAAGAAAAAAATAATTACATTTTTACGCTCAAAATTTTGTTTTAGCCCCAGATTTTACATTTTCACACTGGGATATGGGTAAAAGTGGCACCAAATGTTGTCCCACAATCTCTGCTGAATGCAAAAATACCCACTATGTGGCTGCACAGTACTGCTTAGCGTTCGATCTCTCCCGAGTCTCGCCCTATGGCTAAACAGTCTACTTTTATACCGGAGACATCCTGGATCGCATAATTATCTATAATTTGTGAACTCCATATACAGATTCCCTAAGTGCTAGAACAGCAGAATACCCCCTCAAGTGACCCAATTTTTGAAATTATATCTACAGGTGTAGTTAAGATTTTCACTCCATGGGTATTTTCCAGAAATAAGCAGCAGTGGATGTTGCTCAGTAACAATTGCAAACTGCCATTGTAGGGACCAGTACTTTGTAGTGACCAGTACCTTGTGGATCCCGTATATTGTGTCCAGCTCATGCATCGGGAGACACACGCCCATTAATTAGATGGGCTCTAATCGCTACAGGAATGCCAAACATGTGGACGCTAAATGTGTATTAGGCACACTGTGGGGCCCAAAAGGGATGGGGCATTTGGATATGAGAGCGCACAATTTGCTGAATTTCTTTTGGGGGGCGAGGGCTATTTACCTTTTCCAGAGCCTTTGTGCTACCAGTAACGTGGAAGCCCCCTATATTTCCATTAACAGATGACAGACCTGATTGGGGACTTGCTTTTTGTGGATTAAGTTGAAGCTTTTATTGGGAACACTTTATATAAAATTTAGGATGACATTTATCCGGCGCTCTCTACGCTGACCACTTACTTCGGGGTTTCCCTTTAAAACTCAGTGATTTAATTCAGATTAAACCCCCGAGGGATCCATTCACTATAATGAGGCAGCAGAGGTACTCTGGACTCTGTCTGGCTTCTGTTCAGCTGTGCCCTTTTTTTTCAGAAGTGCACAAAACTGTGGCCGACGGCACTTTTATGCTCACCTAAAAAAATTGGACACCGCCGGATAACAGGTCAGACGGCATCCACAGTGCCTTCATGTGCCTCATTATAGGGAATCTTCCGCCAGAGGTTCTGTCTAAATAATAAATAAATAATCTAAATAATCTTTGGGAGGCAGAATGAAAAAATCAACAGCATGTGAAGAATGGGTTTTATGCGGTCTAAGTGATTAGGCGACTTTATTCTTTGGGTCGATGCGATTACAGCAATACCAAATTTATATCGGGTTTTTATGTTTGTCTACTGACACATACTTTAGTGTGTGTCAGTAGACAAACATAAAAACCCAATATAAATCGCTTTTTTTAACTAGTTTTTGCATCACCATATTTTGAGAGCTATAATTTTTCCATATTTCGGCCGACAGAAACAGAATCATATGTGGGCTTGTTTTTTGTGGCATGAGTTGTTGTTTTTATTGGTACCATTTCACGACCCCTTACCAGCCTGAGAATACCAGACCCCAGTTGTCTGGTTTAGCAAGGCTAGATGTCAAAAAATGGTGTGGACCCCATGCCAATTTTTTAAATAATTTATTTAACTAATTTAAAAATACGGCGTGGAGACCCCTCTGTTCTTGATAACCAGCCTTGCTGACAGCTGCAGCCCCCAGATGTCAGTTTTGCCTGGCTTGTTACCAAAAACATGAGGGAACCCACGCCATTTTTTAAAATTACCGTGTTTATTTACAGTGCAGGTGGCAGGTGATGAATACTCCTATCAGCCACTCCTGCTCTCACTGTTATTAGCGGCAGCAGGCTGCAGCTGATGGGAGCAGTAGTCCCATCAGCTGACACCAGTGACTGGAGGTAAACTTTATACCTCCGATCACAGCTGCTGGATTACGCTGGAATTTGACAGCATGGGAACCGCAGTTGTCTGACTGGCGGGGATAATTTCACTGCCGATCAGCAGCAGTGTTTGCCACACTGTTATGCACATGAAAGCACAAGAAACACCCGGTATTCAGGTAGCCAAACCCGAACAGTAACACGGACTTCCTGGTGAAGTCCCTGTTCGGAGTCTCTGCCCGAAGAGTAGGTGTTAGGTCCGGATGCCGAACTTTACTGTTCGGGTTTGTCCATCTCTAATTAGTGCCTGTGGACAGACAGTCACTAAAAAAATTGCTATCAATAATAGTAATAATAATCACAACATGGACATTTTTCTGAACTTCCCATCACTGATCCCAAAAATAGAGAAATTTAGATTGAAACAAGATTATTGAGAGGCGCCTACCCGTCAGTGACGCTGAGGTCTGATGTTGAAGTCCACTCGTCGTTCCACCAGAACTTTCCTACAAGAATCCAACATTAAACACATGAGAAAGAGAAAAAAGGAACCCTAGTTAATTTTATGTCTAGACATGAACGAATCAACCCCAAAATGAGAAATATCTCCGTGCAGCAATGACATTCAACCAAGCACAAGTCTACTGAAATATTGCCATTATCCTCGGCGTGAAATAATCTTCGTCTATTGTAAAGCGGACACTGTGTTAAGTAAAAACAGTTCTTAGATTAATCTGAGATGTCACCGCTTTTAAAGTAAAGAAGACTTTCATCACTGCTTGAGATTAATCCTTCTACTTCTTTCAGTACTTACTTTTGTGAGCAGTGTTCTGCTTTAGAAGCAACAATAACAGGATCTGCTGGAGCCTCCAGTACTCGGCATGGCGGCCGGACATTAGTAGAAGCCTCATTATATCAATGTATAGAGAATGTACAGAAATCTCATCTCATCTACCTGATGATCCCGGGGGACATCTTCCTCCTTCTCTGGCCGATCCTGGGAATATAGAGGACTGGGACTTCTCTCCGGGGGATTTCTCGGACTGGATCCATCTATAGGAAATAACCGCAGTGACTGAATACATTGTCTATATGTGATGAGCAGATGATGGGGAATCTAGACGACTCTCAGACATGTTCTCTACAACCCAGGAAGGTCTCCTCTTACCCGGAGATGTGATGGTCCGGTGATCCTCCATCATGGCGTCCTTGTATAGATCCTTGTGTCCTTCTATATACTCCCACTCCTCCATGGAGAAATAGACGGTGACGTCCTGACACCTTATAGGAACCTGACACACACAATGACCCGCCATTAGCAGACCCCTCCCCCGGCGTTATTGTCTAATGTCCCAGCATTCCCCGCAGCGCTCACCTCTCCGCTCAGCAGCTCAGTGATCCTATTGGTCAGTTCTAGGATCTTCTGCTCATGTATCAGTGAATGAGGTGGAGGCTCGGTGATGTCACTCGGGGTCCTGCTCCGCCCTCCTGACACACGGGGGGTCACACACTCCCCAGACAATGTCTTTACCACAGAATGATCCTGTGTATGGGGAGACGCTGATCACTACACAGAGGACAAGAATCCTTCACATTTCCCGTCATTTCCCTGCTTTACTCCTAGAGATCATAGTGATGTAATGCGAAGATCTCACCTCTCCAGTGATCCAGTAGATAATCTCCAGGGTAAGGTCTAATATCCGAGCCGCCATGTGGTCTGTGTCCTGCTCCATCCTCGGGGGGTCATTGATGAAGAAGACCATCGTCTATTCAAGGAAAATTAACCTGAAGAAACACGGATATAAAATCTAACTGAAGGGAAATCTAATAAGAAATTATACAGGACTGTACACAGTATACGATGAGAGATGTCTCGTATATATTGGGTTGCTGTAAACCCAACGTCTTATCCTGAAGTAATAATAATCCTCCCCAGATATTAGTAGGAGCAGTGTGCATACAGTATATGGCATAGAGCTGAGTATATATAGCATACAGTGTACAACCATGTGTAAACAGTATACTGTGCACAGTGCGTATATATTATTATTATTATTTAATAATCATCTCCCCTTCCCTTTTTCCTCCCCACCTGTCCTCCTCTGCTGACCTGCTGCTCAACCTCAAATCTGTCCTAATAAAACACAAAACAAGCGGGCCACTCTCCTTCTCCCACCTGCTCTCCCTTTCTCTGCTTCTCCTCACTGCTGGCGACATATCTCCCAACCCTGGACCCCCCACAGCTCATACCTCCCATGACTACCCCCTCATATCGCTCCCTATCTAATACGAACTACCGCAATCTTTCCAACATAAAACCCGTGCCCCTGGCGCCCACCCCCCTGCTCCCTCTCTCTGGAGCACTCTGGAATGCCCGCTCAATCTGCACTAAGCTTCATGCGATTCATGACCTTTTTCTCTCTCAGAATCTTGCCTTCCTTGGCCTCACAGAAACATTGCTAACACCCTCTGACACTGCCTCCCTTGCTGCCCTGTGTTACGGCGGCCTCCACTTCACCCACACCCCTCGTCCCGGCAACAGACATGGTGGTGGAGTGGACCTTCTCCTTTCTTCTAACTGCACCTTTAACCCAATCTGACCTCTACCCTCCCTTATCCTCCCCTCTTTTGATGTCCAGTCTGTCCGCATCTACTCTCCCTCCAACCTCCAAGTGGCCATCATATACTGACCTCCAAGCCCAGCCACTGCCTTTATTGACCAATTCTCCACCTGGCTTCTTCACTTTCTCTCTGCTGACATTCTCACCATCTTCATGGGTGACTTCAACATCCCCACTGATACCCCTCAGTCAACAGCATCCAAACTTCTGTCCCTTACTTCATCTTTTGGACTTACTCAGTGGTCCACCGCAGCCACCCACACAGACGGACATACCCTAGACCTGGTCTTCACCCGTCTCTGCTCTCTATCTAACTTCACCACCTCCCCTCTCCCTCTATCCGACCACCATCTGCTCACTTTCTCATCCCTGTCCTCCTCACCGGTCACCCATGTCCAGCAACATGCGCACCCCCACAGAAACCTTGCACACCTAGACTCCCACACGCTCTCTGACTCTATCCTACCACTAGCATCCATATCCTCACTCCATGACACAGACACTGCCACTGCTTTCTACAATGCCACTCTCGCATCAGCTATTGACATGGTCGCCCCTCTCGTTCATGGCAGTGCGACGTATCAATAGACAACCCTGGCACAATAACACCACTAAAAAGCTCCTGCAACTGTCCAGGTTGCAGAGCGGCATTGGAAGAAAACACATTCGCAAGACGACTTCATTACATTCAAACAGGCAACACTCGCTTTTAAATCTGCTCTCACCTCTGCTAAACAGGCGACTTCACAACCCTCGTATCCTCCCTATCCTATATAACCCCAAACAGTTATTCAAAACTTTTATCTCCCTCCTCCGCCCCCCACTGCCTCCTCCAATCTCCCTCATCTCTGCTGAAGACTTTGCCACACACTTTAAAAATAAGATCAAACAAGGCAAGTCTTCATTGTTCAACTACCACAACCCCTTTGTACACCAGACCAATGCCCAAACCCCATAACCTCCCTCTCCAAGATCACTGAAGGGGGGCTTAATTGTCTCCTCGCCAAATCGCACCTCACCACCTGTGCGCTTGACCCCATCCCACCTCCTCCCCAACCTCACCACCACACTTATCCCATCCCTAACCCACCTCTTCAACCTATCACTAACTTCTGACACCTTCCCTTCTGCTTTCAAACATGCCACAATCACGCCTATCCTTAAAAAGCCAACCCTCGACCCAACAGCTATGTCCAGCTATAGCCCAATATCGCTGCTCCCATTCGCTTCCAAACTCCTGGAGCAGCACGTCCACGCTGAACTATCCTCCCACCTTTCATCTAACTTGCTCTTTGACAATCTACAATCTGGTTTCCGCCCCCATCACTCAACTGAGACAGCTCTGACCAAAATCACTAATGACCTACTTACAGCCAAAGCTAACGGACAATACTCTGTACTCCTCCTTCTAGACCTGTCCTCTGCTTTTGACACAGTTGACCACTGCCTCCTACTACAGATCCTTTCCTCCTTTGGCATCGAAGACCTCGCCCTATCCTGGATCTACTCATATCTTTCCAACCGCACATTCAGCGTCTCCCACTCCCACACTACCTCCTCATCCCACCCTCTCTCTGTTGGAGTCCCCCAAGGCTCTGTTCTAGGACCCCTACTCTTCTCAATCTATACACTTGGCCTGGGACAACTAATAAAGTCCCATGGATTCCAGTACCACCTTCATGCTGATGACACTAAGATCTACCTTTCTGGACCAGACATCACCTCCCTGCTGTCCAGAATCCCGGAGTGTCTATCAGCCATAACCTCCTCCTTCTTCTCCTCTCGATTCCTCAAGCTCAATGTGGACAAATCTGAACTCATCATCATCTCATAGATCTTCCTTACCTGACCTATCTATCGCAATCAATGACATCATGCTTTCCCCCGTACCGGAAGTCCACTGCCTCGGAGTAACCTTCGACTCTGCCCTGTCCTTCAAACCGCACATCCAAGCTCTTTCCACCTCCTGTCGCCTCCAGCTCAAAAATATCTCCAGAATCCGTCCTTTCCTCAACCTTCAATCTACTAAAATGCTTGTGCATGCCCTCATCATCTCCCGCCTTGACTACTGCAACATCCTTTTCTATGGCCTCCCCGCTAACACCCTTGCACCTCTCCAGTCCATCCTTAACTCTGCTGCCTGACTAATTAATCTCTCTCCTCGCTACTCCTCCGCTTCCCCCCTCTGCAAATCTCTTCACTGGCTCCCATTCCCTCATCGTATCCAGTTCAAATTACTAAAACTGAACTACAAAGCCATCCATAACCTGTCTCCTCCATATATCTCTGAACTAATCTCCCGATATCTTCCCTCACGTAATCTCCGGTCCTCCCAAGACCTCCTTCTCTCCTCCACACTTATCCGCTCCTCACCCAACCGCCTCCAAGACTTCCCCAGAATATCCCCCATCCTCTGGAATTCTTTGCCCCAACACATCCGACTATCAACCACATTCGGATCCTTCAGACGGAACCTGAAAACCCATCTCTTCAGGAAAGCCTACAGCCTGCACTGACCCCGCTGCCTCCTCACTCCTACTGAAGCTACCGCCTCACCAACACCGGTGCTCCTACAACCCTCAACCTATTGTCTCCATCCTCACCATTCTGTAGAATGTAAGCCCGCAAGGGCAGGGTCCTCGGCCCTCTGTTTCAGTCTGTCATTGCTAGTTTGCTTACTGTAAGTGATATCTGTAATTTGTATGTAACCCCTTCTCATGTACAGCACCATGGAATCAATGGTGCTATATAAATAAATAATATTATAGCGCCATTTATTCCATGGCGCTTTACATGTGAGGAGGGGTATACATAATAGAAATAAGTACAATAATCTTAAACAATACAAGTCACGACTGGTACAGTATTAGAGAGGACCCTGCCCACAAGGGCTCACAATCTACAAGGGATGGGTGAGAATACAGTAGGTGAGGGTAGAGCTGGTCGTGCAGCGGTTTGGTTGATCAGTGGTTACTGCAAGTTGTAGGCTTGTCGGAAGAGGTGGGTCTTCAGGTTATTTTTGAAGTTTTCGATGGTAGGCGAGAGTCTGATATGTTGTGGTAGAGAGTTCCAGAGTAGGGGTGATGCGCGAGAGAAATCTTGTATGCGATTGTGGGAAGAGGAGATAAGAGGGGAGTAGAGAAGGAGATCTTGTGAGGATTGGAGGTTGCGTGTAGGTAAGTACCGGGAGATGAGGTCACAGATGTATGGAGGAGACAGGTTGCGGATGGCTTTGTATGTCATGGTTAGGGTTTTGTACTGGAGTCTCTGGGTAATGGGGAGCCAGTGAAGGGATTGATAGAGGGGAGAGATCGGGGAATAGCGGGGGGACAGGTGGATTAGTCGGGCAGCAGAGTTTAGAATAGATTGGAGGGGTGCGAGAGTGTTCGAGCGGAGACCAGGGAGTAGGAGGTTGCAGTAGTCAAGGCGGGAAATGATGAGGGCATGGACTACGGTTTTTGCAGATACTTGGTTTAGGAATGTACTGATCCGTGAAATATTTTTGAGTTGAAGGTGGCAGGAAGTGGAAAGGGCTTGGATATGTGGTTTGAAAGAGAGAACTGGGTCAAGGATTACCCCGAGGCAGCGAGCTTGTGGGACTGGGGAGAGTGGGCAGCCGATTACTGTAATGGATAGGTTCATTGGGGGGGTCGCGTGAGATGGGGGAAAGATGATGAATTCTGTTTTGTCCATGTTAAGATTTAGAAATCTAGCCGAGAAGAAGGATGAAATAGTGGACAGACATTGAGGGATTCTGGTTAGTAGGGAGGTGATATCTGGTCCAGAGATGTAGATCTGTGTGTCATCAGCATAGAGGTGATACAGAAAGCAGTGAGATTCTATGAGCTGTCCCAGGCCAAATGTGTAAATGGAGAAGAGCAGTGGCCCTAGGACTGAACCTTGTGGGACTCCGACAGATAGGGGGCGAGGTGAGGAGGTGGTGTGTGAGTGGGAGAAGCTGAATGTCCCATCTGTTAGGTATGACGAGATCCAGGATAGTGCCAAGTCTGTGACGCCAAGGGATGAGAGGGTCTGTAATAATAGGGAATGGTCCACTGTGTCAAAGGCAGCCGACAGGTCGAGGAGGAGGAGAACAGAGTAGTGTCGCTTGCTCTTGGCAGTTAATAGGTCATTGGTGACCTTAGTTAGGGCAGTTTCAGTGGAGTGGTGTGAACGGAAGCCAGATTGTAAGCGGTCAAAGAGGGAGCAGGAAGAGAGATGGGAAGACAGTTCAAGATGGATGTGTTGTTCCAGTAGTTTTGAGGCATAGGGGAGAAGTGATATAGGGCGATAGCTAGATACAGAGGATGGGTCAAGAGAGGGCTTTTTGAGGATAGGAGTGATTGTGGCATGTTTAAAGC
Organism: Ranitomeya variabilis; assembly: GCF_051348905.1. Lineage (NCBI taxonomy): Eukaryota > Metazoa > Chordata > Amphibia > Anura > Dendrobatidae > Ranitomeya > Ranitomeya variabilis. The sequence goes on from NC_135233.1 coordinate 19,937,539, forward strand.
TTGAGGGGAAAACACCAGTTGTTAGTGATAGGTTGAAGAGATGGGTTAGGGTTGGGATGAAGACTGTGGCGAGGTTTGGGATGAAGTGGGAAGGGATCGAGTCAAGTGCACAGGTAGTGAGATGTGATCTTGAGAGAAGAGTGGAGAGTCGATCTTCTGCAATGGTGGAGAAGTCGGTTTTGGAGGTGGAGGGCTGGGCAGTTGGGAGGAAGGGCTCTTGGGGTTGTCGACCAAAACTGTCTCTGATGTTATCAAACTTCTGCTTGAGAAATGAGGCAAAGTCTTCAAGTGAGATGAGTGGGGGACAGAGGAGAGAATTGAAGGTGTTGAATAACTGTTTAGGATTGTGAGACAGGGAGGATATGAGAGATGAGAAGTAGGTTTCTTTAGCTGTGGCGAGTGTGGTCTTGAAAGTAGTGAGGGACTGTTTAAATGCGATGAAGTGCTCTCTGGAGTTCGATCTTTTCCATCTGCGCTCAGCAGCCCTGGAAGCTCGCCTCAGTTCTTTGGTCAGGCTGGTGTGCCAGGGCTGTCTGTCGATTTTGCGAGCTTTGGTATGTGTGAGAGGGGCAACAGATTCCAAAGCTACAGCTATTGTGATGTTATATAGAGCGGCAGCGTCATCCACATTGTGTAGGGAACTTACTTCTGTGAGAGGGAGAAGGGATTCTTCAGAGAGTTGAGTGTAGATCGAGGTGTTTAAGATTTCTGCAAGGGTATGCAAGTTTGTGGGTTGGGGGTTGTAGACAAGGAGTGGAGAGGGAAGAGAATGCGAGTAGGTTGTGGTCAGAGAGAGCAAAAGGTGAGTTAGAGAGGTTAGATAGGGAGCAGAGGCGGGTGAAGATGAGGTCCAGTGTGTGGCCATCTTTGTGGGTGGCTGTAGAAGACCATTGAGTGGGGCCGAAGGAGGAAGTGAGAGATAGAAGCTTAGTGGCAGCTGAGAGGGAAGTGTCAATGGGGATGTTGAAGTCACCCAACATGATAGTGGGGATGTCAGCGGAGAGGAAATGAAGTAGCCAGGTGGTGAAGTGGTCAAAGAAGGTGGTGGCTGGCCCTGGGGGCGGTAAATGACAGCCAGTTGGAGGTTGGAGGGGGAGTAGATGCTCACAGAGCGCACCTCAAAGGAAGGGAGGGTAACAGAGGGTGGTAATTGGAATGGGGTGAAGAAGCAGTTATATATATAGTATATGGTGTAAAGCTGTCACTGTGTATTTAGTATGTGGTGTAGAGTTGGGTCTATATAAAAACAGCTCTACACTGTATAATATATAGACACCACTCTACACCACATACTAAATACACAGTGACAGCTTTACATCGTATGCTATATACACACTGTGCACAGTATACTGTATACACATGGTTGTACACTGTATGCTATATATACTCAGCTCTATGCCACAAAGTATATACATACAGTATAATGCTGTGCACTATACACAAAGATCTATGCCGTATACAATATACACACAGCTCTACACTGTATAATATATCGTATATGGCATAGATCTTTGTGTATAGTGTACAGCATTAAACTGTATGTACATAGTATAGAGCTGTGTTTATATAGTGTAGAGCTGTGTGTATAGTGTAGAGCTGTGTGTACATAGTGCAGAGCTGTGTATATAGTGTAGAGCTGTGTATATAGTGTAGAGCTGTGTATATATAGTGTACAGCTGTGTATATAGTGTAGAGCTGTGTGTACATAGTGCAGAGCTGTGTATATAGTGTAGAGCTGTGTATATAGTGTAGAGCTGTGTATATATAGTGTAGAGCTGTGTATATAGTGTAGAGCTGTGTATATAGTGTAGAGCTGTGTATATATAGTGTAGAGCTGTGTGTATAGTGTAGAGCTGTGTATATAGTGTAGAGCTGTGTATATAGTGTAGAGCTGTGTATATATAGTGTAGAGCTGTGTATATAGTGTAGAGCTGTGTATATATAGTGTAGAGCTGTGTATATAGTGTAGAGCTGTGTATATATAGTGTAGAGCTGTGTATATAGTGTAGAGCTGTGTATATATAGTGTAGAGCTGTGTGTATATAGTGTAGAGCTGGGTATATAGTGTAGAGCTGTGTATATAGTGTAGAGCTGTGTATATAGTGTAGAGCTGTGTATATAGTGTAGAGCTGTGTATATAGTGTAGAGCTGTGTATATAATGTAGAGCTGTGTGTATATAGTGTGGAGCTGTGTATATAGTGTAAAGCTGTGTATATATAGTGTAGAGCTGTGTGTATATAGTGTGGAGCTGTGTATATAGTGTAGAGCTATGTATATAGTGTAGAGCTGTGTGTATATAGTGTAGAGCTGTGTATATAGTGTAGAGCTATGTGTATATAGTGTAGAGCTGTGTATATAGTGTAGAGCTGTGTATATAGTGTAGCGCTATGTATATAGTGTAGAGCTGTGTATATTCAGTAGTGTAGAGCTATGTATATAGTGTAGAGGTATGTGTATATAGTGTAGAGCTGTGTATATAGTGTAGAGCTGTGTGTATATAGTGTAGAGCTATGTATATATAGTGTAGAGCTGTGTGTATATAGTGTAGAGCTATGTATATATAGTGTAGAGCTGTGTATATAGTGTAGAGCTGTGTATATAGTGTAGAGCTGTGTGTATATAGTGTAGAGCTGTGTATATAGTGTAGAGCTGTGTGTGTATATAGTGTAGAGCTGTGTAGTGTAGAGCTGTGTGTATAGTGTAGAGCTGTGTGTATATAGTGTAGAGCAGTGTGTATAGTGTAGAGCTGTGTATATAGTGTAGAGCAGTGTGTATATAGTGTAGAGCTGTGTGTATAGTGTAGAGCTGTGTATATAGTGTAGAGCAGTGTATATATAGTGTAGAGCTGTGTATATAGTGTAGAGCTGTGTGTATATAGTGTAGAGCAGTGTGTATAGTGTAGAGCTGTGTATATAGTGTAGAGCTGTGTATATAGTGTAGAGCAGTGTGTATATAGTGTAGAGCTGTGTGTATATAGTGTAGAGCTGTGTATATAGTGTAGAGCTGTGTGTATATAGTGTAGAGCTATGTATATATAGTGTAGAGCTGTGTGTATATAGTGTAGAGCTATGTAAATATAGTGTAGAGCTGTGTGTATATAGTGTAGAGCTGTGTATATAGTGTAGAGCTGTGTGTATATAGTGTAGAGCTGTGTATATAGTGTAGAGCTGTGTGTGTATATAGTGTAGAGCTGTGTATATAGTGTAGAGCTGTGTGTATATAGTGTAGAGCTGTGTATATAGTGTAGAGCTGTGTATATAGTGTAGAGCTGTGTGTATATAGTGTAGAGCTGTGTATATATAGTGTAGAGCTGTGTGTATATAGTGTAGAGCTGTGTATATAGTGTAGAGCTGTGTGTATATAGTGTAGAGCAGTGTGTATATAGTGTAGAGCTGTGTATATAGTGTAGAGCTGTGTATATAGTGTAGAGCTGTGTATATAGTGTAGAGCAGTGTGTATATAGTGTAGAGCTGTGTATATAGTGTAGAGCTGTGTGTATATAGTGTAGAGCAGTGTGTATAGTGTAGAGCTGTGTATATAGTGTAGAGCTGTGTATATAGTGTAGAGCTGTGTATATAGTGTAGAGCAGTGTGTATAGTGTAGAGCTGTGTATATAGTGTAGAGCTGTGTATATAGTGTAGAGCAGTGTGTATATAGTGTAGAGCTGTGTGTATATAGTGTAGAGCTGTGTATATAGTGTAGAGCTATGTATATATAGGGTAGAGCTGTGTATATAGTGTAGAGCTGTATATATAGTGTAGCGCTATGTATATAGTGTAGAGCTGTGTATATACAGTAGTGTAGAGCTATGTATATAGTGTAGAGCTATGTGTATATAGTGTAGAGCTGTGTATATAGTGTAGAGCTGTGTATATAGTGTAGAGCTATGTATATATAGTGTAGAGCTGTGTGTATATAGTGTAGAGCAGTGTATATATAGTGTAGAGCTGTGTATATAGTGTAGAGCTGTGTGTATATAGTGTAGAGCAGTGTGTATAGTGTAGAGCTGTGTATATAGTGTAGAGCTGTGTATATAGTGTAGAGCTGTGTATATAGTGTAGAGCTGTATATATAGTGTAGCGCTATGTATATAGTGTAGAGCTGTGTATATACAGTAGTGTAGAGCTATGTATATAGTGTAGAGCTATGTGTATATAGTGTAGAGCTGTGTATATAGTGTAGAGCTGTGTATATAGTGTAGAGCTATGTATATATAGTGTAGAGCTGTGTGTATATAGTGTAGAGCAGTGTATATATAGTGTAGAGCTGTGTATATAGTGTAGAGCTGTGTGTATATAGTGTAGAGCAGTGTGTATAGTGTAGAGCTGTGTATATAGTGTAGAGCTGTGTATATAGTGTAGAGCTGTGTATATAGTGTAGAGCTGTATATATAGTGTAGCGCTATGTATATAGTGTAGAGCTGTGTATATACAGTAGTGTAGAGCTATGTATATAGTGTAGAGCTATGTGTATATAGTGTAGAGCTGTGTATATAGTGTAGAGCTGTGTATATAGTGTACAGCTATGTATATATAGTGTAGAGCTGTGTGTATATATGTTGAGGAGAGCCATAAGATCAAATACTTAATTAACCTCAACACATAAGGTAATTGAGAGAGGCAACCTATAACATGTATTGTTTAACCTTACATAAGTTTTCCTCAGACAAAGTAAGACACTTAAGATGGCTGCCATCTCCTCTCTCAGAGCCGTGTGGTCTGGTATCCAAGATGAACAATGAAGACACTGAAGATGGCCGCCATTTCCTGTTTCACCAGACCGTGTGGTCTGGTATCCAAGACGACGCCCACACTGATGACCTCATGGATCCACCCACAGCGACGCCCACCCTGATGACCTCACGGACCAACCCACCCTGATGACCTCATGGATTCGCCCATGGACTTGCTCATGCCCAACCCACTAACCAATGGAATACATCCGATCACTCCCATTTTAGAGCTAACCGAGCCCCCTTACAGGAGATATATAACATTGTGTTTTCACTAATAAAATTCCTTCTTGGAGCTGAGCCACACATTGATCAAGGAGAGTTACAGCTGACTGTGTCTGGTGTATTTCTTTAGTGCACATGATCAATATCCATTAGGCCAGGAGTAGGCAACTAGAGAATTGAACATTATATTAATTGTTCAACCCTAATATTTGGCCGCCCAACCTGGGGCCAGCAGAGGAAGAGCCCTGAACCCTGAAAACCGGCGACTGGAACGGCTGGATGCACTGAGTACCCCGAACCTGGAGACTGATCAACTCCTTAACAGAACACGGTAAGTCTGCTGATTTTTATAATCTGTAGTCTTTACCTGTGTCCTTCGGGGTATCCTTTGCAGATTGCCTGACCGTGTCCGGTTTTCTTGGTATCTGTAAGACGGCAGAAGGGTATCTCCGCTGCTGGTCATTTAATTGCAAGAACCGTCACGTTTTAGTTGCCTACTGCCTGTTACATGTTGTGAAGAGGGGAGATGACTTAAAAGTTAAAAAGATGCAAGTTTTTTTTTTCTCTACAGAGGGCTAGAGGCAAGTGAAAAACAGGAAAAACAGGTTTGTTTTTAGTTAAAGAGAAGCATTGTGTTTGGAACAGGATGAGCAGGAAAAGCATGTGGAGAACGGGATTAAGCAGGTTTTTTTTTATAGAGAAGGAAAGCAAGCAAGTGTAGAAAAAATAAAATAATTTTTGTCTGTGGTATACGGTTGTCGCCTGTGATAAGATTTTCAGTTCTGTACAAGAGAGACTAGGACCTGGAGTAATTGACTCGGCCTAGGGGGGCCCGGTAAATCTTGGAGCAATTGGCTCAGTTCGGGCATAATAAATTGTGTAGCGGCTCATTGAAACTTGGAGCAATTGGCTCAGTTTGAGCCAATTAAATTTATAGTTTTTCTTTTTTTGCCCCGTGACATCGAGTAATTGACTCTGCACGGGGACCGGTAAGTTAGGGAGCAATTTGACAAAGTAGGGAATAATTGGTTTGTAAAGTACGGAGCACGGAAGTCAGACAGGGACCACGTGACAAGAAGCAATAGGAACTGAGTACTGCAGACTCAGTTCCCTTTAGAATCTCAGGTTTGAGTCATCTCCCCCGTCTTATTGTTTGTTTGGTGTTTGTTATCTTGATAGATAGATATATATACTGTATATCTATAGAAAGATGGAGAAATTAATGCAGTTCTGCCGTATAGGCACTAAGCCAAATTCAGATGGCAAGTTAGACTCATGCACACTAGTGGAAATTGTGTGGAATGCCAGAAGGGGGGATGGTTACAGCCCCTGGAGTGTAAGCTTGTCTTGAAAGAAAGAAAAGGTATCCTAGAAGATAATGGATTGTTGTCTATTGCTAGGGCAGGAGAAAGAGTCTCTGAAAGTCTGTATAAAAAAAAAAAAAAAAATGGAAATTGGGTAGAAGAGAAAAGGAATAGAAAGAATAGAGTTTTGAGTTGTGTATTACAAAACCATTTTGTTAATGGCGAATGTGTTAAATGTGATAGCAGCCAAAATGGTGGCCCAGAGCCATGTGGTAAATGTAATGGCGGCCATTTTGTTAATGGCGAATGTGTTAAATGTGATAGCAGCCAAAATGGTGGCCCAGAGCCATGTGCTAAATGTAATGGCGGCCATCTTGTTGGTGGTAAATACAATTCTGACGGCAGCCATTTTGTTGGTGGTAAATATAATTCTGATGGCGGCCATCTTGTTGGTGGTAAATACAATTCTGACGGCAGCCATCTTGTTGGTGGTAAATATAATTCTGATGGCGGCCATCTTGTTGGTGGTAAATATAATTCTGATGGCGGCCATCTTGTTGGTGGTAAATACAATTCTGACGGCAGCCATCTTGTTGGTGGTAAATATAATTCTGATGGCGGCCATCTTGTTGGTGGTAAATACAATTCTGACGGCGGCCATCTTGTTGGTGGTAAATATAATTCTGATGGCGGCCATCTTGTTGGTGGTAAATATAATTCTGATGGCGGCCATCTTGTTGGTGGTAAATATAATTCTGATGGCGGCCATCTTGTTGGTGGTAAATACAATTCTGACGGCAGCCATCTTGTTGGTGGTAAATATAATTCTGATGGCGGCCATCTTGTTGGTGGTAAATACAATTCTGACGGCAGCCATCTTGTTGGTGGTAAATATAATTCTGATGGCGGCCATCTTGTTGGTGGTAAATATAATTCTGACGGCGGCCATCTTGTTGGTGGTAAATATAATTCTGATGGCGGCCATCTTGTTGGTGGTAAATATAATTCTGATGGCGGCCATCTTGTTGGTGGTAAATATAATTCTGACGGCAGCCATGTTGTGGATGGCGAATGTGCTGCTCCTGGTGGTGAACATCTCAGATTAAGGCTACACGCCACATCACCAAATCCTTGTTACCCAGTAATGACCACTAACGGCCAATACTATATTCCTTCGGGAAGTGAACAGGCTTTACCCATGTTTCCTATCTCAGTTGTTTCCAATGGGGCACCAACCCTTTCCCCTATCACTCCTGTTGTGAATCCAGCAGTCCTCCCACCTGGATCGTCCCCAGCACCTACCCTTTCTACTGTCACTTCCACTGCCAATTTAGCCGTACACCCACATAAGATGCTCCAAGCAGCGGCCTCTCCTCCCAATGCTTCCACAACAGCACTCTCACGCAGCCTACATAACCCTATGCCCAGTACCTCACAGGCTGTCTCGCAGCCAAGCGCACACCTGTATGGGACGGTGGCGACTGTATCAAGGGGGGGCTCAATGTGGGAGGGGGATACCAATAGCACAGGAAGCACAAAGGGGAGGGAATGTTGGCAACCTATTTTTGAAAAGGAACTTCCTGAGGGACCCTTGTTAGTGGTGGGAAAGGGTGACATAACAACAATGGAGACAGACGCTATTGTTAATGCTGCCAATTCTCGGTCAGAGCACAACGGAGGTGTAGCTAGAGCTATAGTGGAAGCAGGAGGGGCGACTATTCAAGCTGACAGTCATATCATTGTTGAGTCACGTGGTCAGATAGCTGTTGGGGACATAGCGGTGACTAAAGCTGGCAATCTTCCATGTAGAATGATCATACATGCTGTGACCCCTACTTATGACCCTATTCATCCAGACGTTAGTGCTCAACAACTTCGTGCAGCAATAACTCGCATTTTAGAGTATGCAAATATTAGTGAGCACATTGAGACCTTGACAATTCCCGCCATTGGTGTTGGCATTTTCGGTTTCCCTGTTCATGCATGTACAAGGGAAATCGTTGAAATTATAATAAACAAGTGTAGCCCCCCAAGCATTTGCTGCCTTTCTGAAATCAGGTTAATTAGTAATGAGGACAGGACTGTTAAAGCTTTTAAGACTGTCTGTGTCACCTGGACCCCACACCATGATACTGGAGCTGCCCAAATAGAGCCCCTCATTCCAGGACTGTTACCTCCTCCGGCTCCTCATACACAAGGGACTACATCTGCACTCCCGGTGCCATCTCTACTCCCGCTTCAGGTGCCACCGCCAACAGTGCCAATGCTCATGTCTGAGGAGCCCACCATCTATGTCAAGTTTACACCCCAGCAAGCTGCTACTCTGTTGAACCAAGTTCTAGATCCAGAAAAACAGCCGATGCCTTTCTACAGGAGCATGACGAGACATGGGACTCTGGTGTTGAGTTCTGCCAAGAACCTAAGACAAGGGCCTCGGATGAGTTGGCTGACCTATCAATTATTATTGTTGCCAAAGGTTTCCAGATGCCTCAAAGCTGATGCAGCCATTGTACGATGACCTCAAGACGTCAGCGTTTCCACTATGAACAAAATCCGTGGAAGCTTTCTATGGTCTTAAACAGGCCATACAGTCTGCACCAGCTCTTGGAATCCCAAATCCTGATATCATCTGAGGACATCCAGTTCTCTTAATGGCTCCACACGACATAATTGCTATTGTTGGAACCTAAACATCTGTTGGTGCAGCATCATATGAGACTCCAATGTTGGCTCTTGGTTCCGGATAATGTCACTCTTGTCCGCTGCAGCATCTTCAAACTGTCCACGCTGCTTCCTCTTTCCAGGGGGGATGTGGATGATGATACTGATGCTCTCGGAGAAGATGCCTCTACACACTCAGAGGATCATGACTGTCTCAAACAAATGCAGGAAGAAGCAGCCTCCAAGAAAAACGTGTCTGAAGACCCACTCCCACATGCTGACCTGACGTTCTTCACTGATGGTTCCAGATTTCCAGATGAAACAGGAAGGTTCCATACGGGATATGCCATGGTTACACATGACCAGGTCATCTCAGCCGGATCCCTACCACCGCACGTCTGCACAAGAAGCGGAACTTAAAGCTTTGACGTTGGCTTGTCAGGAAGCAACGGAGATGGTCAACATCTACACGGATTCAAGATACGCTTTTGCAGTGGCTTATGACGTCGGCAGTATCTGGGCAGCCAGAGGATACCTAACGTCCAGTGGAACTCCTCTAAAACATGCTGCTACCATGCAAGAACTTGTGGTCGCTCTGAATCTACCTTCAAAGGTTGCAGTGATCAAGATCAAAGCTCACGGGAGACTGGATTCTCCAGAAGCAAGGGGGAACTTCTTTGTTGACAAAACAGCAAAAACCTATGCTGTGGATCCATTTGGGAAAGAAAAAGCAGCGGTGTACGTGTCACAAGACACTGAAGAAGGGACTAAAGCCTCTCTTATGAGGATTATCAATCTACATCAAGGCAAGACACCAGATGATGAAAAGAAGTCATGGCAAGAAGGAGGAGCTAAAAAAGGATGAAGATGGAGTCTGGAGGGTGAACACAAAGGTCTGTCTACCCCGTAATCTGTACCCCTCAGTGACAGAATGGGCACACGGTATCACCCACAGAGGCAAGAATCGGATGAATGACCTGATTTGGAAGACTTATATGGCACCTGGAATTTCTACTGTCACCCAAAAATTATTTCAAGTCCTGCCTTGTGTGTGCAGCATGCAATCCAGCACCACTTCAGAAAGTTACTCAGAAACATTTGGCTAAACCACTTTATCCCTTTCAGAGAATTCAGATTGACCACATTCGAATGCCAAAAGTAGGGAAATGCGAGTATGTACTGGTAGTGACATGTTCTCAGGATGGCCCGAAGCCTATCCAGTAACCAACATGACAGCCAGAGTGACTGTTAAGAGACTGATGACTGAAGTAGTCTGCAGATATGGGGTCCCAGAGGTAATTGAGAGTGACCAAGTACCCGCATTCATTGCAGCACTGTCTAAGGAACTATGGACATTGGTGGGAGCGGATTTGGGTTTACATACTCCGTATCACCCCCAGAGCAGTGGGAAAGTAGAAACACTGAATGGCACCTTCAAAAATAAATTACTGAAAGCCAGTCAGGAGGTCAGACTTGGACAGACATTTTGCACGTTGCCTTATACTCAGTCAGAAACACTCCAAGGGGTTCCACTAAACTCACACCATTCGAGATTCTTTTTGGGGGGCCTCCAAGATTGGGTCAATATTTTCCACAACAGCTAGCCTTAGGAAGTGATACTCTTGTAAATTATGCAATTGTTGTTACTAAAGAACTGTCAATAACACATGTACAAGTTTTATCATCCATTCCAGGTCCAGATTCCAGTGACGGTACCCATACTTTCTAACCTGGTGACTACATGCTGGTAAAGACGTTCATCAGAAAGACATTCCTGGAGTCGAGATTTGAGGGTCCCTACCAAGTGCTCCTGACTACTCCTACTTCAGTCAGGGTTGCTGAGCGCCTCCTGGATCCATCTCTCACATTATAAACTTGTTAGACAGTTAGGGACAGAGTAGGATCTGACCTGCTTGTCAAAGTCCAGCTACAAAGGGAGGTTTTCCACAAGGGAAAACTTGTCTCAAACTGGTGAAAACTCCAATTTCCCCTCCCGGGCAAGACGGTCAGATCTAGGATGTGTACATCAGGGTTAGTCACATGTGTATTTTACTGTAAGTAACCATAAAGATGGGAGATTGGAGAGTAATAGATCCAGCATGTAGGAAAGTCCCAAGGACATGGGTAACACGCTCCGGTATACCCGTAATTGGTCACACATTCTCTGGTGTCTATAGCATCCATATTGTCATGAAGCTTCTGATGTCATAATAACACTTAACATTGATGGGTTAGGGAACCACGGTGGGATCAAGATAAAAGAAAAGGTTAATAAAGTATTTAGGGGGGACTGTTGAGGAGAGCCATAAGATCAAATACTTAATTAACCTCAACACATAAGGTAATTGAGAGAGGCAACCTATAACATGTATTGTTTAACCTTACATAAGTTTTCCTCAGACAAAGTAAGACACTTAAGATGGCTGCCATCTCCTCTCTCAGAGCCGTGTGGTCTGGTATCCAAGATGAACAATGAAGACACTGAAGATGGCCGCCATTTCCTGTTTCACCAGACCGTGTGGTCTGGTATCCAAGACGACGCCCACACTGATGACCTCATGGATCCACCCACAGCGACGCCCACCCTGATGACCTCACGGACCAACCCACCCTGATGACCTCATGGATTCGCCCATGGACTTGCTCATGCCCAACCCACTAACCAATGGAATACATCCGATCACTCCCATTTTAGAGCTAACCGAGCCCCCTTACAGGAGATATATAACATTGTGTTTTCACTAATAAAATTCCTTCTTGGAGCTGAGCCACACATTGATCAAGGAGAGTTACAGCTGACTGTGTCTGGTGTATTTCTTTAGTGCACATGATCAATATCCATTAGGCCAGGAGTAGGCAACTAGAGAATTGAACATTATATTAATTGTTCAACCCTAATATATAGTGTAGAGCAGTGTATATATAGTGTAGAGCTGTGTATATAGTGTAGAGCTGTGTGTATATAGTGTAGAGCAGTGTGTATAGTGTAGAGCTGTGTATATAGTGTAGAGCTGTGTATATAGTGTAGAGCTGTGTATATAGTGTAGAGCTGTGTATATAGTGTAGAGCTGTGTATATATAGTGTAGAGCTGTGTATATAGTGTAGAGCTATGTATATATAGTGTAGAGCTGTGTGTATATAGTGTAGAGCAGTGTATATATAGTGTAGAGCTGTGTATATAGTGTAGAGCTGTGTGTGTATAGTGTAGAGCAGTGTGTATAGTGTAGAGCTGTGTATATAGTGTAGAGCTGTGTATATAGTGTAGAGCTGTGTATATAGTGTAGAGCAGTGTGTATAGTGTAGAGCTTTGTATATAGTGTAGAGCTGTGTATATAGTGTAGAGCTGTGTATATATAGTGTAGAGCAGTGTATATAGTGTAGAGCTATGTGTATATAGTGTAGAGCTATGTATATATAGTGTAGAGCTGTGTATATATAGTGTAGAGCTGTGTATATAGTGTAGAGCTGTGTATATAGTGTAGAGCTGTATATATAGTGTAGCGCTATGTATATAGTGTAGAGCTGTGTATATACAGTAGTGTAGAGCTATGTATATAGTGTAGAGCTATGTGTATACAGTGTAGAGCTGTGAATATAGTGTAGAGCTGTGTATATAGTGTAGAGCTATGTATATATAGTGTAGAGCTGTGTTTATATAGTGTACAGCTGTGTATATATAGTGTAGAGCTGTGTATATATAGTGTAGAGCTGTGTATATAGTGTAGAGCTGTGTATATAGTGTAGAGCTGTGTATATAGTGTAGAGCTATGTGTATATAGTGTAGAGCTGTGTATATATAGTGTAGAGCTGTGTATATATAGTGTAGAGCTGTGTATATATAGTGTAGAGCTGTATATATAGTGTAGCGCTATGTATATAGTGTAGAGCTGTGTATATAGTGTAGAGCTGTATATATAGTGTAGCGCTATGTATATAGTGTAGAGCTGTGTATATACAGTAGTGTAGAGCTGTGTATATAGTGTAGAGCTGTGTATATAGTGTAAAGCTGTGTGTATATAGTGTAGAGCTGTGTGTATATAGTGTAGAGCTGTGTGTATATAGTGTAGAGCTGTGTGTATATAGTGTAGAGCTGTGTGTATATAGTGTAGAGCTGTGTATATAGTGTAAAGCTGTGTGTATATAGTGTAGAGCTGTGTGTATATAGTGTAGAGCTGTGTATATAGTGTAGAGCTGTGTATATAGTGTAAAGCTGTGTGTATATAGTGTAGAGCTGTGTGTATATAGTGTAGAGCTGTGTGTATATAGTGTAAAGCTGTGTATATATAGTGTAGAGCTGTGTGTATATAGTGTAGAGCTGTGTATATAGTGTAGAGCTGTGTATATATAGTGTAGAGCTGTGTATATAGTGTAGAGCTATGTGTATATAGTGTAGAGCTGTGTATATAGTGTAGAGCTGTGTATATAGTGTAGAGCTGTGTGTATATAGTGTAGAGCTGTGTATATAGTGTAGAGCTATGTGTATATAGTGTAGAGCTGTGTATATATAGTGTAGAGCTGTGTATATATAGTGTAGAGCTATGTGTATAGTGTAGAGCTGTGTATATAGTGTAGAGCTATGTATATAGTGTAGAGCTGTGTGTATATAGTGTATTTCTGTGACAGACAGACAGAAGTGCCCCTTAGACGATTATATAGTATATACCTCGCCCGCACTCCTGTATATTTCTCACATGTCTCTATTACCTGATTATGAAGACGTAACCACAGAATCAGGAAAGTTGTAAATGAGACTCCGCCCCCTCCATGTGACTGATCACATGGCCATGACATCACCAAAGGTCCTTCAGCTCCTCAACACTGAGTCTGACTCCGCCCCCTCATGTGACTGATCAAGTTGTGATGACACCATCCTGGTTTCTCCCTCCGGCTTCCGTTGAGCTCGGTCTCCAGTTCGGCAGTTAGATGATATTAGATGATATTTTCTGCAGGGAACTGTATATCCTGTATATGTGTGGTGCACTGTGTGCAGTATTATTTCTATTTAAGACGTTATTCAGACATAGCAGATTTTGGGGGGATTTAGGTCCCTGAGAAAACACAGGACCCGAACAAACAAAAAGCCTTTAAACTATTCTGACTCTTCAAGGCAGTATGCGTCTCTAAATCCTTAACCATCAATCCCTTAGATAACTGTATGATTGTTGTACTCACATGCCAGGTGTCCTCAGACAGTGCCAACTCAGCTGTACTGACATGTAAAGAGTCCAAAGAGAAACAGAGTTGATATTCTCTGAAATCTTGAATCAAGCACAATGCAGCAGGTGGAAAGAGTAATCCCAAACAGAGATGTGCATCCAACGATGGCTACAGCAAACTGACAATGAAGAAGAAAGGAGGAGCAAGGGCATCATCAACTACAGAAGGAAAGAAGGAACACACTTCAAAAGGCAGAGCTTCTCCCTAGCAATAACAGAATGCAATGCATAACATAGACATACATAACAAGTTGTTCCAATTCATGGGACACAACACTCCCTGTCTGAAATCTTCAGATTTCATTATGTTTCTGTGTGACGTGACGAGTCGTTGCTGTCCAACGACAACATTGAACCTGAAAAGGGGAGAGAGAAGAGAACAATATGCAACAATAATGCAGCAATTCAAGTCCATACTTGAACGATAATACTGGTGAAAGTCGTTAGCACAACTATGAGTGGTGCACAAGTAGTGGCCCAATCCATATCCAGTTATATATAGACTTGGCACCCACTATGTGGATGCGGTGGAAAAGAATTTAATGTAACAGTAACAGTAGACGTTTCGGTCACAGCGACTTTCATCAAAGTACTGAAAATAATAATACAAAAAAACAGGTCTATACAAAATTCCATATAACAGTTCCGGAAAAACATCTTTAACATGAAAAAATAATGCCGTTTAAACATCATGTACATTTTAGCCAGAATGGATAATACGCTGGTGCAGTATAGATCAACAAAATGAGGTTAGCACATGGTAACCACCTACCTAGAATAGTGAACTGTATAGAATGGTGGATCAAAGTGCCCTACAAAAAAGAGGGGGGACATGCATATAGTGCATTAAATGCCTAATAAAGACCTAAGCATCAGTGAAACACCACAAAGATGAGGTACATACCGCTAATAAACGCTTGTATCTATAGAGATTCTATGGATCTGTGAATATAAGTATTACCGATATAGCTTATCAGACTGATTCTAGATCCGAGCCTGAGGTTGCTGGAAATGCGGGGTGAAAACACTTACCGATCGCTGCCCTCCGTCTTGCTTCGTGTGGATGACGTGTCCCTGTGTCATTGACAGTCTCCCCGACATCACACTCCTGCCCAGGTGTATTTCTCTCCTGTGTTGAGGGCAGAGCAAAGTACCGCAGTGCGCAGGTGCCAGGGAAGGTCAAAGAGCCCCGATGCATGAGCTCTGCAGTACTTTGTCAGGGAAGAGAAGTGCGCCTGTGCAATATCATGATGGCAGGGAGACTGTGGAAGACACAGCGATGAGTCATTCACACGAAGCAAGAAAGAGGACGGCGATCGTAAGAAGATGGGAGGTGCCGGACCAAGAAGAGTGACACCCCTTGGACCGGACCGCCCCACAGGTGAGTATAATAAAAAGTCTTTTTCTTCTCTTACAGGTCTGGTTGGGGGCCGATATACAGCATGATAGAATGCTGTATTTCAGCTCTGAAAGGTGATGGCGGTAACTCGTATAGTCCAAACCTGATGACAGGTCCCCTTTAAACTGATACAAGCTTGGTCACGTCCTCACCATTCTATGTTTCTCCATTTTCTAATTATCTCCAAAAAATAATACTGTTACACAGGTAGTAGTTATTACAGGTCGGGTTGGGGGCACATATACAGCATTATAGAATGCTGTATATACACACGTGGTCAAACTTTGTTGGTACCCCTTGTTTAATGACAGAAAAACCCACAGTGGCCACAGAAATAACTTGAATAAGACAAAAGTAATAATAAATAAAAAATCTATGAAAATGAACAAATGAAAGTCAGACATTGATTTTCAACCATGCTCCCACAGTTTTTTTTTAAAAGATAAAACTCATGAATTAGGCCTGGACAGAAATGATGTACTCTTAACTTAATATTTCGTTGCACAACCTTTTGAGGCAATCACAGCAATCAAACGATTCCTGTAACTGTCAATGATACTTCTGCACCTCTCGACAGGTATTTTGGCCGCTCCTCAAGAGCAAACTGCCTCAGTTGTCTCGTGTTTGATGGTCACCTTTTCCAGACTGTTTCAGCTCTTTCCAAAGATGCTCAATAGGATTTAGGTCAGGGCTCATAGAAGGCCACTTCAGTATAGTCCACTGTTTTCCTCTTAGCCATTCTTGGGTGTTTTTAGCTGTGTGTTTTGGGTCATTATCCTGTCGCCAGACCCATGACCTGTGACTGAGACCAAGCTTTCTGACATTGGGCAGCACATTTCTCTCTAGAATCCCTTGATAGTCTGAGATTTCCTTGTACTCTGCACAGATTCTAGACACCCTGTGCCAGATGCAGCAAAGCAGCCCCAGAACATAACAGAGCCTCCTCCATGTGTCACAGTAGGGACAGTGTTCTTTTCTCGATATGCTTCATTTTTCCATCTGTGAACATAGATCTGATGTGCCTTGCCAGAAAGTTCCATTTTTGTCTAATCTGTCCATAGAACATTCTCCCAGAAGCTTTGTGGCTTGTCAACATGTAGTTTGGCGAATTCCAGTCTGTCTTTTTTATGATTTTTTTCAACAATGGTGTCCTCCTTGGTCATCTTCCATGAAGTCCACTTTGGCTCATACAACGACGGATGGTGCGATCTGACACTGATGTTCCTTGAGCTTGAAGTTCACCTTTAATCTTTAGAAGTTTTTCTGGGCTCTTTTGTTACCATTCGTATTATCCGTCTCTTTGATTTGTCATCAATGTTCCTCCTGCGGCCACGTCCAGGGAGGTCGGCTACAGTACTATGGATCTTTCATTTCTGAATAATATGTGCAACTGTAGTCACATGAACATCAAGCTGCTTGGAGATGTCTTACAGCTTTTACCTTTAAAATGTTTCTCTATCATTTTCTTTGTTATCTCCTGAGACGACTCTTTCCTTCGCTTCCACTGGTCCATGTTGAGTGAGGATCTGTAGCCCTATATACCGGCCACTCACTGATTTCAGGATTGTAGACACCTGTGATGATAGTTAGTGGACACACCGTGATCTAACATGTCCCTTTTGTCACATTATTTCCAGGGAACCATCATTTCTGTCCAGGCCTATTTCATAAGTTTTATTTTTTTTTTAGAATCCGTGGAAGCATGGTGGAAAAGCAATGTCTGACTTTCATTTGTTAATTTTCATAGATCTTTTATTTATTATTACTTTTTTTCAGATTCAGGCTATTTCTGTGACCATTGTGGGTTTTAACAATTTTGACCACATGTGTATATATACAGCTCACTGCGTTACTATAGACTGAGATCACTGGAAGGCAGGAGGCCTCCTGGCATTATGGGACGGCAAAGGTTAAATCCTAGAGACACCTGGAGTGTCATCACCACATGATCAGTCACATGTGTGGGAGGAGTCACAATCCAGGCTACCGGAGTTGAAGGACCTTTGGTGATGTCATGGCCATGTGATCAGTCACATGGAGGGGGCGGAGTCTCAGTTACAGCTTTGCAGAGTCTATGGAAAGGTCTTCATAACCAGGTAAGAGACGTGTGAAAAGTGTACAGGAGTGCGGGCGAAGTATCTACTATATAATCGTCTAAGGGTCACTTCCGTCTTTCTGTCTGTCACGGAAATCCCGAGTTGCTGATTGGCCGCGACCAATCAGCGACGGGCACAGTCCGGCCGCAAATTATTATTATTATTTATTGTTATAGCGCCATTTATTCCATGGCGCTTTACATGTGAGGAGGGGTGTACATAATAAAAACAAGTACAATAATCTTAAACAATACAAGTCATAACTGGTACAGTAGGAGAGAGGACCCTGCCCGCGAAGGCTCACAATCTACAAGGGATGGGTGAGGATACAGTAGGTGAGGATAGAGCTGGTCGTGCAGCGGTTTGGTCGATCGGTGATTACTGCAGGTTGTAGGCTTGTCGGAAGAGGTGGGTCTTCAGATTCTTTTTGAAGGTTTCGATGGTGGGCGAGAGTCTGATGTGTTGTGGTAGAGGGTTCCAGAGTAGGGGTGATGCGCGAGAGAAATCTTGTATACGATTGTGGGACGAGGAGATAAGAGGAGAGTAGAGAAGGAGATCTTGTGAGGAACGGAGGTTACGTGCAGGTAAGTACCGGGAGATGAGGTCACAGATGTAAGGAGGAGACAGGTTGTGGATGGCTTTGTACGTCATGGTTAGGGTTTTGTACTGGAGTCTCTGGGCAATGGGGAGCCAGTGACGGGATTGACAGAGGGGAGAGGCCGGGGAATAGCGGGGGGACAGGTGGATTAGTCAGGCAGCAGAGTTTAGAATAGATTGTAGGGGTGTTAGAGGGGAGGCCACAGAGCAGGAGGTTACAGTAGTCGAGGCGGGAGATGATGAGGGCATGGACTAGGGTTTTTGCAGATTCTTGGTTGAGGAATGAACGGATTCGTGAAATATTTTTGAGTTGAAGTCGGCAGGAAGTGGAAAGGGCTTGGATATGTGGTTTGAAGGAGAGATCAGCATCAAGGATTACCCCGAGACAGCGAGCTTGTGGGACTGGGGAGAGTGGGCAGCTGTTTACTGTAATGGATAGGTTCGTTGGGGGGCTCGCGTGAGATGGGGGAAAGATGATGAATTCTGTTTTGTCCATGTTAAGTTTTAGAAATCTAGCGGAGAAGAAGGATGAAATAGCGGACAGACATTGAGGGATTCTGGTTAGTAGGGAGGTGATATCTGGTCCAGAGATGTAGATCTGTGTGTCATCAGCATAGAGGTGATACTGAAAGCCATGAGATTCTATGAGCTGTCCCAGGCCAAAAGTGTAAATGGAAAAAGCAGGGGCCCTAGGACTGAACCTTGCGGGACTCCGACAGATGGGGGCGAGGTGAGGAGGTGGTGTGTGAGTGGGAGACGCTGAATGTCCGGTCTGTTAGATATGATGAGATCCAGGATAGGGCCAAGTCTGTGATGCCAAGGGATGAGAGGGTCTGTAATAATAGGGAATGGTCCACTGTGTCAAAGGCAGAGGACAGGTCCAGGAGGAGGAGGACAGAGTAGTGTTGCTTGCTCTTGGCGGTTAATAGGTCATTGGTGACTTTAGTTAGGGCAGTTTCAGTGGAGTGGTGTGACCGGAAGCCAGATTGTAAGTGGTCGAAAAGGGAGCAGGAAGATAGATCGGAGGACAGTTCAAGATGGATGTGTTGTTCCAGTAGTTTTGAGGCATAGGGGAGAAGTGATATAGGGCGATAGCTAGATACAGAGGATGGGTCAAGAGAGGGCTTTTTGAGGATAGGTGTGATGGAGGCATGTTTAAAGCTTGAGGGGAAAACACCAGTTGTTAGTGATAGGTTGAAGAGATGGGTTAGAGTTGGGATGAAGACTGTGGCGAGGTTTGGGATGAAGTGGGAAGGGATCGGGTCAAGTGCACAGGTGGTGAGATGCGATCTTGAGAGTAGAGTGGAGAGTCGATCTTCTGTAATGTTGGAGAAGTTGGTTTTCGAGGCGGAGGGCTGGGTAGTTGGGAGGAAGGGCTCTGGGGGTTGTCGACTAAAACTGTCTCTGATGTTCTCAATCTTCTGCTTGAAAAATGAGGCAAAGTCTACAGCTGAGATGAGTGGGGAGGGAGGAGGTGCTGGGGGACGGAGGAGAGAATTGAAGGTGTTGAATAACTGTTTAGGGTTGTGAGACAGGGAGGATATGAGAGATGAGAAGTAGGTTTGTTTAGCTGTGGCTAGTGTGGTCTTGAAAGTAGTGAGGGACTGTTTGAATGTGATGAAGTGCTCGTTGGAGTGGGATCTTTTCCATCTCCGCTCTGCAGCCCTTGAAGCTCGCCTCAGTTCTATGGTCAGGCTGGTGTGTCAGGGCTGTCTGTTGATTTTGCGAGCTTTAGTATGTGTGAGAGGGGCAAGAGATTCCAAAGCTGCAGCTATTGTGGTGTTATATAGAGCGGCAGCGTCATCCGCATTGTGTAGGGAACTTATGTCTGTGAGAGGGAGGAGGGATTCAGAGAGTGAATGTAGATCAAGGTGTTTAAGATTTCTGCGAGGGTGTGCAAGTTTGTGGGGTGGGGATTGTAGACAAGGAGTGGTGTTGTGAAATTGGATTCTGGGCTCCCCCGGTGGCCACTTGTGGAATTGTACTTGTGTGCATCATCCCCTCTGTTCACCTGCTCCTATCAGGATGTGGGAGTCGCTATATAACCTTGCTCCTCTGTCAGTTTCATGCCGGTCAACAATGTAATCAGAAGCCTTTCTGTGCATGTTCCTGCTACTAGACAACTCCCAGCTAAGTTGGACTTTTGTCCTTGTGTGTTTTTGCATTTTGTTCCTGTTCACAGCTGCTGTTTCGTTACTGTGTCTGGAAAGCTCTTGTGAGCGGAAATTGCCACTCTGGTGTTATGAGTTAATGCTAGAGTCTTAAAGTAATTTCTGGATGGTGTTTTGATAGGGTTTTCTGCTGACCATGAAAGTGCCCTTTCTGTCTTCTTGCTATCTAGTAAGCGGACCTCGATTTTTGCTAAACCTATTTTCCTACTACGTTTGTCATTTCATCTAAAATCACCGCCAATATATGTGGGGGCCTCTGTCTGCCTTTTGGGAAAATTTCTCTAGAGGTGAGCCAGGACTGTCTTTTCCTCTGCTAGGATTAGGTAGTTCTCCGGCTGGCGCTGGGCATCTAGGGATAAAAAAACGTAGGCATGCTACCCGGCCACTTCTAGTTGTGCGGCAGGTTTAGTTCATGGTCAGTATAGTTTCCATCTTCCAAGAGCTAGTTCTCATATATGCTGGGCTATGTTCTCTCGCCATTGAGAATCAGGACAGTTTGACCGGCCCAAAAAAAAGGGTTAAATTACTGGCTGAGAAAGGAGAGAAAAAAGAAGTCTGCTACAATTTTTTTTTTTTTTCCTCTAGTTCTGAGTGTGCTCTTGATTGAATCACTTGCTGGTCTGCCTGTGCTGCGGCCTTCCTCTCTTTCTCTCCTTCTTGTCCTTGAATGGCTCTGTGTTCACCTGTTTCAAATGGATCTTCAGAGTGTAGCTACAGGTTTGAATAATCTCGCCACAAAGGTACAAAATTTGCAAGATTTTGTTGTTCATGCACCTATGTCTGAGCCTAGAATTCCTTTGCCTGAATTCTTCTCGGGGAATAGATCTCACTTTCAAAATTTTAAAAATAATTGCAAATTGTTTTTGTCCCTGAAGTCTCGCTCTGCCGGAGACCCTGCACAGCAGGTCAGGATTGTAATTTCCTTGCTCCGGGGCGACCCTCAAGACTGGGCTTTTGCATTGGCACCAGGGGATCCTGCGTTGCTCAATGTGGATGCGTTTTTTCTGGCCTTGGGGTTGCTTTATGAGGAACCTCATTTAGAGCTTCAGGCGGAAAAGGCCTTGATGTCCTTGTCTCAGGGGCAAGATGAAGCTGAAATATACTGCCAAAAATTCCGCAAATGGTCTGTGCTTACTCAGTGGAATGAGTGCGCCCTGGCGGCGATTTTCAGAGAAGGTCTCTCTGATGCCATTAAGGATGTTATGGTGGGGTTCCCTGTGCCTGCGAGTCTGAATGAGTCCATGACGATGGCTATTCAGATCGATAGGCGTCTGCGGGAGCGCAAACCTGTGCACCATTTGGCGGTGTCTACTGAGAAAACGCCAGAAAATATGCAATGTGATAGAATTCTGTCCAGAAGCGAGCGGCAGAATTTTAGACGAAAAAATGGGTTGTGCTTCTATTGTGGTGATTCTACTCATGTTATATCAGCATGCTTTAAGCGTACTAAGAAGCCTGACAAGTCTGTTTCAATTAGCACTTTACAGTCTAAGTTTATTCTATCTGTGACCCTGATTTGTTCTTTGTCATCTATTACCGCGGACGCCTATGTCGACTCTGGCGCTGCTTTGAGTCTTATGGATTGGTCCTTTGCCAAACGCTGTGGGTATGATTTGGAGCCATTGGAGGCTCCGATACCTCTGAAAGGGATTGACTCCACCCCATTGGCTAGTAATAAACCACAATACTGGACACAAGTGACTATGCGTGTTAATCCGGATCACCAGGAGGTTATTCGCTTTCTGGTGCTGTATAATCTACATGATGTTTTGGTGCTGGGATTGCCATGGCTGCAATCTCATAACCCAGTCCTCGACTGGAGAGCTATGTCTGTGTTAAGCTGGGGATGTAAAGGAACTCATGGGGACGTACCTTTGGTTTCCATTTCATCATCTATTCCCTCTGAGATTCCTGAATTCTTGTCTGACTTTCGTGACGTTTTTGAAGAACCCAAGGTTGGTTCACTACCTCCGCACCGGGAGTGCGATTGTGCCATAGACTTGATTCCGGGTAGTAAATACCCTAAGGGTCGTTTATTTAATCTGTCTGTGCCTGAACACGCGGCTATGCGAGAATATATAAAGGAGTCCTTGGAAAAGGGACATATTCGTCCTTCGTCATCTCCCTTAGGAGCCGGTTTTTTCTTTGTGTCTAAGAAAGACGGCTCTTTGAGGCCGTGTATTGATTATCGACTTTTGAATAAAATCACGGTTAAATATCAATATCCGTTACCACTGCTTACTGATTTGTTTGCTCGTATAAAGGGGGCCAAGTGGTTCTCTAAGATTGATCTCCGTGGGGCGTATAATTTGGTGCGAATCAAGCAGGGGGATGAGTGGAAAACCGCATTTAATACACCCGAGGGCCATTTTGAGTATTTGGTGATGCCTTTTGGTCTTTCAAATGCCCCTTCAGTCTTCCAGTCCTTTATGCATGACATTTTCCGCGATTATTTGGACAAATTTATGATTGTGTATCTGGATGATATTCTGATTTTTTCGGATGACTGGGACTCTCATGTCCAGCAGGTCAGGAGGGTTTTTCAGGTTTTGCGGTCTAATTCCTTGTGTGTGAAGGGTTCTAAGTGTGTTTTTGGGGTTCAAAAGATTTCCTTCTTGGGATACATTTTTTCCCCCTCTTCCATCGAGATGGATCCTGTCAAGGTTCAGGCTATTGGTGATTGGACGCAACCCTCTTCTCTTAAGAGTCTTCAGAAATTTTTGGGCTTTGCTAACTTTTATCGTCGATTTATTGCTGGTTTTTCTGATGTTGTAAAACCATTGACTGATTTGACTAAGAAGGGTGCTGATGTTGCTGATTGGTCCCCTGATGCTGTGGAGGCCTTTCGGGAGCTCAAGCGCCGCTTTTCTTCCGCCCCAGTGTTGCGTCAGCCTGATGTTGCTCTTCCTTTTCAGGTTGAGGTCGACGCTTCTGAAATCGGAGCTGGGGCGGTGTTGTCGCAGAGAAGTTCCGACTGCTCCGTGATGAGACCTTGTGCTTTTTTTTCCCGTAAATTTTCGCCCGCCGAGCGGAATTATGATATTGGGAATCGGGAGCTTTTGGCCATGAAGTGGGCTTTTGAGGAGTGGCGTCACTGGCTTGAGGGGGCCAGACATCAGGTGGTGGTATTGACTGACCACAAAAATTTAATTTACCTTGAGTCTGCCAGGCGCCTGAATCCTAGACAGGCGCGCTGGTCGTTGTTTTTCTCTCGGTTTAATTTTGTGGTGTCTTACCTACCGGGTTCTAAGAATGTTAAGGCGGATGCCCTTTCTAGGAGTTTTGAGCCTGACTCCCCTGGTAATTCTGAGCCCACAGGTATCCTTAAAGATGGAGTGATATTGTCTGCCGTTTCTCCAGACCTGCGGCGGGCCTTGCAGGAGTTTCAGGCGGATAGACCTGATCGTTGCCCACCTGGTAGACTGTTTGTTCCTGATGATTGGACCAGTAGAGTCATCTCTGAGGTTCATTCTTCTGCGTTGGCAGGTCATCCTGGAATCTTTGGTACCAGGGATTTGGTGGCAAGGTCCTTCTGGTGGCCTTCCCTGTCACGAGATGTGCGAGGCTTTGTGCAGTCTTGTGACGTTTGTGCTCGGGCCAAGCCTTGTTGTTCTCGGGCTAGTGGATTGTTGTTACCCTTGCCTATCCCGAAGAGGCCTTGGACGCACATCTCGATGGATTTTATTTCGGATCTGCCTGTTTCTCATAAGATGTCTGTCATCTGGGTGGTGTGTGACCGTTTCTCTAAGATGGTCCATCTGGTTCCCTTGCCTAAGTTGCCTTCTTCTTCCGAGTTGGTTCCTCTGTTTTTTCAAAATGTTGTTCGTTTGCATGGTATTCCGGAGAATATCGTTTCTGACAGAGGGACCCAATTCGTGTCTAGATTTTGGCGGGCATTCTGTGCTAGGATGGGCATAGATTTGTCTTTTTCGTCTGCTTTCCATCCTCAGACTAATGGCCAGACCGAGCGGACTAATCAGACCTTGGAGACATATTTGAGGTGTTTTGTGTCTGCGGATCAGGATGATTGGGTTGCTTTTTTGCCTTTGGCGGAGTTCGCCCTCAATAATCGGGCCAGCTCTGCCACCTTGGTGTCCCCGTTTTTCTGTAATTCGGGGTTTCATCCTCGATTTTCCTCCGGTCAAGTGGAATCTTCGGATTGTCCTGGAGTGGATGCTGTGGTGGAGAGGTTGCATCAGATTTGGGGGCAGGTGGTGGACAATTTGAAGTTGTCCCAGGAGAAGACTCAGCTTTTTGCCAACCGCCGTCGTCGTGTTGGTCCTCGGCTTTGTGTTGGGGACTTGGTGTGGTTGTCTTCTCGTTTTGTCCCTATGAGGGTTTCTTCTCCTAAGTTTAAGCCTCGGTTCATCGGCCCGTACAAGATATTGGAGATTCTTAACCCTGTGTCCTTCCGTTTGGACCTCCCTGCATCCTTTTCGATTCATAATGTTTTTCATCGGTCATTGTTGCGCAGGTATGAGGTACCGGCTGTGCCTTCCGTTGAGCCTCCTGCTCCGGTGTTGGTTGAGGGTGAGTTGGAGTACGTTGTGGAAAAGATCTTGGACTCTCGTGTTTCCAGACGGAAACTCCAGTATCTGGTCAAATGGAAGGGATACGGTCAGGAGGATAATTCTTGGGTCACTGCCTCTGATGTTCATGCCTCCGATCTTGTCCGTGCCTTTCATAGGGCTCATCCTGATCGCCCTGGTGGTTCTGGTGAGGGTTCGGTGCCCCCTCCTTGAGGGGGGGGTACTGTTGTGAAATTGGATTCTGGGCTCCCCCGGTGGCCACTTGTGGAATTGTACTTGTGTGCATCATCCCCTCTGTTCACCTGCTCCTATCAGGATGTGGGAGTCGCTATATAACCTTGCTCCTCTGTCAGTTTCATGCCGGTCAACAATGTAATCAGAAGCCTTTCTGTGCATGTTCCTGCTACTAGACAACTCCCAGCTAAGTTGGACTTTTGTCCTTGTGTGTTTTTGCATTTTGTTCCTGTTCACAGCTGCTGTTTCGTTACTGTGTCTGGAAAGCTCTTGTGAGCGGAAATTGCCACTCTGGTGTTATGAGTTAATGCTAGAGTCTTAAAGTAATTTCTGGATGGTGTTTTGATAGGGTTTTCTGCTGACCATGAAAGTGCCCTTTCTGTCTTCTTGCTATCTAGTAAGCGGACCTCGATTTTTGCTAAACCTATTTTCCTACTACGTTTGTCATTTCATCTAAAATCACCGCCAATATATGTGGGGGCCTCTGTCTGCCTTTTGGGAAAATTTCTCTAGAGGTGAGCCAGGACTGTCTTTTCCTCTGCTAGGATTAGGTAGTTCTCCGGCTGGCGCTGGGCATCTAGGGATAAAAAAACGTAGGCATGCTACCCGGCCACTTCTAGTTGTGCGGCAGGTTTAGTTCATGGTCAGTATAGTTTCCATCTTCCAAGAGCTAGTTCTCATATATGCTGGGCTATGTTCTCTCGCCATTGAGAATCATGACAGAGTGGAGAGGGAAGAGAATGTGACCTCATACCCATTCATCCAGCCCCCACTCCCCCGGTCCCCCTACCTGGAGCACTATGGAACGCACACGCTCTGTCTGCAACAAACTGTCCTATATCCATGACCTCTTCATCACCAACAAACTCTCCTTCCTCGGCATCACTGAAACCTGGCTCACCCCCTCTGACCCAGCCTCTCCAGCTGCACTTTTCCATGGCGGATTCAATCTCTCACACCCCTCGCCCCAGCAACAAACATGGTGGATAAGTTGGCTTGCACCTGTCCGATACCTACTCCTTTAGCCCAATTCTGTTACCACCCTCCTCTACTCTTCCCTCATTTGAGGTGCACTCCGTCCGCATCTATTCCCCCACCAACCTCCAGCTGGCTGTCTGTTGTGAATTCCGTTCTCAGACTCCCTCCTGTGGTCATGAATGGTACTTTGGTTAGTTCTGCTCTTGGACTCCCTCTGGTGGCTTTGAGCGGAACTGCTGGTCACTGAGGTTGGCTTTGTCAGCTGCTCTCGTTTATTGCTATGCTAGCTTCCCTATTTAACTCCACTCAGATCGTTACTTCATGCCAGCTGTCAATGTTTCAGTATTGGTTCAGATCTCTCTTGGACTTCTCTGAGGACCTGTCTACTCCAGCAGAAGCTAAGTCTTTGCTAGTTCATTTGTTGTTACTGCTTCCTGAATATATTTCTTAGTATTGCTAATTTCTAGTCCAGCTTGCTATCATGATATTTTCTTGCTAGCTGGAAGCTCTGGGGTGCAGAGTGGCACCTCCACACCGTGAGTCGGTGTGGGGAGTCTTTTTGCTTACTCTGCGTGGTTTTTTGTAGTCTTTTTGTGCTGACCGCATAGTTCCCTTTGCTATCCTCTGACTATTTGGTGAAGTCTGGCCTCCTATGCTAAAACCTGTTTCATTCCTGGGTTTGTGACTTTCCTCTTAACTCACAGTCAATATATGTGGGGGCTGACTTTACCTTTGGGGAATTTCTCTGAGGCAAGGTTAGGCTTCTTTTCTATCTTTAAGGGTAGTTAGCTCTTAGGCTGTGAAGAGGCATCTAGGGAGAGTTAGGTACGCTCCACAGCTATTTCTAGTGTGTGTGATAGGAGTAGGATTTGCGGTCAGCAGAGTTCCCACTTTCCCAGATCTTGTTCTGATTACTAGTTTACTCATCAGGTCATTCCGGGTGCTCCTAACCACCAGGTCCATAACAGTACAGCTGGCCAACAAAGTGTTAATGCATCTCAAAAGAGGGATAAGAGAAGTTCTGAACCCATTTTTTTTTCTTTGCAGTGTGTTTTGTCTCTCTTTTCCCCTTAATCTCTGGGTGGTTCAGGACTCAGGTGTAGATATGGATATTCAAGGTCTGTCCTCTTGTGTTGATCATCTCACTGCAAGAGTACAAAGCTTTCAAGATTATGTAGTTCAGAATCCGATGTTAGAGCCTAGAATTCCAATTCCTGATTTGTTTTCTGGGGATAGATCTAAGTTTCTGAATTTAAAAAATAATTGTAAACTGTTTCTTGCTTTGAAACCCCGCTCCTCTGGTGACCCCATTCAGCAAGTAAAAATTATTATTTCTTTGTTGCGTGGCGACCCACAAGACTGGGCATTCTCCCTTGCGCCAGGAGATCCTGCATTGCTTAATGTAGATGCGTTTTTTCTGGCGCTTGGATTGCTTTATGACGAACCGAATTCAGTGGATCAGGCAGAGAAAATCTTGCTAGCTTTGTGTCAGGGTCAGGATAAAGCAGAGATATATTGTCAGAAGTTTAGAAAATGGTCTATGCTTACTCAATGGAATGAGTGTGCCCTGGCAGCAATTTTTAGAAAGGGTCTTTCTGAAGCCCTTAAGGATGTTATGGTGGGATTTCCCACGCCTGCTGGTCTGAATGAAGCAATGTCCTTGGCCATCCAAATTGATCGGCGTTTGCGTGAGCGCAAAATTGTGCACCATTTGGCGGTGTCCTCTGAGCAGAGGCCTGAGCTTATGCAATGTGATAGAACTTTGACCAGAACTGAACGGCAAGAACACAGACGTCAGAATAGGCTGTGTTTTTACTGTGGTGACCCCACTCATGCTATCTCTGATTGTCCTAAGCGCACTAAGCGGTTCGCTAGGTCTGTCACCATTGGTACTGTACAGCCTAAATTTCTTTTGTCTGTTACTCTGATTTGCTCTTTGTCATCCTACTCGGTTATGGCATTTGTGGATTCAGGCGCTGCCCTGAATTTGATGGACTTGGAGTTTGCCAGGCGCTGTGGTTTTTTCTTGGAGTCTTTGCAGTATCCTATTCCATTAAGGGGAATTGATGCCACGCCGTTGGCCAAGAATAAACCTCAGTACTGGACTCAGTTGACCATGTGCATGGCTCCTGCACATCAGGAAGATATTCGCTTTTTGGTGTTGCATAATTTGCATGATGTGGTCGTGTTGGGTTTGCCTTGGCTACAGGTTCATAATCCAGTATTGGATTGGAAATCAATGTCTGTGTCTAGTTGGGGTTGTCAAGGGGTACATGGCGATGTTCCGTTGGTGTCAATTTCTGCTTCCACTCCTTCTGAAGTCCCTGAGTTTCTGTCGGATTACCAGGATGTATTTGATGAGCCCAAATCCAGTGTCCTACCCCCTCATAGGGATTGTGATTGTGCTATAAATTTGATTCCTTGTAGTAAGTTTCATAACGGCCGACTTTTCAATTTATCTGTGCCAGAGCACGCCGCTATGCGGAGTTATATAAAGGAGTCCTTGGAGAAAGGACACATTCGCCCGTCTTCATCACCGTTGGGAGCAGGGTTCTTTTTTGTGGCCAAGAAGGATGGTTCTCTGAGACCCTGTATAGATTACCGCCTTCTCAATAAGATCACGGTCAAATTTCAGTACCCTTTGCCTCTGCTGTCTGATTTGTTTGCTCGGATTAAGGGGGCTAGTTGGTTCACCAAGATAGATCTTCGAGGGGCGTATAACCTTGTGCGTATTAAACAGGGCAATGAATGGAAAACAGCATTTAATACGCCCGAGGGCCATTTTGAGTACCTGGTAATGCCATTCGGGCTTTCAAATGCTCCATCTGTGTTTCAGTCCTTTATGCATGACATCTTCCGAAAGTATCTGGATAGATTCATGATTGTATATTTGGATGATATTTTGGTCTTTTCGGATGATTGGGAGTCTCATGTGAGGCAGGTC
The DNA here is from genome assembly GCF_051348905.1 of Ranitomeya variabilis. Lineage (NCBI taxonomy): Eukaryota > Metazoa > Chordata > Amphibia > Anura > Dendrobatidae > Ranitomeya > Ranitomeya variabilis. The sequence goes on from NC_135233.1 coordinate 19,966,627, forward strand.
AGGATGGTGTTCCAGGTCCTTCATGCTAATGTGTTGTTTGTGAAGGGGTCTAAATGTCTCTTCGGAGTTCAGAAGGTTTCCTTTTTGGGCTTAATTTTTTCCCCTTCTACTATCGAGATGGACCCTGTTAAAGTTCAGGCCATTTATGATTGGACTCCACCTACATCTGTGAAGAGCCTCCAGAAATTCCTGGGCTTTGCTAATTTTTACCGTCGCTTCATCGCTAATTTTTCTAGTGTGGTTAAACCTTTGACTGATTTGACAAAGAAAGGTGCTGATGTGGTGAATTGGTCCTCTGCGGCCGTTGAGGCTTTTCAGGAGCTGAAACGTCGTTTTTCTTCGGCCCCTGTGTTGCGTCAGCCAGATGTTTCGCTCCTTTTTCAGGTCGAGGTTGATGCTTCTGAGATTGGAGCAGGGGCTGTTTTGTCTCAAAGAAGTTCTGATGGCTCTGTGATGAAGCCATGTGCCTTCTTTTCTAGAAAGTTTTCACCTGCTGAGCGTAATTATGATGTTGGCAATCGGGAGCTGCTGGCTATGAAGTGGGCTTTCGAGGAGTGGCGACATTGGCTTGAGGGAGCCAAGCACCGCGTGGTGGTCTTGACGGATTACAAAAATCTGACTTATCTCGAGTCTGCCAAGCTGTTGAATCCTAGACAGGCTCGATGGTCGCTGTTTTTCTCCCGTTTCGATTTTGTGGTCTCATACCTTCCAGGTTCTAAGAATGTGAAGGCGGATGCCCTTTCTAGGAGTTTTGTGCCTGATTCTCCGGGAGTCCCTGAGCCGGCTGGTATTCTCAAAGAGGGGGTAATTCTGTCTGCCATCTCCCCTGATTTGCGGCGGGTGCTGCAGGAGTTTCAGGCTGATAGACCTGACCGTTGTCCAGCGGAGAAACTATTTGTCCCTGATAGATGGACTAGCAGAGTTATTTCTGAGGTTCATTGCTCAGTGTTGGCTGGTCATCCTGGGATTTTTGGGACCAGAGATTTGGTGGCTAGGTCCTTTTGGTGGCCTTCCTTGTCACGGGATGTGCGTTCTTTTGTGCAGTCCTGTGGGACTTGTGCTCGGGCTAAGCCCTGCTGTTCTCGTGCCAGTGGGTTGCTTTTGCCCTTGCCAGTCCCGAAAAGGCCTTGGACGCATGTTTCCATGGATTTTATTTCAGATCTTCCTGTCTCTCAAAGGATGTCTGTCATCTGGGTGGTTTGTGATCGCTTTTTTAAGATGGTCCATTTGGTACCCTTGCCTAAATTACCTTCCTCCTCTGATTTGGTGCCATTATTTTTACAACATGTGGTTCGTTTGCATGGCATTCCGGAGAACATTGTGTCGGACAGAGGTTCCCAGTTTGTCTCTAGGTTTTGGCGGTCCTTTTGTGCTAAGATGGGCATTGATTTGTCTTTTTCTTCGGCTTTCCATCCTCAAACAAATGGCCAAACCGAACGAACCAACCAGACTTTGGAAACCTATCTGAGATGCTTTGTTTCTGCTGATCAGGATGATTGGGTGACCTTCTTGCCATTGGCTGAGTTCGCCCTTAATAATCGGGCTAGTTCGGCTACTTTGGTTTCGCCTTTTTTTGCAATTCTGGTTTTCATCCTCGTTTTTCTTCGGGGCAGGTTGAGCCTTCTGACTGTCCTGGTGTGGATTCTGTGGTGGACAGGTTGCAGCAAATTTGGACTCATGTAGTGGACAATCTGACGTTGTCCCAGGAGAAGGCTCAACGTTTCGCTAACCGCCGTCGTTGTGTTGGTCCCCGACTTCCTGTTGGGGATTTGGTTTGGTTGTCTTCTCGTTATGTTCCTATGAAGGTTTCTTCTCCTAAGTTTAAGCCTCGTTTCATTGGTCCTTATAAGATTTCTGAAATTCTCAACCCTGTGTCATTTCGTTTGGTCCTTCCAGCTTCTTTTGCCTTCCATAATGTGTTCCATAGGTCGTTGTTGCGGAGGTACGTGGCGCCTATGGTTCCCTCCGTTGATCCTCCTGCTCCGGTGTTGGTTGAGGGGGAGTTAGAGTATGTGGTGGAAAAAATTTTGGATTCTCGTATTTCGAGACGGAAGCTTCAGTACCTGGTTAAGTGGAAGGGCTATGGTCAGGAGGATAATTCCTGGGTTGTTGCCTCCGATGTCCACGCTGCCGATTTAGTTCGTGCCTTTCATTTGGCTCGTCCTGATCGGCCTGGGGGCCCTGGTGAGGGTTCGGTGACCCCTCCTCAAGGGGGGGTACTGTTGTGAATTCCGTTCTCGGACTCCCTCCTGTGGTCATGAATGGTACTTTGGTTAGTTCTGCTCTTGGACTCCCTCTGGTGGCTTTGAGCGGAACTGCTGATCACTGAGGTTGGCTTTGTCAGCTGCTCTCGTTTATTGCTGCTGGCTTCCCTATTTAACTCCACTCAGATCGTTACTTGATGCCAGCTGTCAATGTTTCAGTATTGGTTCAGATCTCTCTTGGACTTCTCTGAGGACCTGTCTACTCCAGCAGAAGCTAAGTCTTTGCTAGTTCATTTGTTGTTACTGCTTCCTGAATATATTTCTTAGTACTGCTAATTTCTAGTCCAGCTTGCTATCATGATATTTCCTTGCTAGCTGGAAGCTCTGGGGTGCAGAGTGGCACCTCCACACCGTGAGTCGGTGTGGGGAGTCTTTTTGCTTACTCTGTGTGGTTTTTTGTAGTCTTTTTGTGCTGACCGCATAGTTCCCTTTGCTATCCTCTGACTATTTAGTGAAGTCTGGCCTCCTATGCTAAAACCTGTTTCATTCCTGGGTTTGTGACTTTCCTCTTAACTCACAGTCAATATATGTGGGGGCTGACTTTACCTTTGGGGAATTTCTCTGAGGCAAGGTTAGGCTTCTTTTCTATCTTTAGGGGTAGTTAGCTCTTAGGCTGTGAAGAGGCGTCTAGGGAGAGTTAGGTACGCTCCACAGCTATTTCTAGTGTTTGTGATAGGAGTAGGATTTGCGGTCAGCAGAGTTCCCACTTTCCCAGAGCTTGTTCTGATTACTAGTTTACTCATCAGGTCATTCCGGGTGCTCCTAACCACCAGGTCCATAACAGCTGTCATCTACCGCCCCAGAGCTAGCCATCTCCACCTTTCTCGATCACTTCACCACCTAGCTACTTCATTTCTTCTCTGCTGACATCCCCACTATCATCATGGGTGACTTCAATATCCACATTGACACTTCCACCTCAGCTGCCTCTAAACTTTTATCGCTCACTGCCTCCTTTGGCCTCACACAATGGTCCTCTGCAGCCACTCACAAAGATGGTAACACGCTGGACCTTATCTTCACCTGCCTCTTTTCCCCTACTAATCTCACTAACTCGCCCCTTCCCGTCTTACCACAACCTACTTACATTCTCTTCCCTCCCCTCTCCTAGTGTGCAACCCCCTCTTCACAAACTCACCCACACTTGCAGAAATCTCAAACACCTCAATTTACATTCATTCTCTTAAGTCCCTTCACCCTCTTACAGACATATCTTCCTTACATGACACAGGTGCTGCTGCCACTTTATATAACACCACAATAACAACAACACTCAATTCGGCCGTCACCTCCCTCTCCTCTCATTTCTGCTGAAGACTTTGCCTCTTTCTTTAAACAGCAGATCGATACGAACAGAGAAAGCTTTGGCCAGCAACTCCCAATGCCCCTCTTAGCTCCTCAACCCTGTTTCTCCAAAGCCAGCTTCTCCACCATGACAGAAGATCAGCTCTCCACCCTCCTTTCAAGATCACACCTCACCACTTGCATGCTTGACCCGCTCCCGTCTCACCTCATTCGTAACTTCGCCACAGTCTTCATCCCAACTCTAACATACCTCTTCAACCTCTCACTTACAAATGGTGACTTTCCCTCATCCTTCAAACATGCCTCGATCACACCCATCCTCAAAAAGCCCTCCCTTGACCCATCCTCTGTGCCTAGCTATCACTCAATATCTCTTCTCCCTTATGCCTCGAAACTATTTGAACAGCGTGTCCATCTTGAACTGTCCTCCCACCTCTCCTCCTGCTCCCTCTTTGACCGGTCACAATATGGCTTCTGACCACATCACTCAACTAAAACTGCCCTAGCTAAAGTCACCAACAACCTACTAACCGCTAAGAGCAAGCGACACTACTCTGTCCTCCTTCTCCTAGACCGGTCTTCTGCCTTCGACACTGTGGACCATTTCCTCCTGCTACAGATTCACTCATCTCTTGGCATCACAGACTTGGCCCTATCCTGGATCTCATCATATCTAACAGACCGAACATTCAGTGTCTCTCTCCCCCACACCACCTCCTCACCTAGCCCCCTGTCTGTCGGTGTTCCTCAGGGCTCAGTTCTATGACCCCTACTCTTCTCCATCTACACCTTTGGCCTGGGACAGCTCATAGAATCCCACGATTTGCAGTATCATCTCTACGCCGATGACACTCAGATCTACCTATCTGGACCTCACCTCCTTACTGACCAAAATCCCACAATGTCTGTCTGCTATTTCAGCCTTCTTTTCTGCTCGCTTTCTAAAACTGAACATTGACAAAGCAGAATTCATCATCTTTCCCCATCTCACTGTGCCCCTCCACGAGACCTATCCATCAATGTCAATGGCTGCTCACTTTCCCCAGTCCTGCATGCTTGGTGCCATGGGGTGATCCACGACTATGCCCTCTCTTTTAAGCCACATATCCAAGCCCTTGCCTCCTCCTGCCGACTCAAACTCAAATGGTATATTTCCCGGATCCGCGCATTCCTTTACCATGAAACCACAAAAACACTAGTGCCTGCCCTTATCATCTCCTGCCTCGACTACTGCAACCTCCTACTCTCTGGCCTCCCCTCTAGCACTCTGGCACCACTCCAATCCATCCTACACTCTGCTGCCCGACTAATCCACCTGTCTCCCCGCTATTCCCCAGCCTCTCCCCTATGCCAAGCCTTTCACTGGCTTCCTATTGTCCAGAGGCTCTATTTCAAAACCCTCACAATGACATACAAAGCCAACCACAACCTGTCCCCTCCATACATCTGTGACATGGTCTACCGGTACTTAACTACACCTTCGATCCTCTCAAGATCTCCTTCTCTACTCCCCTCTCATCTCTTCTTCCCACAACTGCATACAAGATTTCTCTTGAGCCTCCCCCATACTCTGGAACTCTCTACCTCAACACATAAGACAGCTCTACACTATATATAAACACAGCTTCACGCTATATACACAGCTCTACGCTATATACGCACAGCTCTACACTATATACACACAGCTCTACACTATATACACAGCTCTACACTATATACACACAGCTCTACACTATATACATAGCTCTACACTATATACACACAGCTCTACACTATATACACAGCTCTACACTATATACACACAGCTCTACACTATATACACAGCTCTACACTATATACACACAGCTCTACACTATATACACAGCTCTACACTATATACACAGCTCTACACTATACACACAGCTCTACACTATATACACACAGCTCTACACTATATACACAGCTCTACACTATATACACACAGTTCTACACTATATACACACAGCTATACACTATATACATAGCTCTACACTATATACGCACAGCTCTACACTATATACTCAGCTGTACACTATATACACACAGTTCTACACTATATACACACAGCTCTACACTATATACATAGCTTTACACTATATACGCACAGCTCAACACTATATACACAGCTCTACACTATATGCACACAGCTCTACACTATATACACACAGCTCTACACTATATACACAGCTCTACACTGTATACACACAGCTCTGCTCCGCATACTATAGTCATGATGGCCGAAACTGTTGTCACCCTTGAAATTGTTCCATAAATGAAGTATTTTTCTGTCACCTATAACAGCATCATAGAGATAGGGGATCTGCCCTTACAGGACAGGAAACCTACAGAACAAAAGGGCAGTACTCCTTCCTTGCATCATTTGGTTTCCTGTCCTATCCTGTGTGTAATCTCAAGTTCCAGGTACAGGACTCTAGCAGGTAGCATTTTCCTAATAAATAATAATGGTCCTCTCCATCTGTGACCCCCCTAGGATGGAGCAGGACACAGACCACATGGCGGCTCGGATATTAGACCTCACCCTGGAGATAATCTACTGGATCACTGGAGAGGTGAGATCTTCACATCACTCTGATCTCTAGGAATAAAGCAGGGAAATGACGGGAAAGGTGAAGGATTCTTGTCCTCTGTGTAGTGATCAGCGTCTCCCCATACACAGGATCACACAGTAGTGAAGACGTCGTCTGGGGAGTGTGTGACCCCCCGTGTGTCAGGAGGGCGGAGCAGGACCCCGAGTGACATCACCGAGCCTCCACCTCATTCACTGATACATGAGCAGAAGATCCTAGAACTGACCAATAGGATCACTGAGCTGCTGAGCGGAGAGGTGAGCGCTGCCGGGAATGCTGGGACATTATACAATAAGGCCGGGGGAGGGGTCTGCTAATGGCGGGTCATTGTGTGTGTCAGGTTCCTATAAGGTGTCAGGACGTCACCGTCTATTTCTCCATGGAGGAGTGGGAGTATATAGAAGGACACAAGGATCTGTACAAGGACGCCATGATGGAGGATCACCGGTCCATCACATCTCCGGGTAAGAGGAGACCTTCCTGGGTTGTAGAGAACAGGTCTGAGAGTCGTCTAGATTCCCCATCATCTGCTCATCACATATAGACAATGTATTCAGTCACTGCGGTTATTTCCTATAGATGGATCCAGTCCGAGAAATCCCCCGGAGAGAAGTCCCAGTCCTCTATATTCCCAGGATCGGCCAGAGAAGGAGGAAGATGTCCCCCGGGATCATCAGGTAGATGAGATTTCTGTACATTCTCTATAGATTGATGGAATGTGGCTTCTACTAACTACGACGAACACTTTGGTAGTCTATATTTGATTTTGTGTTGATTGTTGTTGTACAAATGGTTTCAGAATACACTTGGATTCTAAAATTCAATGTGGATGTATTGTAGATAAAGTGTAAATATAAATAACGGCACAATGCCAATCTGCTGCTTCTAAGACAGAAAACTATCATGATTCAAGAGTTATCGACTCACTAGTTGTATAAAAGGCTTACCTACCTTTAAAAATCTTTCATATTTGCAAATAATTTAGCAACGGATGTTACTGAGCAAAGCATATATTTCACGATGGACCGAAATCATTTACTGCAGAGAAATAACAGGAATACTGTCTATGTGTAAAATACTGGAATGTTGAGGGTGAATGTTGATCTTGTTTGATCACCACTTGGGAAGATTTTTCATCTTTTCTGGCTGATTGGTTCATGCCTGGAGGGATAAACTAGGATTCACTTTTCTTTTTTTTTCTCAATTCTTTACTGTGGCATTCTTGCAGGAAAGTTCTGGTAGAACTGTGAATGGACTCAAAACCCCCACATCAGAGTCAGCGATCGGTAAGAGCCGCTCATAGATCTTGTGTAACTGTATATTTCCTAATTAGTTGGATCACTGCTAGAAAGGTCAGAAAAATGTCGTCCTCGTGATTATTACTATTTTTCTTAACAATCAGTATTAGTGATGAGTGAGTATAGTCATTGCTCGGGTTTCCCCGAGCACGCTCGGGTGGTCTCGTGTTTGTGAGTGCTCGGACATTTAGTTTTCCTCGCAGCAGCTGCATGATTTGCGGCTGCAAGACAGCGTGAATACATGTGGGGGTTGCCTGGTTGCTAGGGAATCCCCACATGTATTCAAGCTGTGTAGCAGCCTGTAAATCATGCAGCTGCGTCAACAAAAACTAAATCTCCGAGCACTCACAAATACTCGGAGACCACCCGAGCGTGCTCGGGAAAACCCGAACAACGATTTTACTCGCTCCTCACTAATCAGTATAATTTTACTTATTCCCTCCCAGTGGTACAATGTGATACAATATGGAAAGACCCCATCATAAATAAAATTGTTGTGCAAATGCAAATTCATTGTGACTTTTACATGACAACATTAGCCGTGGTTATGAGAGCGTGGAATGTGGGCTCCACTAATGACAGTCTTAGTGAAATACAAAATGTTGGTGGCCAAACAAGAAGAGAAATAATGCAATATTATTGAATCTTGGGAAAATAAAAAAAATATCTGGAAAAGGGGTATGACTTGTAAGGATCTGGGCATGTTTGAAAAGGATAAGATGACTAGAGTTTAGAACACCTTGTGCGGTGTTCCCAATAAGCAGTGGTTAGTACCTGCAAAAAGTACTGGAGATCCTAAGGACAATCGGCTACTCAATAGTTCCACAAAAAAAGCTTTTCATATTAATTTGCATTGGCGTCTGAAACATGATGAAGTGTAATTTGAGATTCATATTTTGCACTATGATAAACAATTTTTCAATCTAAAAGAAATAAAATAGTAAATACACCGGCGCTCCAAGAATTATTAGATGTAGGAGTGGGGGAAGCTGCTGGTGCCTAGACGGCTACTGCGCCAAGCCTGTCATATATATACAAAAAAGGTAAAACCAAAAGTTAGGTCACCGCGCTACCTATCTCCCAGATATTAAATATAAAAAGCTGCAAAGTACCCACAAAGGGGTTAAAAATAAAGCACTTAGGCTACGTTCACATTTGCGTTGTGTGCCGCAGCGTCGGCGCCGCAACGCACAACGCAAACAAAAACGCAGCAAAACGCATGCACAACGCTGCGTTTTGCGCCGCATGCGTCCTTTTTTTCATTGATTTTGGACGCAGCAAAAATGCAACTTGCTGCGTCCTCTGCGCCCGGACGCGGGCGCCGCAGTGACGCATGCGGCGCAAAACGCAAGTGCGACGCATGTCCATGCGCCCCCATGTTAAATATAGGGGCGCATGACGCATGCGGCGACGCTGCGGCGCCCGACGCTGCGGCGCTGACCGCAAATGTGAACGTAGCCTACCAGGTGGTTGAAGTGCCAAAACTTGGACTGTGGACGTTTAGTGGAGCGCTGAAGAGGTGAAGGCGGCTGCTCCTCCGTAAATCCAAGATAAGGAGGTCCGAACGGCAGTGTAAGGTGGCAGGCCCGGGGGGAGCGTCCCCTGACGAAGAAGGTCCGGTGACCTTCGAAACGCGTAGGCAATAGAGGCCCTGTTCGGCACTCGTCTTCTGCTCCATTTTTTCGTAGCTCCGGGTGACGTCACCCAGACCACGCCCCCCTATTCCTCGTTGCAGTGTAGCGGCGTCCCTGGCCAGGACGCCGCGTGTCTACATTCCCGGCGTGTGCGCGGCAGCTAGGCGCCCATAGGGAGGACGCTCCCCCCGGGCCTGCCACCTTACACTGCCGTTCGGACCTCCTTATCTTGGATTTACGGAGGAGCAGCCGCCTTCACCTCTTCAGCGCTCCACAAAACGTCCGCAGTCCAAGTTTTGGCACTTCAACCACCTGGTAAGGTTATTTTTAACCCCTTTGTGGGTACTTTGCAGCTTTTTATATTTAATATCTGGGAGATAGGTAGCGCGGTGACCTAACTTTTGGTTTTAATTTTTCAATCTACATGGGCATCCTTTTCCCAGAAAACTTTTTGGCAGCCTCGGACTTGGAGGTCGTTGAGGAGAAATTGCTTCTAAACCATTTCATTTAGGAATAAGCAATATTATTTCTCCACTGCCTATAGTTAAGGATGTCAAATGCTAACAGGTTCTGTGTCCTTGACTGTTATAAAAAATGCCTCTGATTGGTTGATGTTTTCCTTAGTGACAAGCCATGGAATACAATCACAGTTTTACTGAGATGAGCAATAGATTACACAGTCCATGAATTTGTATTAAACATTCAATGTTTTCTGTCAGTTTGCAAATTAATCTGGTCTTATAATTCTCATGTACATAATTCTTTAGCATTGGGCTATCCCTTCACCATAGATATGCTTTTTACTTGCAGATAGACGCCGTTGTCATGCGTAACAATAATTGTGGTCCAGAATTCTAAGGAGTCCAAGTATTCAACTTGAATGTCCTGCTCATGCCGTATTTGGGTATATAAGGCCAATATATTCATTGTAAACCAATACCATTCACCGTTCCATTGGACATTTTTAGGAAGGGTTGAAAAGTGATTAGAAATCAATTAATTATGCAGGAAGAGTGTTGTAGGGTGAATAAATGGAAATCAATGAATCTCCTTATAATAGTGTGACGCTAGTCACTAATGTGACTCTAGGCACTACTCACTTACAAGCAGTGAGGCAGAAGAGTCAGACATTCTGGGGTCAATGCCAAGAGAGTACGTAGATAACTAAGGGAAAAGACGAAGGCGTAATCAGGTCACAGTCCAGGGTCAATAACAAGAGATAGCAGATTAAAAGCCGAAGTACAAGACAAAGGGATAGTCAGAACACAGTCCAAAGGGTCAGGCAGCAGAAGATCAGAACTCAGAGCAACAGAAACAGGCTACCACTCACCAAGAAGGCCAAACTACATCTGGCAGGGATCAGGGGCAGACAGCTCAGTTAAGTAGCTGGGCAATCACCAGAACACTGAACACCTGCAGAAAGTCCCGCACATCCCAGTCAGATTGGACAGCAGAGCTGTCAATCAAGGCACCGACAGTCCAGCAAGACAGTTTCCATAGAACAGCATAGCAGTCTTTCACTGAGTGGAGGAATCGTGACAATAGTCCACTAATACCAATATTTACAAACCCTGGGTTTTACCTCGATTTTACTATTCTTCTCGAGCTCTATATGCTTGCATATCTACCTTTTAAAAAAATTTACTTTTGATCATGGCCCCCAAAAATTTGAAAAGTTAAGATCCCAATACACATTTGATTAAAGTCATCCAAACCCACTGATATTGATTGATTCAGCAGTTTTATGGGTATGACAGCCACCTACAGATTGTTGGAGGGATAAGGATCCGGCATGTCTAATTTTGGATTGTAAGTCTATGTTCTCTTAAGAAATAAGCCTCTGTCAAAGATGTTTGGCAGCGGCTCTCTTATAAAGAACACGGGAGAGTTGGCCAATATAACTCCTGGACGGATGATTGACCGATCCATTGCTTGGCCAACATCTATCTAAAGTGTATAAGGGGCTTTATTTTGCTTGGAGAAATACAAGATTTTTTTTTCTTTTTCCAGGTGAAGAGTGGATCAATACCTCCCATGGAAATGTCCTTTTATCTCCAATTTGTGAAGTAGAAGATAGCATTACCACCCAAGCTAATTCAATTGCTTCTGATGTAATGATTGTTCTTCGCAGTAGAGATGTATCAGCTGATACTACAGCTCAGAAGAAACCTTCATCTAATCAATCAATGATTGGCAAGCCAAGGATAGGATATAGATGGGGAAAAAGTTTTCAACATTTCAGAAAAAAATCAAATCTTTCCTTGCATGAGAGAATCCATAGAGACGAAAGGCCATTTTCATGTTCAGAATGTGGGAATTGCTTTAAGTGTAAAGGGGCACTTGAAAGACATCAGAGAACTCACAGAGGAGAGAAGCCATTCTCATGTCCTGAATGTGGAAAGTATTTTAGTCAGAAATCAAATCTTATGGAACATCTGAGAATCCACACCGGGGAGAAACCATATTTATGCTCAGAATGTGGAAAATGTTTTACCCAGCAGTCTGCTTTGGTTCATCATCTGGGAAATCACACTGAGGAAAAGCCATTTTCATGTCTTGAATGTGGGAAATGTTTTAGCAATAAATCAGTTCTTGATAAACATCAGACAACTCACAGAGGAGAGAAGCCGTTTCCTTGTCCAGAATGTGGAAAATGTTTTAGTAAAAAATCAAATCTTGTGAAACATCTATTAATTCACACAGGGGAGAAACCATTCCCATGTTCAGAATGTGGGAAATGTTTTGGCAAAAAATCAAGTCTTATGGAACATCTAAGAAGTCACACAGGGGAAAAGCCGTTTTCATGTTCAGAATGTGGGAAATGTTTTAGTCAGAAATCAAATCTTGTGAAACATCTTAGAATTCACACAGGGGAGAAACCATTTTCATGTGTTCAATGTGAGAAATGTTTTAGACAGAAATCTGCTCTTGTTAAACATCATAGAACTCATAACGGAGAGGAGCCTTTTATATGTCCTGAATGCGAGAAATGTTTTAGTCAGAAATCAAGTCTTATACAACACCTAATAAGTCACACTGGGGAGACACCACTTTCATGTTTACAATGTGGGAAATGTTTTCGCAAGTTTTCAAGTCTTATGGAACATATGAGAATTCACACAGGGGAGAAGCCGTTTTCATGTTCACAATGTGATAAATGTTTTAGGCACAAATCAAGTCTTGTGAAGCATCTGAAGCATCTAAGAACTCACACAGGGGAGAAGACCTTTTCATGTTCACAATGCGATAAATGTTTTACCCATAAAGCTAGTTTTACTCATCATCTAAAAACTCACATTGAGAAGAAGCCATTTTCATGTCATGAATGTGGCAAATGTTGTAGCAAGAAATCAAATCTTGTAGAACATCTAAGAACTCACACAGGGGAGAAGCCATATTCATGTTCAGAATGTGGGAAGTGTTTTAGCTATAAGTCAGGTTTCGTTAAACATCAGAGAACTCATTTTAATGTTCAGATTGTAGAAAAATTGGCAAGTGATGCCTTCTAATGCGTAACTAAACTTCTTTATTACCTACAGTCAGGAATCCACAGCGGACTTGTGTTGAACTATTGTGGTGCTCTAATTGTCTGTGCAATATGACTATCCCCACAGGACCAGGGCTGAAACATGGCTACTCTCCCGCTAGAAAGACTGAGACCATTAATTACTGTTTCATTCCTTTTATGCCATGTTCAAAGCTAAAAGCTGCATAGGATGTGATAATCGGGGGAGGGGACACTCCTTTTGACCTTATACACACTTTATTCGTATCACTTTGGATCAGAACATCTTGTACTGAAAGTGATTAATCATTTGATACTTTAAAAGTTAATATGATAAAAGTAATTAAATAGATCTTAATTTTCCATTTTTGGTGGAAAACTTGGATAATAGACCCATCCCTTACTAGAGTGTGATATTACTGGTATAGTATGAGTTGTTCTGACATTCTTATCCTTTTAAAAAAAGCACTTCCAATAATATTTTTATTAGCTATCCCTATGTAAATATGTGTGTAATGTAATAATATACTTACTGTCAGGGAAAATATTGATTTGTCGGGACTTTCTTAATCTCACCAATCCCTGATATCACAGGCCAGGAAGCGGTACCACCCGCTGTGATCTTTGGAGCGAAACGCACTCTGCTGTCCCCTATCATCCGGACAATTACACGATTGGCCAACGATCAATGGAGAAGGCCGCAGCCTGTTCACCGCACTAGGCCGGCTGTTAGAAAATTAGCGCTGAGCGTACAGCATATACACCTCCAGATTCCAACACATGGAATAGGTGTACACACCCCGGTACAGTCACAGCTAACTCTCTCATAACCTCAGACTACTCGCTGCCACCCCTTATCTGTTTCGGTCATTTAGACACCGTATGGTAGCTTATGGCTTCAAGGCGTAGTTTACAGAACAGAAGGAACAGAACTATTACATTTTACATTTAATCCAAAGGGAGGCAGTGGTTATGAAAAATATACAAAAATTTTACAAGGGGGAGGGGGGAAACAATACAGCATAAACATTTTCGTAAAATGGGAGGGACTAACAGGAGAACTTACTACACCGATCACAGAGACAATTCAGATTAGTCAAAGAAGAGTGCTTCTATTTGGCCATCAATAATGGGGTCCCTGCATATATGATATGTAACTGTCTCCATGAACGCTGATGATAATTGGGATAGATCTTTTATCAGACCCTGAGTCCCACCCACACACTCTTTGATGACCTCACAAGGGCCCGGTTGTGGGCTGGTCTCAGTCCTTCATGATTTTAGGAAATCCCAATATATGTAATAATTCCTCATGGTGCGACCAAAGTTTGAGACTGATGTCGTTTTTTATATCAGGATTTTATCTATGCTTAGAGACCAAACATGGCCTAGCTGCTGGTGGTTATATGACCCCTATGAATTTGGGACCTTTTGGCAGGGGTTATAATTATGAGAAAATATGTGGAATTTTTCCTAGTTATCCCCGTGCCGATAATGTACGTCTCATTAATATCGGATGGATAGAAATTCCAATATTCCATATTTTCTCACGGAGACATACTGTCTGCTCTCTCATTGTACTGCTGTGACCTTGGCGATTTGTAAAGGGTGTCAGATCTTCTTTGATCCACTCAGATCCTAATAAGACTTTTCCTGTCTCTCTCTATGGACAGTGCACATCATCTTCAGTCACCTAGATATAGAGAGGAATCCTCGCATTTTAATTAATCTGCCTCCCATCTATTTGTACACCGCCATTTTACATAAGACAGGGTTGAGCGCTAGCTGGTTCCTCCTCAGGACAAATGGTAGATGAAAGAAAAAAGGGAGGGGTTATATGAGGGATCTCAAGGATTTTTAATATTTTTTGACACTTACCGATTGCGGTCTTCCCTGGTTTCTAGTGCCGCTCCGGACCTCTTTCCACGCCCGTGACTTCAATTGCAACTTGCATAGGGCTCTGTTTGAACCAGACATCGCTTTTACAATGAAAGTCTATGCAGCCTTCTTCTGACTCCTCATAGACTTGCATTGTAAATGGACTTCTCCTGGCACACAGCTAGATCGCAGTTTGAGAAGGCAAATCAGAGTAGAAGTCACATGAGTGAAAAGAGGACTGAAGCACCACTGGAAACCGAGAACGACCGTGATCGCTAAGTATATTAACACGCTGGCGCTACACACACATTTACACTGGTTTCGCTAATGAAAAATAATTTGCAGTGATTCCTTAACAATAAACAAAATATGGGGTGGGTCAAGCCATCAATCTGAATAGTTAGGGTTAGGAATTCTAGGCAGCTCTAAAATGGACCAGGTTAGAGCAACTCCAATAATAGGAGAAGAGTCAGACGGCCATATAACTCAGACGAGGATCGCATGTTTTGACTTGCTGTCAGTTCTCCCGATCTGAGCGTGACAGCGTGCATTTCTATACAGCTTGGCTTGGATTGGAAGATCCATAGTCCAGTCTGAGCATTGTGTTTTGATCCTCATGCGAGTTATACGGCCGTCTGAGTGTTCCCTAAGCCAAGAGCAAATAGAAAAGATCCAGCGTGGAAAAATCAGTCTCAGGTAAGCAAAACTTCACATTTATTAGATACAGGTGAAAAACTCCATTTGTGTAGTATTGGACATATTAAGGGAGTAGATCTAGTCGTCTCGGTGTATAGACTTAGTCATGGCGTCCAGGAAAAATGAGTTGTGAAATTCCTCATATCAATAAATAAATGTGTCCCCGATGCAGGCTCCTTTTTAGTACACTCATAATGTCCTATAGGTTTTTCCTTGGCAATGATCATCCTCTTCATATGGGAGAGGACCATGTTTTTATAATGTTACTTTATATTAAAGTAAGTAATCGTGTTATACAAGTTATGAATATATTGTGGTCACTTTGAATTTTCTGTCTGAGGCTACAGTGATCGAGCAGGGTTACTTGTACAGCAGGGTTTTGAGGTCAGAGGTGCGTTTTCGGAGCCCAGCATGTTTGTTCAGATAAAGGTCCTTATTGAAAACCTTCACACATCACCTAGGACTGAGAGGTTAACCTTGTTCAGTGCTGCAAAAAGAAATAGTGAGTCTACCATATTAAATGCAAAGATAATAAAAATCTACCTTACTTATGTCCATATATGTGCCCCCTCCATATTCACCTACAGGAGCTTTTCTGACCTCCCGTTCTACATGCATAGATATTAACATGGAGTCAGTCGCTCTGCGGCTATAACATTTTCCCCTGTACAGGGATAACTACAATATTTTTGAGGGTGTCTTTGAATTTTTTGTCCATTGATCCAGAAAAACACTTGTGAGGTCAGACCCTACACAATGAAATTGGGAAGCTGCCTTTAAGTTCATTCTTACCCTTCAGGTTCCCTCTCTGTGTGTTTACCCTATCTTTCTGGGTAAGGTTATATGCATGTTGAAAGATCCGGCATCACCAAGGGCGTACGTTCCTGCACAGTTGCAACAGGGGGGTGTATCCAGCAGTACGCCCAAGGAAGGTAACAAAAAGCATATCTGTTTAGAACTTTTTCTGGGCTTTTTTGTTACCATTCGTATTATCCGTCTCTTTGATTTCTCATCACTTTTCCTCCTGCGGCCACGTCCAGGGAAGTCGGCTACAGTCCCATGGATCTTAAAGTTCTGAATAATATGTGCAGCTGTAGTCACAGGAACATCAAGCTGCTTGGAGATGTCTTATAACTTTTACCTGTAACATGTTTGTCTATAATTTTCTTTCTAATCTCCTGAGACAACTCTTTCCTTCGCTTCCTCTGGTCCATGTTGAGTGTGATACGCACCATGTCACCCCACACAGCACAGTGAGTATCTGTAGCCCTATATACAGGCCACCTCCTGATACCAGGATTGTAGACCCCTGTGATGATAGATAGTGGACACACCGTGATCTAACATGTCCCTTTTGTCACATTATTTAAAAAAAAAAAAATTTATACACACCTGTCTCTTTACGCTGGGCCTCCATGCAGGACTTTGGTCAGCGATGTGTGTTGCCCTCTCCCTTTGGCCTAAACCTGTTTCTACATCAGCCCACTGTCTGCAAATACCCTTCTGGTGTGCCTGAAACTTGTCAACAGGCCGCAACACTAAGGCAAGTCAAAGCAGGACCTCAAGGTGTAGTGGGAAGGCTCACACAACTCTCACACACTAGACCAAGTGTGCAGTAGGGTTATAACAAAGGAAAACAGTTTAAATCCAGCTCACCATAGAAGTTCATTCAAATTGAAAACAAATCCGTACACCGATGAAGACTTGGTTGGCAACAACCAGATTGAAGTAAGAGAAGGGTGTATCCAAGGGTGTATCGTGTGTATGAAGATGGGAGGCGCCGGACCCGGACCTGTGACGCCCATCAAACCGCCCGTGGGTGAGCATAATCTAACTTGTTTTTCTTATCTTTCAGGTTACATCGGGGGCTTATGTACAGAGAATGCTGTAGATAAGCCCCTAATTGCGGTGGCCGCAGCTTATTTGTGAAAAAATGAGGTGACAGATTCCTTTTAAGGGTCCCATCATTTCTGTCCAGGCCTATTTCATGAGTTTTATTTTTCTTTAGATTCTATGGAAGCATGGCTGAAAATTGCTTTCATTTGTTCATTTTCATAGATTTTTTATTTATTATTACTTTTGTCAGGTTTTGACCACGTGTGCATATACAGCATTCTATAATGCTGTATATGTGCCCCCAATCCAACCTGTAATAACTTCTATTATACTCACTTGCGGAGCAGTCCAACGTGTCATCCACACGAAGCAAGCAGGAGGGCGGCGATCATAAGATAGGAGGCGCCCGACCAAGAAGAGCGACACCCCTCGGACCGGACCGCCCCACAGGTGAGTGTAATTGAAGTTATTTTTCTTATCTTACAGGTTGGGGGCAGATATACAGTATTATAGAATGCTGTATATAATCTCTGAAAGGTGATGGCGGTATCTTACATCGGCCAAAACTGGTGACAAGTTCCCTTTAAAATGAGTTCACTGTCAATTTGTTGAAATTATTAAATCAAATAAATTTCAATTCACTAAAACCAAAATTTAGGGAACGTTCTTTATAAGGACAATTTTCTGATCATTGAGGGTTAAACCAGTCTGGAACCAGAGACCTTTACCAGTCATGAGAACAGGATTCTTAAATACTCCTTTGAAATAGAGTATGCATGCCACTTATTCTCTATGGAACTACTGGGGAAAACTGAGCACTAGAGATGGAAGACGTAGTTCAGAGAACTCCGTTTCATTGACCAGGTCAGTACTCCGTGACTGCTGGAGGGAGATCTGTGAATTTCCTTACCCCACAGAATTCCCGACTGATTTTGATTAGCCGTGCCTGCTGTACTGAAATGTTCTGAGGATCTGAAAACACCATAAAGAGACCAGAGCATGGAGGGGGGGGGTTGCAGGCAGAGGTGAGTTTTTTTTTATGTAGAGGCTATTATACTGTATGGAGTATTTTTTTGAGGCTTATTATACTGTATGGAGCACTTTTTGTGGGGTCATTCTACTGTATGGAGAGCTGTCTGTGGGGCCATTCTGCTGTATGTAGCACTTTTGGTGGGGTCATTATACTGTATGGAGAGCTGTCTGTGGGGCCATTCTGCTGTATGTAGCACTTTTGGTGGGGTCATTATACTGTATGGAGCACTTTTTGTGGGGTCATTCTACTGTATGGAGAGCTTTATGTGGGGCCATTCTACTGTATGGAGCACTTTTGATGGGGTCATTATACTGTATGGAGCACTTTTTGTCTGGCTATTAAACTTTATGGAGCACTTTTTGTGGCCATTGTACTGTAGGGCTGAGTAGGGATAACAGTAGGGGAGTCATACTATGATTGAGTCACCATTCCTTGTCGGGGGTATTGAGGAGGGAAGGTACAGTAGGGTCATCATACCATGTGTGTGGAGGGTACTGTGGAGGAATTCACTGTGGCGGTATCATACTGTGGGGGCACTTTTATTGCATCATGCTTTACGATGTGTATTATTCAAGGTTTTTTATCCTTTGTTATTACATATTTAAATTGGGCCATTTGCTTTTTACTTTTCCTACATTACGTATTATATTATTCCAATATTTTATTCCAAGATCTATTAATTCAAATGTATTTTGTTCATATGACAACCTCATTAAGTTTATTTCCATATGAAAAAGTTCATCATCACATTGTCATTCTCCTGGGTTTGAACCCTTTCTGCTGGGTGTTTAGGTTCTGTTATTCTGGCTGCAGCCTGTTTAGCATAACACAGGTGTTTTCAAATGCAAAGTCATATTCATCTTTCCCTGTCATCCTGACAGGCTCTATCTTCTCTATCAGCTTCCCCTTTCCCGGCAAGCTCAACTATATCCTTGGACAGTCCGTGTCCCATCTGTATCCTTGGACAGTCCTTGTCCCACCTGTGCCTTTCCTGTCACCAGCTCCTTTCAGCCCCTCATCCGGCTCCAATGGGAAGAGGTGCCGGCAACACTGTCACAGCTGCTCCCTCCCCGGTCTTAGACCCCGGATCCTGCTTGGGGATGATCCTGTCGAGCTGGTGCCCGTTGGCTCTGTTCTTCGACTGAGGCCACTTACTGCAACAACAGCTTTATCCCCATGGCCCATAACACTCTGTTTCACAACTGCTCACACGACCTGCCCTGGGCAGGCTGCCTGGGTGTCTGATCCTAATCAGGAAGTATCCTGACTATACTTCCCTGCTCTGTGCTGCCCCTTCCATTTACTTAACCCCTGTGCTGCCTACCTCCTCTATTCTATGCTGTCCTCTATCACTAATATGCCCCCCTCTATTCTACCTACTATTATCCTATACTACCTAAGATCCTATTCTAGCCTTAAGCCTGTCAACAGTACATGACATCACATTGTGGATTGTAAGCTCTCACGAGCAGGGTCATCTTATTGTGCTTTAATTATTGTATTGTTAATGTTGTTACTTATGACTTGTGTTTGAAACTGTTAAACTGTAAAGCGCTGCGGAATATGTTGGCGCTATATAAATAAAGATTATTATTAATATTACAGTATATAAACATTACATATCACATCAATAACATTAGGAAACCGCACATAACATTAATAAACAATGAGGTGCCGCATGTAACCGTGTGAACAGCGTCCAGGAGAAAGAAGGCACCACCTCCTTACACTTATTCACAAGATAAACTTTACTGGACAGTTCAAGTGCATCAGTCTTTAACACACAGTATTGGGCACAGCACCGTTTGGTTCCAGTTTCATCAGCACAGTACATTTTAAGCCTTTACTTACATTCAGATTGGACTATCCCTAACGCTTGATCCTCTTGTCAGCCTCAGGGATTTCTTGTCCGGCCCCACAGCAATCCCAAAATCCGTAACATTTCCCTCACGCAGTTCCCCATCCAGCTTCCTCTGTATGGAAGGGATAAAGGCACTCTCTTCAGTGCCTAGTTCAGTGCCTAGTTACAGGATTGTCAGCAGGAAAGTTGGTACTCCCTCATGCTGTCAGAACGATATGTATTCCATATCCCTCCAGCCCACTGCATCTTGAATTAGATCTTCACACGAACCTCACACTACAACTAACTTGTACTAAATAAAGCAGGAAGTATCTGTCCTTTTTACTTGACCTTCCCTCCCATGCATGGCTGGTCCCAAACATTTAACTGTATCCTACGTATTCTACACTATTCCCATCACTGTACACTAATAAGGCCCACCACTACCTGTCCTGCTCTGTCTGTCACTGCTCTGGGCCCTAAACCCTACCCTACATATAATCCTATGCTTACCCTACACCTGAGCTGAGTGTACCAGAGTTACCGTAGGCGTTACCAGACAGCACCCAACAGCCGCATCAGTACCTAACACTGTGCATTAGTCACATTTCACAATAAAACCGCATGTCAATATTCACACTACACAATTGTTGTCTTCAGGTGCAGGTACACGACGGTCTCTGTCATACCCTTGAGTCTAAGGGGTAAGGTTTCTCCTTGTGGAGAGTGACATACCAGCTCTGGCTTGTCAAGGTAAGGAGGCTTATTTGCCGTGCAATGCTCCTCTGGGAAATGTAATATGCAAATTGCCTCTTCAGGAAAAAAAGAAGACTTAAACTCTATAGCGCCACCTGTTGGAAGTAGCGATCCTACAAGTCACAATCAACCCTCTAACGAGTCGTGCAATATGACTAAGGATAAAAGCCAAATCAGTATCTCAATTCGCAGACACAGTGTTTCGGCTGTTGGCCCTCGTCAGTGCGAAGCATGAGAACTAATTTGGCTAGATGACACAAGGAGAAACCTTACCCCTTAGACCCCAGTCCAGAGCCTCTCACCTACACAAATTAGTTCTCATGCTTCGCACTGACGAGGGCCAACAGCCGAAACACTGTGTCTGCGAATTGAGATACTGATTTGGCTTTTATCCTAAGTCATATTGCATGACTCGTTAAACGGTTGATTGTGACTTGTAGGATCGCTACTTCCAACAGGTGGCGCTATAGAGTTTAAGTCCTCTTTTTAATAATAATAATAATAATAATAATAATAATAATAATAATAATTTTATTTATATAGCGCCAACATATTCCGCAGCGCTTTACAAATTATAGAGGGGACTTGTACAGACAATAGGCATTACAGCAGAGCCGGCCCGAACGTATAGGCGAACTAGGCGGCCGCCTAGGGCGCCGACCCTAAGGGGGCGCCAGAGAAAAAATAGAAAAAATTATAAAAAATCTTTTCAAAAGGCAAAAGGTGTATGGAGCGGAGCTGAATGTGTATGAGGTGCATGGAGCGGAGTCATGTGTATGAGGTGTACGGAGCAGAGTCGTGTGTGTATGAGGTGTATGGAGCAGAGCTAAATGTGTACGAGGTGTACGGAGCGGAGCCGCGTGTGTACGAGGTGTATGGAGCGGAGCGTGTGTGTACAGAGCGCAGCCGCGTGTGTAGGAGTAGCTATGTGTGGCCATTATACGGTACGAAGTATCATGTGCGGCCAATATACAGTATGGAGCATCATGTGTGGTCATTATACAGTATGGAGCATCATGTGTGGCCATTATACAGTATGGAGCATCATGTGTGGCCATTATACAGTATGGAGCATCATGTGTGGCCATTATACAGTATGGAGCATCATGTGTGGCCATTATACAGTATGGAGCATCATGTGTGGCCATTATACAGTATGGAGCACTGTGTGGCCATATTTTTTTGTTTATAATTATTCTTTATGAAACAGTGTGATCAGCAGTGCTAAATGGGTGTGGTTGGGACGTGGATATGGGTGTGGCTAGTTATGAATGGGTGTGGTCAGAGGCATGGCCTAAAATTTGCCGCGGCGCGCTTCGCACGCCGCAATCTTTGTCCCTCTTTCCCATCTTCAAAAGTTGGGAGGTATGTTAAAAGTAGTAGGGGCGCAACAAAATAGTTTTGCCTAGGGCACCGTAATCTCTTGGGCCGGCCCTGCATTACAGCATAACAGAAATCACATTTCAAAATAGATACCAGGAGGAATGAGGGCCCTGCTCGCAAGCTTACAAACTATGAGGAAAAGGGAGACATGAGAGGTGGATGGTGACAATTGATTTCGTTGTTCGGACCAGCCATAGTGTAAGGCTTGGGTGTTCATGTAAAGCTGCATGAACCAGTTATCAGCCTAAGTATGTAACAGTACAGACACAAAGGGCTATTAACTGTATAAAGTGTATGAGAACATGATGCGAGGAACCAGATTATGGTTTAAGTTTGTATTTTTTTTGTTTGATTTTTTTTTTTTTTTTGAATGGGCCACACAGGGATAGTTAGGTTAATGCGTTGAGGCGGTAGGCCAATCTGAACAAATGAGTTTTTAGGGCACGCTTAAAACTGTGGGGATTAATCGTATTAACCTGGGTAGTGCATTCCAAAGAATTGGCGCAGCACGTGTAAAGTCTTGGAGACGGGAGTGGGAGGTTCTGATTATTGAGGATGCTAACCTGAGGTCATTAGCGGAGCGGAGGGCACGGGTAGGGTGGTAGACTGAGACCAGAGAGGAGATGTAGGGTGGAGCTGAGCCATGGAGAGCTTTGTGGATGAGGGTAGTAGTTTTGTACTGGATTCTGGAGTGGATGGGTAGCCAGTGTAATGACTGGCACAAGGTAGAGGCATCGGTGTAACGGTTGGTGAGGAATATGATCCTGGCAGCAGCATTCAGGACAGATTGGATCGGGGAGAGTTTGGTAAGAGGGAGGCCGATTAGTAGAGAGTTACAATAGTCCAGACGAGAATGAATGAGTGAAACAGTAAGAGTTTTTGCAGAGTCGAAAATAAGAAAAGGGCGAATTCTAGAAATGTTTTTGAGATGCAGATAAGAAGAGCGAGCCAGTGATCGGTTGTGGGGGGTGAATGAAAGCTCGGAATCAAGGATGACCCCAAGGCAGCGGGCATGTTGCTTTGGAGTAATGGTGGAACCGCACACCAAGATGGCAATGTCAGGCAAAGGTAGATTAGTAGAGGGAGAGAACACGAGGAGTTCAGTTTTTGACAGGTTCAGTTTCAGATAGAGGGAGGACATGATGTTAGAGACAGCGGTAAGACAATGACTGGTGTTTTCTAAAAAGGTCGGCGTGATATCAGGAGAAGAAGTGTATAATTGGGTGTCATCAGCATAGAGATGGTACTGGAACCCAAATCTACTGATTGTTTGTCCAATAGCGGCAGTATACAAAGAGAAGAGGAGGGGGCCTAGGACTGATCCTTGAGGAACCCCAACAGTAAGGGGAAGGTGAGAGGAGGAGGAACCAGCAAAACATACAGTGAAGGATCGGTCAGAGAGATAGGAGGAGAACCAAGAGAGAACGGTGTCCTTGAGGCCGATGGAGCGGAGCATAGTGAGGAGGAGCTGATGATCCACAGTATCGAATGCTGCGGAGAGATCCAAGAGAATTAGCATGGAGTAGTGACCATTAGATTTAGCTGTTAGTAGGTCATTAGAGACTTTAGTTAAGGCAGTTTCAGTAGAGTGTAAAGAGCGG
The DNA here is from genome assembly GCF_051348905.1 of Ranitomeya variabilis. NCBI lineage: Eukaryota > Metazoa > Chordata > Amphibia > Anura > Dendrobatidae > Ranitomeya > Ranitomeya variabilis. The sequence goes on from NC_135233.1 coordinate 19,990,262, forward strand.
AAGCCAGATTGTAGAGGGTGGAGAAGAGAGTTATCTGAGAGATAGCGGGTAAGACGGGAGTGGACCAGGCGTTCCAGGAGTTTAGAGATGAAGGGAAGATTAGAGACAGGTCTATAATTAGCGGCCCAGTTTTGGTCGAGGGAGGGTTTTTTAAGTAATGGATGTATGATGACATGCTTAAATGAGGAGGGAAAAATACCGGAAGTGAGGGAAAGGTTGAATATTTTTGTTAGGTGAGAGGTGACAGCCGGGGAAAGGGACTGGAGATGTGATGGAATGGGGTCACTGGTGCAAGTGGTCGGGCGAGAAGATGCAAGGAGCCTGCTTACTTCTTCTGTAACTGGTTCAATGTCAGAGAGTGAGCGAGATGTAGTGGGGGAGGGAGGACAGTGCCTGGTATGAAGAGATTGGGAGATGATTTCCTGTCGAATGTGGTCAATTTTTTCTTTGAAGTAATTGGCCAGATCGTCAGTGCGGAGATCCGTGGTTGGGGCCTGAACTCTTTTTCTCTGAAGAGGCAATTTGCATGTCACACCCTTACAATTTACCACTGATCCATGTCTACAATCTTTCCGCATATTGTGGCCACATCTGTAGCCTGCTTTTGTTTATCACTCCATGTGCGATGAAGCTGCACTGACATCTCTGTACATGTTGTATCCTAGCAACTGCAGGACCTGTGGTGATGTCATGGTCATGTGATCAGTCACATGAGAGGGAGGAGTAAAGCCGTGGAGCTCTTACACTCTTCAGCACTTCCTGTCATGTGACCGGTGGGAGGTTCTACACTTCTTTAGCCGCAAACATCTACCACATTGATCCCGTTTGTATCTGATCACATGACTGTGACATCACCACAGGTCCTATGCGAGATTGCGTCTCCTTGTTTCCTCAGGTTCCTTATGCTCAAGACTCTGTCTTTATTAGGCGATGGTCCTCTCCATCAGTGACCCCCCGAGGATGGAGCAGGACAGAGACCACATGGCGGCTCGGATATTAGAGCTCACCCTGGAGATAATCTACTGGATCACTGGAGAGGTGAGATCTTCACATCACTCTGATCTCTAGTAACCCCTTCCCGACAAAGGACGTCCTGGTGATCGTGGGATTTCCTTCCACCTGTGAAGATGGTCGGTATTTGGAGTAGAGGGGGGAGGGGCACATTCAAAGCCAGTGGGCAGAACGATGCACTGAACGTCTTGGCCACGCCCAGAGTGCACCAAGCGCTAATTAGCATCTTTCACTAAACGTCACTCTTCTGCAGAACAGAGGCAGCGATTACAAGGGTAAGGCCATGTTCACACGTTCAGTATCTAAATCAAAACCAGCAGTGGGTGATAAATGCAGAAGTGGTGCAGATGTTTCTATTGTACTTTTCCTCTAATTGTTCCACTCCTGGTTTTGGCTACAAATACTGATGTGAAATACTGAACGTGGCCCAAGGGTGCTGTTTTTACAGGCGCCGTATCCCCTACAAGGGGAAAGGGGATACTAGGAGATGAAGTGTTCTCTCCTTCTGTGTAGCACTAGGTGTATATCACACCAGCAAAATAATAATACAAAAAGGTTAAGTAAAAGTAAAAAACATAAATATATATTTTAAGCTTCTTTTGTAGGGGAGAAAAAACCTACATATAATTGTAGGCAAAAGTTCTGAGACTGACACAAATTTTGTTCTCCACAGAGTTTGCTGCTTCAGAGCTTTTAGTCAGATGTTTCAGTGGTTACTGAAGTACAATTATCAGCATTTCATACGTTTCTAAACTTTTATTCTTACTCTTTTATAAACAGTCTGAAGGGGGCTCATTATTTTCTCTGGTGAAGCCCCTTTAGACAGTTTGGGACATCAGGAAGAAAGATTGTCCAGAGAAGACAAGGTGACGCTGCCCTGAGTCCTGTGTCTGTCGGCAGTAAAGCTTCCTGAGTGCATTCACATGTGGGGTCACTCACACTGTGTGGGGGCTTTTCATCCATGGAGGGGGTCACTCACAATGTGTGGGGGCTTTTCATTCATGGAGGGGGTCACTCACACTGTGTGAAGTCTTCTCATCCATGGAGGGGGTCACTCACACTGTGTGGGGGCTTTTCATCCATGGAGGGGGTCACTCACACTGTGTGAAGGCTTCTCATCCATGGAGGGGATCACTCACACTGTGTGAAGGCTTCTCATCCATGGAGGGGATCACTCACACTGTGTGGAGGCTTCTCATCCATGGAGGGGATCACTCACAATGTGCGGTGGCTTCTCATCCATGGAGGGGGTCACTCACAATGTGCGGGGGCTTCTCATCCATGGAGGGGGTCACTCACAATGTGCGGGGGCTTCTCATCCATGGAGGGGATCACTCACAATGTGCGGAGGCTTCTCATCCATGGAGTGGGTCACTCACAATGTGCGGGGGCTTCTCATCCATGGAGGGGGTCACTCACAATGTGCGGGGGCTTCTCATCCATGGAGGGGATCACTCACAATGTGTGGGGGCTTCTCATCCATGGAGGGGATCACTCACAATGTGCGGAGGCTTCTCATCCATGGAGTGGGTCACTCACAATGTGCGGGGGCTTCTCATCCATGGAGGGGGTCACTCACAATGTGCGGGGGCTTCTCATCCATGGAGGGGATCACTCACAATGTGTGGGGGCTTCTCATCCATGGAGGGGATCACTCACAATGTGCGGAGTCTTCTCATCCATGGAGGGGGTCACTCACAATGTGCGGGGTCTTCTCATCCATGGAGAGGATCACTCACAATGTGTGGGGGCTTCTCATCCATGGAGGGGATCACTCACAATGTGCGGAAGCTTCTCATCCATGGAGGGGGTCACTCACAATGTGCGGGGGCTTCTCATCCATGGTGTTGTGAACTCTGTTTTCAGGCTCCCTCTTGTGGTCACAGGTGGTATTGTGTGACTTTTGTTTTGGGCTCCCCCTGGTGGCTTTGTTTGTTATCCTGCGGGTCTGTGGCTGGATCAGCTGCCTCGTTATTCACTTGGGAGTTTCCTATTTAGCTCTGTTTCACTTCTACTTGTTGCCGGCTGTCAATGTATTCAGTGCTATTCTGATTACTCCTGATTATCTTCGGTTTCAGTCTCTTCAGGAGAAGCTAAGTTCTGTTTAATTATTTTTTGCTCATCAGTCTGCAATATGATTTCTGCGTATGATGAGTTTAGTCCAGCTTGCTAATATGTGATTTCTTGCTGCTGGTAAGCTCTGGGGTACAGAGTTGCTTCCCCCGCACCGTTAGTTGGTGCGGGGGCTCGAGCAATCTCTGCGTGGATATTTTGAATAGGGTTTTTAATTGACCGCACAGTTCCCTTTCTATTTTCTGCTATCTAGTGTTAGCGGGCCTCATTTGCTAAATCTAATTTCATCTCTGCATTTGTGCTTTCCCCTTAACTCACCGTTAATATTTGTGGGGGGCTATTCTATATCTTTGGGGTCATTTCACTGAGGCAAGTGAGGACTTTCGTTCCCTCTAGGAATAGTCACTTTCTCAGGCCGTGAAGTGACGTCTAGGATTTTCAGGTAACGTTCCACGGCTACCTATAGTTGTGTGCGGATAGGATCAGGTTGCGGTCAATTCAGTTACCACTTCCCCAGAGTTTGTAGTCTGTTTAGTTACTTAGCTAGTCCGACTTGCGATCCTTGCCACTAGGATCGTAACAGTACAGCCGGCCAGTAAAGTGTTAATTGCATGGCAGAAGCAGGAGAAAAGAAGCCTTGAGAATTTTTTTATTTTTTTTTGCAGCCGTATGTCTAGCTGCTGTGTGTCTAGCTTCTCTCCTCCTCTTAATCTTGGTGTGGCTCTAAATTCAGCTGCTGATATGGATATTCAGAGTTTGGCCTCCAGTGTAGATCATCTTGCTGCAAGGGTACAAAGTATTCAGGATTTTGATGTTCACAGTCCTATGTCAGAGCCTAGAATACCTATTCCGGAGTTGTTTTCTGGAGATAGATCTAGGTTCCTGAATTTTAAGAACAATTGTAAATTGTTTCTTTCTTTGAAACCTCGTTCCTCTGGTGATTCCGTTCAGCAAGTTAAAATTATTATTTCTTTCTTGCGTGGTGACCCTCAAGATTGGGCCTTCGCATTGGCGCCAGGGGATCCTGCATTGCTTAGTGTGGATGCATTTTTTCTGGCCCTTGGATTGCTCTATGAGGAACCTAATCTTGAGAACCAGGCTGAAAAAGCATTGTTGGCCCTCTCTCAGGGGCAAGATGAAGCAGAGGTGTACTGCCAGAAATTTCGGAAATGGTCAGTGCTTACTCAGTGGAATGAGTGTGCCCTGGCTGCAAATTTCAGAAGAGGTCTTTCTGAAGCCATTAAGAATGTCATGGTGGGGTTCCCTACGCCTGCAGGTCTGAATGAGTCAATGACTCTGGCCATTCAGATTGATCGGCGTTTGCGGGAGCGCAAACCTGCGCACCATTTGACGGTGTCTTTTGAACAGACACCTGAGTCTATGCAATGTGATAGAATTCTGACCAGAAGTGAACGGCAAAATTATAGACGGCAAAATGGGTTGTGCTTTTACTGTGGTGACTCAGCTCATGTTATCTCAGCATGCTCTAAGCGCAAAAAAAAGGTTGATAAATCTGTCACCATCAGTACTTTACAGCCTAAGTTCATTTTGTCTGTTACCCTGATTTGTTCCCTGTCATCTTACCCGGTTATGGCTTCTGTAGATTCAGGTGCTGCCCTGAGTCTGATGGATTTGTCATTTGCCAGGCGCTGTGGTTTTGTTTTGGAGCCTTTAAAATTCCCTATTCCACTAAGGGGAATTGATGCTACACCATTGGCTACGAATAAACCTCAGTACTGGACACAAGTGACCATGTGCATGACTCCTGTTCATCAGGAGGTGATTCGCTTTCTTGTACTGCATAATTTGCATGATGTTGTCGTGTTGGGTCTGCCATGGTTGCAGACTCATAATCCAGTCCTGGATTGGAAAGCAATGTCTGTGTCAAGTTGGGGTTGTCAGGGAATTCATGGCGACGCTCCTGTGGTGTCAATTGCTTCATCCACTCCTTCTGAAGTCCCTGCGTTTTTGTCAGACTACCAGGATGTATTTGATGAGCCCAAACTCAGTTCTCTACCTCCTCATAGGGATTGTGATTGTGCTATAAATTTGATTCCTGGTAGTAAGTTTCCTAAGGGACGACTTTTCAATTTGTAAGTGCCGGAGCATGCTGCCATGCGGAGTTATATAAAGGAGTCTTTGGAGAAAGGACTTATTCGCCCCTCCTCCTCCCCTCTTGGTGCGGGGTTCTTTTTTGTGGCTAAGAAGGATGGTTCCCTGAGACCTTGTATTGATTATCGCCTTCTAAATAAAATCACGGTCAAATTTCAGTATCCTTTGCCATTGTTATCTGACCTGTTTGCTCGCATTAAGGGGTCTAGTTGGTTCACCAAGATAGATCTTCGTGGTGCGTATAACCTTGTGCGTATTAAGCAGGGTGATGAATGGAAAACTGCATTTAGTACGCCCGAAGGCCATTTTGAGTACTTGGTGATGCCTTTTGGACTTTCTAACGCTCCTTCTGTCTTTCAGTCCTTTATGCACGACATCTTCCGCGAATATCTGGATAAATTTATGATTGTGTATCTGGATGATATTCTGTTTTTTTCTGATGATTGGGAGTCCCATGTTAAGCAGGTCAGGATGGTGTTTCAGGTCCTGCGTGCCAATGCTTTATTTGTGAAGGGCTCAAAATGTCTTTTTGGAGTCCAGAAGGTTTCTTTTTTGGGTTTCATTTTTTCTCCTTCTACTATTGAGATGGACCCAGTCAAGGTCCAGGCTATTCATGACTGGGCTCAGCCTACATCTGTTAAGAGTCTTCAGAAGTTCTTGGGTTTTGCTAATTTTTACCGTCGCTTCATCGCTAATTTTTCTGGTGTTGTTAAGCCTTTGACGGATTTGACCAAGAAAGGTTCTGATGTTACTAATTGGTCTCCTGCGGCTGTGGAGGCCTTTCGGGAGCTGAAGCGCCGGTTTTCTTCTGCTCCGGTCTTATGTCAGCCAGATGTCTCTCTTCCTTTCCAGGTCGAGGTTGATGCTTCCGAGATTGGAGCGGGGGCTGTTTTGTCGCAGAGAAGCTCCGATGGCTCTGTGATGAAGCCATGTGCTTTCTTTTCAAGAAAGTTTTCGCCTGCCGAGCGGAATTATAATGTCGGTAATCGGGAGTTGTTGGCTATGAAGTGGGCATTTGAGGAGTGGCGACATTGGCTTGAGGGAGCAAAGCATCGTGTGGTGGTCTTGACTGATCACAAGAATCTGATTTATCTCGAGTCGGCCAAGCGGCTGAATCCTAGACAGGCTCGTTGGTCGTTGTTTTTCTCTCGTTTTGATTTCGTGGTCTCGTACCTGCCTGGTTCGAAGAATGTAAAGGCTGATGCTCTTTCTAGGAGTTTTGTGCCTGACTCTCCTGGAGATTCAGAGCCGGCTGGTTGTTATGAACTATACTTTTGGGCTCCCTCTTGTGGTCACTCGCGGTATGGCTCTTGGATACTCTTTCCCCAGGTTGGTAGTCACCTGGTTCGTTAAGACTCTGGGTGTTTCTATTTAAACTTCCTGGAGTCTTAGTCCATTGCCTGGCATCCATGTAATCAGTCCTTGTCTGGTTGCTCTTGTCTACTGGTCCTGATTTTTGCAACATAAGCTAAGTCCTGCTTTCTTGTTTTTTTGTTTATTTGTATTATTCTGTTTTTTGTCCAGCTTGTTCATAATGTGATTCCTGATTTTGCTGGAAGCTCTTAGGGGGCTCATATTCTCCCCCCATACCGTTAGTCGGTACGGGGGTTCTTGGATATTCAGCGTGGATATTTTTGTAGGGTTTTTCGCTGACCACATAAGTCCGCTTTCTATATTTCTGCTATTATTTAGTGGGCCTCTCTTTGCTGAATCTAGTTCATACTTACGTTTGTCCTTTCCTCTTACCTCACCGTTATTATTTGTTGGGGGCCTGTATCTACTTTGGGGTATCTTTCTCTGGAGGCAAGTGAGGTCTGTATTTTCTCTGAAAGGGTTAGTTAGATCTCCGGCTGGCGCGAGACGTCTAGAACCAACGTAGGTACGTTCCCCGGCTGCTATTAGTTGTGGGCTAGGATCAGGTATGTGGTCAGCTCAGTTACCACCTCCCTAAGAGCTAGTTTTTATGTTTGCAGACTTTGCTGAAGACCCTGAGATCCTCTGCCATTAGGATCACAACAGCTGGTATCCTCAGAGAAGGGGTGATTTTGTCTGCCATCTCCCCAGATTTGCGACGAGTGCTGCAGGAGTTTCAGGCGGATAGACCTGACTGTTGTCCACCGGAGAGACTGTTTGTCCTGGATAGATGGACCAGTAGAGTTATTTCCGAGGTTCATTCTTCGGTGTTGGCGGGCCATCCTGGAATATTTGGTACCAGAGATTTGGTGGCCAGGTCCTTTTGGTGGCCTTCCTTGTCGCGGGATGTGCTTTCCTTTGTGCAGTCTTGTGGAATTTGTGCTCGGGCTAAGCCTTGCTGTTCTCGTGCCAGTGGTTTGCTGTTACCTTTGCCTGTCCCGAAGAGGCCTTGGATGCACATTTCCATGGATTTTATTTCAGATCTCCCTGTCTCTCAGAGAATGTCTGTCATCTGGGTGGTGTGTGATCGTTTTTCTAAGATGGTCCATTTGGTGCCCTTGCCTAAGTTGCCTTCCTCCTCCGAGTTGGTTCCGCTGTTTTTTCAAAATGTGGTTCGTTTGCACGGGATCCCTGAAAATATTGTTTCCGACAGAGGATCCCAGTTTGTGTCTAGATTTTGGCGGACCTTTTGTGCTAAGATGGGCATTGATTTGTCTTTTTCGTCGGCCTTCCATCCTCAGACGAATGGCCAAACCGAGCGAACTAATCAGACCTTGGAAACCTATTTAAGATGTTTTGTTTCTGCTGATCAGGACGACTGGGTGACTTTTTTGACATTGGCCGAGTTTGCCCTTAATAATCGGGCTAGTTCTGCTACTTTGGTTTCTCCTTTTTTTTGTAATTCGGGGTTTCATCCTCGTTTTTCCTCGGGTCAGGTGGAGCCTTCTGACTGTCCTGGAGTGGATGTTGTGGTGGATAGGTTGCATCAGATTTGGAATCATATGGTGGACAATTTGAAGCTGTCACAAGAGAAGGCTCAGCACTTTGCCAACCGCCGTCGCTGTGTGGGTCCCCGACTTCGCGTTGGGGACTTGGTGTGGTTGTCTTCTCGTTTTGTTCCTATGAAGGTCTCCTCTCCTAAGTTCAAGCCTCGGTTTATCGGTCCTTATAAGATTTTGGAAGTCCTTAACCCTGTGTCATTTCGTTTGGACCTCCCACCATCGTTTGCTATTCATAATGTGTTCCATCGGTCGTTGTTGCGGAGGTATGTGGTGCCTGTGGTTCCTCCGGTTGAGCCTCCTGCCCCTGTGCTGGTTGAGGGAGAATTGGAATACGTGGTGGAGAAGATCTTGGATTCTCGTATTTCTAGACGGAGGCTTCAGTATTTGGTTAAGTGGAAGGGCTGTGGTCAGGAGGATAATTCCTGGGTTGTCGCCTCTGATGTTTATGCGGCCGATTTGGTTCGTGCCTTCCATGTGGCTCACCCTGATCGCCCTGGGGGTTTTGATGAGGGTTCGGTGACCCCTCCTCAAGGGGGGGGTACTGTTGTGAACTCTGTTTTCAGGCTCCCTCTTGTGGTCACAGGTGGTATTGTGTGACTTTTGTTTTGGGCTCCCCCTGGTGGCTTTGTTTGTTATCCTGCGGGTCTGTGGCTGGATCAGCTGCCTCGTTATTCACTTGGGAGTTTCCTATTTAGCTCTGTTTCACTTCTACTTGTTGCCGGCTGTCAATGTATTCAGTGCTATTCTGATTACTCCTGATTATCTTCGGTTTCAGTCTCTTCATGTTATGACCCCAATGGCAGAGGGTCTCAGAAATATTTACTAAGTCTGCAAACACAAAAACCAGCTCATAGGGCAGTGGTAACTGGGCTGACCATATATCTAATCCTAGCACCACAAATAACAGCAGCCAGGGAACGTACCTACGTTGATTCTAGACGTCTCGCGCCAGCCGGAGAACTAACTAACCCTAGAAGGGAAAAGAAAGACCTTTCTTGCCTCCAGAGAAAAGACCCCAAAAGTTGTATACAAGCCCCCAACAAATAACAACGGTGAGGTAAGAGGAAAAGACAAACGTAAGAATGAGCTAGGTATTTAGCAAAGAGAGGCCCACTAGCTAATAGCAGAATATAGTAAGATAACTTATATGGTCAGCAAAAACCCTATCAAAAATATCCACGCTGGAAATTCAAGAACCCCCGAACCGTCTAACGGCCCGGGGGGAGAACACCAGCCCCCTAGAGCTTCCAGCAAGGTCAGGAATCACATTTAGTACAAGCTGGACAAAAATGAGAGCAAGCAAATAACCCAAAAAACAAAGAAGCAGGACTTAGCTTAATTTAGCACGAACCGGGACCAGCAGATAGGAGCAAACAGAAAGGATCTGATTACAACGATGCCAGGCACTGGACTAAGGATCCAGGAAGTTTATATAGCAACACCCCTGGAGTAACGGCCCAGGTGGGTGCAAACTGAGGGAAGAAACTCCCAGAGTAATATCACTAGTAACCACAAGAGGGAGCCAAAAAGTCTAATTCACAACAGTACCCCCCCTTAAGGAGGGGTCACCGAACCCTCACCAAGACCACCAGGGCGATCAGGATGAGCAGCGTGAAAGGCACGAACTAAATCGGCCGCATGCACGTCAGAGGCAACCACCCAGGAATTATCCTCCTGACCATAGCCCTTCCACTTGACCAGATACTGAAGTCTCCGTCTGGAGAGACGAGAATCCAAGATCTTCTCCACCACGTACTCCAACTCGCCCTCAACCAACACCGGAGCAGGAGGCTCAGCAGAAGGAACCACAGGCACAACGTAGCGTCGCAACAAGGACCTATGGAACACGTTGTGAATGGCAAACGACACCGGAAGATCCAAGCGAAAGGACACTGGATTAAGGATTTCCAATATCTTGTAAGGACCGATGAAGCGAGGCTTAAATTTAGGAGAGGAGACCTTCATAGGAACAAATCGAGAAGACAGCCACACCAAATCCCCAACACGAAGTCGGGGACCCACACCGCGGCGGCGGTTGGCAAAACGCTGAGCCTTCTCCTGTGACAACTTTAAGTTGTCCACCACATGATTCCAGATCTGCTGCAACCTATCCACCACAGAATCTACCCCAGGACAGTCAGAAGGCTCCACATGTCCCGAGGAAAAACGAGGATGGAAACCAGAGTTGCAGAAAAATGGCGAAACCAAAGTAGCGGAACTAGCCCGATTATTAAGGGCAAACTCAGCCAACGGCAAGAAGGTCACCCAATCATCCTGATCTGCCGAAACAAAACACCTCAAATAAGCCTCCAGAGTCTGATTAGTTTGCTCCGTTTGTCCATTAGTCTGAGGATGAAAGGCAGACGAGAACGACAAATCAATGCCCATCCTAGCACAAAAGGATCGCCAGAACCTGGAAACAAACTGGGATCCTCTGTCAGACACAATATTCTCAGGAATGCCGTGTAAGCGAACCACATTCTGAAAGAACACAGGAACCAGATCGGAAGAGGAAGGCAGCTTAGGCAAAGGCACCAAATGGACCATTTTCGAAAAGCGATCACATACCACCCAGATGACAGACATACCCTGAGACACCGGGAGATCAGAAATGAAATCCATGGAAATGTGTGTCCAAGGCCTCTTCGGGACAGGCAAGGGCAAGAGCAACCCGCTGGCACGAGAACAGCAAGGCTTAGCTCGAGCACAAGTCCCACAGGACTGCACAAATGACCGCACATCCCGTGACAAGGAAGGCCACCAAAAGGACCTAGCCACCAGATCTCTGGTGCCAAAAATTCCCGGATGACCTGCCAACACCGAGGAATGAACCTCGGAAATGACTCTGCTGGTCCATTTATCAGGAACAAACAGTCTGTCAGGTGGACAAGAGTCAGGTCTACCAGCCTGAAATCTCTGCAACACGCGTCGCAAATCAGGAGAAATGGCTGACAAAATAACTCCCTCTTTAAGAATACCAACTGGTTCTGCGACTCCAGGAGAGTCAGGCACAAAGCTCCTTGAAAGAGCATCAGCCTTCACATTCTTTGAACCTGGTAAATACGAGACCACAAAGTCAAAACGGGAGAAAAACAATGACCAGCGGGCCTGTCTAGGATTCAGGCATTTAGCAGACTCGAAATACATCAAATTTTTGTGATCAGTCAAGACCACCACACAATGCTTAGCACCCTCGAGCCAATGACGCCACTCCTCAAATGCCCACTTCATGGCCAGCAACTCCCGATTGCCAACATCATAATTCCGCTCAGCAGGCGAAAACTTCCTAGAGAAGAAAGCACATGGTCTCATTACCGAGCAACCAGGGCCTCTCTGTGACAAAACGGCCCCTGCCCCAATCTCAGAAGCATCCACTTCGACCTGAAAGGGAAGTGAGACATCAGGCTGGCACAAAACAGGCACCGAAGTAAACCGGCGTTTCAACTCCTGGAGCGCCTCCACGGCTGCAGGAGCCCAGTTAGCAACATCAGAACCTTTCTTGGTCATATCCGTCAAAGGTTTAACGACGCTAGAAAAATTAGCGATAAAACGACGGTAGAAGTTAGCAAAACCCAAGAACTTCTGAAGACTCTTAACTGACGTGGGTTGAGTCCACTCATGAATAGCTCGGACCTTGACTGGGTCCATCTCCACAGCAGAAGGGGAAAAAATAAACCCCAAAAAGGGAACCTTCTGTACTCCAAAGAGACACTTTGAGCCCTTAACAAACAAAGCATTCTCACGCAAAACCTGAAACACCATCCTGACCTGCTCCACATGTGAGTCCCAATCTTCAGAGAAAACCAGAATATCATCCAGATAAACAATCATAAATTTATCCAGATACTTCCGGAAAATATCATGCATAAAGGACTGAAACACTGAGGGAGCATTAGAGAGCCCAAAAGGCATCACCAAGTACTCAAAATGACCTTCGGGCGTATTAAATGCAGTCTTCCATTCATCTCCTTGCTTAATGCGCACAAGGTTGTACGCACCACGAAGATCTATCTTGGTGAACCACTTGGCACCTTTAATCCGGGCAAACAAGTCCGACAACAGAGGCAAAGGATACTGAAATTTAACAGTGATTTTATTCAGAAGCCGATAGTCAATACAAGGTCTCAAAGATCCGTCCTTCTTGGCCACAAAAAAGAATCCCGCACCAAGAGGGGAAGAGGATGGATGGATATGCCCCTTCTCCAGAGACTCCTTGATATACGAACGCATTGCGGCATGCTCAGGTACTGACAGATTAAATAATCTTCCCTTAGGAAATTTACTACCTGGAATCAAATCTATGGCGCAGTCACAGTCCCTATGAGGAGGCAGAGCACCGGATCTGGACTCGCTGAACACATCCTGATAATCAGACAAATACTCAGGAACTTCCGAAGGAGTAGAGGAAGCAATAGACACCGGCGGGGAATCAGCATGAATTCCCTGACAGCCCCAACTTGACACAGACATTGCCTTCCAATCCAAGACTGGATTGTGGGTCTGTAACCATGGCAGCCCCAAAACGACCAAATCATGCATTTTATGCAGAACAAGAAAACGAATCACCTCCCGATGTTCAGGAGTCATGCACATGGTTACCTGCGTCCAAAACTGCGGTTTATTTTCCGCCAATGGCGTAGCATCAATACCTCTAAGAGGAATAGGATTTACCAACGGTTCAAGAACAAAACCACAGCGCTTGGCAAATGACAGATCCATAAGACTCAGGGCAGCACCTGAATCCACAAACGCCATAACAGGGTAAGAAGACAATGAGCAAATTAAAGTCACAGACAAAATAAATTTAGGTTGCAAATTACCAATGGCGACAGGACTAACAACCCTTGTTAGGCGTTTAGAGCATGCTGATATAACATGTGTAGAATCACCACAGTAAAAACACAACCCATTCTGACGTCTATGATTTTTCCGCTCATTTCTAGTCTGAATTCTATCACATTGCATTAAATCATGTGTTTGTTCAGACAACACCACCAGAGGATTAGCGGTTTTGCGCTCCCGCAAACGCCGGTCAATTTGAATAGCCAGCGCCATGGAATCATTCAGACTTGTTGGAATGGGGAAACCCACCATCACATCCTTAATGGCTTCAGAAAGGCCATTTCTGAAATTTGCGGCCAGAGCACACTCATTCCACTGAGTAAGCACGGACCATTTCCGAAATTTTTGGCAATACACTTCAGCTTCATCCTGGCCCTGAGAAATAGCCAGCAAGGCTTTTTCTGCCTGAACTTCAAGATTGGGTTCCTCGTAAAGCAATCCGAGCGCCAGAAAAAACGCATCAATATTTGCCAATGCCGGATCTCCTGGCGCTAGCGAGAAAGCCCAATCCTGAGGGTCGCCCCGTAAAAAAGAAATAACAATTTTAACTTGCTGAGCTGAATCTCCAGATGAACGGGGTCTCAGAGAAAGAAACAATTTACAATTATTCTTGAAATTCCTAAACCTAAATCGGTCTCCAGAAAACAGTTCAGGAATAGGTATTTTAGGTTCAGACATAGGACTACTGGTAACAAAATCTTGTATGCCCTGCACACGAGCAGCAAGCTGGTCTACACTTGTAATCAAGGTCTGGACATTCATGTCTGCAGCAAGCACAAGCCACTCAAAGGTAAAGGGGAGAAAGAGAGGAAAAAAACAAACAAAAAAAACTCAGAATTTCCTTTCTTATTATCCCACTTCTGCAATGCATAAACATTCAATGTTGGCCTGGCATACTGTTATGACCCCAATGGCAGAGGGTCTCAGAAATATTTACTAAGTCTGCAAACACAAAAACCAGCTCATAGGGCAGTGGTAACTGGGCTGACCATATATCTAATCCTAGCACCACAAATAACAGCAGCCAGGGAACGTACCTACGTTGATTCTAGACGTCTCGTGCCAGCCGGAAAACTAACTAACCCTAGAAGGGAAAAGAAAGACCTTTCTTGCCTCCAGAGAAAAGACCCCAAAAGTTGGATACAAGCCCCCAACAAATAACAACGGTGAGGTAAGAGGAAAAGACAAACGTAAGAATGAGCTAGGTATTTAGCAAAGAGAGGCCCACTAGCTAATAGCAGAATATAGTAAGATAACTTATATGGTCAGCAAAAACCCTATCAAAAATATCCACGCTGGAAATTCAAGAACCCCCGAACCGTCTAATGGCCCGGGGGGAGAACACCAGCCCCCTAGAGCTTCCAGCAAGGTCAGGAATCACATTTAGTACAAGCTGGACAAAAATGAGAGCAAGCAAATAACCCAAAAAACAAAGAAGCAGGACTTAGCTTAATTTAGCACGAACCGGGACCAGCAGATAGGAGCAAACAGAAAGGATCTGATTACAACGATGCCAGGCACTGGACTAAGGATCCAGGAAGTTTATATAGCAACACCCCTGGACTAACGGCCCAGGTGGGTGCAAACTGAGGGAAGAAACTCCCAGAGTAATATCACTAGTAACCACAAGAGGGAGCCAAAAAATCTAATTCACAACACTTCAGGAGAAACTAAGTTCTGTTTAATTATTTTTTGCTCATCAGTCTGCAATATGATTTCTGCGTATGATGAGTTTAGTCCAGCTTGCTAATATGTGATTTCTTGCTGCTGGTAAGCTCTGGGGTACAGAGTTGCTTCCCCCACACCGTTAGTTGGTGCGGGGGCTCGAGCAATCTCTGCGTGGATATTTTGAATAGGGTTTTTAATTGACCACACAGTTCCCTTTCTATTTTCTGCTATCTAGTGTTAGCGGGCCTCATTTGCTAAATCTAATTTCATCTCTGCGTTTGTGCTTTCCCCTTAACTCACCGTTAATATTTGTGGGGGGCTATTCTATATTTTTGGGGTCATTTCACTGAGGCAAGTGAGGACTTTCGTTCCCTCTAGGAATAGTCACTTTCTCAGGCCGTGAAGAGACGTCTAGGATTTTCAGGTAACGTTCCACGGCTACCTATAGTTGTGTGCGGATAGGATCAGGTTGCGGTCAATTCAGTTACCACTTCCCCAGAGTTTGTAGTCTGTTTAGTTACTTAGCTAGTCCGACTTGCGATCCTTGCCACTAGGATCATAACACATGGAGGGGGTCACTCACAATGTGTGGGGGCTTCTCATCCATGGAGGGGATCACTCACAATGTGTGGGGGCTTCTCATCCATGGAGGGGGTCACTCACAATGTGCAGAGGCTTCTCATACATGGAGGGGGTCACTCACAATGTGTGGGGGCTTTTCATCCATGGAGGGGGTCACTCACACTGTGTGGGGGCTTCTCATCGATGGAGTGGGCTCACTCACAATGTGCGGGGGCTTTTCATCCATTGAGTGGGCTCACTCACACTGTGTAGGGGTTTTCATCCATGGAGTGGGCTCACTCACACTTTGTGGGGGCTTCTCATCCATGGAGTGGGCTCACTCACACTGTGTGGGGGCTTTTCATCCATGGAGTGGGCTCACTCACACTGTGTGGGGGTTTTCATCCATGGAGTGGGCTCACTCACACTGTGTGGGGGCTCTTCATCCATGGAGTGGGCTCACTCACACTGTGTGGGGGCTTTTCATCCATGGAGTGGGCTCACTCACACTATGTGGGGGCTATTCATCCATTGAGTGGGCTCACTCACACTGAGTGAAGGCTTTTCATCCATGGAGTGGGCTCACTCACACTTTGTGGGGGCTTTTCATCCATGGAGTGGGCTCACTCACACTGTGTGGGGGTTTTTCATCCATGGAGTGGGCTCACTCACACTTTGTGGGGGCTTCTCATCCATGGAGTGGGCTCACTCATAATGTGTGGAGGCTCCTCATCCATGGAGGGGATCACTCACATTGTGTGGGGGCTTGTCATTCATGGAGGGGGGTCACTCACACTGTGTGGGGGCTTCTCATTCATGGAGGGGGATCACTTACACTGTGTGGGGGCTTTTCATCCATTGAGTGGCCTCACTCACACTGAGTGGAGGCTTTTCATCCATGGAGTGGGCTCACTCACACTGTGTGGGGGCTTTTTATCCATGGAGTGGGCTCTCTCACACTTTGTGGGGGCTTCTCATCCATGGAGTGGGCTCACTCATAATGTGTGGGGGCTCCTCATCCATGGAGGGGATCACTCACAATGTGTGGGGGCTTCTCATTCATGGAGTGGGCTCACTCACACTGTGTGGGGGTTTTCATCCATGGAGTGGGCTCACTCACACTGTGTGGGGGCTCTTCATCCATGGAGTGGGCTCACTCACACTGTGTGGGGGCTTTTCATCCATGGAGTGGGCTCACTCACACTATGTGGGGGCTTTTCATCCATTGAGTGGGCTCACTCACACTGAGTGAAGGCTTTTCATCCATGGAGTGGGCTCACTCACACTGTGTGGGGGCTTTTCATCCATGGAGTGGGCTCACTCACACTGAGTGAAGGCTTTTCATCCATGGAGTGGGCTCACTCACACTATGTGGGGGCTATTCATCCATTGAGTGGGCTCACTCACACTGAGTGAAGGCTTTTCATCCATGGAGTGGGCTCACTCACACTTTGTGGGGGCTTTTCATCCATGGAGTGGGCTCACTCACACTGTGTGGGGGTTTTTCATCCATGGAGTGGGCTCACTCACACTTTGTGGGGGCTTCTCATGCATGGAGTGGGCTCACTCATAATGTGTGGGGGCTCCTCATCCATGGAGGGGATCACTCACACTGTGTGGGGGCTTCTCATTCATGGAGGGGGATCACTTACACTGTGTGGGGGCTCTTCATCCATGGAGTGGGCTCACTCACACTGTGTGGGGGCTTTTCATCCATTGAGTGGCCTCACTCACACTGAGTGGAGGCTTTTCATCCATGGAGTGGGCTCACTCACACTGTGTGGGGGCTTTTCATCCATGGAGTGGGCTCACTCACACTTTGTGGGGGCTTCTCATCCATGGAGTGGGCTCACTCATAATGTGTGGGGGCTCCTCATCCATGGAGGGGATCACTCACAATGTGTGGGGGCTTCTCATTCATGGAGTGGGCTCACTCACACTGTGTGGGGGTTTTCATCCATGGAGTGGGCTCACTCACACTGTGTGGGGGCTCTTCATCCATGGAGTGGGCTCACTCACACTGTGTGGGGACTTTTCATCCATTGAGTGGGCTCACTCACACTGTGTGGGGGCTTTTCATCCATGGAGTGGGCTCACTCACACTGTGTGGGGGCTTTTCATCCATGGAGTGGGCTCACTCACACTTTGTGGGGGCTTGTCATCCATGGAGTGGGCTCACTCATAATGTGTGGAGGCTCCTCATCCATGGAGGGGATCACTCACATTGTGTGGGGGCTTGTCATTCATGGAGGGGGGTCACTCACACTGTGTGGGGGCTTCTCATTCATGGAGGGGGATCACTTACACTGTGTGGGGGCTTCTCATCCATGGAGTGGGCTCACTCACACTGTGTGGGGGCTTTTCATCCATGGAGTGGGCTCACTCACACTTTGTGGGGGCTTCTCATCCATGGAGTGGGCTCACTCATAATGTGTGGGGGCTCCTCATCCATGGAGGGGATCACTCACAATGTGTGGGGGCTTCTCATTCATGGAGGGGGATCACTCACACTGTGTGGGGGCTTCTCATCCATGGAGTGGGCTCACTCACACTGTGTGGGGGCTTCTCATCCATGGAGTGGGCTCACTCATAATGTGTGGGGGCTTCTCATCCATGGATGGGCTCTCCATGCATGGCTCATTCCATGGTAACTTACATTACATTCATAAGCCAAAAACTGGCTACAGAATGTTCTTTGAAGGCCGGCACAAAAAGGAGTAAATGTATATTGTACATTAAACTATTCTCAATAGATTTCAACACAGTTTAATTTTTCAACAATAACATTAAATGCAAAATACAATGTTATTACTTGGTAACTTACGTTACAAAAAAAGGAAAGACAATTGTCCTTCATGAGCCTCAAAATTTTCTGTTCTGGTAAACAGGGGAGAAGCACTATTTTTATTGTTTTAAAACACCATAGTCCCAGCAACTTTAAAAATTTTATTTTAACCTCAAGTTAAAAGCAAAAGTTTTTATTACAAGAAATATAGATAACTTACGTTACTAAGCTGATGGTAACTTGTCACAGAAAGTTACCATCCATTGGATTAAACTTATTGTCAGGGAAGTTACCATCATCTTTTGTTGTGAATTCTGCTCTTGGGCTCCCTTCGGTGGTTGTTAGTGGTAGTGCAGTGGTCTCTGGATTGTAGCCAGGGCAGGTGTTTCTGCTTATTGCAGCTCTTTTTAGGTGTGTAGGATCCTTCAATCCCTGCCAGTTGTCCATTGTATCTTGGAGGGATTGCATCTCTGTCTGGCCCCTCTTGCCCTGCTGTCATTTCAGCTAAGATAAGTGTCTGGTTTTTTGTTCTCTGTAGCACGCATGCAGTGTGCTTTTATGTGCAGTGCAATCTATTGTGTTTTTGTCCAGCTTAGACTTTGTTTGGATTTTTCTGTCATGCTGGATTCTCTGAGATGCAGATATACATTCTATGTCTTTAGTTAGATGTAGATTATAGTATATCCTGCTGTGGATTTTTCTAGAGTTTAATACTGACCGCTTAGAACTCTGTCCTATCATTTTCTATTTAGCTAGAAGTGCCTCTTTTGCTAAATTCTGTCTTTTCTGCCTGTGTACGTATTTCCTCTTAAACTCACAGTCAATATTTGTGGGGGGCTGCCTATCCTTTGGGGATCTGCTCTGAGGCAAGATAGTATTTCCCATTTCCATCTTTAGGGGTATTTAGTCCTCCGGCTGTGTCGAGGTGTCTAGGCCATGTTAGGAACATCCCACGGCTACTTCTAGTTGCGGTGTCAGTATTAGGATTGCGGTCAGTACAGGTACCACCTACTCCAGAGATAGTCTCATGCGGCTCCAGGGTCACCGGATCATAACAATCTTTGTAACGTAAGTTACTATATAATGTTTGTAACGTAAGCTACCATGGAATGACCTGCATGTGTCTTGACTGTCACACAGCCACGACACATGCAGCTGTGGCACTGATCACCCGGAGCAATCCAGGAAGCCAGGATCCCTCTGCAGCTTATTTGGTAAGCGCTGTAGCTTGCCGAATAAGCCCTGACCCGATCAAATTCGCTCATCTCTACTCACCACCTCTCGTGGCAGCCTGTTCCACTCGTAATAGGTATTTTAAAGTTAGTACCACAAAAAGTGACACATCTGATCTGAAAAATCTGGTCAGGAATCAAAACTGGCTCCAGCGGCAAGGGCTAATAAATCAGGTAAATAACTGAAAAGGTGAGGATTTTCTAAAATCTGTGTAGTGATCGGCGTCTCCCCATGCACAGGATCATTCTGTGGTAAAGACATTGTCTGGGGAGTGTGTGACCCCCCGTGTGTCAGGAGGGCGGAGCAGGACCCCGAGTGACATCACCGAGCCTCCACCTCATTCACTGATACATGAGCAGAAGATCCTAGAACTGACCAATAGGATCACTGAGCTGCTGAGCGGAGAGGTGAGCGCTGCCGGGAATGCTGGGACATTATACAATAACGCCGGGGGAGGGGTCTGCTAATGGCGGGTCATTGTGTGTGTCAGGTTCCTATAAGGTGTCAGGACGTCACCGTCTATTTCTCCATGGAGGAGTGGGAGTATATAGAAGGACACAAGGATCTGTACAAGGACGCCATGATGGAGGATCACCGGTCCATCACATCTCCGGGTAAGAGGAGACCTTCCTGGGTTGTAGAGAACAGGTCTGAGAGTCGTCTAGATTCCCCATCATCTGCTCATCACATATAGACAATGTATTCAGTCACTGCGGTTATTTCCTATAGATGGATCCAGTCCGAGAAATCCCCCGGAGAGAAGTCCCAGTCCTCTATATTCCCAGGAGCGGCCAGAGAAGGAAGAAGATTTCATCTGGGATCATCAGGTAGATGAGATTTCAGCAGATCTGCTATAGATTCATGTAATGAAGCGTTTTGTTGATGTGTGAAATATTTATACTAGGATTCTATTTTCCCTCATATCTTTACTGTGGAATTCTTCCAGGGAAGTTCGGATGGAACAAAGAGTGAATATGAAAAACTCACATCAGTGTCTGTGACCGGTAAGAGCTGTTTACGTTTCTTTCTTTAATGGTATCACTGATTGGCTTCTTCCTCATCATGAATATTACTTTCTCCTAAATTCCTTATTATTGCAAATAATTGATTTACTGCCATCACATTCCCTCGCACTGGTACAATGTACAATATGACACAATATGGGCACAAACAGTTAAAATCATAAAGAAGATTAGAGTACAAATGCTGATTCACAGTAAAGGTTCATTGATACTATAAACCTAGTTCTCAACCACTGGTTTGTGGACACCATGAGGTACACGTCAAGTCTCTACAAAGTGGATAGAGTCCAGACTGTAGGCGCTAAAATACGCCATCACGTCATAATCAGTAGGGGTCTGAGATAACTCTCACATATTTTGACAAACAAGAGGCTGCAGAACCTTCCCCAGTGTTGTCCTGCAAAGAGACAGCCGTACGACTCAATTCAGGTTCAGGTTGCTATTCGCTATATAGGAAAAACTATTTTGGGCCTGCAACAATGAAACAGAGCTGAGGCCTCTTTAGTGTTAGAATCAGTGGTGATTCCATGTCCTAAATATACTGCGATCACATTATGGACTCACCTGGTGAGATAGATTCTCTAAGTCATTGTTGAGTTTGAGCAGAACGGACTAAGGGAGTATCATAGCTTGCAGGACTTGACGCATAGCACGTGGATCAGCACGGGCCAGGACATCAAGGTATAATGGATGTCGGTCACACAGGTAGAGCAAGAAATACCAGAGGACACACAGCCAAGAGTGTAGAGGGGAACTGAAGATGTACAGACAGAGTTGTATGCTATCAGCAGTTAGATGATCCTTGCCAGGGACGTGGGAATCGGTGATCAACAGGCATGCTGAATATTTATTTGTAGAAAAGATACACACTGCTGCAGATAGTGTTTGTAGTGTGAACAGCGCCAGAGAAGAGTTTGTTATTCTTACAGAAGGTGACGCGTTGTTCAGTAAATAAATGATTAGCTACAGGCAGCAATGATGACCAGGTATAGAATAGATGCTTGCAGGGTAAATACTCAAAGTCAAAGCAGCATCTGTAGTGTTAACAGCACCAGAGAAGAGTTTGTAAGAATAAGAACAAACAAGCCAGGAAGTAAATGCAGATTGTGGAGAAACAAATAGGAGGTTCTGAAGATTTAATTGCCAGCTGAGAATAATGGAAGGTGAGGCAAACTCCAAAGCACATGGTAACGGTATGAAAAGCTTACTGAATATTAAGACACACATGACCTTCTGAGTCGGCATGAAAAGGCATTGGGTGATGATGTCACAGGAGCTCGCTGGGCAACTGGAGAATTCTGGTGTGGACCGCATGAAATGAAGGCTGTGATAGGAGAATGGAGCTGGTCCTGGCCCTGGATCTGAGACAAATATCATTGAGAATATTAGTTTAATTTTTCAAATGATCTCTAAAACTTTTTAGGAACTATTCTACATTGCTTTGCACTAATTTTACTTCAGGGAGAACAATAGGATTAGCAGTCCACAATCAGACATGAATGATCAACATCTCTCCTGACCATAAGTTGGTGATCGAAAGTGATGAGTGAGTGTACTCGTTGCTCGTGTGATCTCCAAGTATTTGTAAGTATTCGGACATTAAGTTTTCATCAACTCAGCTGAATGATTTACAGCTACTAGCCAGGCTGAGTACATGTGGGGTTTGCCTGGTTGCTAGGGAATCCCCACATGTAATCAAGCTGGCTAATAGCTTTAAATCATTCAGCTGCCGGTGTATGGTGTATCCAGGATTTCTGGTTTATTAGCCATGTAGGCACTTTAAATAGGGTCACAGACGAGAAAAGTTCCCTCTGAACTATGAGAATAGGAACCTTGGGAGTGTGAATAGAAATGTGAAACTTCCCCGACTATCAGTATTACTTGATCACTATGACTCAGGCTTACAGCCAATGGAAACCAAAAAGTCATTATCTCAGTAAATCAGAATATTTAACAAAAAACCTGCAAAGGCTTCCGAAGTGTTTAAAAAGGACCCTTAAGCCCCCGTCACACTAAGCGAGGTCGCTAGCGAGATCGCTGCTGAGTCACAAGTTTTGTGACGCAACAGCGACCTCAGTAGCGATCTCGCTATGTTTGACACGTAGCAGCGACCAGGCCCCTGCTGTGAGATCGCTGGTCGTGTCGGAATGGCCTGGACCTTTTTTTGATCGTTGAGGTCCCGCTGACATCGCTGAATCGGTGTGTGTGACACGGATTCAGTGATGTCTTCACTGGTAACCAGGGTAAACATCGGGTTACTAAGCGCAGGGCCGCGCTTAGTAACCCGATGTTTACCCTGGTTACCATCGTAAATGTAAAAAAACCCAAACACTACATACTCACATTCCGGTGTCCGTCAGGTCCCTTGCCGTCTGCTTCCCGCACTGACTGACTGCCGGCCGTAAAGTGAAAGCACAGCACAGCGATGACGTCACCGCTCTGCTGTTAGGGCCGGCACTCAGTCAGAGCGGGAAGCGGACGCCGGGGGACGCGAAGGTGAGTATGTACTGTTTGTTTTTTTACATTTTACACTGGTAACCAGGGTAAACATCGGGTTACTAAGCGCGGCCCTGTGCTTAGTAACCCGATGTTTACCCTGGTTACCCGGGGACTTCGGCATCGTTGGTCGCTGGAGAGCTGTCTGTGTGACAGCTCCCCAGCGACCACACAGCGACTAAACAGCGACGCTGCAGCGATCGGCATCGCTGTCTGTATCGCTGCAGCGTCGCTAAGTGTGACGGGGCCTTTAGTCTGTTTCAGTAGGCTCCACAATCATGGGGAAGACTGCTGACCTGACAGATGTCCAGAAGGCAGTCATTGACACACGCCACAAGGAGGGTAAGCCACAAAAGGTCATTGCTAAAGAATCTGGCTGTTCACACAGTGCTGTATCCAAGCATATTAATGGAAAGTGGAGTGGAAGGAAAAAGTGTGGTAGAAAAAGGTGCACAAGCAACCGGGATAACTGCAGCCTGGAAAGGATTGTTAAGAAAAGGCCATTCAAAAATGTGGGGGAGATTCACAAGGAGTGGATGGCTGCTGGAGTCATTGCTTCACCACACACAGACGTCTCCAGGACATGGGCTACAAGTGTCGCATTCCTTGTGTCAGCCACTGATGACCAATAGACAATGCCAGAAGCATCTTACCTAGGCCAAGGAGAAGAAGAATTGGACTGTTGTCAGTGGTCCAAGGTGTTGTTTTTAGATTAAATTAAATTTTGCATTTCATTTGGAAATCAAAGTCCCAGAGTCTGGAGGAAGAGCGGAGAGGCCACAATCCAAACTACTGGAGGTCTAGTGTGAAGTCTCCACAATCAGTGATGGTTTGGGGAGCCATGTCATCTGCTGGTGTAGGTCCAGTGTGTTTTATCAAGATCAAAGTCAGTGCAGTTGGTTTCCAGGAAATTTTAGAGCACTTGATGCTTCCCACTGCCGACAAGCTTTCTGGAGATGAAAATTTCATTCTCCAGCAGAACTTGGCACCTGTCCACACTGCCAAAAGTACCAATACCTGGTGTACAAAAAACAGTAACACTGTGCTTGATTGGCAGCAAACTCGCTTGATCTTAATCCCATAGAGAATCTATGGGATATTATCAAGAGGAAGGTGAGAGACAACAGACCCAACAATGCAGACGAGCTGAGGGCTGCTATCAAAGCAACCTGGGCTTCCATAACACCACAGGCTGATCGCCTCCATGCCACTCCGCAATGATGCAGTAGTTGATGTAAAAGGAGCCCCGACCAAGTATTGAGTGCATTTACTGAACATACATTTCAGTAGGCCAACATTTCCGATTTTAAAATCAATTTTCAAGCTGGTGTTATAAAGTATTCTAAATTACTGAGATAATGACTTTTTGGGTTTTCAATGGCTGTAAGCCATAATCATCAACATTAACAGAACACTTGAAATAGATCACTCTGTTTGTAATGACTCTATAAGAACTGAAATAAATTAACTTTTTGATGATATTCTAATTTTGTGAAAAGCACCTTTAGATTAGCTGATTCAGACAGTTAAATTTCCACCTATCCATTATATATAAAAGTTTTTGTTCATTTAATGGCCTGTTTACAAAGGCCAACAAAAAAACATGTCATGTCAGGATTCCAGCTCTCAGTATGTCTTGGACTCAGTGTATGACTTCTCAATTGTCCAATCTAGTGCAAGGGTGTGCTAAGCTGTCAATATATTGATTGACAGCTCAGCTCTACTATTCCTATCTGCAACTGGGAGGTGCTGAGCTTCCTTCGGGTGTTCCCTGTTTAAAGTGATTACCCAGCTACTTGGCTAGGCTGTCTGTTCCAGATTAGGGATGAGCGAACCCGAACTGTAAAGTTCGGGACCGTACCAAACACATAGTGTTCAGTCACACGGTCCCGAGCACAGGTTTCCATGGGAAACCCGTGTTACAGTTCGGGCTGTAAAAAAACAGAAAATTAATAATAAACATTATAATTATACTTACCTGTCCAGCGACACGTCCTTCTGCCGGTATTCACTGAACTCAGCAGTCTTCGACTTTTCCGGCAGTGTTCGTGCGGTGACGTCACCACACGAACACCGCTGGAAAAAGCCAAAGACTGCCGAGTGCAATAAATACTGTCAGCAGTTAATGAGCGGCCCCGGAATCAGATGTGGCCGGGATACAGCAGGACGGGAGGACGCGTCGCTGGACAGGTAAGAATAATTCTAATGTTTATTATTAATTTTCTGCTTTTTTTACGGCCCCCCCCCCCCCACACCCTATCCCATATATGTAAAGTCCGAGTTCGGGGTTCGGACGCAAGTTCGTGTCATGTCCGGCCCCAAACTCGAACTTTGCAAAAAACTTGGGCGAACCCGCCGATCCTGAACATCGGGGAGTTCGCCCATCAATATTCCAAATAGCTGCCAGTCATAGCTTTCAGCTCGGTGTGTTGTGTTCTCTGTGCTTTGTGCTCTGAATTCAGACATTCTTATCTTCTGTCGTCAGACCCTGGATTTGCCTATTGGCTACCCATTTGTATTAATCCTTTTGCCTTGACGCATTCTGTCCTTGGAATTCTGACTCTGGCCTGTAACTTGATTATGCCTTTGTATCCTCTTTGTAAGTCTTACCCTCCTGGCTCTTGACCTCGGAATCCTTGACTATCCTAACTCATGGCTTGTCCTTGAGAAGTGGCTCAAAGTCACACCATAATTGATTCTCGGCATGTTTATATGGGCCAATAATTGTAAACGAGTGTTGTTAGGCTGATAATCAGCAAATGAGACCTCTATCGAAATGGGCCTTAACAAACTAGCCAACTCATTCAACAATAGGCATGAGGATTCTGCTAGCAAGAGCCTATGATCTATGAGACAAAGGGGTGACCCAACAGGTAAAAGTCGTTGTGTGTACAATGGTCAAGTCATGACAAAGTAGTGCGTATAAAGCTGTACAGTAGCTATTTATGCACAGATATGGAGTGTGAGGGAATCTGTTAGCTGAAAGGATCACCTTCTAAGGTATATTTTAAGAGATGAAAAGTTTCATTATTGAATGTTATAGGCCTGCCAAAATAAGATGTGTTCTTAAGACATGTGTAAAATTGTATGTCGGGAACTAATCTGTTTGTATGGGGTAGCACAATGTAGGTAAGTGGAGTAGTTCAAGAAAAGTCTTAAATAAGCAATAGGAAGTTTAGATTATAGAGGATGATGCTCTTCAATTCTTGGCAGAGCAGAGAACAAGAGTAGGATGTTAGAGATGAGTGAAGAGATTTAGGGTGAAGTAGCACTTTGAAGAGCTTTGTGGGAGAGATTTGGATGTACGAATTGCATTTTAAAATGGTTTGCCAACCAGTGTTTCTTTTCTTCTTTTCAGATGAAGAAATAATTACAGGCCTTTATGGACATCATCTCTGTTCTCCAAATCACAAAGTAGAAGATAACCATACCACAGAAGCGAATTCCATAACTCCTAATATAAATGTAGTCCTTCAGAGCAGCGATATGTCCAGTGATTCTGCAGATCACAAGATATCTTTATCTAATGAATTAGTGATTGGCAAACAAATACCCATACATAAGCAACGAAGAACTTTTTCATCTAGGACACATTTTAACCAGAAATCTGATCTTTCTATGCAGGAAAGAATCTACGAAGAAGAAAAGCCATTTTCATGTTCAGAATGTGGGAGGTGTTTCTCCTATAAATCTGTTTTTGTTAAACATCAGAGAACTCACACAGGAGAGAAGCCGTTTTCATGTCCTGAATGTGGCAAATGTTTTAGTCAGAAATCAAATCTTGTAGGTCATCTAAAAACTCACACAGGGGAGAAACCATTTTCATGTCCTGAATGTGGAAAATGTTTTAGTCACAAATCAAATCTTATTGGTCATTTAAAAACTCACACAGGAGAGAAGTCATTTTCATGTTCAGAATGTGGGAAGTGTTTTGTCAAAAAATCAATTCTTAGGGACCATCAAAGAACTCACACTGGAGAGAAGCCATATTCATGTCCAATATGTGGGAAATGTTTTGGCAAGAAATCAATTCTTAGGGGTCATCAAAGAATTCACACAGGAGAGAAACCATTTTCATGTTTAGAATGTGGGAAAAGTTTTGGTAAGAAATCAAATCTTATGCAACATCAGAAAACTCACAGAGAGGAGAATCGATTTTCATGTTCAGTATGTGGGAAATTTTTTGGCCAAAGATCAACTCTTATTGTACATGAGAGATCTCACACAGGGGAGCAATCATTTTCATGTTCAGAATGTGGGAAATGTTTTCACAAGAAATCAATTCTTAAGGAACATCAAAGAACTCACACAGGGGAGAGACCATTCTCATGCTCAGAATGTGGGAAATGTTTTGGTAACAAATCAAATCTTGTGCAACATCGAAGAACTCACACAGGGGAGAAGCCATTTGCATGTTCAGAATGTGGGAAATGTTTTGGCAAGAATTCAGTTCTTAGAGAACATAGAAAAATTCACACAGGTGAGAAGCCATTTTCATGTTCAGTATGTGGAAAATGTTTCAGCCAAAGATCAACTCTTGTTATACATGAGAAAAGTCACACAGGGGAACTACCATTTTCGTGTTCAGAATGTGGGAAATGTTTTGGCAAGAAATCAGTTCTTCTAACACATCTGAGAACTCACACAGGAGAGAAACCATATGCATGTTTAGAATGTGGGAAGTGTTTTGTACAAAAATCGATTCTTGTTATACATGAGAGATCTCACACAGGGGAGAAGCCATTTTCATGTTCAAAATGTGGGAAATGTTTTGGCAAGAAATCAAATCTTACGGAACATCAGAGGACTCACACCATGAAGAAGCTATATTCATGTCAAGTATGTGGCAAGTTTTTTGACCTCAGAACGGATCTTGTTATACATGAAATTACTCACGCAGGGGAGAGATGCTTCACAACAGTATAACACTGCAAGGATGAGGTAATGCACAGTGCTCTAAAACTAAAAAAAGTGAAGTTAAGCGAAGCAACTTACATCTTTTGTCAGTGAAAATTTGTCACACAAAATTAATTTGCCACACAAGAGTCTGTGGTCACATAAAAACGCTATGAATATTAAACTATAGCAAAAAAAAAAATTCTATATCAAAAATATTCTATATAAATATTGTATCGGTATTATTGTATCGACCAGCAGAATAAAGCTGACATTCTATTTATATTGAAATGTGTACTATGTTTAACCATTTGCCGCACAAGCCAGCTTTGACCTTCCTGACTGAGGCCCATTTTTCAAATCTGGCAAGAGGCTATTGCGGTAATAATTTTTTTTATGCTGCTTCCAATCCCGGTGATTCTGAGATTGTGGGGGTTTTTTTTCATAACATGTACTTCGTCAGTGGCAAATTTAGATTGATATCATTAGTATTTGCTGAAAATTATGAAAAATGTGCAATTTTGATGCACTTAAAACAGATAGTCATGCCAAGCAAAAGAGTTAATAAATAATATCTACCATGCTTCAACTCTTCATTGGCATACATTTTTAAGCACTTTTTATTTTGTTAAGATGCTAGAAAGCTTAAAACTTAAGCAATAGCTTTTTCATTTTGTAACAAAATTTTCACTATTTTTTTTAAGGGACCACTTCACTTTCAAAGTAAATTTGAGGTGCTTATTTGTCAGAAAAAACCCAAACAAAACCTTCTTTTAAAATCTATACGTCTTAACATTTTCAAAAGCACATTCAGGAAGTCTTGTTATTTTTTATTTTCACATTAGGTAAGATGAGAGAAAGGACCTTACAACATGCTACATAAGAATACCTCATATGTGGGCAAAAACTTCTCTTTGGTCAAATGGCACAGCAGGACTTAGAAGGGAAGGAGCCATGATTTAATTTTTGGAGTTTAAATTTGGCCTGAATAGTTTTCAGACTCCATGTTACATTAGCAGAGCCCCTGATGTGGCCCAAAGCAAAGAAAAAACACTTGTGACCCTATTTAGAAGCTACGCCTCTAAGGAATTTCTCTTAAGTGCATACTGAGCATTTTGAACCCACAGGTGCTTCACAGAATTTTAAAGCATGGAACTGTGAAAATGAAAAATTTAATTTTTCCCATTAAAATGTTGCTGCAGCCCCAAATGTTTTTATTTCACGAGAGGTAATAGAAGGAAATGAGCCTTATTATTTATTGGCACAGGGCAAAGCACGGAAGGAAAAGAGTGCGATTTGACATTTAGAGTGCAAGTTTGGTGGGAGTATAATACAGACCTGCAAAAGGACACAAAAAAAAGTGATTTTTTTTTTTATGTCCAACCTCGTCATCCAGAAAAAAAACACTGTCCGTGATGTTCTTTAATTTTATGTGGTTTGTAGTGCGCATGCTCCAAAAATAGGTAATATGTGCAGTATTAACATGACCCGAAGGGAAGGAGGAAAGAGAAGATACTCATCAATCACTGTGAGGCACGCCACAGGCTTCTCCAAATTTCTGTCTATGAGTTCCACAGAAAAGGAAGCGGTAGCAGTGGGTGAGTCTACTTGTATTTGTTCTTTGAGAAAGTGACAGCCGGTGGGTGACTTTTATTGTTTGTTTCATCATGGAGCTGTGTCTGTGTAAATGGCATTAGTATGGAGAGTACAGCACTGTATATACATAGTACTATGGTATACACAATACTACACTGCTCAAAAAAATAAAGGGAACATTTAAACAACAGAATATAACTCCAAGTAAATCAAACTTCTGTGAAATCAAACTGTCCACTTAGGAAGCAACACTGATTGACAATCAGTTTCACCTGCTGTTGTGCAAATGGAATAGACAACAGATGGAAATTATTGGCAATTATCAAGACACCCTCAATAAAGGAGAGGTTCTGCAGGTGGGGACCACAGACCACATCTCAGTACCAATGCTTTCTGGCTGATGTTTTGGTCACTTTTGAATGTTGGTTGTGCTTTCACACTCGTGGTAGCATGAGACGGACTCTACAACCCACACAAGTGGCTCAGGTAGTGCAGGTCATCCAGGATGGCACATCAATGTGAGCTGTGGCAAGAAGGACCGCTACCTCTACCTTTGTGCAAGGAGGAGCACTGCAAAACGACCTCCAGCAGGCCACAAATGTGCATCTGTCTGCACAAACTGTTAGAAACCGACTCCATGAGGATGGTCTGAGTGCCCGATGTTCACAGATGGGGGTTGTGCTCACAGCCCAACACCGTGCATGACGCTCTGTATTTGCCACAGAACAACAGAATTGGAAAATTCGCCACTGGTGCCCTGTTCTTTTCACAGATGAAAGCAGGTTCACACTGAGCACATGTGACAGACCTGACAGAGTCTGGAGATGCCGTGGAGAGTGATCTGCTGCCTGCAACATCCTTCAGCATGATCGCTTTGGCAGTGGGTCAGTAATGGTGTGGGGTGGCATTTCTTTGGAGGGCCGCACAGCGCTCCATGTGCTCGCCAGAGGTAGCCTGACTGCCACTAAGTATGTAGCACCCCCACTGCCGCAGGGCCGAGGGGTACCCGGTACCGGGCCTCTGAGTCTCTGGTCTGGGGTTGTCACGGTGGCTAGACCCGGTCCGTGACCCTGCTGAAGGGTGCCCAATAATAGGTGTGGATGGTGGTGGTAGTGCGGTGCAGTGCCGGTCACAGTAAATAACGAGGACACCAGGTTGCAGTCTCTTTACCTCTTTACTGAAGGCTTCGAGTTAGCCAATCCAGAGCACTGTTAACCGGGCTGTCTGAGACCGGCCGGTCCAAAGGCACATTAGGAGTTCCCCTTTACAGGCGAGAGTCAGCGTCTACCTGCTAGCGCCTATGTGTTGTAGTCCTTCCCTGCTGAGCACCCCGGGATAGTCCTCACAACTGATTCTGTCTGCCTCTGATGTTCGTTCTCTCTCCGTCCCCCAGATGATATGGCTAGGACGCACGCGTATGACGGGGTAGGCTGGAGTTCTTCCGGGACTCTAGAGTCGCCCCTCTCCCACAGCTGCCTCCATTGTCTGCTTAGGTGTTTAAGTGAGACAGCCAACCTATAATTGGCTGTCCTGCCGTGGTTTGAAGTAATGCTTAAAGTCTCTTACTTTCTCGGCGTTCCGGCCACCGACTGTTTGCGCCTCAGAAGGATGTTGCCTCGATCTTACAGCACGACTCCTTCTGGTCCTATCGCCTCTTTGCTGTATTCCCGTTTTCTCACTCTTTGTCCTTTCTTAGGAATCTGTCAGGATCCCATCCCTGACAGGTCCTCTCTCTAGCTCTTCCCAGTTACTTCTCACTGTCTTCCTGTCCAACCCCCAGTTTTACCAGAGTGTGAGGAGTGGCCTACTAGATAGAACCACTCCCCCTGGTGGCCGGAGTGTGAAGTGTAGTGTGAGTGTTACCTGGTCAGGTGAACTCCTCTAGTGCAATCAGACGCAACATCGCCCCCCTTAGCGGCAGAGCGACGTTACTGCAACGACCAGGACTCTGGGGCGCTGCAAGTACCTGCATGTAGAAAAGCCGCGAAGACACCATCACGTGTTTGTCAACGCAAGCAATGAATAGCCAGGTCTTTCACCGGGAAGGAACAACCCCGGGAAGGGAGCATCCAATAAAGGAAAACCACCTATGCCAAAACATGGTATCCATCCACAGACAAATACCCCGAAACAGCTGTCTGTGGAAAAAATGGATGCTGCCCTTCCCGTGGTTGTTCCTTCCCAGTGAAAGACCTGGCTATTCATTGCTTGCGTTGAGAAACACGTGATGGTGTCTCTGCGGCTTTTCTACATGCATTTGCATATTTCCCACAAGGGATGGGGGCAGTGTTCTGGATCACTGCGTTGAGAAACACGTGATGGTGTCTCCGCGATGTTGGATGTTTTGATCTCCCCGAGGTCATTCATCCTTATGTTTATTGCCATTAGGTACCGAGATGAGATCCCCAGACTCCTTGTGAGACCATATGCTGGTTCGGTTGGCCCTGGGTTCCTCCTAATGCAGGACAATGCCAGACCTCATGTGACTGGAGTGTGTCAGCAATTCCTGCAAGAACAAGGCATTGTTTCTATGGACTGGCCCGCCTGTTCCCCAGACCTGAATCCCATTGAGCACATCTGGGACATCATGTCTCGCTCCATCCACCAACGTCACGTTGCACCACAGACTGTTCAGGAGTTGGCAGTTGCTTTAGTCCAGATCTGGGAGAAGATCCATCAGGAGACCATCCGCTGCCTCATCAGGAACATGCCCAGGTGTTGTACAGTAGGGAGGTCATACAGGCACGTGGAGGCCACACACAATACTGAGCATCTTTTCTTTGTCATGAGGCATTTCCACTGAAGTTGGATCAGCCTATAATTTGATTTTCCACTTTGATTTTGAGTATCATTCCAAATCCAGACCTCCATGGGATATTAATTTTGATTTACATTGATAATTGTTTTATTGTTCTGAACACTGTAACAGCGTGTCCCTCCCCCGGCCTGTGTCCCTGGACTGCCATGTAATCAGGCTTGAGTAAAAAACCAGTGGGTGGAGCCCTCCCCCATGGAAGGGTGGATCCCAGGCCACAGAACAATAGCCTCATGTGTTGGCTGATTCAGTTGTGTGGTGACTCGGGAAGGGCTGGGGTCTTATGCTGAGGCGAGATCCTGGTGCCAGTGTGTGGAGGGTTAAAAGCTGCCACATTGGACTGTTGTGGCCCTCATCTGCTGGAGCCATTGAATTCACTCAAGGACTATTTCTATTTCCCTGGCTTCGGATTGCCAGGTGGCACCCCCGGATCTCCTCCCTTTGTGTGGACTCATTGTGGACTCATTATGGACACTGCAGAATTACTTTAATTTGTGTTATCCCAGTTCCCTGTTCCAATAAATCTTGTTGGATTGTTTATCGGCCTGGTGTCTCTTGCTGCTCTGTTGCAAACCCCATCACAAACACATTCCACTATTCAATGAATAAAAATTTGCAACTGGAATATTTCATTCAGAGATATCTAGGATGTGGTATTTTAGTGTTCCCTTTATTTTTTTGAGCAGTGTATAATCTTCTGCAGTATTACATGTCATTTTGATTATAGCTCAATAATATTTATGTGCAACTTTAAGAGCTATTACTGAGAGCTTAAATTGAACTCCACGGTTAAGTTTTCCGCGCCACTGGTGAGATTGTATTGGGCAGGTGATGAGCAGTGCCTGGTTTTCTCCACATATATCGCTTGTAATTATCACGAAAAACGTCTATCTTCGTCTCATCAGACCAGAGAATCTTATTTCTCATAGACTGCGAGTCATTCATGTGTTTTTTAGCAAACTCTATGCAGGCATTCATATGTCCTGTACTGAGGAGAGGCATCTGTCGGGTCACTCTGCCATAAAGGCCCGACTGGTGGAGGGCTGCACTGATAGTTGACTTTGTGGAACTTTCTCCCATCTCCCTACTGCATCTCTGGAGCTCAGCCGCAGTGATCTTGTGGTTCTACTTTACCTCTCTCACCAAGGCTCTTCTTCCACGATTGCTTAGTTTGGCTAAATGGCCAGGTCTAGGAAGACTTCTGGTGGTCCAAAACTTCTTCCATTTCTTCCATTGGAGGCCACTGTGCTCTTAGGAACTTTGAGTACTGCAGAAATACTGTTGTAACCTTGGCCAGATCTGTTCCTTGCCATAATTCTGTCTCTGAGCTCCTTGGCCAGTTACTTTGACCTCATGATTCACAATTGGTCTGACATGCACTGTGAGCTGTGAGGTCTTATATAGACAGGTGTGCACCTTTCCAAATCAAGTCCTATCAGTTTAATTAACCACAGCTGGCCTCAAAAGAAGGAGTAAACCATCTGAAGGAGGATCACAAGGAAATGGACAGCATGTGACTTAAATATGATTGTCTGAGCAAAGGGTCTGAATACTTATGGCCATGTGATATTTCAGGTTTTCTTTTTTAATAAATATACAAAAATTTCTACATTTCTATTTTTTCAGTCAAGATGGGGTGAGGAGTGTACATTAATGAGAAAAAATGAACTTTTTTGAATTTACCAAATGGCTGCAATAATACAAAGAATGAAAAATTTAAAGGGGTCCGAATACTTTCCGTACCCACTGTATTTGGTACATTGTGCAAAAAAAGAGAACATTGGAGAGCTCCGGAAGACAACAGTGGTGAATGATTGCAGAATCCTTTCGATGGTGAAGAAAAACCCATTCACAACATCCTTCTAAGTGAAGAACATTCTCCATGAAGGCAGTGTTTCAATATCTAAGACTACCATAAAGAGTAATTTCATGAGAGCAGTTACAGAGAGGGTTCACCACAAGGTGCAAACCATTAACCACTTAAGCCCCAAGGGTGGTTTGCACGTTAATGACCGGGCCAATTTTTACAATTCTGACCACTGTCCCTTTATGAGGTTATAACTCTGGAACGCTTCAACGGATCTTGGCGATTCTGACATTGTTTTCTCCTGACATATTGTACTTCATGATGGTAACATTTCTTCGATATAACTTGCGTTTATTTGTGAAAAAAACGAAAATTTGGTGAAAATTTTGAAAATTTTGCAATTTTCCAACTTTGAATTTTTATGCCCTTAAATCACAGAGATATGTCACACAAAATACTTAATAAGTAACATTTCCCACATGTCTACTTTACATCAGCACAATTTTGGAACCAAAATTTTTTTTTGTTAGGGAGTTATAAGGGTTAAAAGTTGACCAGCAATTTCCCATTTTTACAACTCCAATATTTTTTAGGGACCACATCACATTTGAAGTCATTTTGAGGGGTCTATATGATATAAAACAACTAAGTGTGACACCATTCTAAAAACTGCACCCCTCAAGGTGCTCAAAACCACATTAAAGAAGTTAATTAACCCTCCTGTTTTACAGGAATTTTTGGAATGTTTAAAAAAAAATGAACATTTAACTTTTTTTCACAAATTTATTTCAGCTCCATGTTGTTTTATTTTACCAAGGGTAACAGGAGAAAATGGACGCCAAAAGTTGTTGTACAATTTGTCCTGAGTACGCTGATACCCCATATGTGGGGGTAAACCACTGTTTGGGTGCATGGCAGAGCTCGGAAGGGAAGGAGCGCCGTTTGACTTTTCAATGCAAAATTGACTGGAATTGAGATGGGACGCCATGTTGCATTTGGAGAGCCCCTGATGTGCCTAAACATTGAAACCCCCCATAAATGACACCATTTTAGAAAGTAGACCCCCTAAGGAACTTATCTAGATGTGTGGTGAGCACTTTAACCCACCAAGTGCTTCACAGAAGTTTATAATGCAGAGCCGTCAAAATAAAAAATCATATTTTTTCGCAAATATGATCTTTTCGCCCCCAATTTTTTATTTTCCCAATGGTAAGAGAAGAAATTGGACCACAAATGTTGTTGTGCCATTTGTTCTGAGTACACCGATACCCCATATGTTGGGGTAAACCACTGTTTGGGCGCATGGCAGAGCTCGGAAGGGAAGGAGCGCCATTTGACTTATCAATGCAAAATTGACTGGAATTTAGATGGGACGCCATGTCACGTTTGGAGGGCCCCTGATGTTCCTAAACATTGAAATCCCCCACAAGTGACACCATTTTGGAACGTAGACCTCATAAGGAACTTATCTAGATGTGTTTTGACAGCTTTGAACCCCCAAGTGTTTCACTACAGTTTATAACTCAGAGCCGTGAAAATAAAAATTCTTTTTTTTTTCACAAAAATTATTTTTTAGCCACCAGTTTTGTATTTTTCCAAGGGTAACAGGAGAAATTGGACCCTAAAAGTTGTTGTACAATTTGTCCTGAGTACGCTGATACCCCATATGTGGGGGGAACCACCGTTTGGGCGCGTGGCAGAGCTCGGAAAGGAAGAAGCGCCATTTGGAATGCAGACCTAGATGGATTGGTCTGCAGGCATCACGTTGCATTTGCAGAGCCCCTGATGCACCTAAACAGTAGAAACCCCCCACAAGTGACCCCATATAGGAAACTAGACCCCCATGGAACTTATCTAGATGTGTTGTGAGAACTTTGAACCCCCAAGTGTTTCACTGCAGTTTATAAAGCAGTCGTGAAAATAAAAATTATTTTTTTCCCACAAAAATGGTTTTTTAGCCCCCCAAATTTTTATTTTCCCAAGGGTAACAAGAGAAATTGGACCCCAATAGTTGTTGTCCAATTTGTCCTGAGTATGGTGATATCCCATATGTTGGGGTAAACCCCTGTTTTGGCGCACGGGAGAGCTCGGAAGGGAAGGAGCCCTGTTCAACGCAGAATTGGCTGGAAATGTCGCGTTTGGAGAGCCCTGATGTGCCTAAACAGTGGAAACCCCCAATTCTAACTGAAACCCTATCCCAAAAACACCCTTAACCTTAATCCCAACCATAACCCTAACCACACCCCTAAACCTTAAACACCCCTAACCCTAATCCCAACCGTAAATGTAATCCAAACCCTAACCCTAACTTTAGCCCCAACCCTAACCCTAACTTTAGCCCCAACCCTAACTGTAGCCCTAACCTTAACTTTAACCCTAACCCTAACTTTACCTCCAGCCCTAACCCTAACTTTAGCCCCAGCCCTAACTGTAGCCCTAACCCTAACTGTAGCTCTAGCCCCAACCCTAACCCCAACCCGAGCCCCAACCCTAGCCCTAACCCCAACCCTAACCCCAACCCGAGCCCCAACCCTAGCCCTAACCCTAACCCTTAACCCTAGCCCTAACCCTAGCCCTAACCCTAACCCTAGCTCTAACCCTAGCCCTAACCCTAGCTTTAACCCTAGCCGTAACCCTAGCCCTAATGGGAAAATGGAAATAAATACATTTTTTTTATTTTTTCCTAACTAAGGGGGTGATGAAGGGGTGGTTGGTTTACTTTTATAGTGGGTTTTTTAGCGGATTTTTATGATTGGCAGCCGTCACACACTAAAAGACGCTTTTTATTGCAAAAAATATTTTTTGCGTTACCACATTTTGAGACCTATAATTTTTCCATATTTTGGTCCACAGAGTCATGTGAGGTCTTGTTTTTTGCGGGACAAGTTGACGTTTTTATTGGTACCATTTTCAGGCATGTGACATTTTTTGATCGCTTTTTATTTTTGTGAGGCAGAATGACCAAAAACCAGCTATTCATGAATTTCTTTTTTTTTTTTGGGGGGGGGGCGTTTATACCGTTCCACATTTGGTAAAATTTATAAAGCAGCTTTATTCCTCGGGTCAGTACGATTACAGCGATACCTCATTTACATAATTTTTTTATGTTTTGGTGCTTTTATACGATAAAAACTATTATACAAAAAATAATTATTTTTGCATCGCTTTATTCTGAGGACTATAACTTTTTTATTTTTTTGCTGATCATGCTGTATTGCGGCTCGTTTTTTGCGGGACAAGATGACGTTTTCAGCGGTACCATGGTTATTTATATCCGTCTTTTTGATCGCGTGTTATTCCACTTTTTGTTCAGCGTTATGATAATAAAGCATTGTTTTGCCTCGTTTTTTTTTTACGGTGTTCACTGAAGTGGTTAACTAGTGGGACACTTTTATAGGTCAGGTCATTAAGGACACAGCGATACTAAATACCGTATATACTCGAGTATAAGCCGACCCCCCTAATTTTGCCACAAAAAAATGGGAAAACTTATTGACTCGAGTATAAGCCTAGGGTAGGAAATGCAGCTACCGGTGAATTTCAAAAATAAAAATAGATGCTCCATACCGTTCATTATTGCCCCATAAGATGCTCCATATAAAGCTGTGCCACATATAATGCTCCATACATTTCATTATGGCCCCATAGATGCTCCATATAAAACTGTGCCACATATAATGCTCCATACATTTCATTATTATTATTTATTATTATTATTTATTTATATAGCACAATTAATTCCATGGTGCTGTACATGAGAAGGGGTTACATACAAATTACAGATATCACTTACAGTAAACAAACTTACAATGACAGACTGATACAGAGGGGCGAGGACCCTGCCCTTGCGGGCATACATTCTGCAGGATTATGGGGAAGGAGACAGTAGGTAGGGGGTTGCAGGAGTTCCGGTGTTGGTGAGGCGGTAGCTTCGGTACAAATTACAGATATCACTTACAGTAAACAAACTTACAATGACAGACTGATACAGAGGGGCGAGGACCCTGCCCTTGCGGGCATACATTCTGCAGGATTATGGGGAAGGAGACAGTAGGTAGGGGGTTGCAGGAGTTCCAGTGTTGGTGAGGCGGTAGCTTCGGTGGTGATGAGGAGGCAGCGGGGTCAGTTCAGGCTGTAGGCTTTCCTGAAGAGATGAGTTTTCAGGTTCCGTCTGAAGGATCCGAATGTGGTGGATAACCGGACGTGTTGGGGCAGAGAATTCCAGAGGATGGGGGATATTCGGGAGAAGTCTTGGAGGCGATTGGATGAGGAGCGAATAAGTGTGGAGGAGAGAAGGAGGTCTTGGGAGGACCGGAGATTACGTGAGGGAAGATATATGGAGATTAGTTCAGAGATATATGGAGGAGACAAGTTATGGATGGCTTTGTAGGTCAGTATTAGTAATTTGAAATGGATACGCTGAGGGAATGGGAGCCAGTTAAGAGATTTGCAGAGGGGGGAAGCGGAGGAGTAGCGAGGAGAGAGATGGATTAGTCGGGCAGCAGAGTTAAGGATGGACTGGAGAGGTGCAAGGGTGTTAGCAGGGAGGCCGCAGAAAAGGATGTTGCAGTAGTCAAGGCGGGAGATGATGAGGGCATGCACAAGCATTTTAGTAGATTGAAGGTTGAGGAAAGGACGGATTCTGGAGATATTTTTGAGCTGGAGGCGACAGGAGGTGGAAAGAGCTTGGATGTGTGGTTTGAAGGACAGGGCAGAGTCGAAGGTTACTCCGAGGCAGCGGACTTCCGGTACGGGGGAAAGCATGATGTCATTGATTGCGATAGATAGGTCAGGTAAGGAAGATCTGTGGGATGGAGGAAAGATGATGAGTTCAGATTTGTTCACATTGAGTTTGAGGAATCGAGAGGAGAAGAAGGAGGATATGGCTGATAAGCACTCTGGGATTCTGGACAGCAGAGCGGTGACGTCTGGGCCGGAGAGGTAGATCTGAGTGTCATCAGCATAGAGGTGGTACTGGAATCCATGGGACTTTATGAGTTGTCCCAGGCCGAGTGTATAGATTGAGAAGAGTAGGGGTCCTAGAACAGAGCCTTGGGGGACTCCAACAGAGAGAGGGTGGGATGAGGAGGTAGTGTGAGAGTGGGAGACACTGAATGTGCGGTTGGAAAGGTATGAGGAGATCCAGGATAGGGCGAGGTCTTTGATGCCAAAGGAGGAAAGGATCTGTAGTAGGAGGCAGTGGTCAACTGTGTCAAAAGCAGAGGACAGGTCTAGAAGGAGGAGTACAGAGTATTGTCCGTTAGCTTTGGCGGTAAGTAGGTCGTTAGTGATTTTGGTCAGGGCTGTCTCAGTTGAGTGATGGGGGCGGAAACCAGATTGTAGATTGTCAAAGAGCAAGTTAGATGAAAGGTGGGAGGATAGTTCAGCGTGGACGTGCTGCTCCAGGAGTTTGGAAGCGAATGGGAGCAGCGATATTGGGCTATAGCTGGACATAGCTGTTGGGTCGAGGGTTGGCTTTTTAAGGATAGGCGTGATTGTGGCATGTTTGAACGCAGAAGGGAAGATGCCAGAAGTTAGTGATAGGTTGAACAGGTGGGTTAGGGATGGGATAAGTGTGGTGGTGAGGTTGGGGAGGAGGTGGGATGGGATGGGGTCGAGCGCACAGGTGGTGAGGTGCGATTTGGAGAGGAGACAGTTAAGCCCCCGTTCAGTGATGTTATGGCCCCATAAGATGCTCCATATAAAACTGTGCCACATATAATGCTCCATACTGTTCATTATTGCCCCATAAGATGCTCCATATAAAGCTGTGCCATATATAATGCTCCATACAGTTGATTATTGCCCCATAGATGATCCATATATAGCTGTGCCATATAGAATGCTCTGCACCGTTCATTATGGCCCCATAGATGCTCCATGCAAAACTGTGCCATATAGAATGCTCTGCACCGTTCATTATGGCCCCATAGATGCTCCTTATAAAGCTGTGTCATATAGAATGCTCTGCATAGATTTTTTTTTTTTAAGAAGCTGTGCAGTTCTTAAAAAGCAAAAATAAGATCAACCTCTACCAGAATGATGGAAAGAATAAAGTATAGAGAAGTCTTGAATCGGCTCCAAAGCACAGCACAGCGTCTGTAACACATGGTGGAGGTACTGTGATGGTGCGGGCGTGCATGGCTTTCAGTGGCATCGGGTCACTTTGTTGATGATATGCCTGAATACAGAAGCAGCCAGATGAGTCCTGTGTGTACAAGGTGAGACTTTCTGCTGAGATCCAACCAAATACAGCAAGATTCATTGAAAGGTGCTTCAGATGACAGATGGACAATCACCCAAAACATCCTGCGAAAGCAAAGAAGGGGAATATTCTGCAATGGCCGAATCAAACACCAGATCTCAGCCCATTGAGCCACATTTCACAGGCTGAAGTCTAAACTTAAGGCAGAAAGAGCCAAAAACAAGCGAAAACTGAAGTAACTGCAGTAAAGGTGGAGCGCCTCCAGACGCAGGGCCGCGGGGCACTCGGTACCGGGCCTCTCTGTCTCAGTCCTGGGGTTGTCACGGTGGCCTGACCTGGGCGGTGACCCTGCTAAGGGGCGTCCAATTAAAGGTGGTGGTGCGTGGTGCGATGAAATAACGAGGACACAAGGTTGCAGTCTCTTTACCTCTTTACTGTAGGCTTCAGGATCCGCAATCCAGAGCACTGCTAACAGGGCTGGCTGAGACCGGCCGGTCCGAAGGCACATCCAGAGTTCCTTTTGCAGGTGGAAATCAGTGCCTACCTTCTAGCTCCTGTGTGTTGTAGTACTTCCCTGCTGAGCACCATGGGATAGTCCTCACAACTGTTGTGTCTGTTTCTGATGTTCTTCCCCACAACTCTCGTTTCTATTCTGATGTTCTTCTCCGTCCCCCAGATGATTTGGCTAGGACGCACCAGTATGACAGGTAGGCCTGGAGTTCTTCCGGGACCCTAGTGTCACCCCTCTCCCACAGTTGCCCCCTATGTCTGCTTAGGTGATTTAGGTGAGACAGCCAACCTATAATTAACTGTCCTGCCGTTGGTTTGAAGTAATGCTTGGAGCCCAATACTTCCTCGGCGTTCCGGCCACCGGCTACACGCCTCAGTAGGATGTTGACGATCTCGGGGCACGACTCCTACTGGTATTATCTCCTTTTTGCTGTGATCTCGTTTCTCACTTCTTCACAATAAACCTCGCTTCTTGTCCTTTCTTAAGATACCGCCGCAAATCAGGCGCGGTTCCGTAACGTTCTGTCCTGTTCGCTAGGCCTCTGTCAGGATCCCACCCCTGACAGGGACCCCCCTGAATTTTTCCCAAGTAACCCCCTCTCTCACTAGGTGTTGCCTGGGCAAAACCCAGTCAGCTTCTCTCTAACTTCCTATCCAACCCCCAGTTTAACCAGATTGTGAGGAGTGGCCTAATACATAGTACCCTTGCTCCCCCTGGAGGCCAGACTGTGAAGTGTATTGGTGCCTGTGATACCTGGTCGGGTGAACTCCTTTAGTGCAATCAGACGTACCATCACTCCCCTTAGTGGCAGAGCGATGTTACTGCAACGACCAGGTCTCTGGGGCGCTGCACTGGCACGAAGCCTCACACCGGAGGACACCAGTGATGGGTGACGTCCATGGCCTCCAGACTTCAGGCTGTCATTATTACAAAGCCTCACACCGGAGGAGACCAGTGATGGTGACATCCATGTCCTCCAGACTTCAGGCA
Source organism: Ranitomeya variabilis (assembly GCF_051348905.1). Lineage (NCBI taxonomy): Eukaryota > Metazoa > Chordata > Amphibia > Anura > Dendrobatidae > Ranitomeya > Ranitomeya variabilis. Next base: position 20,031,800 of record NC_135233.1, read on the forward strand.
GTCATTTCTGCAAAGGATTCTCTACCAAGTATTAATCATGAACATTTTATTTATTGTGAAGTTAATTTGTCCAATTACTTTTGAGTCCATGAAATGAGGAGACTTTTGTGGAAAAATGACTGCAATTCCTAAATATTTCATATGATATTTTTGTTCAACCCCTTTAATTCGACCTGAAAGTCTCCACTTCAATTGCATCTCAGTTGTTTCATTTTAAATAAAAAATAGTGGTCTTCAGAGCTGAAATCACGTCAATCCTGTCACTGTCCAAAGATTTGTGGACCTAAATGTGTGTGTATACCGTATTTTTTGGATTATAACACGCACCTTTTTTCCCCCAAATCTAGGGTGAAAATGCTGTTGCGTCTTATAATGCGGATATACCTTACCGACCGCTGTGGAGCGGGTTTCCAGGGTTGCTGTTGGAGGAGGCAAGAGTGGAGCGTTGCTGCTGGGATGAGGGGGTGTTCGTATATGTGGCGTGCCGCTGCGGTGGCTCTGCTGACATTTTGTGAAAGCCCAGAACCCCCATACTTACATGGTTTACTATGTGGTGCATTCCAGGAAAATGGCTGCCGGGGGCAGCGCATGCGCAGATGGAGATCTCGAGTCGGCACCAAGATCTTGGGAGATGAGATCTTAGTGTCGAGATCTAGGTCCTTGCACTAGGTCCTTAACCCCTTTTCGGAGCCGCAGCATGAAGACAAGGAGAGGATGTCATCGTTAGAAGATGGGAGGTGCTGAACTGGACTGCGACGCCCATTGGACCGGACTGCAGCGGGACCGCCCCTGGGTGAGTATAATCTAACCTCTTTTTCTCATCTTTCAGGATACATCGGGGGCTTATCTACAGCATTACAGAATGCATTACAGAATGCTGGAGATAAGCCCCTGATGCTGGTGGGCTTAGCTCACCTTCGATTTTAGAGGTGACAGGTTCCCTTTAATCCCCTAAATGCTGCAAACGAAAGCGCCCTTGGCGGGGTCCCGATCTTTGCCATGGTGGACACGGTGTTGTCATGACAACATCCGGGTCACCAGAGCTAGTCAAGTTGCTAGATCATGGTCAAAACATGATCAGCAACTTTATCTGTCAGAGCAGAGCTGACAGTTTGCATAGCATAGGGATGCTACTGCATCCTCATGCTTCACAAAAAATCAGCATGCAAAAAATGATAGTCCCATAGTGGGACAAAATAAAGTAAAAATATAAAAAATAATTAAAAAAATCAAAAGATATTGTACCCATAATTAAATATTTTTATGGAAAAAACATATAAACAATAAAAGGACACATATTTGGTATCTCCACATCCGGAACAACCCGACCTATAAAACTTTCCCACTAGTTAACCCCTGTAGAGAACATCATTAAAAAATAAATAAAAAAACAAGGCAAAAAACAATTTATCATCAAACTGCCAAATGAAAAGTGGACTAAAATACGATAATAAAGACAGATATAAATAAACATGGTACAGCGGAAAACGTCATCTTGTCAAACAAAAAAAGACACCATGCAGCTCCTTGAGCAGAGAAATAAAAAAGTTATAGCTCTCAGAATAAAGCAATGGAAAAATTTTTTTTTTTCTATAAAATAGTTTTGATTGTGCAAAACTGCCAAAACATAAATAAACCTATATAAATGAGGTATCGCTGTAATCGTACTGACCCGAAGAATAAAACTGTTTTATCAATTTTACCACATGTGGAATTACATCCCCGTCACTCAGAGATTTAGATGGAAACTCCAAAGTAAGCGCTCAGTGTAGAGCGCAGGATAAATGTGATCCCAAACATTATGTAAAACGTTCCCAATAAAATCTTCAACTCAATCCACAAAAAAGCAAGTCCTCACTCAGGTCCATCATCTGTTAGCAGAAATATAGGGGGTTTCCATGTTACTAGTAGAGGAAAGGCTCTGGAAAAGCAAATGGCTCCATAACCCTCCAAAAGAAATTCAGCAAATTCTACGCTCCGAAATCCAAATGCCCCCCTCCCTTCTGAGCCCCACAGTGTTCCTAAACCACATATAGCATCCACATGTTTGGCATTTCTGAAGCAAAGAGAGCCCGCCTAACTTACGGGTGCGTGTCTCCAGAAGCACGGGCTGGGCATAACATTCTGGTGACTGCAACGTACTTGTCACTACAACATACTGGTCACTATAGCTTAATGCTCACTACAAAGGCAGTTTACAATTTTCACTCGGCAAGATTCATTGTTTGTTTCTGGAAAATACCCATGGAGTCAAAATCAGCACTACACCTGTAGATAAATTCCCAAAGGGGTATAATTTCCAAAATTAGGGTGAATTCTGCTCTTCTATCGATTAGGGGCTCTGTATATGGAGTCCGCAAACTGTTCTAGGAAAATCTGTGCTCCAGGAGGAAATTAGCGCTCTGTTCCTCCCGAGTCTCTCCATATGGCCAAGTAGTACTGTACAGACATATATTAGATATTGCCACAGTCAGCAGAAATTGCAGAACAAATTTCTGTGCCATTTTTACCCACTTCTTGTGTGAAAATGTAAAATCTGGGGCTAAAACTAAATTTTTTGTGGTAAAAATGTAGTACTTCTGTGAAGCACCTGGGGGTTGAAAGTGCTCACCACACATCTAAATGCATTCCTTGAGAGGTCTAGTTTCCAAAATGGGGTTACTAGTGGGGGTTTCCACTGTTTAGGCACATCATGGGCTCTCCAAACAAGACGTGATGTCCACTAATGATCCCAGGAAATTTAACATTCAAAAAGTCAAACGGAGCTCCTTCCCTTCCGAGCTCTGTCATGCGCTCAAACAGTGGTTTTCTCCCTCATATGGGGTATCAGAGTACTCAGGATAAATTACAAATCAAATTTCGGGGTCCTTTTTTTCCTGTAACTCTCGTCAAAATAAAAAAATTTGGTTCTAAAGTAATTTTTTTGAGAAAAAACTTAAATGTTAATTTTTTTTTCCCACATTCCAAAAATTTCTGTGAAGCACCTGAAGGGTTAATAAATTTATTGAATGTGATTTTGAGCACCTTGAGGGGTGCAGTTTTTAGAATGGTGTCACTTTTGGGTATCTTCTTTCATCTAGACCCCTCAAAGTGACTTTAAGGCCCCATACACACGTTCAGGAATTGATGCAGAAAATTCCTGTGAAAATCCGGACATTTCTGCCGGATTTCCGCATGAAAACCGCATGCGTTTTTTAGCGCGTTTTTTTGACGCGTTTTTGACGCGTTTTTGACGCGGTTTTTCCCAAACGTTTCCTAATGCATTAGACAGTGGGAAAACCGCGAAAAAACCGCAAAATTAATGAGCATGTCTGGTTTTTTACCGCAATGCGTTTTTCATGCGGAAAAACGCACATCATGTGCACAGAAATTGCGGATTTCATTAAAAATGATAGGATGCTTAATGTATGCAGATTATTTGCGGTTTTATAGCGTTTTTATAGCGCAAAAACGCTAAAAAACCGCAAATAATCTGCACTGTGTGAACATAGCCTAAATGTGAGATGGTCTCTAAAAAAAATGGTGTTGTAAATATTGTTGGAAAAATGAGAAATCGCTGGTCAACTTTTAACCCTTATAACTTCCTAACAAAACAAAAATTGGTTTCAAAATTCCTACAATCCTATATCTCAAACAGACAATATTATTTACGGACATATTGGGAAACCATAATAAATCATTATGATTATCAGTGATCCGTGTCTACAGCCCATAAATCTCAGACGTCGGCTGCAGTCACTGTAAACTGTAAAATGATGATAATTATAGTCAAAGTCATTAGTAGATGTTTCTTCAACATAGAAAAAATCAAATATCCAAAATATTTTTACGTACAGAGCAAAAAAAGCGCCCTAATTTTACGGAGAGTTCTGGAATTTCTGGACGATTGGCGACCCTTTTCTCCAGGCTCCACACCCCTTTCTCCATACACAGCTCCAGTCTGCGCTGCTGGAGGAAAAGTCACATTGCTGTGCTCTGGTGATAGGATGGCACACACTGGTGCAGGAGGGAGGGAGCTTCTGCAGGACACAACTCTATATGGGAGGAGCTGCACATGTTGTATCCTGGCAGCTGCAGGACCTGTGGTGATGTCATGGTCATGTGATCAGTCAATGAAGGAGGAGGAGGAGGAGTAAAGCTGTGGAGCTCTTGCATTGTGCAGCACTTCCTGTCATGTGACCAGTGTGAAGTTCTGCACTTCTTTAGCCGCTAAGATCTACGACGTCTATCCTGTGTGTAACTGATCACATGACTGTGACATCACCGCAGGTCCTAGGAGGTCACATCTGATCGGTGACCGGTCAGGGTGCGTGCGACTTATCTCAGTCCTGTATAATTCCCAATTCGTGAGACCCTGTACTTTATTTTAATAGACGATGGTCCTTTCCATCAATGACCCCCCGAGGATGGAGCAGGACACAGACCACATGGCGGCTCGGATATTAGACCTCACCCTGGAGATAATCTACTGGATCACTGGAGAGGTGAGATCTTCACATCACTCTGATCTCTAGTAAACCCTTAGCGATGGTCATCGTACATGCATGGCGGACATGCACTCTCGCTGCATGGAGCGGCCTCAGGAGCCGTGTCACATACCAGCACCGTGGAGTAACTGATGATATTGATGGCAACTCCGATCACATTAGTTTCACCTCTTGAATGTCACTCTCACGTGTGACATCGGCATTTAGGAGGCTTCGACATTGCGGCCGTCCAATCACACGACAGGATCACAGGATGCCGTTTAGTTACAATGGCAGCAGGCGGCCTTCAGCCTGCCACGTGAAATCTCCTATGAAGCTTGTGACTGATCCTCATAGAAAACCAAATTTTTAAATGCTCTGCAACACTACAGTACTAAGGAAACTAGTTAAACTGTATAAAATAATTTAAGAGTGAAACTATGGAGGACAGTGATAGAATAGAGTCAGAGAGTGTGTGAGAGTCCAGATGTGTGAGATTTCTGTGGGGGTGCACTAGTTGTTGGACATGGGTGACAGGTGAGGAGGACAGGGAAAAGAATGTGAGTAGATGGTGGTGAGATATAGAGAAAAGAGAGGTTGTGAAGTTAGATAGTGAGCAGAGACAGGTGAAGACCAGGTCTATTGTATGTCCGTCTGTGTGGGTGGCTGAGAAGGATGACTGAGCAAGTCCAAAAGGTGAAGTGAGTGACAGGAATTTGGAGGCTGCCGACTGGTGGATGTCAATGGGGATGTTGAAGTAACCCATGATGATGGTGGGAATGTCACCAGAGAGAAAGTGAAGAAGCCAGGTGGAGAACTGATCAATTCTTGGCCTCTGTGTAGTGATCGGCATCTACCCATACACAGGATCACACAGTAGTGAAGACGTCGTCTGGGGAGTGTGTGACCCCCGGGGTGTCAGGAGGGTGGAGCAGGACCCCGAGTGACATCACCGAGCCTCCACCTCATTCACTGATACATGAGCAGAAGATCCTAGAACTGACCAATAGGATCACTGAGCTGCTGAGCGGAGAGGTGAGCACTGCCGGGAATGCTGGGACATTATACAATAACGCCTAGGGAGGGGTCTGCTAATGGCGGGTCATTGTGTGTGTCAGGTTCCTATAAGGTGTCAGGACGTCACCGTCTATTTCTCCATGGAGGAGTGGGAGTATATAGAAGGACACAAGGATCTGTACAAGGACGCCATGATGGAGGATCACCGGTCCATCACATCTCCGGGTAAGAGGAGACCTTCCTGGGTTGTAGAGAACAGGTCTGAGAGTCGTCTAGATTCCCCATCATCTGCTCATCACATATAGACAATGTATTCAGTCACTGCGGTTATTTCCTATAGATGGATCCAGTCCGAGAAATCCCCCGGAGAGAAGTCCCAGTCCTCTATATTCCCAGGAGTGTTTAAAAAAAGAGGAAGATGTCTTCCTGGATCATCAGGTAGATGAGATGAGATTCCTAAAAATCCTCTATAGATGTAAGAAAGCATCTATCTAATCTCCATCCACCGTGCTGTGTACTATGGATTTTATTAGATTCTAGCTTTCAGTAATGACTAGATGATAAAATGTACAAATATGAAAATAATACTGTGAGCAGCTTTTCTCTTTAATGTCACCACAAAGGACGATGATATCTGCATAGTCATATCAAGAAGTGATAAAAGGCTTCTATATTGTAAAAGCAACTACTGAATAATCTAGAACTGGTGTTTCTGAGCACAGTAGTACTCTTACCAAGAGGGTTCCTGCACACAACTGTAAAATTCGAGTGCTATCAGTCATTTTTACCTATAGCAGTTGTCCTTATGTTATTGTATGGAGCTGTGCACATATCCAATGTTTTCCCTCAGATGGAATCAGTGTAACCTGGCGCGGTGCAGTAGCCATGGGCGAGGTAGTGGTCTCTTGCGCCTCAGCGCGTTTCTTGAAGGTGGAGCACCAAATACCTGTCCGCTGAGTTTGCTGTCACTGCCAGCAGCCCTGTGAACTCCTCACTCTCAGCTCCCAACTCTTGTATGGAGCAGCAGGAGATTGGGATCGCTGCTCTGTCCTGCCCCTCTACGAGAGCCTACAAACATGGGGGAATCATGGCGCTTGGGATGGGCTTCTTCACTCTGGGTGGCACTGCTGTAGACTGCCTTAGGGACTGCCTGAGTTCCATCTTCACTCGGAAGATGGACACCGCAAACCACACCCCTCGGACCAACTTCCTTCAGAAATTGCACAACCTCTCTAGGTTGAAAACTCTGAGCATAAAATTGAAAGGGCCCATTCCTGTTCCTCCTTGTTCTTTTTATTTCGGATCACATCCGCGACCGCTCCATGCCTTGGTAGCAGGAGGCGCTCATCTAAGAGAGAAGGCCACTTCCAGGGTCAGTGGGGAACCCACCAGTGTTTGGACCCGTAAGGCCTCTAGGAGCTTTACCCATCCGAGGGCCATGAACCAGATTGTCAGAGGCTCAGCTTCCTGCTCATACCCTGCCTCAGTCTCCTCCATAAGGCAGCCCATACTCACTTCTGCTTCCCTCATTGCCATCAGTTCGTGCAACCGTCCTTGCCCTATTTTCTCCTCAACCGGTTCACTCTGTGCCAGACCTCCTTTCGAAAACTAAAAATCACACTCCACCATCATACTGCACTTATCTTCCTTCTCGACTGGTGCCCATCATGGCTTCCGCCTTTTGCTGGGTGACGTTTTCTCTGTCTCACCATTCCGTTTCTCTGCCGCCCATTCTCTTGAATCACAACTTACAGGTCAGGCCTTTTCCTTCCACTTTGTTTTCCTGCAATGGCCACTCTGCTGTAGGCTGGAAATTCCAGTCATAATACCCCCTCTGATAGATAAGTTGGACAACGCTTCTCGCCCTTTCATTCCTTCTACACCCATGATGTGTGGGCTCTTCTTGTTATTCTGCACCACTAACCGCCATTATGAAGTTCATGTTCGGCGCCATCTTAGACCGCGCATCAGTTGCCATCCTCTACGTAACGCTAGTCTTCTCCACATCACTCTGTTCTTCTAGCTGCAAGATTCGAACCTACCAACTACACCAAGTGTAACGTGGCGAAGGGTAATAGCTGTGGACAAGGTACTCATCTGTTGCACCCCAGCATGTTAGATGAAGTTAGGGTCGTGGCTGGAGATGTGGACTTGTACTGTGAGGGAGCTATGCCCGTTCAGGAGGCATGTAACCGATGTTGCTGGTTTCCTAGGACCAGATGTTTCACAGTTGAATGAGGGAGACCACCATTCAAAAATAAACTTATTACTGAACGGCAACTTGGTAGGGATTATAGTAGATAGCATGTACACAACTTTATGAATGTTTCCTTCACAATACCGAGCATTTTCCACAAAGTGTCATTTCCTTCTTCTTTACTCTTTTATTCCCTATCTGTACCGTTCCTCTTCACTTCACTACAACACAGCTCAGTACTACAGTCCAGTTTGTAAGAGTCTTGTGCTCCACATTCGGTTCCGTTTCCTTTTCCCCTTAGGGGAACTACTTTGCCAGTATCTCTACTGTCTCTGACACTCTGGAACGCCCGCCTGGGGCACTCTCATCAACTTACATACTCTGTCCGGCTTAGGACCGTTATCTCTGAATTATAAACTCTATGCCATTCTGCTAGGCGCCTGACCCAGGACCCGTCTCCGATCACTCTGTTCCTTCAGTCACTTATCTTCTGCTTCTCTGATACTGGATCTTGCTATCCTCTTTCTTTGTCTCCTCTCTCGGTAGGGACACCCACATCATGTGGCACTTATCATACTAGACCTTAGGTCTTTCTTCTATGCACGCTGGGCCGCTACTGACTTCCTGACAGGAACTGTCTCTTGTTCCTTCAGCTTAACCGTACCCATTCGAGGCTGGTCCCAAACATTAACTCTTGCTATCCCTACTGTCATCAATTCACAATACCAACATCGTTAATGCACATCACAGTTTACAGTATAATAGCGCTTGTTTCTTTGAGGGGGAACATGGACAATATGTCCAACTTCTTACATTGGTCCGAGAAAAAAAATTGCAGCATGTATGAGTTACATCCAATTAATGGGTCGTTCTTTGCCATTCTTGTCTATGGTTCCATGGAAAATAATCACACTGCTCTTGGATATGACATTCAGGTGCGGTCCAATTTTCACAGACTGAATGGAGAAGAAGCAGATTTTTTTTTTCTCCTCATGCAAGAAAAATCGGATTGAACTCTGATCAGAGCATGATTAGCATATTCAGCCTGATTTTCTTGGATGGTGAGAAATATGGTCGTGTGACCCTAGCCATAGACTCAGATAATTTTATGCCGAAAAATTTCTGTCTGTATAATACTTCAATGATGGTTCCTTTATTTTCTCATGTCTATACTGTGCGATTCTTGCAGGAAAGTTTTGGTGGAATGATGAGTGGATTTGAAAACCCCACACCAGTGCCAGTGACTGGTAAGAGCCGCTCGCACATTAATATTACTACTATTATTGTTAATGAGTCATCTAGTGCCATATCATTCATTCATATTTTTTTGCACTGGTGGAATGAGACACAATATGGACGGATACAATTAGATCCTCAAAGAAGATTTTAGTGCAGATAGCGATTCATAGTGAAGGTTACATGACACCAAAAGCTTAAGCTATTAGTTGTTATTTATGGACCCCAAGGGGCAAGAAACCGGGTTGTGGTTTTCCTGAATCTTATGTTCCTATTGGGCTGGATATATGCAATGACAGACATGTCCTGATCCTTTAAAATAAGTTTTCAATGAATAGACCAGAATGTTGCTGGTTTCTACGTTGGACTTTTGCAAGTATACAGGATTTAGGATGTTGTGTAGGCACCAGACAGGTCAGAAGGCTACGTCTATTGTTTCATTGGTGGCAGTGTGTCCTATCTGGTTGTCCTGCTGCCTGGTGGGTTTTTTAGGTCCGTTAATATTCTGGATTTGGTGAATGCTAACAATGCATGTCCAGTTGGACCGGTCCCTCCTTTGTGCAATATCAATGAGTATTCTACTCATATGACCCTATTCATGGAAATGTTTTCGAGACCATGTCTCAACCAGCCATGAGACATGCAGCCGCGGAGACTCCAACATATTATTCGAGTACACCGAAGACACTCAGCCTTATCCCAGCACGTTCTCTCATCACTAGTTACCATCTATGAGGATAAAGGGGTGACTCAGAAGGTAAAAGTGCTTGTTTTCTACCATGTCCCACCAATTAAAAGGAAAATTAAGCATCATCACCCAACCAATATAGTACATCTCTATGCACAAATATTACACTTATGGAAAACTGTCTGAATGGCATTCTGAGGTATATTCTAAAAAAAAAAAAAAAAAAAAGGAATCAAAGGGGAAAAGTTTTATTAAAGCAAATTTGTCAGCAGGATTTTGCTATTTAATCTGAAGACAGCATGAGGTAGGGGTTAAGACACTGAGTGTGTCGTTTACTTAAAGTGAAGGTTTTATCACTAGGACATTATCATTGCCCAGACTGGCTGCATCCCTTTCCGACCACCCTCTCCTGTTATAAGTAGCTCACTGTCAATAGACAATGTACACAGAAAACTGTAGTGTTGGTAGGCTCAGCTTTCTGAGATCTTCTACATGATACATCTAAGAACTCTGATTGTATCACAGCTGCTGCACCCAGTAAACTAAGTGATACATCATTGGAATCAGGGTCTATTTTCCTACATTATGCTGTTCTCAGATAAGGTAGCAAAACCTGATGACAGATTCCCTTTAAAAACTGTGATTTCCGGTCTTTAGGTCAAGTGTAAAACTGTATATGGTGAATACTAATCATCTGCCTAGGATAGCAATTTTCAGAAAACATGCAGCTCGAAGAAATAAGTCTTAAATATGGCAGTGGGATGTTTAGATTATGAAGTAAGTTGGTGGTAAATCCTTAGCTGAACCGAGAGCAATTGTAGGGTGGTACACAGAGATGAACAAAGAGATAGCGGGTGAGGCAGCATAGAGGAGAGCTTGCGGAAGAGATTGCTAAGTCTAAAGTGTATCTTATAGTGGATAATCAACCAGTAAATGAAAATTGCACATTATTATTAGTAACTGTTTTCTTGCATGTCCATTTTACTTTGTTTTTTTGTTGTTTTTTTAATTATTTTATTTGGTAATGAGTTTCTCTATAAAGCTTGGTGGATTTATAACTATTATTTATTTATTTTTATTTATCTATATTACTCACTTATCTAGCATCATTAATTACACAGCGCTTTAAAGACATCATTATAACTGATATTTTTATTTTTGGGAAATAAAAAATGTTGCTTTATTTTTTGTTTTCCAGTTGAAGACTGGATGACACCCTTCTATGAACATTCTTTTTTATCTCCTTATGATGAATTAGAAGATAACTATAGCACACAAGCTAATTCCATGACTCCGAATGTACCCGTTGTCTTTCAAAGCGGAGATCTGTCCACTGAACTTGTCAGTCACAAGAAATCTTCATGTCATCAATTACCAAAAGGCAAACAAAGAACTGAACATAGGCAGGGTAAAACATTACCATCTGGGAAACGTATTAACAAGAAATCTAACCTTTCAGTGCAAGGAAGAATGAACAAAGATGAGAGGCCATTTACATGTTTAGAATGTGGGAGGTGTTTTGGCTATAAATCAGTATTTCTTGAACATCAGAGAACTCACACAGGGGAGAAGCCATTTTCATGTCCTGAATGTGGAAAATGTTTCAGTCAAAAATCATATCTTGTGGATCATCTAAGATCTCACACAGGTGAGAAACCATTTTCATGTTTAGAATGTGGGAAATGTTTTGGTAAGAAATCAATTCTTCGGGAACATAGAAGAACTCACACAGGGGAGAAGCCATTTTCATGTTCAGAATGTGGGAAATGTTTTGGCCACAGATCAGATCTGGTTATACATCAGAGAACTCACACGGGAGAGAGGCCATTTTCATGTTCAATTTGTAGTAAATGTTTTGGCAACAAATCGGGTCTTATTAAACATCAGAAAACTCACACAGGAGAGAGGCCATTTTCATGTTCAGTGTGTGGGAAATGTTTTTGTCAGAAATCGGGTCTTGTATATCATCAGAGAGCTCACTCAGGGGAGAAACCATTTTCATGTTCTGAATGTGGGAAATGTTTTGGACAAAAGGTAAGTCTTGTGGGACATCTAAGAATCCACACAGGGGAGAAGCCATTTTCATGTTCAGAATGTGGAAAATGTTTTAGCCAGAAATCTAGTCTTATAAATCATCAGAGAATTCATTCAGGAGAGAAGCCATTTTCATGTCCTGAATGTTGGAAATGTTTTGGACTGAAATCTTATCTTGTGGAACATCTAAAGATTCATTCAGGAGAGAAGTCATTATAATTCTCAGAATGTGGAAATGTTGCAGATTTGGAGATTCATTGTAGGACCTACTACCTAATAATGTTTCCGGACGAATAACTTAATACTTAGAGGACCCATGTAACGATAGTCAGAGAATCTGTGGTGCAACCTTACGATGCTCTATACACATGGCCACTGTCCTGTTCCTGACTGTATAAGCACATTGGCAGTCACTGTAACACACAGCTGCCCTTCTACTCTAACGCTAAAGATCAGTGATTCTTTTCTTTGTATTCTGTGGACAAAGCCGATGACTAAATTGGTGTTAAAAGGGCAAGAAAAGATTGGGTCTCATTTACACTTCAACACGAAAATATTAAAACAAACTCTGTTAAAAAACACTACTCCTCTCATCTGAGGACTTCGCCACATTCACTATCTGAACAAAACAGGATACATTCCCTAATTATTGAATATACATTTTTCTTTTCAGTCCCATTGGCACAAGTATATAAAATCCAACACCTAGCCATGTAGTTTGCTTTTACCAACGTTTGTGAAAAAATTGGTTTTCTAAGTAGCTCACTGTATTTGAGCCTGGTACTGTAACAGGATGTCTTTCTAAGTCAGTGATGTGTCTACCATCATTAGTATTCTATGATCAACTGTAAGTGTATTATTGAAAAGTTTGTGTTTAGGATTGACAGCTACTTAGCCACAAATTGGCAAACTATGCAATATTACAGAGCGAAGTAGCCATAGTGCATAAAAGTTGCTAATGCTCTACTGATTCATTAAATGCAGAATTCCAATTTCGCCTCGCCACCTGTCCACTTCACCCTAACCCATCTCATCACTAACCACACTACAGTATTTATCCCAGCTGTAATATAGTTCTTCAATGTATCATTAAACACCGTAGTTTTCCATTCTTTTAAAAATGCAACCATCACACCCATATTTAAGAAGCCATCACTCAACCAGACCTCCTCGTCTAGCTTTCACCCCATTTCATTTACTCTTATTTGCCACTAAACTCCTTGGGTATCATGTCCACCTTGTACTCTCTTACCACTTCTTATCTAACTATTTGTGCAGCACAATTAAGTTGCGACCTCACCATTCTAATCGCCTTAAGCAAAAATGCCAACAAACTGCTAATTGCCAAAGCTAATCAATATTACTTCATAGTCCTCATCCTAAACCTGTCCTCTATCTTCACCACAGTGACCTCTCCCTCCTATTACATATCCTTTCATCCCTTTGCGTTACTGATGTTACCCTCTTGTGGCTCACTTCATACATCACCAACCACACATTTAGTGTCTCCCACTACCACCACAGCCCACTCTCTCTCTGTTGGTGTCCCTCAAGGTTTTGTCTTGAGATCCATACTCGTCTCCATTTACACCTTTGGACACTTCATAGAATCATGCGGCTTTTAGTAGCTTTTTTACTCTGATGTAACTAAAATAATACTCTCTGAACCAAACGTCATCTCACCTATGTCTAGAATTTTAGTAACCTTCTTCTCCTGCTTTCTTAAACTCAACATGTTGAAAACGGAAATTATTATTTTTCCACCACTTCGAACAAAACCCCCATCAGAACTTACAATCACTGCAATCAACTCCACGATTCTTTCATTCTCAAGTAACCTTTGACTCTGATCTGTGCTTCTCACATTCAAACACTTATCACACCTCCCACCTCCAACTTAAAAACATTTATTGAATCCACTCTCAACTTTGAAACGGAAAGAATGACTACCGCAACAGCCTTCTCTGTAGCCGCTAACATTCTGGTTCCCTTCAATCCATCCTTAACTCTGCTGCCTAATTAATCCATCTCGTCCTTTGCTAATCTTCTGCCTATACCCACTGGCAAAGCCGTCACTGGCTCCCTAACACTAGGATAATGTAGTTCAAAGTATTATCAATGTCTTACAAGGTCATCCCTAATCTCTTAATATACTGTACATCTCTGACCTACTTTAGTACTACTTCTTCACTCATAATCTCTGGTCATTGGTCTTCACAAGACCTTCTTCTTCTTTTGTCTGCTTCTCATGCAACCTTCCCAAGATTTCTTGAGTGCTTCCACCATACTCAGGAACTAGCTAGCTACCCCAACCGATCAGAGTCTCCCTGACCTTCAAAGCCTTCATAAGCCTACAACCTGCATAAACCCTGCTGCTACCGCACTGTCATATCAGTAGCTTGACCCTCACCTACTGTATCCTTCGCCTGTAGATTATAAGCCCTCAAGTGCAAGTTCTTCATCCTATTGTACCTGTCACTTAGCCACGCGTAGTTTTACTTGCTTTATATCTAGTTGTGTATTGTTAAATAACATGTACTGTATACCCTGTTTTCATCTGTACTGCTCTTATAGAATAAAAGGTGCTATAAAATAAATAATAATGAGAAGGGTTTTTGTTTACTGATATTTATCCTTTTACCCAGCACCCCATCAGGTGGTATGGTAATTGTCTACTGATGTGGGATGAAAAGAGTCTCAAGCTTCTGCGTTTGTTGATAATAATCCCTAATAATAAAATGACCCTTGGGTGTATTGAAGGCAGTCTTCCACTCATCACTTTTGCGGATACGTATAAGGTTACATGCCCTTCTCAGATTCAGTTTAGAAAACAACTTTGTACCTTCTTGTTGATTAAACAGATCACGAATAAGAGGTAATGAGTATGGATTATGTACAGTATAATCTTATTAATCTCTCTAAAATCCAAACAAGGACGCAAACCTCCATCTTGTTTCTTAAAGAAAAAATCCATGGCAACTGGCAAGGTGGAAGGCTTTATGTGATCCTTGGAGAGACTCTATGGAATGCATTCTTTCAAGTCACTTCTTTCAGGAAGAGAAAGGTTAATAAGATGAGATTTAGGCAATTTGGCTCTTGAGATAAATTCTTTAGCATGATCAGATGACCTATGTGGGGTAGAACTTCAGTCTCAGAAAAAACATCCTCAAAATCCTGAATAATCTGGAAAAAGAGATCTCATAGACTTCACCCAAGACTTAACCTCACAAGTCTCTGAATTGATTTTAGGATTGTGTTTCACCAATCGGGGCATACCCAACACAACTTTAGCTGGTAAAGAAGAAAACACCATGAATGAAATAGATTCTGTGTGTAAAGGCCGGTGTCCCACTTGCAATTGCAATGCGAGAAATTCACACGAGGCTTTCGCCTCAATACCCGGCACTGCCACCGGCGTCTCAGACCAGAGTGTTCAGCTGCATAGAAACACATGCAGCCACACATTCCGGTCCCGAGTGCTGACGGCAGTGTCGGGTATTAAGGCGAGAGACTCGCATTGCAGTTGCAAGTGGGACACCGGCCTAACACTCCCACACTCATACACACATTCTCAACCTTAGAAGTAACTTGACTTGGGTAAAGGTAGAATTATAAATTGCGGATATCTGACTAGGACGACCAAGAGTTGACACTGTGTACCCGCACTTGATAGCAAGATCAATCTCAATGAGATCTAAGGCGGAACCGATGTCAACAAATGCAGAGATAACTATAACTCTAGCTTTAGTAGCCAAAAACAACCATTCGTGTGTATGAGAGATAACTTCAAACCATTAGAACCAGTGTCTTTACATATTAACGATTCTCATTATTGTATGTGAAACACTGATTCATTACGTGACCGGTTCGACCGCAGTATAAACTGAAACGAGTAGGTGTTTAAAGTTCAATTCCCTCCTTAGACTCTCGACTTG
This sequence comes from Ranitomeya variabilis, assembly GCF_051348905.1. Lineage (NCBI taxonomy): Eukaryota > Metazoa > Chordata > Amphibia > Anura > Dendrobatidae > Ranitomeya > Ranitomeya variabilis. The sequence goes on from NC_135233.1 coordinate 20,047,373, forward strand.
CCCCAATTTGCATTGGTCCTCCTGCCTCAATAGGATGAGAGTAAGAAGTCACTGAAACATCCTCAACTGTGTCCTTATCCCTAAGATGTCTGTCCAAACGCACTGCCAGTGACATTGCCTGTTCCAGGCACAACGGGGAGGGACTAGAAACCATCATATCTCGTATCTGACAAGAAAGACCCTGGCAGAATTCACTGCGGAGAGCTGGATCATTCCAGGAGGTCCCCACTGCCCTCCGTCTGAACTGAGAGCAGTAGTCCTCCACTTCACGATTTCCCTGAATCATCTTGCAGATCTTTGATTCAGCAACAGCAACTTTATCAGTTTCGTCATAAATGCACCTAGAGCAGAGAAAATAGTGTCAACTAAGGAAAACACTGGAGAATCCTCAGGCAGTGAAAATGCTCAAGCCTGAGGATCTCCATCGCGAAACAACAGAACAATACCCACACATTGACTTTCTCCTCCGGATAAGGCAGGACGGAGATGAAAATACAACTTACTTGAAGAAAAAAAATGGAAAACTTGCTTCGGACCCTGTTAAAGCAATTTGGTAAATTTATCTTAGGGTACCGTCACATAGTGCCATTTTCATCGCTACGACGGCACGATTCGTGACGTTGCAGCGTCGTATGATTATCGCTCCAGCGTCGTAGACTGCGGTCACACGTTGCAATACACGGCGCTGGAGCGATAATTTCATGACGTATTTGCGATGTAGAAGCCGTTGGTTACTGTGCGCACATCGTATACAACCTGTGTCACACAATGCAATCATGCCGCCACAGCGGGACACTAGACGACGAAAGAAAGTTTCAAACGATCTGCTACGACGTACAATTCTCAGCGGGGATCCGGATCGCAGTAGCGTGTCAGACACAACGATATCGTAACGATATCGCTAGAACGTCACGGATCGTGCCGTCGTAGCGATGAAAATGGCACTGTGTGACGGTACCCTTAGGCTCAGAAGACTGTTTTGGGTGGAATAGAACCTGCATAGCAGCGGATAACGCATGCTGTTGTTGCTACTTGATGTCTGCCACCTCCAAAGACAAGGACTGCAATTGCACAGCATCCATAATGACAACTCCGCACTCAAAAATGGAGTGGGATGGTGATAATATGATATTGTAGCAACTCACTCAGCAAAATAAGTGGCACAGAAAAAAACTGCAACGGACCCTGCCAGTTCCTGTACAGACTAAAGATCCTGACCCTTCAACCCTAGTGTCACGCTCACACCCTGACTGGTAGGCGTGAGCTCGGGGGGTTTGTGGCCCCACTGTGCCACAAACCAGACTACCCTGGAAGGGGCGTGACTATGACAGCTGCCTAGGTTTTCACTGGAGCCTCTGATGGTGAGGTCAGGCTTGTGCGGCAGGCAGCTGCCAGGTGCTACTCCAGGGTGGTGTCTGGCTGTGGCTGCTGATCCCACTTGGGAGACAGGAATACCAGGATTGGTGCGGGCATCAGGCAGGACTGGCAGAAGAGCACGGCTGAAACTCAGACGAGTAGGCTGGCACGGCTGTGACAGGGCTGGCAGAGACACAGCAGAGATCACAGGGCTGGCAGAGACATGGCAGAGAACACAGGGCTGACAGGAACACAGGACTGGCAGGGACGGCAGGAAACAGGACTGGAAGGCATGGCAGGAACGGTAGGACTGGCAGGAACACGGGATTGGCAGGAACACTGGATTGGCAGGCACGGCAGAGAACACAGGACTGGTTGATGTGGTGTATGAAGGAACAGGTAGGGACCTGTTCACACTAGAGATGCAGGTACGGATATGTAGTTAGGAGGAACAGGTAGGGGCCTGTTCACACAGGTGGTGCGGGAACGGATATGAAATATGAAGGAACAGGTATGAAGGAACAGGTGGGACCTGTTCACACAGGAGATGTAGGTATGGAAATAAACCAGAAGGAAGGGAGAATGAAGGAACAGGTTGAGACCTGTTCACACAGGAAGAGAACCGCAAGGCTGCGGATAGGAAAGGTAGAGCAGCAAGAGATAGCGCAGCAATAAAAGCAAAGCAGAGCAGAACCACAAGGAATGTGGAGAAGAGCTGCAGCAATAGATTCTTACAGCAACGGGAGCGGAGCAGAGATGAACGGAGCAGAACCGCAAGGAATGCGGAGAGGAGCTGCAAAAAGAGATTCTTACAGCAACGGGAGCAGAGCAGAGATGAATGGAGCAGAACCGCAAGGAATGCGGAGAAGAGCTGCAGAAAGGGATTCTTACAGCAACGGGAGCGGAGCAGAGATGAACAGAGCAGAACCGCAAGGTATGCGGAGGGGAGCTGCAGAAAGAGATTCTTACAGCAACGGGAGCGGAGCAGAGAAGAACGGAGCAGAACCGCAGGAGTGCGGATCAGAGGTAAAAGCCACAAAGGTACAGAGCAGGCAGAGCTGCAAGAGTGCAGAGTGTAAAGGTACCGTCACACTAGGCGATATCGCCAGCGATCCGTGACGTTGCAGCGACCTGGATGGCGATATCGCTGTATTTGACACGCAGCAGCGATCTGGATCCCGCTGTGAAATTGCTGGTCGCTGCTAGAAGGTCTGCACATTATTTGGTCGCTAGGTCGCCGTGTATCGCCGTGTTTGACAGCAAAAGCGACGATACCAGCGATATTTTACACTGGTAACCAGGGTAAACATCGGGTTACTAAGCGCAGGGCCGCGCTTAGTAACCCGATGTTTACCCTGGTTACCAGCGTAAAAGTAAAAAAAACAAACAGTACATACTCACCTGCGCGTCCCCTGCCGTCCGCTTCCTGCTCTGACTGATCGCCGGCCCTAAAGTGAAAGTGAAAGCACAGCGGTGACGTCACCGCTGTGCTGTTAGGGCCGGAGCTCAGTCAGTGTCAGGAAGCAGAGGCTGGGGGACGCGCAGGTGAGCATGTACTGTTTGTTTTTTTAACTTTTACGCTGGTAACCAGGGTAAACATTGGGTTACTAAGCGCGGCCCTGCGCTTAGCAACCCGATGTTTACCCTGGTTACCCGGGGACCTCGGCATCGCTGGTCGCTGGAGAGCGGTCTGTGTGACAGCTCTCCAGCGACCACACAGCGACGCTGCAGCGATCGGCATTGCTGTCGCTATCGCTGCAGCGTCGCTTAGTGTGACGGTACCTTAAGCAGACTGAGAACACAAGGAAAGACACAGCAGGGAAGGAAGCCACAGACAAGGAGACCGAGATAAGACTAAGTACAGATAAGGCAATGGAACAAGACACAAGGACAAAGACACAGGGACCAGGATATTCTGCCTCCTGGAGGGCGGACAACAAGACCAAGGCAAAAATACAGAGAAAAGCCTCTGGAGAGGGAGTAGCACAGAGCAAGGCCTGGCAAACTCAGAAGCTAAACACTAACTGAGCAAACACATTGCACAGACCCAGAACACTGGGTGGAGCTGCACTATATACTGGAGGCCTCTTGGTAATTGGTCAGGAACGGATTAGACAGATGCACCTGATTGCTATAAGAACCAGAGAGTTCAGGCGCCGCCCCCCTATACACAAAGCCATGAAGCATGCAGAGAGCAGAGACACAGAACATGAAGCCGGCATAAAACAGAAACCACATCATGGCCTGGAGCAGTGGGTAAGATAGTGTGAGAGATGTGAGGCCATGCCGTGATGCCAGCAGAGTTGTTACACCTAGTAGTTCGTGTGTGAGCAGAGATAGCCCTAACCCAAGACTGGACATTGGCAACTTTGATCTATGCTGCCTGAAAGGCCATCAAGCACTTCACATTCCTCCTAAAGAACCGGAATACAGAGTAGAGTGAAAATTACCTACAGAAGGGAAAGTGTGCTGAAATAGATAGAGATCCCAGAGTGAGTAAAACAATCCATGAAATACAAAAGAAAGGATTAAGCATCTAATGTTCTCTGTAGAAAGAAAAGATAGGCACAGGATAAAGAACATAAAGAGCAAAGAGCTAAACCTAGCTGGCATTTCATTGACTGCCTTAAACTACAGCAATAAGGCTGGAGAATGAGACTATCACCAGAGGGAAATACTAGCAAGGAGAAAGTATATAAATGTGCACCCGAAAGGTGATAGGGCAGACAAATGAGTAAATGAAAACACCTGTTATCCTAAAAAGACTGAAGCAATGATAACAGACACTGAACTCCCAGTGAAAAGGTGTATCTTCTATGGCTCGGCGGACAGAGAAGCTTACCACAAAGTACATGCTCAAGGGTTGGAACCCAGACACATGACAATTAATTTCACCTTTCACCATGACCATGACCCCAAACAACCTCCAAATCAACAAAAGAATGGCTTTCCCAGAAATAGATAGAAGTTCTGGAACGGTGCAGCCAGAGTTCAGGTCTGAATCCAATAGAAAATTTGTGGGTTGACCTGAATTGGTTGCTGTACACAGGAGATGCCCCCGCAATCTGACAGATCTGGAGGTACTGAAAGGAAGAGTGGGCCATGCTGATAAACTAGCCAAACTGACTGAATGCTAACATAAAGCAAAGCATTAGTGTCAGGGTGTGCAGATTTATGCAATCACATTACTTTAATTCTTTATTTTACTTTTTCCATCTGAAAAAAATTTTGTTTATGTTTCAAATTGATTTCTACAGATTCTGGGCAGCATTAAAGATGGAAACATTTCTGAAATGATTCTTCTTGGCAAGAAAATGTTTACATGACAAAAATCTGGGATTTTAACAGAGGTTGTAGACTGTTGATATTCGCGTGTCCACAATGTCTTACACTGAAGCATTAACATTCCCCTTCACAGGAATTAAGAGGCTGAGGCCGACCAATGAAAAACCAGCCCATAGCATTATCCCCATCCACCATCGTTACAGTGGGTACAATGCAATCAGGGGATAATGTCCTCCTGGAATCACCAAACCCCGACTCCTCCATCAGACGCACATAGAGAAGTGTGATCCATCACTGTGATGGACCGAGCCAGTGGTGCCTTTCTTATGCCGGTCCCTGAACCATCGGAACTGTCACCATTGTTGCAGGGGGGAAAGCATTTAGACATGGACGGACCTTTGCACTTGACTGAAGCGGGCGTGACAGAGATAAAAGGGGCTGTGTGCGGGAAATAGGGGCATTTGGTGGGAAAACAGAGTACGCGGCAGGAGACAGTTAACTCTCTCTCCGTGAGACGACGCCATAGCACAGTCCCTCACTGCTGTACATTATCTCGCACCCCTGCTGACCGTGAGAGAACTGACTGTGGGTCTTTGTCTGCCTGTGATACTGGAATGACCACGCGTGCTATTCCTAGACTAACGCAGGCGCGCGGCCCACTTCTGAACAGGACGATCAGCCGAAGCCGGCTAGCTTACACTCTGCCCCCGCCACTGAACTTTGCAATACTCTGGCGGAACCAGAGACTGTGTCACGACCCGTACATTCCTCCGTCCCTGCAGGACCTCGCTCAAGAGAACCCGGACACACTGCTTCCATCAGGAGACAGTGCCTCGGTTTCCTTCGGGACCAAGCCAGAGACTTTGCGCGCTTCCTTCAGCGCCACCGTGGGAGAACAAGCCTTCACCGCCCTGAAAACTTCAGACTGATAAGTTTGCCTGTTATTTAGCCAACTGTTTCATTTCCCCTGTTTATTCCTTTTTGTTGCCATCACCCTTCCATCACCAATACTCTCCCTGCATGGAGTACCCCCGGTAATAAAACCCCTTAACTCTTGTTCTGCCTTCTGCTCATCACTGCATCCCGTGTTCCTGCAGCTTCTAGAACTGCACAGAACACGTCTCCTCCAGAGTCCAGTGGTGGCGGCTTTACACCATTCCATCCGACGCTCGGCATTGTGCTTGATGTACGGCTGCATGCAGCTGCTCGGCCATAAAGTTCTGTGCTGATGCCAGTTTGTGCTGATACCAGAGAATGTCTGGACTCTGTAGTAATGGGGTCAGCAGAGCGTTGGTGACATTTCTGTCCTCTGCTCCTCAGCCCCCCCGCTCTGTAACATTACGGGGGTCTCCACTTTTTGGCTGAGTTGCTGCAGTTCCTTCTACTTCTCAGTAGTATCACAGGTGATGGGGGAATATTCCGGAGGAAGAAATGTCACAAATGGACTTGGGTATACTTTATGCATGGGAAGCTGTGTAGGCATCATACTGTGTGTAAGGGAAACTGTGGGGGCATCATACTGTGTGAGGGCCATGGAGAGTGGTATCTTACTATGTGAAAACACCACTAGGCTTCACTGGGAGAATGTTTCTCTGTTGTTGCATACACAGAGCTGGACGAGGTTAGGGAAGCACCTTAGCATAAAGTAAAAATTGCCGCAGTGTAACGTGCGCATTTGTCATGGTTGACAGGAATCTCTCGCTCTGTAATTGTTTCTCCTTGTCAATTGTTTGAAATGATATAGTAATTAAGAGGAATCCTGGTAACTCCAGGACCTTTGATGATGTCATGGTCATGTGATCAGTCACATGGGGAGGAGTAACTGATGACACGCTGTGACATCATCAAAGGTACTGTAGTCTCTAAAATGTACACCTTCCCCGTGTAATACAGGACTCTTATTTCCCTTTAATGGACAATGGTCCTTTCCATCAGTGACCCTCCGAGGATGGAGCAGGACACAGACCACATGGCGGCTCGGATATTAGACCTCACCCTGGAGATAATCTACTGGATCACTGGAGAGGTGAGATCTTCACATCACTCTGATCTCTAGGAATAAAGCAGGGAAATGACGGGAAAGGTGAAGGATTCTTGGCCTCTGTGTAGTGATCGGCGTCTCCCCATACACAGGATCACACAGTAGTGAAGACGTCGTCTGGGGAGTGTGTGACCCCCCGTGTGTCAGGAGGGCGGAGCAGGACCCCGAGTGACATCACTGAGCCTCCACCTCATTCACTGATACATGAGCAGAAGATCCTAGAACTGACCAATAGGATCACTGAGCTGCTGAGTGGAGAGGTGAGCGCTGCCGGGAATGCTGGGACATTATACAATAACGCTGGGGGAGGGGTCTGCTAATGGCGGGTCATTGTGTGTGTCAGGTTCCTATAAGGTGTCAGGACGTCACCGTCTATTTCTCCATGGAGGAGTGGGAGTATATAGAAGGACACAAGGATCTGTACAAGGACGCCATGATGGAGGATCACCGGAGCATCACATCTCCGGGTAAGAGGAGACCTTCCTGGGTTGTAGAGAACAGGTCTGAGAGTCGTCTAGATTCCCCATCATCTGCTCATCACATGTAGACAATGTATTCAGTCACTGCGGTTATTTCCTATAGATGGATCCAGTCCGAGAAATCCCCCGGAGAGAAGTCCCAGTCCTCTATATTCCCAGGATCGGCCAGAGAAGGAGGAAGATGTCCCCCGGGATCATCAGGTAGTTAAGATGAGATTTCTGTACATTCTCTATAGATTGATATAATGAACCTTCTAGTAACCTCCGGCCGCCGCGCCGAGTACTGGAGGCTCCAGCAGATCCTGTTATTGTTGGTTGTTTTCTGTATAAATGGTTTCTGGTTTTATATAAGATTGTTTGAATGTTCATGCAGTCTGGAGATTGAGTACAATTCCTCTGTAGATTAAAGGGGTTTTCTGGGCATATAATTCTGATGAGTTATACTTTGTATCAACTTCAGATTTGTGGAGATCCAACACCCGGCACCCCCAGTGATCAGCTGTTACTAGCTCTGGCGATGGCTGGATATAAACATTGAATGGAGTCAGGACATCACAGCTCTGGTCAATGTGTAGCAGCCGCTGTGGAGAACTGCAGATCAGCTTCTGTATCTTACATACAAATATTCAATCACATTGAGATCTGCAGAATTGGGAAGATCTTTAACTCTTAGGTCACATTATTTAGATGAAATAGAGCCAATTGCATTAAGAAACCTCTCTGCCATGGAGAGGAGGCTCTTGATCTCTACAATGTTTGAGTATGAGTAACTAGAGGGGTCCTGCTACTATGTCGCCACAAAACAATAATCCTGAGAGTAGATCCCGTGGGATATTCTTCATAGCACTTCCTATGTGGTCACCAGTCCAATCTCCAACTATCATTGTTGGAGCATAGATCTTTAGACCATTATTTTTACTTGTTCATGTTACAATTTCAACGCTGAGGTGAGGAAATGAAAGGAACTAAAGTTTCCCCAGCAGACCACTGCCCCATCACGCTTGTCTTCTTTCCCCCAAGTAAGTGACACACACCCAACCGTCCGCATGACATATATACATGATGTATCAGGCCAGGCCTCTTTCTTCCGTTGCACCATTGTCCAATTTTGATACTCATTGTGAGTTCTTTGATTGCTCAGTATGAACTGGGTTTGCTCTACCGTATGTATCCTGACTATGTTCTATCATAGCTGTGATGCTCTGCGTTCTTGACCCCTTTCTATCACAGCTGCAATGATTTGTGTGTCCTGACACATTTCTACCTTTGTAGTGATGCTCTATGGGTCTTGACCCCTTTCTATCACAGCTGCAATGCTCTGTGGGGGCTTTGACTGCTTTCTATCATAGGTGAGATGCTCTGGGTGTCTTGACCCCTTTTTATCATAGCTGTGATAATCTTTGTCTTCTAGCCTTTTCTATCATAGCGATAGCTGCGATGCTCTGTGGGCTCTGACACATTTCTATCATAGCTGCAATGCTTTTTTTTCTCATAGCTGTGAGGCCCTGCATGTCCTGACACCTTTCTATTTTAGCTGTGAGGCTCTGCATTTCCTGACTCCTTTCTATCATAGCTGTGAGGCTCTGCATGTCCTGACTCCTTTCTATCATAGCTGTGAGGCTCTGTGTCCTGACTCCTTTCTATCATAGCTGTGAGGCTCTGCATGTCCTGACTCCTTTCTATCATAGCTGTGAGGCCCTGCATGTCCTGACTCCTTTCTATCATAGCTGTGAGGCTGTGTCCTGACTCCTTTCTATCATAGCTGCGATGATCTGCATGTCTTGACACCTTTCTATCATAGCTGTGAGGTTCTGCACGTCCTGACTCCTTTCTATCATAGCTGTGAGGTTCTGCATGTCCTGACTCCTTTCTACCATAGCGGTGAGGCTCTGCAAGTTCTGACTCTTTTCTATCATAGCTGTGAGGCCCTGCATGTCCTGACTCCTTTCTACCATAGCGGTGAGGCTCTGCATGTTCTGACTGTTTTCTATCATAGCTGTGAGGCTCTGCATGTTCTGACTCTTTTCTATCATAGCTGTGAGGCTCTGCATGTTGACTCTTTTCTATCATAGCTGTGAGGCCCTGCATGTCCTGACTCTTTTCTATCATAGCTGTGAGGCTCTGCATGTCCTGACTTCTTTCTATCATAGCTGTGAGGTTCTGCATGTCCTGACTCCTTTCTATCATAGCTGTGAGGCTCTGCATGTTCTGACTCTTTTCTATTATAACTGTGAGGCTCTGTGTCTGACTCCTGACACCTTTCTATCATAGCTGTGAGGCTCTGTGGGCTCTGGCACCTTTCTATCATAGCCAGCGGGACTAGATGAGCTAGCTTGTCTTGAGAAAACAGTCCTAAGGGGAGGACATGATGAGCACTGGAGGAAGGAAGATTTGATATCCTGTGATGATGAAAGACTTTTTTACTGTAAAAGTGGTGACGTTACTGAGTAATATAAGAACTGGTGTTACTCAGCTCAGCGTCCACTTCACCATAGACCAAGATCATTTCACGCAGAGAAATAACCGGAGCATTTCTGATTATGTAAATTACGATGTTGAATGTTAATGATGCCCAATGATCAATTGATTTTCATTTTAGGACAGATCAGTTCTTAGTTTTACCTTCATCTCAATATATGATCAACCAGGGTTTCTTTTTTACTTTTTCTCATTTCTGTAATGTGGGATTCTTGCAGGAAAGTTCTAGTGGACAAACAAGTGGACCTGAAACCCCCACATTAGTATCAGCGACTGGTAAGAGCCTTTCCTATAAATGTCTTTATTATTGGGATCAATGATGGAAAATTCAGACAAATGTCTTCCTCATGATCCAAGCGCTGTCGTCGGCTGTCACCAGTGGTCCCGCAGAGAATAAATGGAGTTGTGAATAAGTGATCACTTTAAATGTTGTGAACAACCCTTTAAAGGGAAAGTGTCATCAGAAAATGTTTTATTGTTTTTGTTACATTTATTTATTTTTTTTAGCAAAGTTTTTTAATCGCATATTACAATTTGTATAAAAAAACAAAAATGAGAAAGCTTGACATTTTCACAAGAGAAATAACATAATAAAGTTCTAGCTCAGGGTGTTACTGTTTTATTATATTTGTTAAGCAAAATCCTTTTTATAAAACTTAAATTGTTCATTTGTATTTATTATTGTTTTGTATTGAGCATAGAACGTTTCTGTGTGTCAATAACTGTGTACGAGAGCTTGTGTTATACAGGACAGGATGTCGTTTTTTATTGGCACCATTTTGCAATAAATATGATTTTCTGATTTCTTTTTACTCCATTTTTGTAGGGGAAGCAATGTGTATAAAAACAGCAATTCTGACTTTGTTTTATTGTCTGTTTAATTAAGGTTTTTGCTGAATGGGAGAAATAGCATGCCTATTTTATAGTATAAGATTTTTTAGTACTTTTTTCTTTTTTACAATAAAACATAAAAAATGGTGTCCTGATATTTTAAGAACTATAGCGTTTGCTTTTTTTTCTTTTGTGGGGCTTCTGTTTTGCATAGTGAACTGTAATAATGTTTTGTACTATTTTACGTTTTGTATTCAACTGAATAGAGAAGTGAGAAAAAAAACAGAATTCACTGCGCAGATATAAGTGACATGCTAGTTTTATAGGAGAAAAGAAATGTTTAACTTATAAAAATTCCCTGGAAAATGGAAATAAAGATTAAAGGGAAACTGTCAGCAGGGTTTTGTAATTACTCTGAGATGTAGGGGCAGAGAGCCTGACTCCAGCGATGTATCACCTCCTGGACTGCTTGGTGCAGCCTTGATAAAATAAGACTGCACTTTCCTGTATTCATACCATGGGGTATGTTTCTTTGCAATGTGTTCCTATGTTGAACGGATGCTTTGGCCTCCATCCTGACAGTGGCCACTGTTGGTCACTTAGTTCTTGAGTGTATGTGCACTATATGAGTTTCCGCCATTCATGCACAGAAATAGCGTGCACGCATGGCAGAAGCTCATATAGATGCTGTCATCTTCCTCTGTACAGAGCACGGTGCCTGGTAAAGGACTACAAGTCCCAGACATAACTAAACAAAACCAGAAGAACTTCCCCCTCAGGAGGGAAATATTACACAGTAGACCAACTCACCCCTGCATGTCCCAAACTCAAGGACTACAGAAGAACGCTCTCGAGTTGGGGTGCAGAATCATCAGCGATGTCCACAACAGCAAAGGATGGTTATAGGATTAGAATCAATGACCAATGATGGAGCCATACTAAAATAACCCAAAAATGAATAACATTTATTGGCGTCCCAAAATACTGATATACATATATATATATATATATATATATATATATATATATATATATATATATATATATATATATATATCTATATAAATAAATATATACATATATAATTAACTCATCAAAAGAATACTATACTAATAAATGAAACAATTAAAAAAAAAATGCATAAATAAATATACCGCATTATTCATATTATAAGACTCACTTTTTTTCTCCATAATCCAAATGTAGTGACCAGGGTCATTTCCGCAGGAAGTTCGCGGCGGCGGCAGCATCAAGATCTCGTCATGAGAGATCTCAATCTATGGCAGCCATTTTCCCGAGGTTCACCGCATTGAAAACTATGGAAAATGCAGGGGCCCCGCTTACATTTTATGAAAGCCCGAGCCTTCTGCAGTGTCGTACCGCTGATCACCCCCCTCCTCCCAGCCCGTGACTGTCAGCATTGCCCCCTTCTCCTGCCGCCAATGCCTGCTTCCTGCAGCAGCTTCTCTGGGATCCCGCTCCACCGCAGTCACCGCCCCACGATAAGCTACCATAAAAGCGGATTATAACACACACCAGCATTTTATTTTTTTTTTAAATCCCTATTTTCCTCCCCAAAATTTGGGGTGCGTCGTATGATCTGGTGCATCTTATGATCCGCAAAATACGGTCATTTCTTTAAATGGTTATTCCCATCTCCAACATCCTATCCACCTATATAATACTATTAGCAAATACCTCCACATAGAAATGTAGTATAGTTTTTCTGATTCGCTATGTCTCTATTCTCATGTGCAGGCATTGCAGGACCTTAGGCATCCATGGTTACGACCACTGATATACTGACAGTTGACTAGTTGCTAATGGTCGTAACCATGGATACTTAAGGTCCTGCACATGAAGAAAGAAACAGAGAATAAGAAAAACTATACTACATTTCTAATTGGAGGTATTTGCTAATATTATTATAATTACTCGTACTACATATTGGGATAGGATCTTGGAAATGGGAATACCCCTTTTAACTACAATTAATTGTATACACAAAAATGGAAGAAAATAGAACTAAAAACACCTCATTAAAATCTGAAAAAAAAGGAAAAGGCAGTGTGGTCAATGGTATATCACAACATAGATTGTAGTCTTGCGAGCAGCAGGGCCCTCATTCCTCCTGGTATCTGTTTTGATCTGTGTTTATTGTTATGCTGTAATGTCTATTGTCTGTACAAGTCCCCTCTATAATGTAAAGTGCTGCGGAATATGTCGGCGCTATATAAATACATTTATTATATTATTATTATTATTAACATGGCAACAAAATTCATAAAAAAATATGTATAATAAATAAATCAAATAAAGAGGGGGGGGGGGCGGTTAAAATGTTCACAAAAAAGATAGAATCAAATATGATTATAATCAGGGGACCAAAAACATGATAGCAAGCAGGAATGCCGTGATTACCATGGTAAAAAATTAAAATTCATTCAGTTTTCCTTAAATAAACCTCTGATCAAAATAAGATAATATATTTATAATATTTAACAACAGGTATGATAAATCTCACTCAGAACCAGAAATGCCATGTTGTGATTTACCTTTGACCACGCTGCCTTTTCCTTTTTTTTCCGAGTATTGTTGACGTGTTTTTAGTTCTATTTCCTTAAATTTTTGTGCATATAATTGATTGTAGTTAATAAAATTAGATTTATTTATGCATTTTTTTTGTATTGTTTCATTTATTAATATATTCTTTTAATTAGAAGTTTTTATAAAGAAGGATAATCACCTGGCTTGGGGGCTGTTCTATATGTTCAGTTTCTAGTTATAAATTCCAGCCTGTTCTATATGTACCAGGGATGTAGAGGAATATAGGATTGTTTGGAATTTGAAAAAATAAAAAAATATTTTGTTTGGAAAAATAAGAAATGTTTGTTTCCTTTTCCAGGTGAATATTGGATGGAAGACTTCAATGGACATTACTATGCATCTCCCTATTATGAAGTATCAGATAACAATACCACACAAGATTATTCAGAAGATCAAAATGTGTCCATAATCTTTCAGAACCAAGATCTGTTCAGTGATACCACTGATCACAAGAAGCCTTCATTTAATCAATCTTTGATTGGCAAACAAAGAACTAGACATCGACAGAATGAACTATTTCCACATGAACATTTAAAAAAAAAATCAAATCTTTTTTGGCAAGAGACAGTTTTCAAAGAAGAACGTCCTTTTTTATGTTCAGAATGTGGGAAGTGTTTTAGAAAGAAGTCAGCTCTTACAGAACATCTAAAAATTCACACAGGGTACAAGCCATTTTTATGTTCAGAATGTGGAAAATGTTTTTGCCAGCTAACGGGTCTTGTTAAACATAAAAGGACTCACACAGGAGAGAAGCCATTTCCATGTTCTGAATGTGGGAAAAGTTTCAGTCATAAAGCAGTTCTTATGGAACATATAAGAATTCACACAGGGGAGAAACCATTTTCATGTTCAGAATGTGCGAAATGTTTTGGCAAGAGATCAGTTCTGCTGGAACATCTAAAAAGTCACACAGGGGAGAAGCCATATTCATGTTCAGAATGTGAGAAATGTTATAGCAACAAAACGGGTCTTGTTAAACATCAGAGATCTCACACAGGGGAGAAGCCATTTTCATGCCCTGAATGCAGGAAGTATTTTAGCACCAAATCATATCTTGCAGACCATTTAAGAATTCACACAGGGGAGAAACCATTTGCATGCTTAGAATGTGGAAAATATTTCAGCCAGAAATCTGCTCTTTCTAGACATAATCTGTTGACTCACACAGCTGAGAAGCAATTTTCATGTCTTGAATGTGGGAAGTATTTTAGTTACAAGTCATATCTTGTGGAGCATCTAAGAACTCACACAGGTGAGAAACCATTTTCATGTTCAGAATGTGGGAAATGTTATAGCAACAAATCTGGTCTTGCTCATCATCATTATATAACTCACTCAGGGGAGAAGCCATTTTCATGTTCAGAATGTAGTAAATGTTATAGCGATAAATCTGATCTTGCTCAACATCATAAGATAAATCACACAGGGGAGAAACCATTTTCATGTTCAGAATGTGGGAAATGTTTTGTTCACAAATTTAATCTTGTTAGACATCTGAAAAGTCACACAGGGAAGAAACCTTTTTCATGTTTTGAATGTGGAAAATGTTTTCTCCACAAATTTGGCCTTGTTAGACATCAGAAAACTCACACAGGGGAGAAGCCATTCTCATGTTCAGAATGTGGGAAACGTTTTTCTAACAAATCAGACCTTGTTAGACATGAGAGAATTCACAAATCGGAGAAAACATATTAATGTTCAGCTTGTAGGAAATATATGAATTGATTGAGCTTCATTGATGGACCATCTGCCAATACCTTCTAATATTTATCTCAAATCTTTTAGAATGGTGTGAGCAGAAGTCCGAAAAAGATCTGTGCTGATCTATTGATCATATAGCCACTGCTATGTAGCCACTGTGCCTGCATCTGGAGCAGGATATATAATATTTTTGCTTTTCTCCAACAAAGTAGAAGGGTAATCTCCATCATTTGAATGCTGCAACTAAAGCAGATTATTGGACAAAAGGACGAGTAAAGGGTTTTCCCGTCAATAATAATGATTTTCCAATAAGAGATGGAACACAATCATGCTTTTTAAGCAAACGAAGA
Organism: Ranitomeya variabilis; assembly: GCF_051348905.1. Lineage (NCBI taxonomy): Eukaryota > Metazoa > Chordata > Amphibia > Anura > Dendrobatidae > Ranitomeya > Ranitomeya variabilis. Next base: position 20,062,501 of record NC_135233.1, read on the forward strand.
CAGACTTTGAAACCTGATTACAGTTCATTACCCTACAGATTTTTATGGATTTGTGGATGTTTCAATAAACTTCAATGCTGAATGTTTTATGACAGAGTCCAATAGATGCAGGTTCCTTCTTTTCACAATTTTGTATTCAGTTTTCCAATGCAATGATCATTTTCTTTTGTTCATGCAAGATGAGGATAATGTTTTTTTTTGTTTGTTTGTTTTTTATAAATTATTACAAGTGACCATTCTGTTATTCGTTATGTTTTTTGTTTATGTATAATATGTATCATGTAGTTAGGGTCTTTTAAAGAAAATATTAATAGTAGCTGTTTATTTAGTAATTGTGAGGAAATTGAAGTATTGATTGAACAAGTCACATAACAGACTGAAATCTATTGCAAAGGACTAAGACATGTAACCACAACCAGGTGGAATTTGTTTCAGAGATCTCCTTTAGTTGTCAAGCTTAATCATGCAAAACAGAATCCAGATCCGAAACGAGGTGAGGGACAGACATACAAGTGATGGTGCCGGCTAGACAAGTGGGTTCATAGGAGGAAAGGTTTTCAAAGGTGCAAGGGACTTGCGCCTGTGTTGATAGGGAACTGGTAAAGCAAAGTCCCAACAATAATTGAGACATTTGTTTTGCAATCTAGTCAACTTTTTTATGAGCTGATATTAGCATAGGGGTAGATCTCATTAAATTATAGGAGGTCTGGCCAGGGAAACAGCAAGAAAAAGTCTTTCCATTGTTCAGTTTTTGTGGCCCTGACACAAGAAACATGTATCTCCAAGAAGAATGGTCTATTGGGATCTGGTCCATGGAGAACTATGCTTGAAACAACTCTTTCAGCTTGAGGAGTCCAGTTTTCTTTAGTTGAAACCCTTCTTTGTTAGAGTTGGGAAGTAGAGATGAGCGAGTGTGCTCGTTACTCGAGATTTCCGAGCATGCTTGGGTGTTCTCCGAGTATCTGGGGTGTGCTCATGTTTTATGTTTGTTCCCGCAGCTGCATGATTTGCAGCTGCTAGACAGTTTGAATACATTGCCTGTTTGTTAGGGAGTCCCCACATGTATTCAGGCTGTCTAGCAGCCACCAATCATGCAGCTGCGGGAACACAAACATAATCTACGAGCACACCCAAGGTACTCGGAGAACACCCGAGCATGCTCGGAGAGCTTGAGTAACGAGCACACTCGCTCATCACTATTGGGAAGCCATGAGAGATGAAAAATGGGTGATACAAAATGAATGAATGAATGAACACCAGAAAGCATTGAATTGCTCAAATGCTTTTGAGAATGTCCCCGCTTTAGTATATCAGAGAGTTATTCTGAGTTCATCTGTGGACCCTGGTTAAAGATCACATCGTAGAAGGGCTGCTGAGTTTTCAAAGAGACAGTTCTCCGACTTACCATAGAAGTTGTATTCTCTGAGGTGTTGTGGAGCAAAATGGACGTCTCCAAATGTTGTCAAGATACAGCACTACATAAAAAGAATAGGGGTCACAAAAAATGTCATTGGCAAATGCCTGGATGACGCTTGTGATAATACTTTGAACAGAGAGCATCACAAATACTCAAAATGTCTATAACGAGCATTCAAATTAGCTCTCTTGCAGCAGAAAAATACTCTCGCAGGTACTACCCAGTGGAGGAACCTACCCTAAGTCAATCCTTTACTAAGAATTACAGAAAGCCATAATCTAGCATATCCAGAAAAGAGAGAAATGGGGTCACCTGAGCCTCCCCAGTACCTCCGCCATTCCCGAGCCCTCCTGTTCTGTCTCCCGGTCCTCCGCATCATCTTCCAGGAAGAAAATGGCGGGCGCATGTGCAGAGCGCCCCACCGAGATCTGCTGGCCGGTACCCGGCAACGAAAGGACATTTTTCCTATTGGTTCCTTTTGATCGCTGTGATAGACCCCATCACAGTGATCAAAATAAAAAAAAATAGTAAATCAAACCCGCTTTGTCACACCCTTAGTTACATAAAAATGATAAAATAAAATGATTGTAAGTTTTTTCCATTCTTTGCAGTTAGGGTTAGGGCTGTGAATAGGGTTGGGGTTAGGGTTGTGCTAGGGTTAGTGTTAGGATTGTGTTAATCTAACACAAGCCAGTCTAACCTCAAATCTAATCTTTTTTTCTGATATTCTGCAATAAATTAGAGGAGATTGTAAATAAAGCTTCCTTTGACATTATTTTTCTTGTCCTGGAAAAAACACTGGACGAATTAGTACAGATACAGACAAGGAAAAATATCAAGACTTTGGTGGTGAACGTGTTCCCGATATTAACCACAGACCAACTTAATTAACTTAATCTTATAAGAGACCTTAACCAGGTTTTTTCGTCTTTTAGGAAAACTCTTCAAGGGAGGAAACATTAAAAATTTCAGAAAGACTGTATTGACTACAGGTTGAATTGTGTTTTCCGGGGTTTACACAAACCCAACCGTTTTTCTACTGGGACAGTCAACCATCCTCGCCACCCTGAACATTTTCATTATTCAGCATCCAGCTTTGAGTCCTCTGGCTATTCTTTCGCTGGCGCCAATGTATCTTCCTGCAGAATAAGCATAGCAACAGGAAGCATGCAAGGAGAGGCAGGAAACGGACTAGACGACAACACGGCCCGACACATAATGATCAGGTCCCAGACACAAAACTTATAGAATCTGGTGATTAACATCTCTGACCAAATGCTGAAATCTCCCTCCTTAATAAAGGACTCTCTTTTCACTCAACATCTCAGTCAGATTCATTTAAATTAGAACAAGATTTCGAGAAATTCTTCAGAAGATTAAGACTCAAAACACTAATGGAGGAAGTGAAGCCAGACTGGACCAGTGACTCCTTGATCTGTGATGACTTTACCTTCTGTTCTCATATTGTACACTACAGACCGGTGAGTATGTTTGTTTTCTCCAAGAAATACTCTTTTATCCAAACTTTTGCACAATTAGTGAGACAGGATCTCACTATGGCTTGAGGTATACCCAGACTAGATCAAAACCCTGTAAGAATCTGTCAAAAGCAGAATCCGAAGCACTACGATGTCTCTACACTCTCTGAGCTGGTAACTACAAAGACTCTGGAATCAATTATAAGATTATCAAAGATTATAACAATGGAACTTTGAAGTAACTGAAAGACAATGTCTACAAGCCAATCCCTATTGACCATGCTAGGACCCTGATGACCCTGATGACAGAACTCAACAGCCTCATGAGTGAGGCCCTAGAGGCTGGGATAATTTACAAGAAAAAAAGCTGACTGCATGAGCCCTAATTTTTTATGCATCCCAGAGCTCTGCACACACCTAAAGTTCCTCCCAGTCGACCCACAGTATTCAGAACTAATTATTTATTCCAATCACCAGTGAAAGTTTTGGAGACTCTGTTACACTCCCATGTTGAGAGGGATCCCTTCTATTTGAGGGGCTCCATTTGCTTTATTATCAAACCTGCTGGTATCCTAAAATTCCTATTGATGTAGGGATAATAATATGGCACCAACATATTCAGCAGCACTTTACATTACAGAGGGAACTTGTACAGACAATAAAGACATTACAGAGTATCACATAATTCACCAGATACCAAGAGGAGTGAGGGTCCTGCTGCTCGCAAGCTACAATCTATGAGGAAATAGGGGAGACACGAAAGGTGGATGGTAACAAGTGCTTGTATTGTATGGTCTATCCATCAATATAATAAACAGGGTATGCACCTAACACTGCATGAACCGGCCACCTGCCAGTATCTGCATGAGTACAAATACAAAGTGCTAGTAAATGCATGGAAGCTGTGATAACAGATTTGGAGAAAATTTTGCAAGGGCAAAACTGAAATAATTACATTAGTGAAGTGAGGTGATCGGCCAGAATAAAAAAGTACATTTTTAATATCCACTTAAAGATGTAGGTATTGTGAATTGATCGAATTATCCTGGGTGGTGTATCCAAAGGATTGGCACAGCACGTGAGAAGTCTTGGAGACGGAAGTGGGAGGTTCGGATTATTGAGGTTGCTTTATCTTAGGTCATTAGCGGAACGGAGGGCACAGGAAGTGCGATAAACAGGGATCGGGGAGGAGATGTAGGGTAGTCCAGAACTGTGGTGTGCTTTGTTGGTGAGAGTGATAAGTTTATATTGGATTCTGTAGCGGATGGGTAACCAGTGCAACGACTGGCAGAGGGTAGAGGTATTGGTGCACTTAAAGGAAACAACCGAGACCAGATGGCATTTATCATCAGACTTAGATTTTACATTTTCTAATAATTGTTTTCTTTCTGGGTCTTAGTATTATCAAACAAATATCAGGCACCACAATGGGTTATAATCCTGCAAAAATTTGCTGTTATTTTTATGACATTTTTAAGAGTAAATTTGTTTATCCAAATGTCGTGTCCTATGAATAAGGGTGTTTTTCATACTGTGATAAAAAGACGGAAATCCAACAACCACAAAATTCACTTGTGATGTTTATCGATGTCCCTTCTTCTGTCTTCTTCTCTCATGTCTATTACACCCCTGTAATGAAGCTCTTCATTTCTCCATTCTTTTTCCAATATGATTGTGACTAGTGGAAATAAATCCCATTTATGGCATCTCTCCGCGCCTCTTGGTGTGCAGCTCCTCCCTCCCTATCTGCTGCAGCCTTACAGGAGCTCAGTGGTAGGTTCCAAAGGAACCAGCACCTTCTAGAATCTACACTATTTCTAGGGCTATGCCGCCTGCCCAATAGATGATTTGACATCTCGTCCACAAAGTCTTCAGCTTCCTTTGCAAAATGTAACTTACCAGAGGAAACGCAAACTGAGACCAGATACGACCACTACTCGCCAGATGGCTGGTGCTGACGACGCTGCTGCTACTTACATTATTCCTGGCAGATGAACAGGCACATGTATTTCTTTTACCCCATCAACTTCCAGTAGATATCTTTAAAGAAGGCACCAAAGAGCCTGTGTGGGTTACTGAGTGCCATGTCTCACTATTTTGCCACAGACAGAACTAGAATAAATGGCGGTGCGGTGTTTAAATGTTAGTAGTTTGATGCAGAAAATAATGCAATATTGGATGCAGCAATAGGAAAAATGCACAAGTGCAAATAATGAATGTCATGCAAGAGCAGACAGTAAATTGCAGTAGCTCCCTGCCTAACGCAGTGTCACAGGGACCGCTATCTCTCTGCTCACACACTGTATCCTGTGTACTATATTCCTGACCAATCTATCAGGTTCTATCTCCTTCCACATTCCTCACAAAATGGCAGCATCATTCCCTGCTTGAACTTTTAAAGTGGTTATGAGTCGTCAATGACCTCTGTTTTATAGTCCCTCATGACTGGCTTTATAATAGAGTGGGGTAACTGACATGAATTACGGGGAAAATTTCTGGGCTGTGTCCAAGATTTTGAGATCCTTCTTTTCTGTCTTATTCCATCTGTAATACGGCAGCAGCCACTTTAGGAAAGTCATCCAAATCAATTCGAGAATCATTGGTATTCAGAAACGTCAAACTTAACTAGCGCAGAATCAATTTGGTCATCTCTATTAGTTTCTGTGTAAATGTATCATCTGATACCAGCATGTAAAGAGATTGATATTTATTTTTGCATATTACAAGAAGGATTACTTCTTCTCAACAGGCTGGTTACTTTCTACATGTCACCGAAAAAAAGGCCACACTTACTAATACATTGTTTAAATACTAGTTCACTGCAAGATCCATGTAGCTCCAATCATAATGCAAAATGTGGTGACCCTCCATTCACACGTCTATCATCCATGAGTGGGTTGTATATGCAAATTAAACTATTTTTTATTGGGAAAACTGAGAGTTGGAATTTTTTTTTACAATTTTATTAAAAGCACGCAAACTTTTTTTCATCACTAGTCCTACAATATGAACATACGATTCATTGATTGCATAGATTATATGCTATATTACTTTTGTAGTACATTGTATTATCTTATCCCGTCACTGTAACTGTATGTGCACATTGCGTGTTTTGAAGATTCTTGAAGAGCATGTCTGCTCTGAAGAATACCTGAAACATTATTCAAAACCTTAAAAGACTCTTGCTAACTATTTCTATTGTAAAACCACTTTACTTTTCATATGATTATTATTTTCAACATTTTTCTCCCACTTGAGGTTTGGAAAAACAAGTGGTTGTAAACATTTGAATGTTGCTTCTTTTACGTGCCACCTGATGGAAAATGGTTGAAATTAGGCACTCTCCAATCAAAAGGCTGCAAAAAAAAAAAACTTGAGGAGAAAAAAAACTTCAAATATGCTTGAAAAAACTCTCCAAAATCCATTCACAAAATGAAAATCCCTTCAAAAACTCCTCAAAGAAATATACAGAAGTGGTTACCATTATAAAATGTGTTGGTTTTTACTGACTCAAAAAAATGTTTATGCACACATACCCTTACACTATCGGGAAAGCCTCCTCCCCTGTGTGAGTTCTCTGATGTTTAACAATACTTGATCTGTGGGAAAAACATTTCCCACATACTGAACATGAGAATGGTTTCTCCCCTGTGTGAATTCTCTGATGTTTAACAAGGCCTGACCTCTGAGGAAAACATTTCCCACATACTGAACATGAGAATGGCTTCTCCCCTGTGTGAATTCTCAGATGTTTAAAAAGACCTGACATCCGGGTAAAACATTTCCCACATACTGAACATGAGAATGGCTTCTCACCTGTGTGCGTTCTCTGATGTTTAACAAGACCTGACTTCTGGGGAAAACATTTCCCACATACTGAACATGAGAATGGTTTCTCCCCTGTGTGAATACTCTGATGTTTAACAAGGCCTGACCTCTGAGGAAAACATTTCCCACATACTGAACATGAGAATGGCTTCTCCCCTGTGTGAATTCTCAGATGTTTAAAAAGACCTGACTTCTGGGTAAAACATTTCCCACATACTGAACATGAGAATGGCTTCTCACCTGTGTGCGTTCTCTGATGTTTAACAAGACCTGACTTCTGGGGAAAACATTTCCCACATACTGAACATGAGAATGGCTTTTCCCCTGTGTGAGTTCTCTGATGTTTAATAAGACCTGATCTGTGGCCAAAACATTTCCCACATTCAAAACATGTAAATGGCTTTTCCCCTGTGTGAATTCGTCGATGTTCCATAAGAAATGATTTCTTGCCAAAACATTTCCCACATTCTGAGCATGAATATGGCTTCTCCCCAGTGTGAGTTTTTTTATGTTCCCTAAGAATTGATTTCTTGCCAAAATATTTGCCACATTCTGAACATGCAAATGGCCTCTCTCCTGTGTGACATCTTTGATGTCCCTCAAGAATTGATTTCATGATAAAACATTTGCCACATTCTGAACATGAAAACGGCTTCTCCCCTGTGTGAATTCTTAGATGTCCTGAAAGATTTGATTTCTGACTAAAATATTTTCCACATTCTGAACACGAAAATGGCTTCTCCCCTGTGTGAGTTCGCTCATGCACAACAAGAGATGATTTAGAGCGGAAACATCTGCCACATTCCAAACATGAAAATGGCATCACCCCTGTGTGACATCTCTGATGATTTTCAAGACCTGATTTATAGCGGAAACAGCTCCCACATTCTGAACATAAAAATGGCCTTTCATATTTGGTAATTATTTCTTCCATAGGAAGATCAGATTTCTTGTTAAACTGTTTCCCAGATGGACATGAGTTATTCAGCCTATGTTCAGTTGCTTGTTTTCCGATCAGTGAATCATTAGATGAAGGTATGTTGTGATCAGCAGTACCAGGGGACAGATCTGTGCTGCAAAGTATTACATACATATTAGGCATTATGAAATTAGTTTGTGTGGTATTTTCTTCTGTTTCATGATTTGGAGAACAGAGATAATTTCCATCGGAGATTCTCATCATATCTTTATCTGGAAAAAGAAACACTGGTTGTCGATCCATAATACAATACAATTCATACATAAAATCTCTCTCGAAGTGCTAAATCATCCTATATTGTCTAATAATAATATGAGCTCTCTGATTGAGCTCTCCACGCTCCAGGATCCTACCTATCCATAAATTCAGGCTTTAAAGAGAGGGATTCACATCTACCCAGAAATTCAGACTTCAGTCTTAGAGCAGTGTTCACACTAGACACATAGGTTTCCAGCAGTTCTGAGACCGCCTTGTCGTTGACTGCTGGGCATGTATGAATTGGCCAAATTATGTGCGTAGTGTCTCAGTTTTTTTAGCCAGAAGCAGTATTACTATTTATATTTCATATTGACATGCTTTAGCATATGGATATGGAGATGGCTGCTCCTAGTATGCACCTGTTCACATCAGCTTGGAAGTACTAGTCAGCCTTTTGTCATACAATCAGATTTTTAACACCTATCATCCAATTTTCTTCCTAATACAGTGCGATTGCTATCCGATTGCAATGCGATTTTAACATGAGCTGTTTCTATGTCATTTACAAAGTTTTCAAAGGAAATATTTATAAAAACATTTACATATATATAGATTAGAAAGCTAGATAGATAGATAGATAGATAGATAGATAGATAGATAGATAGATAGATAGATAGATAGATAGATAAAAAAAGTGAAACAGCACTGTATAAATGAATTCATGTGCAGGGCCCTCCAAACAAATATCCATTTGTATAAATAAGAAAAAAGGAGGCAGCACTCCAGTAAATTATGAAAAAAGTAGACTTTATTAGAACTAAGGTGTGGCAACATTTCGGCTGTGACCAGCCTTTCTCAAGCCAATAGATAGATAGATGAAAAGCAGGCAATTACTCTGCCATGTACAATAAAATCACAGGATAGAATAGATAGTACAGTATATAAACATAGAATATATAGATAGATAGATAAATAGATATACAGATGTGACATATACAATTAGTGCAGTATGTGTGCAGCTTACTGTACATGTATTTAATTATTAGAAGATTACTTTTCTGAAAAATGCTGTTGGCTCCCGCATAATTTTCTTAACCAGCACAGGGAAAGCCGACGGCTGGGGGCCGATGTTGATAGCCTGGGAAGGGGGTAATGCACATGGAGCTTCCCAGGCTATTAATATCAACTCACAACTGTATACTTAGCCTTTACTGGCTATTAAAATGAGGGACCACCCAAAAAATTACGTAGAGTCCCCCTATAATTAATAACTAGCAAAGGCTAGGCAGACAGCTGCAGACTGATATTAATAGTCAAGAAAGGGGCCATGGATATTGCCCCCCCCCCCCCCGGGCTTAAAACATCAGCTCTTAGCCACCCCAGAAAAGGCACACCTATAAGATATGCTAATTCTGGCACTATGCCTCCACAACTAACCCCAAAATCATATTGTATAAAAACACACACACCCAGAACAAAGTCCTTTAATTGAAAGAATGACACAGATTCCTTAAATAGATCTTAATTAAACCATACTTACAGCATTGCCAATTCCAGTGAAGCCATTGTCCCTTGCAAAATAATTAAAATAACAAACAACATTTCTCACCTGTCCGCCGAGAAGATAATAATACATTTGTACCGCAATGGATCTAGCAGCGGATTTGAAATCTGCAGCATCAATTCTTTCAGCCGTTTTCCAGCTTTTTTTCCACCCATAAAAAGCAACGAGTAAGTGCAAAAATGCTGCAAAAGAACAAAGCAAACAGGTTTTGCTACATTTTTTGCTGCATTTTTGCTGAATGAAACTAACTTTATTAAACATGTACTGTAGACAAATTGCACATGTAATCAGCACCAAAAAAATCAAAGCAAAAAATATGGAAAATATCTGCATTTTGAAAGCAACATTCTTATTGCAAACATGTTTTGGTTGCAGAAAAAAAAAACACTGCAAAAAAGCTACGTGTGAACACTGGCTAAGGCCACGTCCACATGTTTCAAAATTAGAATTCACCTACAGGTGCTTCTCACAAAATTAGAAAATCATCAAAAAGTTAATTCAGTTCCTCAATACAAAAAGTGAAACTCCTATATTATATAGAGTTATTACACACAGTAATGTATTTCACATGTTTATTTCTGTTAATGTTGATGATTAGGGTTTACAGCCAATGAAAACCCAAAAGTCATTATCTCAGTAAATTAGAATAATTAACAAAAACCACCTGCAAAGGCTCCCAAGTGTTTATAAAGGTCCTTAGTCTGTTTCAGTAGCTCCACAATCATGGGGAAGACTGCTGACCTGACAGATGTCCAGAAAGCGTCACTGACACACTCCACAAGGAGGGGAAGCCACAAAAGGTCATTGGTAAAGAATCTGGCTGTTCACAGAGTGCTGTATCCAAGTATATTAATGGAAAGTTGAGTGGAAGGAAAAAGTGTGGTAGAAAAAGGTGCACAAGCAACCGGGATAACCGCAGCCTGGAAAGGATTGTTAAGAAAAGGCCATTCAGTAATGTGGAGGAGATTCACGAGGAGTGGACGGCTGCTGGAGTCATTGCTTCACCACACACAGACGTCTCCAGGACATGGGCTACAAGTGTCACATTCCTTGTGTCCGGCCACTCATGACCAATAGACAACGCCAGAAGCGTCTTACCTGGGCCAAGGAGAAACAGAACCGGACTGTTGTCAGTGGTCCAAGGTGTTGTGTTCAGATGAAAGAAAATTTTGTATTTCATTTGGAAATCAAGGTCCCAGAGTCTGGAGGAAGAATGGAGAGGCCACAATCCAAGCTGCTTGGAAGTCTCCACCATCAGTGATAGTTTGGGGAGCCATGTCATCTGCTGGTGTAGGTCCGCTGTGCTTTATCAAGACGAAAGTCAGCGCAGCCGTCTACCAGGACATTTTAGAGCACTTCATGCTTCCCTCTGCCAACAAGCTTTTTGGAGATGGAAATGTCATTCTCCAGCAGGACTTGGCCCCTGTCCACACTGCCAAAAGTACCAATACCTGGTGTAAAAACAACAGTATCACTGGGCTTGATTGGCAGCAAACTCGCCTGACCTTAACCCCATAGAGAATCTATAGAGTATTGTAAGGAGGAAGATGTGAGACACCAGATTTGTCTAGTAATATACGTTATTAGTGATAGATTGAGTTTTGCCCCCCCATAGGGAGTTAATAGGAACAGTTAGGGCTATTAGCTGGGACTAGCCCAGAGTAGGAGGGGCTAAGGTGAAGGGACAGATACAGTTTCCTGTCAGGAGGGCAGATAGGGCCTAGCTGCAGTAGAATCAGATCTATGGTCTGACCAGCATGCAGATTTGCATGAAGTGGGTGTCCCTGAAGTGAGAGGGATCGAGGCAACAGATAGCAAGATCCAGAGCAGAGATGAAGAAAAGTGATAGATTGAGTGAGTCATTTACCAGAGATGGAATCTGGGGCAGGAATCCTAGAGCGATGGTCCCGAGTTTGCAAGCCAAAAAGGTAATGAGACGAATCAGTAGGGAACATGAGACGAAGGGAGTGCCCGGGGCAATAGTTGCAAGGCGTCTGCAAACAGAGAAGCTAAGTAATGGCCATAATGGCACAAGTAGCTCCCCTAAGAGAAAAAGGATGCGGAACCACGGGGTAAGAATTATGATTCTCACTTGCTGAACTGTAGGGTCACTATTGGTGACAAGGGAAGCTCCCGAAGCACTGTGCTGGATTGTGGTGAAGGCAGAGAAACTAACAGAGGCAGAATCGTGTGAGTTTAGGAAATAAAGAAGCTGTATAAAAATATTCCATGTGTTAAGAAAAACATCCATTAAGATTTCTAACACATATCCCCTGTACATACTCCCCCCTTGTTATGGATCAGTAAAAGAGTTTATTTTTAAGTGGTGTCTCCCTCAATGAACTCTATATCATTTGTTCCTGATGAGCCTAAGTCACTGGCACTATGAGGCTTGCAGGGGCGAAGTGCACCCGTAGTTATAGTCCACACACTCAACCAGGACCTCCATTTTCATGTAGCGCGCGGGGGCGTGAAACACGAGTATCCACGGCTTCCACCCTACATGCAGACAAATCGATAGCTTATTGCCTTTGGCCAGCATTTTCAGCAGATTCATCTCTCAATATCATACTTTTCAGTGATATGGAATAATTATGAGAGTATGAAAAATATTGAGCAATATGTTTTATTGAGGGAAAGTTTTTATATTTTCAATGATTACGTAGATATGGCCATTAAATCAGAAACAAGATGGCTGAGATTTTATATCATGTGTTAAATAAGAGGGATACAAACAACAAGAGGAGTTTTAGAAGTCCTGAGAAGAAGCCAAGACAGCGAAACTCTGTGTTGGGTTGGCATGAATTGATTGAATGCAGTTTTTCAGGCAATTCTTGTGCGAATAAATAGTTTTTTTCAGAAGAAGTGTTGCTGCAGTGCTTTACTATTGAAGCACCAGTCTTCATTTATTCATAGGAGAAGGGCTTATTCCAAGCACACTGGGATTATCACTGCACTGAGGAAAGTCTATACTGTTTTCCCTGTAGAGGGAACTGCAGTCAGCATCATTCCTTTAAACTGAAATGTAGATACCCTGCCGCTCTGTAGGGAAGACTGTGAAGGTGGTGCAACTACTTTATTACTAGGATATGTGAGGGTCTCGGAGTTTAGCCCTCCTCCAATCATGACGTATCCAAGCACCTACAGTTTGGTTTCTACCTTTCCACCATATTCACACCATGAGGAGAGTGCGAGTAGCCCCAGAGACATCACGTTTTCCACTGGTAGACAAATTAGACTTAGGATATCATGTAAAATTCCCTTCAGCATTTGCACTTTTGTGATTATATGCAGGGCCGTATTTAGAGTTTCTGCTGCCCTAGGCACTTTTAGTGCTGCCTCCCCCTTTGGTGAGTATGACACTATCGGCAGTGACTTTGGCAAGAATCGCTGATGTGAAAGTCGCCTTTTGCAGCAGATCCGGCAGTTTTTCTGCATCTGCCGCGTAACGGATCACTTACGGCAACACTGTGTTCGGCCTCATTCATTCCCTATGCGATTTGCGGCACTTGCCATGATCTGGCAAATGTGGTACCATACCTCCCAACTTTTGAAGAAGGGAAGGAGGTATAAAGTTTGCGGCGCGCGTAGTGCGCCGCGGTAAATTTTAGGCCACGCCTCTGACCACACCCATTTCACAACTAGTCACACCCATATCCACATCCCAAACACAGCCATTTAGCACTGCTGATCACACTGTTTTATATACAATAATTATAAACAAAAAAAAAATATGGCCACAGTGCTCCATACTGTATAATGGCCACACATGATGCTCCATACTGCATAATGGCCCCACATGATGCTCAATACTGTATAATTGCCACACATGATGCTCCGTACTGTATAATGGCCACACATGATGCTCCATACTGTATAATGGCCCCACATGATGCTCAATACTGTATAATTGCCACACATGATGCTCAATACTGTATAACGGCCACCACACATGATGCTCCATAATGTATAATGGCCACACAGTGCTCCATACTGTATAATGGCCACACATAGTGCTCCATGCTGTATAATGGCCACACATAGTGCTCCATACTGTATAACGGCCACACACAGTTCTCCATACTGTATAATGATCCCGTATGATGCTCAATACTGTATAATGGCCACACATGATGCTCAATACTGTATAACGGCCACACAGTTCTCCATACTGTATAATGATCCCACATGATGCTTAATACTGTATAGTGACCCCCCTCCTGTATGCATGGCTCATACTCCCCCCTGTATGCATGGCTCATATTCCCCCCCATATGCATGGCTCATATCTTCCCCCCCTGTATGCATTGCTCATATTCCCCCCCCCCCGTATGCATGGCTCATATTTCCCCCTCCTGTATGCATGGCTCATATTCCCCCCTCCTGTATGCATGGCTCATATCACCCCCCCTGTATGCATGGCTCATATCACCCCCCCTGTATGCATGGCTCATATTCCCCCCCGTATGCATGGCTCATATTTCCCCCCCCCCTGTATGCATTGCTCATATTCCCCCCCCCCCCCGTATGCATGGCTCATATTTCCCCCTCCTGTATGCATGGCTCATATTCCCCCCTCCTGTATGCATGGCTCATATTCCCCCTCCTGTATGCATGGCTCATATCACCCCCCCTGTATGCATGGCTCATATTCCCCCTCCTGTATGAATGGCTCATATTCCCCACCTGTATGCATGGCTCATATTCCCCCTCCTGTATGCATGGCTCATATCACCCCCCCTGTATGCATGGCTCATATTCCCCCTCCTGTATGCATGGCTCATATTCCCCCCCTGTATGCATGGCTCATATTCCCCCCCCTGTATGCATTGCTCATATTCCCCCCCTGTATGCATGGCTCATCTCTCCACCCCACCCCCAGCTCCCATCTTGAATGGCGCAGCTTACCGTCCTCCTTCATCCCCCTCCCCTGTCCCTCATACTTACCTGATCCTCACCGCACGGCCGCGCTGACATCCCTCTGGCTCTGTCCCATCTCTCGGCGCAGCACCTTCTTCCTGCGTGAGCGGTCATGTGATATCGCTCATTAAGCTTATGAATATGCGCATATTCATAACCTTAATGAGCGGTACCACGTGATCGGCCGGGGGGGCGGCGCGGTCGGTCGGGAGGTGACCCAGCTTTTATAAAAAAAAAACAAAAAAAAAACACAACAAACCTTGCTCAGGTGCCGCCCCCCTGCATTGTCCCCACCCTAGGCATGTGCCTTCACGTGCCTAGTGGCAAATACGGCCCTGATTATATGTGACAATCAGACTGCACTCAGATGTCATCCGAGTGCAGTCCTATTGTGAGATCTTTTAGAATACCTGGGGTGGACCCGCAGATCCACGACAACGAACCTCCCAAGGGTGAGCTGACCAGGTAGACCACCCCCTATACAGGGAGCGTTAGGGGCAGACCCAAGGGAGACTATTCCTGCAGAAGCTGAAACCCGGAGACAGGTAGTAGGAGGTACAAAATAGAGAAGCTAGGCGTAGGACGGACAGAGCGGGGTAAGATGAAGTACAGTTAGGTAAGAGCTGGGTACAGGCGAGACCAAAGGAGCACTGGGAAGGGGAAGACACAAAGGAAGCAGAACAGGACAGAGACACCAGACTAACAGAGTACGGAGAGGACACTGGGAGGACTGGACTGGAGGAGGAGACAAGGAAGCCTGGGAGAGACAGAGAAGCTGAACTGGCTGGACAGAGTGGAGACTCAAAACAGGCAGTGCAAAGACAAAGGTGGACCTGAGTCACAGAAGCAAAGGACAGACAGGCAAGGAGCAGAGGAAGGAATCGCCTTATATACATGGAGTGCTGGAGGACTTCCGGGTCACGGTCCTCCAAGATCACAGATAGGACATACAGAGCGCCTGTAAATCAGAAAGAGGAAGTGCTGGAGTGGGCGGTGCGCACCCGACGAGAACCAGGGAGCGGAGAAGACATTATATTTATGTCCATGTTGTATCACATTATCAGTGTCAGGGAATATGATGGGAAAATATTTCAATAAATTAATGATATTAACGAGGAAAGACATTTTTCCTGAATTTCCTATCAGTGATTCCATTACTAATATATAAATACAGTAAAATGATTTATGAACGGCTCTTACCGGTCGCTGACACTGACGTGGGGTCTTCACACTTTGTTCCTTCAGAACTTTCCTACAATATTCCCAAATTACAGACATTAGAAAACAAAAACAAAAAAGAATCATACTGTATTTTAGTTAATTTACACATAATTCCTATTATTCCTCTGCATTCCGTGGACGCTGTGATCAGTAACGCCTGCGCTGACCTTATTCAGCACCATCACTGCTCTCACAGTAAAGTCACTGATTGAGATTGAACCTTCTTTCCTGCGGTGAATTTACACTGAATGTTCACAGTATTATGTGGAAATTTGCACAATTTTATTATGTAGTCACGACTGACTGCAGCTGAAATCAACGAAATCCTCCAGTACAGAGGAGGGCGGCCGGAGATTAGTAGACGGTTCATTACATGAATCTATAGAGAATGTACAGAGATCTCATCTCATCTACCTGATGATCCCGGGGGACATCTTCCTCCTTCTCTGGCCGATCCTGGGAATATAGAGGACTGGGACTTCTCTCCGGGGGATTTCTCGGACTGGATCCATCTATAGGAAATAACGTCAGTGACTGAATACATTGTCTACATGTGATGAGCAGATGATGGGGAATCTAGACGACTCTCAGACCTGTTCTCTACAACCCAGGAAGGTCTCCTCTTACCCGGAGATGTGATGGACCGGTGATCCTCCATCATGGCGTCCTTGTACAGATCCTTGTGTCCTTCTATATACTCCCACTCCTCCAAGGAGAAATAGACGGTGACGTCCTGACACCTTATAGGAACCTGACACACACAATGACCCGCCATTAGCAGACCCCTCCCCCGGCGTTATTGTATAATGTCCCAGCATTCCCGGCAGCGCTCACCTCTCCGCTCAGCAGCTCAGTGATCCTATTGGTCAGTTCTAGGATCTTCTGCTCATGTATCAGTGAATGAGGTGGAGGCTCGGTGATGTCACTCGGGGTCCTGCTCCGCCCTCCTGACACACGGGGGGTCACACACTCCCCAGACGACGTCTTCACTACTGTGTGATCCTGTGTATGGGGAAATGCCGGTCACTACACAGAGGACAAGAATCCTTCACCTTTCCCATCATTTTCCTGCTTTATTCCTAGAGATCAGAGTGATGTGAAGATCTCACCTCTCCAGTGATCCAGTAGATTATCTCCAGGGTGAGGTCTAATATCCGAGCCGCCATGTGGTCTGTGTCCTGCTCCATCCTCGGGGGGTCACTGAAGGAGAGGACCATCGTCTGTTAAAGGAAAATAAGTCTTGTACACAAGAAACCTGAGGAAACAAGGAAGACCGCACGCAGTCACATATTTGTAAGAACATAGATAAAGTACAGAGTCTCATTATACAGGACTGAGATAAGTCGCACCTACCCTGACCGGTCCCTGATCAGATGTGACCTCCTAGGACCTGCGGTGATGTCGCAGTCATGTGATCAGCTATATACATGTTAGAGGATATAGGACACATGTACATAGTCACATGACAGGAAGTGCTGCACAGTGTAAGAGCTCCACTGCTTTAGTCCTCCCCTCATGTGACTGGTCACATGACCATGACATCACCACAGGTCCTGCAGTCGCCAGGATGCAACATGTGCAGAGAAGTCAGAGCAGCCTCGTCCCACGTAGAGTTGTGTCCTGCAGAACCTCCGGACATTTCTCCGGTTTTGTACTCCGTGCTATCACCATGGTGTCCAGAATGTAGAGTTGTTTGTGTATAGAGCGTACCGTGCGACTTTCCCTCAGCAGCACCACCCGGAGCCTTGTACGGGGGAAGCCTAGACGAGAGCGGACCCCATATAGACTGTGTCTCCTATGGCTGTTCTGAGTCAGTGTAAGGGGTCTGCCTTATACCTGTTACAATGTCCTTTTATGTTCCTCTTTGTGATGAAGTGTTTTTCATCCTTCCGCCAACTTTTTTTCCCATCTATTTTAGGGGTTTTCTGGGCTTTGCATACATGTCTGCAGGATTTTGCCTTTTTGCTAGTGCCCGTACATTGATGATATGCTTCTAATATGGAGAGGCAATGTGGCACCCATACCGGAATTTGCCATATATACAGTAGTGTTGAAAATACCAGCAGTCCAATATGACAAACCAGATTAATCAGTGCTTTTGGTATAAATGCTATCACTACACGTCACACAATTTACCAGTGGGTGCAGTAGATTCTAAGAAAACTCCAGACTCCGCATTCACGATCTGCAGGTTTTGGAGTCTGTGTATTAGAATAATTACTTGAAAGAGGAAACTGTTCAAAATAATATCAGTGTAGAGTTCAATTAGTGTGGTCAATCTGTGAAAAAACAGGTGTGTATGCGGTGGCCCTTATTTAAGGGTGATACCAGGACATGTTGTACATGAATTTCTCCTTGAAAGCCTGAGAAATATGGGTCATTCGAGATATTGTTCATCAAAACATTGTACTTTGATTAAAAAGTTGATTGGAGAGGGTAAAACTTATAAAGAAGTACAGACAATAATCGTCTGTTCAGCAAAAATGATCTCCAATGCTTTAAAAGGGAAAGCCAAACTGGAGAGATATGGAAGAAAATGGAAGACTACTATTGGAATGGCTGGAAGAATGGTCAGAATGGCAAAGGCTCAGCCGATGATCAGCTCCAGGATGATCACAGACAGTGTCAAGTTACCTGTGAGGACTGTGACAGTTAGAAGACGTCTGTGTGACACTAATCTCTTAGCAAGAAGTCCCCGCAAAGTCTCACTGTTAAAAAAAAGACGTACTGAAGTGGATAAAATGTGCCAAAGAACACATCAACTGGCCTAAAGGGAAATGGAGAAACATTTTATGGACTAATGAAAGTAAAATTGTTCTTTTTGGGTCCAAAGGCCGCAGACAGTTCATCAGACGACCCACAAACTCTGCATTCAAGCCTCAGTACACTCTTCAGACAGTGAATCTGGTGGTGCAGGTATCACGATATGGGCATGGTTCTCGTACTTTGGTGCTGTCCTATTTACCACATACCAGGGATCATGGACCAGTTTGCATATATTAAAACACTAGAAGAGGTCACGTTGCCTTATGCTGAAGAGGATATGGCCATGAAATGAGGGTTTCATCAAGACAACGACCCTAGACACACCAGTAAATGAGCAAAATCTTGGCTCCAGTTAAACAAAATTGAGATTATGGAGTAGCCAGCCCAATCCTCGGACCTTAATCCAATAGAATACTTGTGGGGTGATGTCAAAAATGCTGTTTCTGAGGCAAAGACAACAAGTTACAAAAATTGTGGAATGTAGTCTGAGCATCTTGGGCTGGAATCACAGGTCACAGCGGCCAGAAGTTGGTGACTCTATGAAACATAGATGGGAAGCCGTTCTTAAAAACCTGTGGGTAACAATGAAATATTAGGTCAGTGATTCACAGGAATGATAAATCCACAAAAAAATGCATATTGTGAGTTTGTAAAGACAAATGCAGACACTGGGTCCCCACAATCGGTCTCACCCTGTCCATTATCCCGCGGCGCTCCCTCTGGCTGCGGCATCTGCCCTACATGTATCCTCTGCTTCTTCACTTCCTGGTTGGAGGGGGGCTTTGGGCGCGCATGCCGCTGTCAGATCATTTAAAGGGCAAGCACACCCTTTTTCCGGAGGTGTCCTCCCAGCCAATCGCTGAGGGATCTGTGATTATTTGCTCTCAAACATGCCACAATCACACCTATCCTCAAAAAGCTATGCCTTGACCCGAGCGCTATGTCCAGCTATCGCCCCATATCTTTGCTACCATTTGCTTCCAAACTCCTTGAGCAGCACGTCCACTTTGAACTTTCCTCTCACCTTCATCTAACTCGCTCTTCAACAAACTACAATCTGGCTTTCGGCCCCACCATTCCACTGAGACTGCCCTGACCAAAATTACTAACAACTTACAGCCAAAGCTAACAGACAATACTCCTCCTTCTAGACCTGTCCTCTGCCTTCGACACAGTTGACCACTGCCTCCTATTACAGACCATCTCTTCCTTTGGTGTCAAAGACCTTGCCCTATCCTGGATCTCCTCATACCTTACCAGCCGCGCATTTAGCATTTCCTACTCCCATGCTACCTCTTCATCTCGCCCCCTCTCTGTTGGTGTCCCTCAAGGCTCTGTCCTAGGAGCCCTTCTCTTCTCAATCTATACCCTTGGCCTGGGACAACTCATAAGATCCTATGGCTTCCAGTACCATCTGTATGCGAACGACACTCAGATCTACCTCTGTGGCCCAGATGTCACCTCCCTGCTCTCCAGAATCCCAGAGTGTCTATCAGCCATATCCTCCTTCTTCTCCTCTCGCTTCCTCAAACTCAATGTGGACAAATCTGAACTAATTATCTTTCCTCCATCTCCCATACCCTCCCTACCTGATCTATTTATCACAATAAATTAATTCACACTTTCCCCTGTCCCAGTAATCCGCTACCTCGGAGTAACCCTTGACTCTGCCCTGTCCTTCAAACCGCACATCCAAACTCTCGCCACCTCCTGTCACCTCCAGCTCAAAAATATTTCCAGAATCTGTCATTTCCTCAATCCTCACTCTACCAAAATGGTTGTGTATGCCATAATCATCTCCCGCCTCGACTATTGCAACATCCGACTAATTAATCTCTCTCCACGCTACACTCCTGCTTCCTCTTTTTGCAAATCCCTTCACTGGCTCCCAATTTCCCAGCATATCCAGTTTAAACTACTAACACTCACCTACAAAGCCATCCTTAACCTTTCTCCTCCGTACATTTAGGAACTAATCTCTCAATATCAAGACCTCCTTCTCTCCTCCACGCTTATTCGCTCCTCACCAAATCACCTCCAAGACTTCTCCCGAATATCCCCCATCATCTGGAATTCTGTGCCCCAACACATCCGGCTATCTACCACATTTGGATCTTTCAAACGGAACCTAAAAACCCATCTCTTCAAAGAAGCTTACAACCTGTAATGACCACATGGCCACCTCCAACAACCTACTGCAACCCCCGACCTACTGTCTCCTTCCCCATAAGGCGCCTGGGCAATTTTGTGTCTTGTTTTCCAAATTGCCATCCCGAGGTCCCAGTTCTGTGCTTGCGCTTGCTCGTGCTGTTTGTGTTGTTCTGTGCATTTACACACTGTCTTTTTCTCCTAGCTCCGTGGCCTGCCCGTCCACCACATTTCCTTGGATTCTGGCAGTATCCTCTGGTCCTCTTGGTGCCTCTTCTCCGGTTTCCTGGACCTTTCTCTCCTTACAACGGTGTGCCTCCATCCCACTTGGGTCTGACCCTCTGGTCTCGGAACCATTGCACTCAAATCTCCTTGGCTGTCTTGGGACAATCCCTGTATAGTGGTTCGCTCGCCGGTGCTCCCTCGGAGGAATTCGGTCTCTCAGTCTAGGGGGTCCTCCCTGTGGGTTCTCCTGAGCGTTATCCCTAATAAGGTCTTGCATTCACCTTACGTCTTTGTCCGACTGGTTTGTATGGTCCAGCTTCCACAGAGTCCTCTGTGGTTCAGTGGGTTCACTAACCTCCTTCTGCCTGCCTCGGCGTGACAATTCCTTTTCTTGATATTCTTCATACAAGAGATAGTAATAATCGGTGAACGAATTCTAGCACAAATAGAAATCCTATACCAGAGTATTCTAAATTTCAAGAAAGCAGACACCCAAAACATCTAGATAAAAATGTACCTACTGGGGAATATATTCTGGCTGCACATAACTGCAGTAACCCTGAAATGTATCAGCAGGAGAGTCACAGGATTGATAAGAAAGGCTATAAAGAAGGGTGTCAGGGCTCCAACCCGGCGATTTTTGTGCACCAGACAGAAGCTCTTCCCTTTGAGCTGGACATCTCCTTCCTGGTTCATTTACCAGTACCTGTGTTGTTTCTGATCAGCTCCACCCTGTGATTTCCTGATTGGACACCCTATATAAACCTGGACTTGCATTTCCTTCTTTGTCAGATTACTGAGCTCCCAGCCTTTAGTGCCTTTTTTCTCTGATCTGTAGGGGGGCATAGGAGGGCAACAACCCAGCAGCAGGACCACTCCCTCCTTCTTTGTACAAGGAGAAACAGGAGGAGCAGTGCCAGAACCCTGCAAAATGACCTTCAGCAGGCCAATAACATCCATGTGTCTGCTCAAACTGTCAGAAACAGACTCCATGAGGGTGGTATAAGGGCCCTACGTCCACAAATGAGTGTTGTGCTTACAGCCAAACACCGTGCAGGGAGACTGACATTTGCCAGAGCACATCAAGATTGGCAGATTTCACATTAAGCTCCTGTGCTCTTCACGGATGACAGCAGGTTCACACTGAGCACATGTGACCGACGTTACAGTGTCTGGAGATGCCATGGAGAACGT
Source organism: Ranitomeya variabilis (assembly GCF_051348905.1). Taxonomy (NCBI): domain Eukaryota; kingdom Metazoa; phylum Chordata; class Amphibia; order Anura; family Dendrobatidae; genus Ranitomeya; species Ranitomeya variabilis. The sequence continues at coordinate 20,084,439 of NC_135233.1, forward strand.
TCTGCTGCCTGCCATATCCTCCAGCATAGCCAGTTTTGCAATGGGTCAGTAATGGTGTGGGGTGGCATTTCTTTGGAGGGCCCCACAGCCCTCCATGTGCTCGCCAGAGGTATCCTGACTGCCATTAGGTACCGGGATGAGATCCTCAGACCCCTTGTGAGACCATATGCTGGTGCACTGGGCCCTGGGTTCTTTCTGATGTAGGACAATGCCAGACCTCATGTGTATGAAGTGTGTCAGCAGGTCCTGCATGATGAAGGCATTGATGCTATGGACTGGCCTGCTCATACCCAACACTTGAGTTCAATCGAGCACATCTGGGACATCATGTCTCGCTTCATCCACCAAAGTCACGTTGCACCATAGACTGTCTAGGAGTTGATGGATGCTTTAATCTAGGTCTGGGAGCAGATCCCTCAGGAGACCATCCGCCGCTTCATCAGGAGCATGCCCAGGCATTATAGGGAGGTTATACAGGCACGTGGAGGCCACACACAATACTGAGCATCATTTCCTTGTCATGAGGCATTTCCACTGAAGATAGATCAGCCTGTAATTTGATTTTCCACTTTGATTTTGAGTATCATTCCAAATCCAGACCTCCATGGGATATTCATTTTGATTTACATTGATCATTTTTATGTTTTATTGTTCTCAACGCATTTTACTATGTAATAAATAAAGATTTGCAACTGTAATATTTCATTCAGTGATATCTAAGGTGTGGTATTGTAGCCTTGGCTTTATTTTAATGAGGAGCAACAGATAGAAAATATAGCACAGAATCAGCAATGTAATGCATGTACACAGTGACTCCACCAAAAGAATAGTGAGCGCAGCTCTGGGGTGTAACACAGGAGATAACTCAGGATCAGTAATGTAATGTATGTACACAGTGACTGCACCAGCAGAATAGTGAGTGCAGCTCTGGGGTATAATACAGGAGGTAACTCAGGATCAGTAATGTAATGTATGTACACAGTGACTGCACCAGCAGAATAGTGAGTGCAGCTCTGGGGTATAATACAGGATGTAACTCAGGATCAGTAATGTAATGTATGTACACAGTGACTGCACCAGCAGAATAGTGAGTGCAGCTCTGGAGTATAATACAGAATGTAACTCAGGATCAGTAATGTAATGTATGTACACAGTGACTGCACCAGCAGAATAGTGAGTGCAGTTCTGGGGTATAATACAGGATGTAACTCAGGATCAGTAATGTAATGTACGTACACAGTGACTGCACCAGCAGAATAGTGAGTGCAGCTCTGGAGTATAATACAGGATGTAACTCAGGATCAGTAATGTAATGTATGTACATAGTGACTGCACCAGCAGAATAGTGAGTGCAGCTCTGGAGTAAAATACAGGATGTAACTTAGGATCAGTACAGGATCAGTAATGTGATGTATGTTGTCACGATAATGCCAAAAATGTAATATTGTGAGTTTAGTTTCAGAAGGTTACATGGCTTTTTACACACACACTGCAGCTTCGACCCCACTTTCTCTCCCCCTGCATTAGCTCATACCACAAACAAAGCCATATGGCAGAGACACTGTGCAACTTGATACTAATGTGTGAGCAGGGTGTGACTTTTAAACTGCAGTGACCAATCCTGTAAAGCCACTCGTTCCCCCCTCCCCTTGACCAAGGAATGCCTTGGTCTGGGGGCTTCCAAAAACGTAAATAACTGGGAAAAGAGTGCATATCATTACTCAGCCCACTCAGTAATGTCACGACAGAGGGCATATCTTCACCCCTGCTGAATTGTGTGTTAGAGTTGGTCCCGGAAGCGAGTTAGCAACAGCTCTGCAAAGCTGTGCTCATGCATCTGGATATATGGAAACCCTTTCTCCTCCATAGCACACGGCTCGTCACAAGCTGAAATGATCTGAGCACTATGTAAGTGTTCTCTATTCAATTTTAACCCTATTGTATAATTTGTAATGTACATACGAATTGTCTCCTTTATAATATCGTTTTATACCTTGTTAACACTGCCTACCTTTTTTATTGAGTAAAATATATAATCTACTAGCTTGTCTCTTCATGCTCTATAAATTAACTGTCGCTTCCTCTGAAGTGAATTATGCTACTTATTTGGGTTGGCTCCAGACCCGTTAACCCTTGTGAAATCGGAGGTGGTGGTAGTTAAATCGCCCTCGCTGCAGTGAGCCCAATAGCCAGTACATAGCAGGCAGCCTTTCTGGCGACTAATTGCCCTAGGTGCAGTACCTAGTCTGACCTGAGGGTAAGGGGGGTGCCAGAGAGCTGCAAGTTCCAAACCGGAACTAGGAAGTGGGATATAGATAAATCCCCTTCAGAAGGAACCAGGGGCAACCAAACTACCCTGGTTCATGACAAATTGGTGTGAGAAGTGGGGACAATAAAGATATCCTCCCCTGGATCCCTGACATACTGCTGGGATCCGTGACATAGTGTTGGCAGCATGGTGTGAACCGTGACAGTTGCCTGTTGATTTTGTGAGCTTTGGTATGTGTGAGAGTGGTGACTGATTCAAGAGCTGCAGCTATTGTGCTATATAAAGCAGCAGTGGTATCCACATTGAGTAAAGAACTTATGTCTGTAAGAGGGAGGAGGGATTCAGACACTGGGTGTAGATCGAGGTGTTTAAGATTTCTGCGAGGCTATGCAAGTTTGTTGAGTGGGGAATGTGGACAAGCAGTGGTGAGAGAAGATAATGTGAGTAGGTTGTGGTCAGAAAGAGAGAGAGGTGGGTTAAAGAAGTTAGGGAGCAGAAGCAGGTGAAGATGAGGTCCAATGTGTGGCCATCTTTGTGGGTGGCTGCAGAAGACTATTGAGTGAGGCCGAAGGAGGAAGTGAGAGATAGAAGTTTAGTGGCAGCTGAGAGGGAAGTGTCAATGGGGATGTTGAAGTCACCCATGATGATAGTGGGGATGTCAGCGGAGAGGAAATGAATAAACTTAAAAAGAAAAAAAGCGATGACAAATGGTCACACACAATACATGGAGATACTATAAACTTTATTGGTAATATATAACAACATTAAGAACAGGTGAAAGGAGGGAAGGTAGTAGCAGCACAGAAACCACTGTTAAAGAGTTAACAGGAAGGGCGCCACCAGAAAGAGAAATGAAGTAGCCAGGTGGTGAAGTGGTCAAAGAAGGTGGTGTCTGGCCCTTGAGGGCGGTAAATGACAGCAAGTTGAAGGTTGGAGGGGGAATAGATGTGCACAGAGTGCACATCAAAGGAAGGGAGGGTAACAGAGGGTGGCAGTGGGATGTGGATGAAGGAGCAGTTATCTGACATGAGAAAACCAAATCCTCCACCATGATTGCTGCTGGGGCGGGGTGTGTGAGAAAGGTGTAATCCATCATACGAGAGTGCAGCAGGAGAGGCTGTGTCAGAAGGGGTGAGCCAGGTTTCAGTGATGTCGAGGAAGGAAAGTTTGTGAGTAAAGAAAAGATCATAGATGTATGAAAGTTTGATGCAGACAGAGCGAGCGTTCCACAGAGCTCCTGTTAGTGGGACTGGGGAAGTGAGGGCTGGGCGAATGGGTATAAGGTTAGAGAGATTACGGAAATTTGTGATAGAGCGTGGATGGGAGGTAGAAATGACTGTGGGGATGTGGTGAGGAGGACCAGGATTTGGAGAGATATCACCAGCAGTGAGGAGCAGAGAAAGTGTTAGCAGGTGGGCGCAGGAGAGGGCATGAGGGGGCTGTCTGTGTTTGGAGATAGAGGATTGTATGTTGAGGAACAGCTCTGAGGAGGAGGTGAGATGGATGGGGAGGATTGATAAAGAGATGAACAGTTCCTTACTAGGTGTAGGGATTAGGGGAGTTAGCAGAAAGTGAAGGATTATAGGGGTGGGAGTGAAAGCAAGCAGAAACATTGTTTACAGTGACTGGCCAGTTACCTGCAGTTCTGTTCTGGTTCCATTCTGGATTAAGTCTGAGCTTCACACTTGTAAGATCTACTTATATGATATACTGGGCAGACTGACATCTTGGCAGACTTATGCTATACAATATATGTGCAACAAAGTGCATTCAGATATGAAGCAGAGAGGAGTGGCTCCTTTTGGTCAGATAATTAGGAGTGGACCAGATGCATATGATCAAGGCAGTGTAAACAAGGTCATAAATAACATTGGGGGTAAAGCAGGGCTAAGTTGAAAAAAGTACGGAGTAGATGCTAGGAGCAGAAGTTAGGAAAGTCTGTGTGGAAAGTTGAGTTACGTACCGAGTGGATAATAGGAGCAGAAGGAAAGTCTTTGTGGAAAGTTAGATTAGGTACCTGTAGGGAGAATAGATAAATGGACATGCTGATTAGAGTGCGATGGTGGCAGATGGCAGAGTACAGTCTGTATACATCATTCTGGATTATTTCTGGGCTCCACACTTGTATAATGCACTTATATTATATACTGGACCGACTGACTAGTGTATCTGAGCCGTGTATCTGAGCCAAGTCTTATTATGTATCATCACAGTATATTTAGTACAGGAGGTGGAGAACGTCAGGGGGTATATACAGGGATGCAGCATTGGTAGTGTTATATTACTGTCATGTATATACAGTATTTGACATCAGCTTCTTCCCAGCTGTAATACGCAGATTTCTTGCTCTCTATATGCAGTATACACCTTATAAATTAATGTATATACTGATCGGTATGGATATTACACAGGTATTCTGACCAGCTATGATTTTCTTCCAACTATAGACATTGATGGCAGATCCATGACATTTGTCATTAATCTGATGAGCGCCCCTTTAAGATATGTTCCTTTTGGGAAAACAAGGGGTCCACATTACCCTTTCATTTGCTGCAAGATTTCAGGGACCCCAATCTCTAAACAGATGGGGTGACTCTCAGGCCATAATTCTTTGTTGGCAGAATACCCGTTATGATGTCCTGCGTGGTATGAATGATCGGGGTCAGCCCATCAGACAAATGTAATAATTTAGCCCTGAGGGTTTTCCTATCAAATCCTCTAGAAATTAGATTTTATCACAGGGAAAATCAGCCAGCAACTATACGAGAACTCCGCTTAGCAATGTCTCTCCATGTAAGCTAACACCAGGAGATCAAGTGGACGACCCCCCTGTATAACATTCATATGACCCAGTGGGGCATATAGACAGGGCCCCCCTGTATAACATTCATATGACCCAGTGGGGCATATAGACAAGGCTTGTCTTCATGGGGTAACCCTGTATAATGCATTAGGAAAATATAACCTATTAGACCATCCATAAAAGTATGACTGCTGAGAATAAAAAGAAATCTACTGCCATTCCTATCTAATAATCTGTTGGCTACTCTCTCTCTCTCTCTCTCTCTGCATACAGGCAGTGTAATAATCTGCTGGCCACTCTCTCTCTATATACAGGCAGTGTAATAATCTGCTGGCCACTCTCTCTCTATATACAGGCAGTGTAATAATCTGCTGGCCACTCTCTCTCTATATACAGGCAGTGTAATAATCTGCTGGCCACTCTCTCTCTATATACAGGCAGTGTAATAATCTGCTGCCCACTCTCTCTCTCTCTGTATACAGGCAGTGTAATAATCTACTGGCCACTCTCTCTCTCTGCATACAGGCAGTGTAATCTACTGGCCACTCTCTCTCTCTCTGCATACAGGCAGTGTAATAATCTGCTGGCCCTCTCTCTGCATACAGTGTAATAATCTGCTGGCCCTCTCTCTGCATACAGTGTAATAATCTGCTGGCCACTCTCTCTCTCTCTGCATACAGGCAGTGTAATAATCTGCTGGCCACTCTCTCTCTCTGCATACAGGCAATGAAGTAATCTGCTGGCCATTCTCTCTCTGCATACAGTGTAATACTCTACTGGGCACTCTCTGCATACAGGCAATGTAAAAATCTGCTGGCCACTCTCTCTGCATACAGGCAGTGTAATAATCTGCTGGCCACTCTCTCTCTCTCTCTCTCTGCATATAGGCAGTGTAATAATCTACTGGCCACTCTCTCTCTGCATACAGGCAATGTAATAATCTGCTGGCCACTCTCTCTCTCTCTGCATACAGTGTAATAATCTACTGGGCACTCTCTCTCTGCATACAGGCAATGTAATAATCTACTGGCCACTCTCTCTCTCTGCATACAGGCAGTGTAATAATCTGCTGACCACTCTCTCTCTCTCTGCATACAGGCAGTGTAATAATCTGCTGGCCACTCTCTCTGCATACAGGCAGTGTAATAATCTGCTGGCCACTCTCTCTCTCTGCATACAGGCAGTGTAATAATCTGCTGGCCACTCTCTCTGCATACAGACAGTGTAATAATCTGCTGGCCACTCTCTCTCTGCATACAGGCAGTGTAATAATCTGCTGACCACTCTCTCTCTCTCTGCATACAGGCAGTGTAATAATCTGCTGGCCACTCTCTCTGCATACAGGCAGTGTAATAATCTGCTGGCCACTCTCTCTCTGCATACAGGCAGTGTAATAATCTACTGGCCACTCTCTCTCTGCATACAGGCAGTGTAATAATCTGCTGGCCACTCTCTCTGCATACAGTGTAATAATCTGCTGGCCACTCTCTCTCTGCATACAGGCAGTGTAATTGCTGACCACTCTCTCTCTGCATACAGTGTAATAATCTGCTGGCCACTCTCTGCATACAGGCAGTGTAATTGCTGACCACTCTCTCTCTGCATACAGTGTAATAATCTACTAGCCACTCTCTCTACCATTGGACGAATGGTGAGACCAGAACAAGTAGAGGTGGTTTTGCATTGTTTGGCTGAGATTGCCTCCTGTTTTTTCGCTTTGTCTTCATGGGCTTCTGTCTTTCACGTCACCACTTTGAAAGTCACGCAGCAGTCTGAGCCCCAAGGCACGCAGCAGTCACTTCTGATTTTTTATGACTCTGCAGGCTGTGGTTCCGTGGGTCGTCCACCAGGACCTTCTCCACAAACGGAAGAGATTGAGTGCACTGATACCAAACCACTTGATCTGATTGAAGATGAGTACGTGGGAGCGGTAGTGCAAACGGTCATTGGACCACGGCGGCACATCTCTAATGATGATCATAAAACATAGGTGCAAACTGCAATGGCTTCTGATGTGTGTACACCAGCAAGGATGGTAGGGGCAAGGACTGGGTGGAAGATCATGCAGAGGATTATTATTATTATTATTTATTTTTAGAGCACCATTAATTCCATAGTGCTGTACATGAGGAGGGGATACATAGAAAACACAAATAGAAATTACAATGAACAAACTAATAGTGACAGACGGTACAGAGGGGAGAAGACGCTACTCTTGAGGCCTTACATTCTACGGGATAATGGGGAAGTAGGTTTGGGGATGGCAGCATCTCTGGTAGTGGTGAGGTGGCAGCATGGTCATTTCAGGCTGTCAGTTGTTCAGAAGACATGGGTTTACAAGTTCCCCTTGAAAGTTGCGAATGTAGGGGATAATCGGACATGTTAGGGCACAGAATTCTACAGGATGGGGGATACTCAGGAGAAGTCTTGCAAGCAATTGGATGAGGAATGTATGATCGTGGAGGAGAGAAGGAGGTCTTGGGAGGACTGGAGATTACGTGGTGGGAGATATCAGAAGAATAGTTTGGAGACATATATGGACAGAGATTATGGACAGCTTTGTAAATCAGTGTTAGTAGCCTGAAGTGGATAACTTGTGGAATTGGAAGCCAATTAATGGATCTGCATAGGGGAGAAGCAGAGGAGTAGCGTGGAGAGAGGTGGATTAGACAGACAGTAGAGTTAAGGACAGACTGGAGAGGTGCGAAGATGCAATGGCGCGATGATGAGGTCCTAAACCCCATCCTAGTGATGTGGGCAGTATGGTGGAAGTGGTGATGATCACGCTACCCCTGCTGCACTGCAAAAGAGCGAGCAGGGTGCAAATACACAGGGTCGGCTCCTAGCCAGTGCATTGCCTGCTACAGCTCATCACGCCGAAGAACTGAGCACAGCAAAGCCAACTCAAAGGAGCTCCTTGACAAGACACAGGTGGTTTGCATGCTGGGCCATTAGATAGTGAAGCAAGGCATAAATGTTCTTAACCTGAGTACCGCCTGCATAACGAGACATCTGAATGCAAAGCACGAGCTGCAGTGGATTACACACTGACAAAACCAGCAAAGACCTGAGACTCCTCCTGCTCCCTCTTCTGCTGCAGTCTCGGCCTCTTCCTCCCTCTCACAAGTTATTTATAAAGGGGTAACAATACATTGGGATCATGAAAACCACATTATGTGGTTCCCAAGTGCTTCTACTTTTTCGGGCGGGCCATCCCTGCCCTACACGAACATGTTGCGGACAAAATCATATGTTCATTGCGTAGCGCCATCAGTGTCAAGGTCCACATAACCACCGATAATGGACCTGTAAGCACAGCCAGGGACATTACATCTCTCTAACTGCCCATTGGGTAAATGTTGTGGCGCCTGAACCTGAGGCAGAGAGCGTTTTGGTGCGTGTCCTACCACACAGAGGATTACATCACCAAGAGAAGGAATGGAGTATGCCATAAACCACAGTGGTATAAAAAGCTAATTTTATTATAGAATTTCATTAAAAGTGTACTGAATACAGAAATAATCAAGAAACATCAAAAACTACGGAGAAGACATGGAATTAGGCAAGGAGGAGATAGAGGTCCAATGAGACATGGGAGGGCATGAAAGAGAGTCACCAGGACATACAGGAGCAGCACAGAACATATGTGAGCTTAATACGATCAATGCTGAGTCTCTAGTAGTTGTGTAATACACAGGGCACACTAAATGCTTGAGCTGCCATAAAAGTCACACCAGACCACTGAAGCAATCCTTGCGGCCCCTGACACGCATTTTGTGTACCTGCTTTTTCACTTATGTTACTTTGCTCTATTATGGGCAACTTAGACATTAACCAAATAATACCAGAACATGGCTGGAAGCATGCATAGAACTTCACTGCTGGGTAGTTCACTCTCTGTCGGTTTTCTAATATTCTCCATAATCCAAACCTCACATCTCCATTTCCAATATTTCTCCTTTGCTGCGCCAGTTTTCTGGAATGCACTTCCCCAAATAATCCGACTAATATCTAGCCCATACGTTTTTAGGAGCGCTTTAAACACACCTGTTTAGACAGTTTTTCTTTTTTAATAAATTTGCAAAAATTACTACATTTCTATTTTTTTTTTTTCAGTCAAGATGGGGTGCAAAGTATACATTTACCCCTGAACCCCCGGAGCTTTTTTCGGTTTTGCGTTTTTGTTTTTCGCTCTCCTCCTTCCCAGAGCCATAACTTTTTTTATTTTTACGTCAATATGGCCATGTGAGGGCTTATTTTTTGTGGGACTTTTGATCTACACCATTGGTTTTACCTTGTCGTGTACTAGAAAACGGGAAAAAAATTCCAAGTGCGGTGAAATTGCAAAAAAAGTGCAATCCCACACTTGTTTTTTGTTTGGCTTTTTCGCTAGGTTCACTAAATGCTAAAACTGAGTTGCCAATATGATTCTCCAGGTCATTACGAGTTCATAGACACCAAACATGTCTAGGTTATTTTTGATCTAAGTGACCTTTCCCGGCACCTGATTACTGCAGTACTTTACGCTGCCCTCAACAGAGCAGAGAATTACGCCTGCGCAGGAGCCACGACAGAAGCAAGGAAGAGGACGTCATCATATGAAGATGGGAGGCCCCAGACTGGACCACGACGCCCATAAGTGAGTATAATCTAACTTGTTTTTCTCATTTTTCAGGTTACATCGGGCACTTATCTATAGCATTCCAGAATACTGTAGATAAGCCCCTAATGGCGGTGGCCAAAGCTTATATACGAAAAATGAGGTGACAGATTCCTTTTAAGCAGTTCTTCTTTGTTTGATGGCTTCTATCCATCATCCTCTTGATTACATTCCAGAGGTTTTCAGTGGGGTTCAGGTCTGGAGATTGGGCTGCCCATGACAGGGATTGTGTGACGGTCTCTCAATTTTTGCCAGAGCTGTATATTCGGTAGGTTTGGGGTTCTACCTTGTTCTGTCTTTTTTGTCAGGATCATCTTGGATATTTTTATACATACCATTTATTGATGCCTATTTTTTAATCTTTAAACATTCAGGCTATGTGCACACGTCAGGATTCCTTGCAGAAATTTCCTGAACAAAAACGGACATTTTCTGCACGAAATCTGCATGTGTTTTTTGGGGGGATTTTTTGCTTTTTTTTCCGGAGGTTCCCAATGCAATAATATAGTGGGAAATCTACAAAAAATCTGCAAAATTAATGAACATGCTGTGTTTTTTACCGCGATGCGTTTTTTTCCACGAAACATGTGCACAAAAATTGCGGAATGCATTATAAATAATGGGATGCATATGTATGCTTTTTTAAGCGGTTTTATAGCGAAAAATCCTGAACATGTGCACACAGCATCAAAGTTATATTTTAGGCAACTATATATATACAGCTATAGCATATTCGCTCTTCTGTGGCTTCTGCCCGCATGCTCCATTGTTCATTCATCCAATTGTGGGACTTATTGTTATTTCAAGATCTATTGATTAAAATTAACTTTGTGGGAAAACTCCTTTAGGCCGGGATCACACATACGTGAGATACGGCTGAGTCTCGCAGGTGAAAACCCAGCTCTGGTGCTGGCACTCCGGAGCGGAGCGTGCAGCCACCCAGCAATACATGGAGCTGCACGCTCCGCTCCGGAGTGCCGGCGCCAGAGGAGACTGGGCCGTATCTCGCGTATGTGTGATCCCGGCCTCAAGCAGGAAACCATATGGCGTATGGAGCAGCCGATGGCCCCTGCCGACTGGAGGCACCGCCGGGATGGTGTGACATTCGATGTCAGAGATTCACAGCGGCATTTAAGAGGTTAACGGCAGCGATCGGAGCATTAAATGTAATGATGGAGGTAAGTCCCGCTTCAGTCCGGGCACCAATGGGATGGCTGCATGCAGCGCATGAATAAAAGCCTTCTGGGGTACGGGACATAGTCGTATCTAGAGCTCAGACACATCCCATCACCACAAAGGACCAAAAACCATAAAGAAACCGTCTCCGTCTGTAACGCAGGGAGAGGGCGGCCATTATCCCATAGAATGTAAGTCCGCAAGGACAGGGTCCTCTCCCCTCTGTACCAGTCTGTCATTGTAAACGTGTTTACTGTAAACGATATCTATAACTCTGTATGTGACCCCTTCTCATGTACAGCACCATGGAATTAATGGTGCTATATAAATGAATAATAATAATAATAATTATCACAGCCTCTAGGAAGACTACTACAGGACCTTTGATGATGTCATGGTCATGTGATCAGGGGAGGAGCAATAGCAGCAGCACTTCCTGTCATGTGATCTCATGAAAGGTCCTGTAAGCACAAACCCTTTCTTCTAGTCCATGTACGTAACTGATCACATGGTTGTGACATCATCACAGGTCCTGTATGTACCGGGAGCAGCGGATGGTCGGGTACGTGTGACCTATTGTCGGCTCCTTGTTTTTACTTATTCAGGACATTTTCTGTTGTTGTTTTCTTCTAGCGCAGTTGTTGTGTCTGGTGAGGGGCTGGAGGTGCAGCCAGCAGGGGGCAGCGTCACCTATGGAGACAATAGCCTAATACTGAGGGTGGGGGAGCCGGGAGCTGGTGTGTTTGTATACAGCATATAGCAGCCAATTAATTTAGGCTATATGCACACGTTGCAGATTTTTGTGCAGATTTCTTCCTTTTTTTTACCCCTGCAGATTTCTATTATGGAATGTGGGCAGAAACGCAGCAGATCTGCACAAAGAATTGACATGGTCCTTTTTTGAATCTGCTGCGTTTTCTGTGCAGATTTTTCCGCACCATTAGCACAGCATTTTTTTTTTTGTCATTGATTTACATTGTACTGTAAATCACTTGCGGATCTGCAGCGTTTCTGCGCGAAAAAAAAATCTGCAGTTCTGCAGGAAATCTGCAACGTGTGCACATAGCCTAAGACGGGTGTGCGCAATGCCTAGTCATTTCCTGCATGGTTGTCCTGAGGAAGGAGCCAGTGGACTCTGAAACGCGTCAACACTATTTGCAATTTTATCTATTTACTATAACTGGTGTCACAGTTCCACAGCGTGCAGAAACATTTCCAGTCCGGTTACTTGTAGTGATATTCTATGGAAGCTGCCGCATCCGTTCTCCGGGCTCTTTACGAGTTACAAGCTGAGCGTTTTACCTTTCCTTCATCTGACTTTTAACCTGGATAAGACCCTATTGTGCGCTTGCAATTCTTTACACAAAATAGTTAATAAATAACATTTCCCACATGTCTACTTTACATCAGCACAATTTTGGAAACATAATTTTTTTGTTATGACGTTAGAAGGGTTAAAAGTTGACCAGCGATTTCCCATTTTTCCAACAAAATTTACAAAACCATTTTTTAGGGACCACCTAACATGTAGAGACTTTGAGGGGTCTATATGACAGAAAATACCCAAAAGTGACATCAGTCTAAAAACTGCACCCCTCATGGTGCTCAAAACCACATTCAAGAGGTTGATTAACCCTTCAGGTGCTTCACAAGAACTGTAGTAATTGCTACTGCTTGTGCATTTGTAATGAGGCCCATTTAGACAGGTAAGCATCTCTGCCTGTTTTTGGTGAGTTTTCAAGAACTGTAGTAATGTGGCACGGAAAAAATTAACATTTGACTCTTTTCCGCCAAAAATTCAATTTAGCCCCAAATATTTTATTTTCACAAGGGTAACAGGACAAAATGGACCCCAACATTTGTTGTGCAATTTCTCCTGAGTACGTTGATACCCCATATGTGGGGGGGAACCACTGTTTGAGCGCATGGCAGAGCTCGGAAAGAAAGGAGCGCCGTTTGACTTTTTGAACACAAAAATGGAATTGAGAGCAGAAGCCATGTTGTGTTTTGAGAGCCCCTGATGTGCCTAAACAGTGGAAACCCCCCACAAGTGACACCATTTTGGAAACTTGACCCCTCAGCAAATGTATCTAGATGTGTAGTGAGCACACTGAACCCCCCAAGTGCTTCACAGAAGTGTATAATTTTTTTTAGCCCCACATTTTTTATTTTCACAAGGGTAACAGGTAAATGCACCTTACAATTTGTTGTGCAATTTCTCCTGAGTACGCCGATTCCTCATATGTGGTCAAAAACTACTTGTGAGGCACAGTGCAAAGCTCAGAAGGGAAGAGGCACCATATTGGAGTTCAGATTTTGCTGGCCTTGTTTGAGGGTGCCCTGTCACATTGGCAGAGCCCCTGAGGTGCCAGAACAGCAGAACCCCCTTTACGTGACCCCATTATACAAACTACACCTCTCAATGAACTCATCTAGGGTGCAGTGATCACATTGACACCACATGGACCTCACAGAAATGTATACCCTTTGGCCGGTGAAGGAAGATTAATTACATTTTTTGCCCCAAATTTTTATAAGGGCTAATAGTAAAAAATTGACCTCTCAGTTTGTTTTGCAATTTCTCCTGATACCCTACATCTAATTGGGAACTACTTTTCTGGCACAGTACAAAGCTCAGAAGGGAAAGAGCGCCATATTGCAGTGCAGATTTTACTGTTATGATTTGCCGGTGCCATGTCACTTTGGCAGAGCCCCTCAGGTGCCAGAACAGCAGAACCCCCCCCATAGGTGATCCAATTTTACAAACTACACCCCCCAATGAATTCATCTAGGGGTGCAGTGATCATACTGACATGATAGGCGTGTCGCATAATTTTATACCATTGGGCAGGGAAGAAAAAATAACATTTTTACCACAAAAAAAATTGTTTTAGTCCCAGATTTTGCATTTTCACTAGATGAAATGGGTAACAATGGAATGGCACAAAAATTTGTCACACAATTTCTGCTGAACGTGGAAATATCCAATATTTGGCGCCTGGAGTGCAGATTTCCCTAGAATAGTTTGCAGATTCCATATGCAGAGCCCCTTAGCACCAGAAGAGCAGAATTCCTCCTCAAGTGACCCTATTTTGGAAATTATACCCCATTTGGGAATTTATCTGCAGGTGTGGCGCTGATTTTGACTCCATAGGTGTTTTCAAGAAATAAGCAGCAGTGGATGTTTGAGTGAATATTGCAAACTGCCGCTGTAGTGACCAGTACATTGTAGTGACCAGTATGTTATGCCCAGCCTGCGCTTCTGGAGACATGCCCTTGTAAATTAGTCAGGCTCTCATCGCTGCACAAATGCTAAACATGAGGATACTAAATGTGGATTAGGCACACTGGGGCTCAGAAGGGAGGGAACATTTGGATTTGAGTGTGCAGAATTTGATGAATTTCTTTTGGGGGGTGAAAAGCCATTTAGCTTTTCCAGAGCCTTCATGCTACCAGTAACGGGGAAGCCCCCTATATTTCCATTAACAGATGACAGACCTGATTGGGGACTTGCTTTTTTTGTGGATTGAGTTGAAGCTTTTATTGGGAACAGTTTACATAACGTTTGGGATCACATTTATCCTGCGCTCTACGCTGAGCACTTACTTTGAGGTTTCCAACCAAATCTCAGAATGACGTGACAGATGAAACCCCCGAGGGATCCATTCACTATAATGAGGCAGCAGAGTTACTCTGGACTCTGTCTGGCCTCTGCTGAGCATTGTCCTTTTCAGAACTGCAGAAAACTGTGGTTGACTGCGCTTTTATGCAATCCTAAAAAGACTGACACCTCCAGATCATAGCCCAGACGGTGTCCACAGTCCCTCCATCTGCCTCATTAACCCCTTCGTGACATGCGCCGTACTAGTACGGCGCTGCCGGCACTGCATTAGTGCCAGCCGCAGTACTAGTACGGCGCCCCGATCACCGCGGTCTCACGCTGAGCGCCGCGGTGATCGGGTGCGGGTGTCAGCTGTATATGACAGCTGACACCCCGCAGCAATGCCCACGATCGGCGCTGTCGCCGATCGCGGGCATTTAACCCCTCTGATGCCGCTGTCAATAGTGACAGCGGCATAGAGGGGGATCGCGCAGGGACGGGGGCTCCCTGCGCTCTCCCACCGGAGCAGCGCGATGAGATCGCGCTGCTCCGGTGACCTGGAAGGAGTCCCCGGATCCAAGATGGCCGCGGGACTCCTTCCGGGTCATAAGATGACCCTGCTTGCCGGCGTCTGCTGAGAATCCTCATAGCAGGCGCCGGCAAGCCTCTGTTACGTGCCTGTCACATCGGTGATCAGACCGAGTGCTATGCACACGGTCTGATCACCGATCTGTGATGTCCCCTCCTGGGACAAAGTAAAAAAGTAAAAAAAAAATTTTTCCAAATGTGTAAAAAAAAAAAAAAAAAAAAATTCCTAAATAAAGAAAAAAAAAATAAATATATTCCCATAAATACATTTCTTTATCTAAATAAAAAAAACACCACACAATAAAAGTACACATATTTAGTATCGCCGCGTCCGTAACAACCCCACCTATAAAACTATATCACTAGTTAACCCCTTCAGTGAACACCGTAAAAAAAAAAAAAAAAAAACGAGGCAAAAAACAACGCTTTATTCTCATACCGCCAAACAAAAAGTGGAATAACACGCGATCAAAAAGACGGATATAAATAACCATGGTACCGCTGAAAACGTCATCTTGTCCCGCAAAAAAAAAGCCGCCATACAGCATCATCAGCAGAAAAATAAAAAAGTTATAGCTCTCAGAATAAAGCGATGCAAAAACAATTATTTTTTTATATAAAATAGTTTTTATTGTGTAAAAGCGCCAAAACATAAAAAAATTATATAAATGAGGTATCGCTGTAATCGTACTGACCCGAAGAATAAAACTGCTTTATCCTTTTTACCAAACGCGGAACGGTATAAACGCCCCCCCTAAAAGAATTTCAGGAATTGCTGGTTTTTGTTCATTCCGCCTCCCAAAAATCGGAATAAAAAGCGATCAAAAAATGTCATGTACCCGAAAATGGTACCAGCAAAAACGTCAACTCGTCCCGCAAAAAACAAGATCTCACATGACTCTGTGGACCAAAATATGGAAAAATTATAGCTCTCAAAATGTGGTGATGCAAAAACTATTGTTTGCAATAAAAAGCGTCTTTTAGTGTGTGACGGCTGCCAACCATAAAAATCCGCCCAAAAAACGCTATATAAGTAAATCAAATCCCCCTTCATCACCCCCTTAGTTAGGAAAAATAATAAAATTTTAAAAAATATATTTATTTCCATTTTCCCGTTAGGCTACTTTCACACTAGCGTCGGTACGGGGCCGTCGCGCTGCGTCGGCCCGACATACCGACGCATACTGTGCAAGCGCCGCACAACGGGGGCAGCGGATGCTGTTTTTCCACGCATCCGCTGCCCCATTGTGAGGTGCGGGGAGGTGGGGGCGGAGTTCCAGCCGCGCATGCGCGGTCGGAAATGGTGGACCGTCGGCACAAAAAAAGTTACATGTAACGTTTGTTGCTGCCGGCGGTCCGCCACAACACGACGCAACCGTCGCACGACGCTTGCGACGTGTGTCAATACGTCGCTAATGTTAGTCTATGGGGAAAAAACGCATCCTGCAGATGACTTTGCAGGATGCGTTTTTTCGCCAAAACGACGCATTGCGACGTATGCAAAAAAACGCTAGTGTGAAAGTAGCGCTAGGGTTAGGACTAGGGTTAGGGTTGGGGTTAGGGTTTCAGTTAGAATTGGGGAGTTTTCACTGTTTAGGCACATCAGGGGCTCTCCAAACGCGACATGGCGTCCGATCTCAACGCGTTTGTTTGCGTTAAAAACGCATGCGTTTTTATAGAAAAAAAACAGAACACACTGAAAAGTCACCCACCACCATCAAGGTGATAAAGGGATCCAAACCCTAACCCTACCCCTAAACTCATCCCTAACCGTTTAATGAACATTTTCTGACAGTCATAGTGCCACGTATTTCAGTGCCACGTATTTCAGTGCCACGTTATTTCAGTGCCACGTTATTTCAGTGCCACGATATTTCAGTGCCACGATATTTCAGTGCCACGATATTTCAGTGCCACGTATTTAAGTGCCACGGTATTTCAGTGAAATACGTGGCACTGAAATATCGTGGCATTTACGTGAAATACGTGGCACTTAAATACGTGGCACTTAAATACGTGGCACTTAAATACGTGGCACTTAAATACGTGGCACTTAAATACGTGGCACTTAAATACGTGGCACTTAAATATCGTGGCATGTACATGAAATACGTGGCACTTATATACGTGGCACTTATATACGTGGCACTTATATACGTGGCACTTATATACGTGGCACTTATATACGTGGCCACTGAAATATCGTGGCACTTATATACGTATATACGTATATACACGTATTTCAGTGCCACGTATTTCAGTGCCACGTATTTCAGGTTAGGGGTAGGGGTAGGGATAGGGGTAGGGTTAGGGTTTTTTGGTTTTTTCTTGTTTTCTTGTGTTTTTCTATAAAAACGCATGCGTCTAAAAAAACGCATGCGTTTTACCGCGATTACATGCGTTTTTTCACACATGCGTTTTTAAAAAAAACGCAAGTGTGAAACCAGCCTTATCCTTGGAAAAATAAAAACATGGGGGCTAAAATATAATTTTCGTGGAAAAAAATATATTTTTTATTTTCGCGGCTCTGCGTTATAAACTGTAGTGAAGCACTTGGGGGTTCAAAGTTCTCACAACACATCTAGATAAGTTCCGTGGGGGGTCTAGTTTCCAATATGGGGTCACTTGTGGGGGGTTTCTACTGTTTAGGTACATCAGGGGCTCTGCAAATGCAACATGACACCTGCAGACCAATCCATCTAAGTCTGCATTTCAAACGGCGCTCCTTCCCTTCCGAGCTCTGCCGTGCGCCCAAACAGTGGTTTATCCCCATATATGAAGTATCAGCGTACTCAGGACAAATTGGACAACAACTTTTGTTGTCCAATTTCTCCTGTTACCCTTGGGAAAATAAAAATGTGGGGGCTAAAATATAATTTTTGTGGAAAAAAAAATTTTTTTTATTTTCATGGCTCTGCGTGATAAACTGTAGTGAAACACTTGTTGGTTCAAAGTTCTCACAACACATCTAGATAAGTTCCGTGGGGGGTCTAGTTTCCAATATGGGGTCACTTGTGGGGGGTTTCTACTGTTTAGGTACATCAGGGGCTCTGCAAATGCAACATGACACCTGCAGACCAATCCATCTAAGTCTGCATTTCAAACGGCGCTCCTTCCCTTCCGAGCTCTGCCGTGCGCCCAAACAGTGGTTCCCCCCAATGTATGGGGTATCAGCGTACTCAGGATAAATTGGACAATAACTTTTGTGGTCCAATTTCTCCTGTTACCCTTGGGGGAAAAAAAATTGCGGGCTAAAACATCATTTTGTGGAAAGAAAAAATGATTTTTTGATTTTCACAGCGCTACATTCTAAACTTTAGTGAAACAACTGGGGGTTAAAAGTGCTCACCACACATCTAAATAAGTTCCTTAGGGGGTCTTCTTTCCAAAATGGTGTCACTTGTGGGGGTTTCCACTGTTTAGGCACGTCAGGGGCTCTCCAAACACGACATGGGTTCCGATCTCAATTCCAGCCAATTTTGCATTGAAAAGTCAAATGGCGCTCCTTCCCTTCCGAGCTCTGCCATGCGCCCAAACAGTGGTTTATCCCCATATATGAAGTATCAGCGTACTCAGGACAAATTGCACAACAACTTTTGGCATCCAATTTATCCTGCTACCCTTGGGAAAATAAAAAATTTGGGGCAAAAAGATCATTTTTTGTGAAAATTAATATTAATTTTTTTTACGGCTCTACATTATAAACTTCTGTGAAGCACTTGGAGGTTCAAAGTGCTCACCACACATCTAGATAAGTTCCTTAGGGGGTCTTCTTTCCAAAATGGTGTCACTTGTGGGGGTTTCCACTGTTTAGGCACGTCAGGGGCTCTCCAAACACGACATGGGTTCCGATCTCAATTCCAGCCAATTTTGCATTGAAAAGTCAAATGGCGCTCCTTCCCTTCCGAGCTCTGCCATGCGCCCAAACAGTGGTTTACCCCCACATATGGGGTATCAGCGTACTCAGGACAAATTGCACAACAACTTTTGGGGTCCAATTTATCCTGCTACCCTTGGGAAAATAAAAAATTTGGGGCAAAAAGATCATTTTTTGTGAAAATTAATATTAATTTTTTTACGGCTCTACATTATAAACTTCTGTGAAGCACTTGGAGGTTCAAAGTGCTCACCACACATCTAGATTAGTTCCTTAGAGGGTCTACTTTCCAAAATGGTGTCACTTGTGGGGGTTTCCACTGTTTAGGCACGTCAGGGGCTCTCCAATCGCGACATGGGCTCCGATCTCAATTCCAGCAAATCTTGCATTGAAAAGTCAAATGGCGCTCCTTCCCTTCCGAGCTCTGCCATGTGCCCAATCAATGGTTTACCCCAACATGTGGGGTATCGGCGTACTCAGGACAAATTGTACAACGACTTTTTTGGTCCAATTTCTCCTGTTACCCTTGGTAAAATAAAACAAATTGGATCTGAAGTAAAAATTTTGTGAAAAAAAAGTTAAATGTTCAATTTTTTTTAAACATTCCAAAAATTCCTGTGAAGCACCTGAAGGGTTAATAAACTTTTTGAATGTGGTTTAGAGTACCTTGAGGGGTGCAGTTTTTAGAATGGTGTCACTTTTGGACATTTTCTGTCATATAGACCCCTCAAAGTCACTTCAAGTGTGAGGTGGTCCGTAAAAAAAATGGTTTTGCAAATTTTGTTGCAAAAATGAGAAATCGCTGGTCAACTTTTAACCCTTATAACTCCCTAACAAAAAAAAATTATGTTTCCAAAATTGTGCTGATGTAAAGCAGACATGTGGGAAATGTTGTTTATTAACTATATTATGTGATATAACTCTCTAATTTAAGGGCATAAAAACGAAAAATTTAAAAATTGCTAAATTTTCATAATTTTCGACATATTTCTGTTTTTTTCACAAATAAATGCAAGTCATATCGAAGAAGTTTTACCACTATCATAAAGTACAATATGTCACGAGAAAACAATCTCAGAATCACCAGGATCCGTTGAAGCGTTTCAGAGTTATGACCTCATAAAGTGACAGTGGTCAGAATTGTAAAAATTGGCCGTGTCACTTAGGTGAAAACAGGCTTTGGGGTGAAGGGGTTAAAGGGAATCTTTTGCCGGGGGACTTTCACTCATTTTACTTTGATTGCTGGTATAGAGTATTGCAATGCTTTATACCTGTACAGAAGCTTCTTACAAACTTTACATAGTTTGGTGACCCAGGGGTAGTCATGACTATCTTGAGTCACCATGGCAACGATCTGGCCCCCAAGATGACGTTGCGGGAGCGCCAATCTGAAGGGAGCCCCGTCTCTCTTCCAGCCTTCAAAATGTTGTCATCACTCTTGATAATTAGCCAGGGTTGGTGCTGGCACTGTCCCTGGCTGTTACTGCAGGAGCTCAGCTATTAGCAGCGACAAGGTCCTGCGGTGACTGTGCTGTGACTGACTAATCACAGCCTATTGAGTATGAGGACAAATGGGTTCCCGCACCTCTTCCCGAGCCGCTCAGCTGTCAGTGATTTACATGCAGTGACAGTTTTAAATCGTCACGGTCATAGCACGTCATAGTGCGAGAACTGACATGTGCCATATACGTTTTTGGTCTTAAAGGGGTTAAAATAAAGAAAAAAAGATATTAAACATTTATTTTCGCTGCATCCATAAAAGTCTGGGTCTATCAAAATATAAAATGATTTAAAATACTGTATACATTGAAGTCTGAAAACAAAAAATCAAAATGCCAAATTTTTCAGTCATTACAGTTCCCCCTCCAAACAAAAAATGCAATAAAAAGTGATCAATATGTCCTATGTCCCCTGAAATGGGGCACAAAAAAAAGCCCCCACCAACTCCATCGACTAAAAAAAATCCAGGTCTCAGAATATGGTGACACAAACTATTTTTTTTTTTTTTTTTACAAACCTCAGATTTTTTTCCTCTACTAAAATATTTTAACCCCCCCCCCCCCCCCCATACAAGTTTTGGCATCTGCGTAATTGTACTGTTGTGGAGAATCATGTTTGAGGTCATTTTTACTGTACAACTAGTGCTGTAAAAATAGAACCCAAAAAACAATGATGGAATTGTTTCACTCCACTTGAAATTTTCTGGTTTTCAGTCCATGACACGGTAAAATGAATGCTGTCTTTCAAAACTACAATTTGTCCTGTGAAAGAACCTTTCATCTGGCTATATTGATTAAAAATTTTAAAAAATATGGCTCTTGAAAAAAGGGAGGAAAAAAAGAAAAATCGTCCAATATCGAAGGTGTTAAGTTTGTCTGTTCACAAAAATGTAATAGACAAACAAAATGTCAAAGTGTGAACATAGTCTTAAAGATAGTCAGAAGGAAAGCACTTTGCAGGGCACAGAAAATAGATGAGGATACATGAAAGCAGCTGAGGACAGCAGTACCTTGGTTAAACCTAGAACTCTCATAAAGCGTGTGTTACTGAAGGAGACACACAGACCTCACATCCAGCCTATATTACTGGGAGAGACACACAGAGCTCACATCCAGCCTATATTACTGGGAGAGACACACAGAGCTCACATCCAGCCTATATTATTGGGAGAGACACACAGACCTCACATACAGCCTATATTACTGGGAGAGACACACCGACCTCACATCCAGCCTATATTACTGGGAGAGACACACAGACCTCACATCCAGCCTATATTACTGGGAGAGACACACTGACCTCACATCCAGCCTATATTACTGGGAGAGACACACAGACCTCACATCCAGCCTATATTACTGGGAGAGACACACAGACCTCACATCCAGCCTATATTACTGGGAGAGACACACAGACCTCACATCCAGCCTATATTACTGGGAGAGACACACAGACCTCACATCCAGCCTATATTATTGGGAGAGACACACAGACCTCACATCCAGCCTATATTACTGGGAGAGACACACAGAGCTCACATCCACCCTATATTACTGAAGGAGACACACAGACCTCACATCCACCCTATATTACTGAAGGAGACACACAGACCTCACACCCAGCCTATATTACTGGGAGAGACACACAGAGCTCACATCCAGCCTATATTACTGGGAGAGACACACAGAGCTCACATCCAGCCTATATTATTGGGAGAGACACACAGACCTCACATCCAGCCTATATTACTGGGAGAGACACACAGAGCTCACATCCAGCCTATATTACTGGGAGAGACACACAGAGCTCACATCCAGCCTATATTATTGGGAGAGACACACAGACCTCACATCCAGCCTATATTACTGGGAGAGACACACCGACCTCACATCCAGCCTATATTACTGGGAGAGACACACAGACCTCACATCCAGCCTATATTACTGGGAGAGACACACAGAGCTCACATCCAGCCTATATTACTGGGAGAGACACACCGACCTCACATCCAGCCTATATTACTGGGAGAGACACACAAACCTCACATCCAGCCTATATTACTGGGAGAGACACACAGAGCTCACATCCAGCCTATATTACTGGGAGAGGCACACAGACCTCACATCCAGCCTATATTACTGGGAGAGACACACAGAGCTCACATCCAGCCTATATTACTGGGAGAGACACACAGACCTCACATCCAGCCTATATTACTGGGAGAGACACACAGACCTCACATCCAGCCTATATTACTGGGAGAGACACACAGAGCTCACATCCAGCCTATATTACTGGGAGAGACACACAGACCTCACATCCAGCCTATATTACTGGGAGAGGCACACAGACCTCACATCCAGCCTATATTACTGGGAGAGACACACAGAGCTCACATCCAGCCTATATTACTGGGAGAGACACACAGACCTCACATCCAGCCTATATTACTGGGAGAGACACACAGACCTCACATCCAGCCTATATTACTAGGAGAGACACACAGACCTCACATCCAGTCTATATTACTGGGAGAGGCACACAGACCTCACATCCAGCCTATATTACTGGGAGAGACGCACAGAGCTCACATCCAGCCTATATTACTGGGAGAGACACACAGAGCTCACATCCAGCCTATATTACTAGGAGAGACACACAGACCTCACATCCAGCCTATATTACTGGGAGAGACACACAGATGTTGTGAATTAGACTTTTTTGGCTCCCTCTTGTGGTTACTATTGATATGACTCTGGGATTTTCTTCCCTCAGTTTGCACCCAGCTGGGTCGTTACTTCAGGGGTGTTGCTATATAAACCTCCTGGAACCTTAGTCCAGTGCCTGGCATCGGTGTTATCAGACACATTCTGTTTGCTCCTGTTTGCTGGTCCTGGCTCGTGTTAAATTAAGCTAAGTCTTGCTTCTTTGTTTTTTGGGTTATTTGTTTGCTATCATTTTTGTCCAGCTTGTACTAAATGTGATTCCTGACCTTGCTGGAAGCTCTAGGGGGCTGGTGTTCTCCCCCCGGGCCGTTAGACGGTTCGGGGGTTCTTGAATTTCCAGTGTGGATATTTTTGATAGGATTTTTTGCTTACCATATAAGTTATCCTTCTATATTCTGCTATTAGCTAGTGGGCCTCTCTTTGCTAAATTCCTAGCTCATTCTTATGTTTGTCTTTTCCTCTTACCTCACCGTTATTATTTGTGGGGGGCTTCTATCCAACTTTTTGGGGTATTTCCTCTGGAGGCAAGAAAGGTCTTTCTTTTCCCTTCTAGGGGTAGTTAGCTCTCCGGCTGGCGCGAGACGTCTAGGATCAACGTAGGAACGTTCCCCGGCTGCTGGTATTTGTGGTGCTAGGATTAGTTATATGGTCAGCCCAGTTACCACTGCCCTATGAGCTGGTTTTCTGTATTTACAGACTTAGCATTATTCCTGAGACCCTCTGCCATTGGGGTCATAACAGTATGCCAGGCCAACATTGAATGTTTAAAGCATTGCAGAAGTGGGATAATAAGAAAGGAAATTCTGAGTTTTTTTTTTCCTTTCCTTCTCTTCCTCCCCTTTACCTTTGAGTGGCGTGTGCTTGCTGCAGACATGAATGTCCAGACCTTGATTACAAGTGTAGACCAGCTGGCAGCTCGTGTGCAGGGTATACAAGATTTTGTTACCAGTAGTCCTATGTCTGAACCTAAAATACCTATTCCGGAATTGTTTTCTGGAGACCGATTTAGGTTTAGGAATTTCAAGAATAATTGTAAATTGTTTCTTTCTCTGAGACCCCGTTCATCTGGAGATTCAGCTCAGCAAGTTAAAATTGTTATTTCTTTTTTGCGGGGCGACCCTCAGGATTGGGCTTTCTCGCTAGCGCCAGGAGATCCGGCATTGGCGAATATTGATGCGTTTTTTCTGGCGCTCGGATTGCTTTACGAGGAACCCAATCTTGAAATTCAGGCAGAAAAAGCCTTGCTGGCTATTTCTCAGGGTCAGGATGAAGCTGAAGTGTATTGCCAAAAATTTCGGAAATGGTCCGTGCTTACTCAGTGGAATGAGTGTGCTCTGGCCGCAAATTTCAGAAATGGCCTTTCTGAAGCCATTAAGAATGTGATGGTGGGTTTCCCCATTCCTACAAGTCTGAATGATTCTATGGCGCTTGCTATTCAAATTGACCGGCGTTTGCGGGAGCGCAAAACCGCTAATCCTCTGGTGGTGTTGTCTGAACAAACACCTGATTTAATGCAATGTGATAGAATTCAGACTAGAAATGAACGGAAAAATCATAGACGTCAGAATGGGTTGTGTTTTTACTGTGGTGATTCTACACATGTTATATCAGCATGCTCTAAACGCCTAACAAGGGTTGTTAGTCCTGTCGCCATTTGTAATTTGCAACCTAAATTTATTTTGTCTGTGACTTTAATTTGCTCTTTGTCTTCTTACCCTGTTATGGCGTTTGTGGATTCAGGTGCTGCCCTGAGTCTTATGGATCTGTCATTTGCCAAGCGCTGTGGTTTTGTTCTTGAACCGTTAGTAAATCCTATTCCTCTTAGAGGTATTGATGCTACGCCATTGGCGGAAAATAAACCGCAGTTTTGGACGCAGGTGACCATGTGCATGACTCCTGAACATCGGGAGGTGATTCGTTTTCTTGTTCTGCATAAAATGCATGATTTGGTCGTTTTGGGTCTGCCATGGTTACAGACCCACAATCCAGTCCTGGATTGGAAGGCAATGTCTGTGTCAAGTTGGGGCTGTCAGGGAATTCATGCTGATTCCCCGCTGGTGTCTATTGCTTCCTCTACTCCTTCGGAAGTTCCTGAGTATTTGTCTGATTATCAGGATGTATTCAGCGAGTCCAGATCCAGAGCTCTGCCTCCTCATAGGGACTGTGACTGCGCCATAGATTTGATTCCAGGTAGTAAATTTCCTAAGGGAAGATTATTTAATCTGTCTGTACCTGAGCATGCCGCAATGTGTTCATATATCAAGGAGTCTCTGGAGAAGGGGCATATCCGTCCATCCTCTTCCCCTCTTGGTGCGGGATTCTTTTTTGTGGCCAAAAAGGACGGATCTTTGAGACCTTGTATTGACTATCGGCTTCTGAATAAAATCACTGTGAAATTTCAGTATCCTTTGCCTCTCTTGTCGGACTTGTTTGCCCGGATTAAAGGTGCCAAGTGGTTCACCAAGATAGATCTTCGTGGTGCGTACAACCTTGTGCGCATTAAGCAAGGTGATGAATGGAAGACTGCATTTAATACGCCCGAAGGTCATTTTGAGTACTTGGTGATGCCTTTTGGGCTTTCTAATGCTCCCTCAGTATTTCAGTCCTTTATGCATGATATTTTCCGGAAGTATCTGGATAAATTTATGATTGTTTATCTGGACGATATTCTGGTTTTCTCTGAAGATTGGGACTCACATGTGGAGCAGGTCAGGATGGTATTTCAGGTTTTGCGTGAGAGTGCCTTGTTTGTTAAAGGCTCAAAGTGTCTCTTTGGAGTACAGAAAGTTCCCTTTTTGGGGTTTATTTTTTCCCCTTCTGCTGTGGAGATGGACCCAGTCAAGGTCCGAGCTATTCATGAGTGGACTCAGCCCACGTCAGTTAAGAGTCTTCAGAAGTTCTTGGGTTTTTCTAACTTCTACCGTCGTTTTATCGCTAATTTTTCTAGCGTTGTTAAACCTTTGACGGATATGACCAAGAAAGGTTCTGATGTTGCTAACTGGGCTCCTGCAGCCGTGGAGGCGTTCCAGGAGTTGAAGCGCCGGTTTACTTCGGCGCCTGTTTTGTGCCAGCCTGATGTCTCACTTCCCTTTCAGGTCGAGGTGGATGCTTCTGAGATTGGGGCAGGGGCCGTTTTGTCACAGAGAGGCCCTGGTTGCTCGGTAATGAGACCATGTGCTTTCTTCTCTAGGAAGTTTTCGCCTGCTGAGCGGAATTATGATGTGGGCAATCGGGAATTACTGGCCATGAAGTGGGCATTTGAGGAGTGGCGTCATTGGCTCGAGGGTGCTAAGCATCGTGTGGTGGTCTTGACTGATCACAAAAATTTGATGTATCTCGAGTCTGCTAAACGCTTGAATCCTAGACAGGCCCGCTGGTCATTGTTTTTCTCCCGTTTTGACTTTGTGGTCTCGTATTTACCAGGTTCAAAGAATGTGAAAGCTGATGCTCTTTCAAGGAGCTTTGTGCCTGACTCTCCTGGAGTCACAGAACCTGTTGGTATTCTTAAAGAAGGAGTTATTTTGTCAGCCATTTCTCCTGATTTGCGACGTATGTTGCAGAGATTTCAGGCTGGTAGACCTGACTGTTGTCCACCTGACAGACTGTTTGTTCCTGATAAGTGGACCAGCAGAGTCATTTCCGAGGTTCATTCCTCGGTGTTGGCAGGTCATCCGGGTATTTTTGGCACCAGAGATCTGGTGGCTAGGTCATTTTGGTGGCCTTCCTTGTCGCGGGATGTACGGTCATTTGTGCAGTCCTGTGGGACTTGTGCTCGAGCTAAGCCTTGCTGTTCCCGTGCCAGCGGGTTGCTCTTGCCCTTGCCTGTCCCGAAGAGGCCTTGGACACATATTTCCATGGATTTCATTTCTGATCTCCCGGTGTCTCGGGGTATGTCTGTCATCTGGGTGGTATGTGATCGCTTTTCAAAAATGGTCCATTTGGTGCCTTTGCCTAAGCTGCCTTCCTCTTCCGATCTGGTTCCTGTGTTCCTTCAGAATGTGGTTCGTTTACACGGCATTCCTGAGAATATTGTGTCTGACAGAGGATCCCAGTTTGTTTCCAGGTTCTGGCGATCCTTTTGTGCTAGGATGGGCATTGATTTGTCGTTCTCGTCTGCCTTTCATCCTCAGACTAATGGACAAACTGAGCGAACTAATCAGACTCTGGAGGCTTACTTGAGGTGTTTTGTTTCGGCAGATCAGGATGATTGGGTGACCTTCTTGCCGTTGGCTGAGTTTGCCCTAAATAATCGGGCTAGTTCCGCTACTTTGGTTTCGCCATTTTTCTGCAACTCTGGTTTCCATCCTCGTTTTTCCTCGGGACATGTGGAGCCTTCTGACTGTCCTGGGGTAGATTCTGTGGTGGATAGGTTGCAGCAGATCTGGAATCATGTGGTGGACAACTTAAAATTGTCACAGGAGAAGGCTCAGCGTTTTGCCAACCGCCGCCGCGGTGTGGGTCCCCGACTTCGTGTTGGGGATTTGGTGTGGCTGTCTTCTCGATTTGTTCCTATGAAGGTCTCCTCTCCTAAATTTAAGCCTCGCTTCATCGGTCCTTACAAGATATTGGAAATCCTTAATCCAGTGTCCTTTCGCTTGGATCTTCCGGTTTCGTTTGCCATTCACAACGTGTTCCATAGGTCTTTGTTACGACGCTACGTTGTGCCTGTGGTTCCTTCTGCTGAGCCTCCTGCTCCAGTGTTGGTTGAGGGCGAGTTGGAGTACGTGGTGGAGATGATCTTGGATTCTCGTCTCTCCAGGCGGAGGCTTCAGTATTTGGTCAAGTGGAATGGTTATGGTCAGGAGGATAATTCCTGGGTGGTTGCCTCTGATGTGCATGCGGCCGATTTAGTTCGTGCCTTTCACGCTGCTCATCCTGATCGCCCTGGTGGTCTTGGTGAGGGTTCGGTGACCCCTCCTTAAGGGGGGGGGGGTACTGTTGTGAATTAGACTTTTTTGGCTCCCTCTTGTGGTTACTATTGATATGACTCTGGGATTTCCTTCCCTCAGTTTGCACCCAGCTGGGTCGTTACTTCAGGGGTGTTGCTATATAAACCTCCTGGAACTTTAGTCCAGTGCCTGGCATCGGTGTTATCAGACACATTCTGTTTGCTCCTGTTTGCTGGTCCTGGTTCGTGCAAAATTAAGCTAAGTCTTGCTTCTTTGTTTTTTGGATTATTTGTTTGCTATCATTTTTGTCCAGCTTGTACTAAATGTGATTCCTGACCTTGCTAGAAGCTCTAGGGGGCTGGTGTTCTCCCCCCGGGCCGTTAGACGGTTCGGGGGTTCTTGAATATCCAGCGTGGATATTTTTGATAGGATTTTTTGCTGACCATATAAGTTATCTTTCTATATTCTGCTATTAGCTAGTGGGCCTCTCTTTGCTAAATACCTAGCTCATTCTTATGTTTGTCTTTTCCTCTTACCTCACCGTTATTATTTGTGGGGGCTTCTATCCAACTTTTGGGGTATTTCCTCTGGAGGCAAGAAAGGTCTTTCTTTTCCCTTCTAGGGGTAGTTAGCTCTCCGGCTGGCGCGAGACGTCTAGGATCAACGTAGGAACGTTCCCCGGCTGCTGGTATTTGTGGTGCTAGGATTAGTTATATGGTCAGCCCAGTTACCACTGCCCTATGAGCTGGTTTTCTGTATTTACAGACTTAGCATTATTCCTGAGACCCTCTGCCATTGGGGTCATAACACACAGACCTCACATCCAGCCTATATTACTGGGAGAGACACACAGACCTCACATCCAGCCTATATTACTGGGAGAGACACACCGACCTCACATCCAGCCTATATTACTGGGAGAGACACACCGAGCTCACATCCAGCCTATATTACTGGGAGAGACACACAGAGCTCACATCCAGCCTATGTTACTGGGAGACACACAGAGCTCACATCCAGCCTATATTACTGGGAGAGACACACAGACCTCACATCCAGCCTATATTACTGGGAAAGAGACGCAGACCTCACATCCAGCCTATATTACTGGTAGAGAAACACATAGCTCATATCCAAACTTTATTACTGGGAGGGGGATTGCAACAAGAGAAAAATCTGAAAGTTGGATCAGGCTATGGGCTCTAAAAATGAATGTAGGAATAAAGATTGCAGACTGAAACTTAATGCAATTTTATTACCGAAAGGTAACCACTAACATAAAATATTTTTCCCTATGTGAGAGGTGTGCATAACCTTTAGGGGTGGGGTACCCTGAGGTACAGGGTTTATATATCAAAACAGAATAAAGTTTATTGTCCTTCCCAAAGTTTACAGCGCCAAAGTGAAACGTCCTTCCTTCAGCACAAATAAATAACAAAACAGTCCTTTCTCTGGGTAAGGCCGGCGTCACACTGGCATATTGCATTTGATGTGAGAGCATCGGATGCGATATGCTAATGACACTCGGCTCCTGTTCGCAGCAGAGCAGGAGCCGAGTGTCATGCGTCCGTGCTCCGATTCTCTCGCACAGGGAGGATCGGAGCACAGCTGCGGAGGAGGCGGAGAAATGCATTTCTCCATCTCCTCCATTGCTGGGGTCAGCTTATAACGCACATCACTCGGATGATATCCAAGTGGTGTGCGCTGTCTCACTCGCACCCATAGGCTTATATGGGTGCGAGTGAGCTGAGAGTTTTACTCGGTCCGAGACAATCGCAGCATGCTGCGATTGTCTCGGACCGAGGAAACGGCCGACAAAAAGTCGGCTGTGGGAGCTGCCCTATAGCTCAACATTGGTCCGAGTGCAATGCGATTTTCTTTTTATCGCATTGCACTCGGCCGATTAAAACGCCAGTGTGACGCCGGCCTAAGGCAAAATAAATCACACCGACTCACCAACTTATATTATAGGAACCTCTCAGGCTGCAGTACAGATTGTCAATCCGCTGTTCTTGCTCCAGCCTCCGCTCTCTACTACTTGAACTAGACCAGGTGCATTTTATTAAGCCAGTAAGACTTGTATGGGAACGACCTTTCCCATCCAGTCTCTTTTGGTCGCTCCTAAACCCCGGAACCAAAATTAAGTGAAAAATAAAACCATCTCAGTAACACATAGCTGCGATCCAGGACCCTACCTCCTGCCTTCTTACAGTATCTCTATGATATTTATATGTTTTGTTTCCGCAGGTTCCTTATGTTCAGGACTCTTTTCCTTTATTAAACGATGGTTCCATAAGTAAAACACCCCCTCCCTGTGGAAGGAGCAGGACAAAGACCTCATTGCAGCTCAGATATTAGACCTTCACATCACATCACTCTGATCTCTAGGAATAAAGCAGGGAAATGACGGGAAAGGTGAAGGATTCTTGTCCTCTGTGTAGTGATCGGCGTCTCCCCATACACAGGATCACACAGTAGTGAAGACGTCGTCTGGGGAGTGTGTGACCCCCCGTGTGTCAGGAGGGCGGAGCAGGAC
This sequence comes from Ranitomeya variabilis, assembly GCF_051348905.1. NCBI lineage: Eukaryota > Metazoa > Chordata > Amphibia > Anura > Dendrobatidae > Ranitomeya > Ranitomeya variabilis. The sequence goes on from NC_135233.1 coordinate 20,115,064, forward strand.
CCCGAGTGACATCACCGAGCCTCCACCTCATTCACTGATACATGAGCAGAAGATCCTAGAACTGACCAATAGGATCACTGAGCTGCTGAGCGGAGAGGTGAGCGCTGCCGGGAATGCTGGGACATTATACAATAACGCCTGTCGGAGGGGTCTGCTAATGGCGGGTCATTGTGTGTGTCAGGTTCCTGTAAGGTGTCAGGACGTCACCGTCTATTTCTCTTTGGAGGAGTGGGAGTATATAGAAGGACACAAGGATCTGTACAAGGACGCCATGATGGAGGATCACCGGTCCATCACATCTCCGGGTAAGAGGATACCTTCCTGGGTTGTAGAGAACAGGTCTGAGAGTCGTCTAGATTCCCCATCATCTGCTCATCACATATAGACAATGTATTCAGTCACTGCGGTTATTTCCTATAGATGGATCCAGTCCGAGAAATCCCCCGGAGAGAAGTCCCAGTCCTCTATATTCCCAGGATCGGCCAGAGAAGGAGGAAGATGTCCCCCGGGATCATCAGGTAGATGAGATTTTTATAAATCTTCTATAGATTGATGTAATGAGGCTTCTAATAAACCATAGATTAGAACCTACGGGGATTCAGCGGGACGGTCCCAATTTGAGGCGTCAGTCCTGCCATCCTGACTTCTAATACTCGCCTCTCTCTGCTCCGTAGCTCCTCCTCGGGGACTGGGGCCACATGTGTCTGCACTGAAGTAAACTGAATTATAATATTTACTTCTTCTCAACGCACGCCTCCATGTTCGCAGGCATCAGCTCTAGCTATGAGGCACAGCCCATAATGATAAACATAGGATAATATGGTAATATTGAGATGTATTGCAGGCAGTGAACCCATACGTAGATTATACGTGTACATTTTATACAGCAGTGCATTTCTTTTCACTTGAATGCTGAGGTGAAGAAAAATCCAGATTTTTTTCTATCGCTTCATTGGGGACACAGGAGCCATGGGTGTATGCTGCTGCCACTAGGAGGTTGACACTATGCACAAAAAAAAGTTATCTCCTCCCCAGCAGTATATACCCACCGACTGGCAGGATTCAGAAGGTCATCAGTTGTAGCTTAGTGTCAGTAGGAGGTGGACACAGGGCTGCATTCTGCCCCGTTTCTACTTTAGGTTTTGTTGTTTTTTATTAAAGGGAACCTGTCACCCCGTTTTTTCAGTTTGAGATAAAAATACCGTTAAATATGGCCTGAGCTGTGCTTTACAATAGTGTATTTTTTGTCCCCTGATTCCCCACCTATGCTGCCGAAATACCTTACCAAAGTCGCCGTTTTCACATGTCAATCACGCTGGTCTGGTCAAAAGGGTGTGGTGAAATGGCTGTTTCTCCCCCACCTCTTGCTTATCTTCCCGGCGTTGGCGTAGTGTTTTGCGCATGCGCAACTGCCGAATGCACTGGTCAGCGGCAAAGAGCGCGATCTGCGCTATTCACCGGCTTTTCCGTGGAGATCGCGGTGGCCATTTTCCTGAAGCAGAGATGCGAACTCTGCTTCAGGAAAATGGCCGCCGCGATCTCCATCTGCGCACGCGCTGCATCCCGCGGTGATTTTCCTGAAGCCCCAGGCAGCAGAGCACTCCATCTGCGCACGCGCGGCCTCAGGAAGATGGCCACCGCCACGGAAAAGCTGGTGAATAGCGCAGATCGCGCTCTTTGTCTGCCGCTGCGCAGTGCATTCGGCAGTTGCGCATGCGCAAAACACTACGCCAACGCCGGGAAGATAAGCAAGAGGTGGGGGAGAAACAGCCATTTCACCATGCCCTTTTGACCAGACCAGCGTGATTGACATGCGAAAACGGCGACTTTGGTAAGGTATTTCGGCAGCATAGGTGGGGAATCAGGGGACAAAAAATACACTATTGTAAAGCACAGCTCAGGCCCTATTTAACGGTATTTTTTATCTCATACTGAAAAAACGGGGTGACAGGTTCCCTTTAATGATCTTTATTTTTCAGATACAGCCTGTGATTCTGGGCAACGGAGTGTAATTGATCACTCCGCTCTATCCCCTAAAGACCGGGAGCACAGTGTGTGATTGCGTCACTACTGTACCCTCTCATGTCTACCAGGCAGAAACCCATGTCCCCTAACACATCAAGAGTGTTTGGGGCATTCGCACAGAGGAAGATGCGGACTGGTCCTCGCCACTACACCCTAGCCCACTCGCTACAGAGCCAGAAGTGCAGGGTGGGAAGACGGTGTCGGTACCTTATAGCTGCCCGACATACAGCCCCGGGACCAGGTACCCTCCAACCGCCCGTTTTTCCAGGATGTCTGATGACCGTCTTCCTTATCGTGCTGCCAAGATGGATTCCGGGTTCTTCAGGACAGGTATCTCTCCCTATAAGTCCTGGGAAAACAGGAGGGGGGTCCCCTTAAACACAATAGTGATATGGTGTTTTTTACGTAAAATCATCATGCAGTTATAGAGCAACCGCGGCCCCTTACCACCCTGCTCTTCCGACGGACGGTTTTCTAAATTTAGTCCCTGGCTGGTTCTGGGGCCTGATTCTCGCCACCCTGCTTTCCTGATGGACGGTTTTCTAAATTTAGTCCCTGGCTGGTTCCGGGGCCTGCTCCAGGGGTCGGTACTCGCACTCATCATTAGTCTGCCAGTTTCTTGTACTGCAGTGTTTGGGCCAGACGCTCTGTCTAGACGCTGTCTAGACGTTACAAATTAATTCCCTCCAGCAGAGCTTCCACCTCCCCCTCCCAATCCTCCAGAGCTTGTGACTCAGCAGCTTAAACCACCTGTGTCTCGAATGTTATATATATTGTGGTATAGCGACCCCTGTGGCAGCTAGGGGGCGCTGTGTGTGTGCTCCTTGAGATATGCATTGAGGCATATATATGGTGTGCAAGGACCTGTGGTGATGTCACGCTCACCTGACTAGCCATGTGACAGGTACCTGGGTGTGGTTACACCTATGTAAAGGAGGTGTGTGGAGCACATGGTGGAATATGAGTGTTAGTGGGTAAGTGTCTGTCAGGGTGGACACACTTCCGTGTGTCTTGGCAGGACACTGCAAAGTGGCCTGTGTGCTGGACGGTCCCAGGTGGGGACAGACGTCCTGGAAGCACACAGTGACCATTCCAGGCTGGAGAGCCTGCGTGCTGGACATAGCACGGACGGTTGGTGTTGGAGGCTCCGGCGAGTGGAGTCGTCCTGGAAGCACCTGGAGACCGTAGACCTGGGAGGTCTGTGTTGAGGACCTGGGACTGACCTGAAGTCAGTGTGAGTGAGAAACGTCTGATGGATACCTCTGTGGAGGAGAGGGATCCGGGAAACCTGTGCGGCACCAACAGGTAACGGGAAGGAACCGTGTGACACTGACCGGGGTCAGAGTAAGAGACATTGTGTATGGGCACCTCGGAGGCCAAGGGGTGTCCAGGAACCCGTAAAGGTTGCCAACGGGTAACGGTCTGAAAACCGTGTATAATGCTGACCGGGGTAAGAGACGAACTGTGGTAAAGATGAATATATGCAGACTGTGTTCAAACTGTTACCAAGTTCCTGTGGATGTGGTTTACATTATGTGAAATAAACCGAAAAGACTGTGTTTTGATAGAAAACCGTGCCCGAGTGCCTGATTCTGCTGCCAAGCGAGTGTTCCCCAAGACACGTAGTAGGCGCTATGCTACAATATATATAAAAAAAGTTCAGGACTCCAGGACACACTTTTATTTTAGACATGGTGGCCCTTTGTCTATGTATCCAATATCTCATAGTCCTTCCCAATGTAGCTCCTGCAGTCTGTACATTTCTTCTCCAGCTTTTTCATCCTTGGGGAATTAGACTTTAGGTGCTATTGGGTTTGCAGCACTAGTGTTTGGTCCCCTACCCAGTGAGTCTGATGTACCTTTTAACACACACCTCATGGTCGATCACACCTGCAGTCCACATTTTCTGACCCCTATCTAGTGATTCAGATGTACAATCTACCACGTACCTAATGGTCTCGAATGCAGCAGTGGTCCATGTCTCATGTCCACTATCCAGTGAGTCAGACGTACCATTTAAAAGCACCATCTGATGACTCAGATGCACCACCTGCCACGTTCCTCATGATTGTTTTCAGCGGTGGTCCACGTTTCCTGCCCACTATCCAGTGAATCAGATGTATCATTTACCATGTATCTCATGGTAAGTGACAGCAGCGGCCAACGTTTCCTGCCCACCATCCAGTGATTCAGATGCACCACCTGTCACGTTCCTCATGGTCGTTTTCAGCGGTGGTCCACGTTTCCTGGTTACTATCCAGTGAGTCGGATGCACCATCTACCATATACCACATGGCCGATCGCAGCAGCAAATGTAAGATCTCTTTCTACTATCCAGTAAGTCAGTCACACCATCTATCATGTACCATATGACTGCTTGCAGCAGTTGTCCAAACGCTCTGCCCGCTATCCAGCAAGTCAGACTCACTATCTACCACATAACCCCACCTCGATTACGGTTACGACCCAGGGGTCTTGTCCTCCATCCAGTGAATACGATTTGCCAAGAATTATCCAACAGGTCAGGACCTCCTTCTACACTTAACCACATTGCTTTCCGCAATGCAGTCCAGCTGCGCTACCCATAACCAGTAGTTAGACCCAAAATGACTAACAGCAGCAGCGTTTCTAGTGCTCTGTCCACTATCCAGTGAGTCAGGTCCTACTTTTACAATTATCTTTATGGCTGATCCTTGTGCAGTCCAAGGGGTCTAGCGAGATCTCAGTTCTTTGTCTGTTTCCGCACTTCTTCTTTCTTATACATATTGGATATCACTTTGTTCTTATCAAGCCGCAGGCAAGAGCACGAGAGCCTCTTCAGCCTTGGATCTGATGTCCGAACATCACGTAAATGAGTCATCTTCTATGGCAAAGATTGTATCCTTTCTCAGCATTTAGAGTTGTACTCTTGTGTTTTTTCCCTCTCGGTGATTAAATTACAATTCTCGGGGCCAGCGCTGTCTCACCCGGACAGCCCATTCCAACTTACGGAATCCCTGGCTATGTCTGACCCTGCGAGTCACAGGGTCGAAACTCATTCCCTACTGGTCGCATCTGTGACTCTGTCTCCGCCTTTTCTATTTCCTGTGCCAGGCATTTGCTTGCACTCCTCCTTAGAGTAGTAAGATCTCTCTGTTTATACTGCCTTTTTTGGAATTTTCATACATCAAGGTAAGCAGTTACCCATGTAAGGATTTTTACCCACTTCCTTACCAAGATGGTCTGGTCTGAATCGATCAAGTGCTATCAAGATACCTCAAGTTATTAGTACTAATTTCCTTAAACTGGACCAGTCGTCCTCAAAGTGATTTACAGTCCACATCAGCATTGTCCCTTTTCGCCATTTACGTGTTTTTTTCCGGGTAATCAATATCCCAATAGTCTCTGGTCCAAAATATTGAATTTTCTGGGAATGCTGCTTGACACAGCACGATCAAGAGTTTTTTTTCTACCCAAGGAAAAAAAACCTTGATCCTATCACGTGGGACTCTCTCCCTCAGAGGCACATTTGCACGTTCGCTCCACTTCTGTGTGAGCGTCCTAGGTAGGATGGTTGCATCAATGGAAGCAGTTCCATTTGCCTACTTTCATATGTGTCCTTTTAAAAAAAAAACAAAAAAAACATTTCTGCCATCAAGATGAGACTGGTCGATTCACTCCCTCTATTGACTAATCACGCCCCTCACCGGATAAATAAGTCTCTAGACTGGTGGACTTAATCTCCTCTAGTCAATTGCAGAAAATCTTTCCCACACCATGTCGGAAGATCGCTACTACAGAAGGCAATCTTCTCAATTGGGGAGCAGCTTTTCAGAACTTAACAGTCCAGGACCGATGGACCATCCAGGAATCTTCTCTTCCCATCAACATCCTGGATTTTGGGTTCCTCCCTCTCGCTCTACTTTTCTTGCAAGACCCTATATTTCTCTACCATTCGTTTCGGGTCCAAACCGACAATGCCACAGCGGTGACAGAGATGAACCTTGAAGGAAGTACCTGAAGTTAAGCAGTATTGTCAGAAGTGCCGTGAATTCGGTTATGATCTTGGCATTTGCACATCCCAAGAGTGGAGATCTGGGCCGCCGATTTTCTTAGTCGAGAGGGTTCCGCTGCCAGTGAGTGGTCCCTGAACCATTCAGTCTCCCACAACATGTGGCTCCTTTGAGGGTTTCCCGACATCAACCTAATACAGTCCAGTCTAAGTCACAAGATTCTTCATGTGGTCTCCAGATCACACGTCACGCTAGCAATCGGCGCTGACACTTTGGTAATTCCTTGGCTTCACTTCTCCCTCCGGTACCTGTTGCCTCCCTTAACACTGATCTCATGGGTGGTCCAGAGAATCAAGATTGAGGGAGTGCCCATCATTCTCATCGCCCCAGAAGACTTGGGTATGTAGAAGTAATCAACTTTCTCACAGGCACTTCGTAGAGACTTCAGAATCTCCCAGATTTTTTCTCGCAGGGTTCCCTATTCCAGCAGAATTCTCAGTCGCTCTATTTAATAGCATGACTAAGACCATGTTTCTGAAATCAACCGAATTCTCCAATTGGGTTATCCAGACAATGTTCAGAGCTATGAAGCCTTCCTTTTCTCGCATTTCCCACCATTAGTGGAAAATCTTCTCCGCTGGTGTGTAACTAATCAGACCTTTCAAAGGGTCTTTCCTCTGTTTTCCATTTTGACCTTCTTACATTTGGGTCTGAGATCTGGCCTGTCCTTCAGATTTCTCAAGAGACAGGTGTCTGCCGTTTCCATCCGTTTTCGAAAGATTATAGCGTCTCGCCTGCAGATCAAGACCTTTCTGCAGGGAATCCGGCACGCTGTTCCCCCTACCGGCCTCCGATAACACCTTGGGATCTCAATTTAGCACTCAATGTCCTTCAAGAATCAACATTCAAACCTCTATGAGACATCTTTCACTCCTTTCCTGGAAGGTTGCCTTCCCAGTCTCCTTTTTTTCTATCAGATGAGTTTCCAAACTCACAGATCTCTTGTCGTTCCTCCTTATCTAGGGTGTCACCAGGACAAGGTAGTGTTATGTCCGATACCAACCTTTCTCCCTAAGGTGTTTTTTTGCATTTCTCCCCATCGAGGATACTGTTTTTTTTCTCTTTTCTTCCTTTTGTCCATTTTTGTTCCTTTTCTTCATCAACAGTGGTCTCTAAACAAAATGGACCTGGTAGAGTTCTCTGTATCTACCGTCCCAGGACAGCACTCATCAGATGCGCGGTTTCACTTCTTAATCCCAGAATGTACTCGTAAAGGTCTTGGCTGTTTCCAAGTCTATTGAGGCCTGCTGGGTTCGCTTTGCCATTCTGAAGCCTACTGACTAATGGACAGATCGCATCCATTTAAGGGCACCACACACTCCTCTCACTCAGTGGTGGCCTCCTCTGTCACCCACCACCAGGTGTTGGTCTCGTAGATTTGTTAGACTGGTACATGGTCTTCCTGTCATACCTTTGTCAAGTTCTACAAGGTTCACTTGTAGGCTTAAAGGGAAACTGTCACCCCCAAAATGGAAGATGAGCTAAGCCCACCGGCATCAGGGGCTTATCTACAGCATTCTGTAATGCATTCTGGAATGCTGTAGATAAGCCCCCGATGTATCCTGAAAGGTAAGAAAAAGAGGTTAGATTATATTCACCCAGGGGTGGTCCCGATTCTGTTCGGGTCCGATGGGAGTTGCGGTCCGGTCCGGGGCCTCCCATCTTCATAGGATGATGTCCTCTTCTTGTCTTCACGCTGCGGCTCTGGCTCAGGCGTACTTTATCTCCCTGTTGAGGGCAGCAGTGACCCGAGCTCTGATTTGAAGGTACTACCTTTACTCACCCTTGGGACTGCTTTTGGACGTCCCATGGTTTCCTGTGTCCCCAATGAAGCGATAGAGAAATGAAGATTTTGGGTACCTACCGTAAAACCTCTTTCTCTGAACCTTCATTTGGGGAAACAGCACCCTCCCTTGTTTATTGTTCTTTGTGGTTATCTTATGATAGTTGCATACCTGTTGCTTCTCCTACTGCTTTCTCACTAACTGGTGAGCTTCCTGCCAGTTGGTGGGTATATACTGCCGGTGAGTAGCTAACTTTTTTGTATAGTGTCAACCTTCTAGTGGCAGCAGCATACACCCATGGTTTCCTGTGTCCCCCTATGAAGGCTCAGAGAAAGAGATTTTACAGCAGGTACCCAAAATCTTCTTTTTTTTTGTTCCTATAAAACTACTAAAAATAATAAAAAGCAATTACAAAAAGTAATTTTCTCTTTTTTTCTTTAACTCTCCCCAGGTCTCAAACCCACAATCTTCAACATTACAGGCAGAAGCTAAAGCTGCTAAGCCCCAGGCTCTGGTAATGTCTCTGGGAGAATGTTGTGTTCTTGTTCTGTATTTCAGGCTCTGACTCCACAGGCAGATTACATAGAGATACATCTGCACATAGGTGTGAATTTCTATTTCTCTGTATTCCAGAGGGAGAATAAGAGAGATTTTTTTTCTTCCTATAAAATTGCTAAAAATTAATGAAAAACAATTACAATAATGTCAGTTTTAACTTTCTAACTTTTAAAAAACAAAACAAAAAAAAACATTACAAATCAACAAATAACAGACTTATTTGTTGTGCCTGTAATCGTAACAACCCGCACAACACAATGATCAGATTATTTATGGGGATTGGTAAACGGCATGATCCATACATGGGTTTTATGGGTTTAATAGAGAAAAAAATATTTAAAAATGTAACGCTGAGGCCGTGTTCACATGTAACGTAAATGTTTTGGGTTTTTTAAGGTGTCCTCACCACACGACGCAATATCAATCTTCTCTTATTATTGAATGTTTGCTGCGTATCTTTTATGCGTGTTCCCCCTTATTTTATACATTTTTGGGACAGAAGTGAAGCCACATTTTTAATGATTTTTTTTTAATAATACAGTAAAGATTTGATTCTTCTGCACTTAAAAATGCAGCGGCTTTTTTTCTCTTGTGTTTTTTTTTCAAGCTCCACATAGAAGACTATAGAGAAAAAAATGCACCAAAACACGCACCGACGGGGGAGATTTCATGGACTTGCATCCACTTTGCTTAGACATCTAGGCTGTGTTCACATGTAGTGTATATGCTGTGCTTTTTTCAGATTTTTTTTTTTTTTTGCACCGAAATTTAGCAGTTTATTTCTCCATGCAAAGTGGATGTGATGTCATGAAAGCTGCGCCCCCTTTTTTTTCTCTCATCTTTTATGTGGAGCCTAAAAAAAAGACATGTATAAAACTGCAGTTACATCTTTAAGTGCAGAATCAAAACTTTTCTTTAGTATAAAACACATTAAAAAATGCGGCTTCGCATCTGCAAAAAAATTCAGAAATAACCTGAGAAGATTGCTATTGGGTAGCATGGTGTGGGTCCTGCAGAAAACAAAAGGACAGTTTTCTCCAATAACCCCCCACATGACAGCACCACAGGAGGATGTCACCCCACCCTAACATGTGGGGCGCTAGGTGCCTCTGCTACAGGATTTCCACCTTGTTCCCGTGCTATGGCGCATGACGTCGGATGCCGGGCACCTATTTATGATGTCACTTCTGGTTTGCGTTGGAACACAGCGGCCTGATTCAGAGAGTTTTTCTGCAGGGATGACTACCGGTGATTGAAGGGTCCTCTAACCCCTTGCCACACAGCTGGACATTGGGGGGGAGAAGTCCCTCTAATAAGAGGAAGGCGCTGGGTCCAGTCACCTATATAAAAGCCCCGGACAGAAAATACCCTAAGGTAGGACCAGTCTTGTTATGATTTCATGGAGGGTTTAAGTTCTTCCCGCTCTCGTCTCCAGAGCCCAGCGCTGTTCCAGTCCCAGTAAGTTTCCTGGCATTGGGGGTCTTTCTCTGTGGTTCAGGTTATTGTGTGTGCTACCATTATTTTCGTTCTCCCCTCTCTTTTAGAAGAAACTAAAACATCAAGCCACAAATGTGCAGTGTATGCAAAAAAAACCCTATCATCCTCTCATCAAAAACCTCTATGCCAGAAATGCACTGAAAAAATTGTTAAGGATGAACAGCCTTCCTTAATGGAGGAGATCAATGGGATAGTTCACCAGGAAATCCAATCTTCCCTGGCCTCTTTCTCCCAACCCACTCTCAGTATCCCTCCAGGGGCTAAGAAAAGAAAGATTAGCCAGGAAAAAGATATGGACTCAGAATCTTAAAAAGAGATGTCCATACTGGAAGAACTTCTTGAAAAGGGTGAACTAAGCCCAGCCCCAGAAGTTGTCCAGGATAATAAAAAATATTATTTTTCCTCTGAGGATATGGAGGAATTTGGAGACTATGGAGGAAGAGAAGAATACCTAAAGAGTTCAAGAAGAGTTTTTGGTGGCCTCCAGTCAAAAGAGATGGTATTTGCCATACACAGAAACATCCAGGACTTAATCTTGGATGAATTGTAATCCCCCTGAAAAGAGCCTGAGTATTCTCGTCGAACTAAGAGACAGGTTCCCAGTGGATGAGGAAACTACAAGATGTTGGTTTAAAAAACCGAAGATTGACAATTGGGTAGCAAGAGTGGCTAACAAGACAACCTTGGCTTTCGAAGATTCCTCTCAGCTGAGGGATCCTCTTGAGTGCAAGGTGGACAGCCTTTTAAGGAAATCCTGGGAGACTTCAGCAGCCCTGCTAAAGACAAATGTCGTCTCCACGTGTGTTGCATGATCAATGTCTCGGTGGCTTGATCAGTTAGAAGAACACCTTACTATGCTCCCAAAGAGGATATTCTAGCATCCTTACCTTTCCTCCAGAAAGCCATGGCTTTTCTGGCCGAATCAGTAAGGGTGGCAGCAATTTTGTCAGTTCTATCAAATTCTATAACACGTGCACTCTGGTTGAAATCATGGAGCCATGATGTAAATTTAAAGCTCTGTTCTATTCCCTTTAAGAGAGAATACATGTTTTGACCGGCGCTCGATGACCTATTAGAGAAGACCTCATACAAGACAAAATCTCTGTCCAAGCCAAAAAGCTTCAGAAAGAGATCTTTTCGACTTTCTCAGGAACAACCACCTCAGCACAGAGAGACAGGAAAATCAGGCCGGTGGAGTTATCCAAAAACAGTGCAGGGCAGAAATACATTTCTCTTCCAAGGTCGCCAGGACTGTAGGAGGTCTCATTTCAATATTACTCCCCCATTGGCGCAAATTTTGCGCAAACCCATGGACCCTGAAATCGGTCCAGGTGGGAGTAAAAATAGAATTCTCTTCCTATCCTCCACAGAGGGTGAAGATAACCCATCTCTCTTCTCCAAAGCTTTCAAATGCCCTGATGTCCAGTCTAAAGGGTTGTGTAATCTCCCCAGCTCCAGAAGCAGAGAGAGGCAGGGGACACTACTCCCAACTTTTCCTTATAAAGAAACTAAACGGTGTCCACAGGATTATAATAAACTTGAAACCTCTGAACCAGCGCATCGTATACAGGAGGATCAAGATGGAGTCCATCAGGTTGACAGTACCCCTGATAGGACAAGACTTCGTCATGACAACTATCGATTTACAGGATGCGTATTATGTTCCCATTCATCCAACCTATCGGAAATTCTTAAGGTTCGCGGTTGCCTGAGGAAGACAAGTAGTGCATTACCAATTCCCTGTTCTACCATTCGGAAGATCATCAGCACCGCAAATCTTCACAAAGTTTATGGCAGAAGTCATGGCTTCCATAAGGAGTGAAAATATTTATATAATCCCATATCTCAACAATTTGCTGCTTGTGGCCTCACCTGCTATTACTTCAAGAACATCTATAAACAAAGACCCAGATTCCAACATCTCTGGGATGGCTGGTGAACCATCAAAAATCAGATATGGTTTCCGCCACGGCAAAGACGTTCCTAGGTTTTCTACTAGATTCTCACAGACAAACATTCTTCTTCCTTATAGAAAAACAGATCCAACTAAGATCCAGGATAGCCTTCCTACGAAGCCCAAAATTGGTGTCTGTAAGGTTCGTGATGTCAATCCTCAGCTCCATGACGTCAGATCTATATTCTACCCGAAGAGAAGCTGGTTTGGCACCTTGAGCAACCTTTAATATAGAAGGTCCCCTGATTCTCCCACCAATCAGAAACCTCCTTCACCACCCAGATCCAGGAAACCTTTGTCTGACCTCTTGGCTTCTGAATTCATAATTTTGAAAATTAAAAGCCCCTCAGACAGAGTCATTTGGACCCTCCAGAAGAGCAGAAAGCCGGTGACAAATGCCATATATCATAAAATATGGAAAACCTTTGTGCCATGGTGTGTGCCTACTTCTCCAGGCCCCTGCCAATCGGACATCCCTCAGATCATAGACTTCCTGAAAAAAGGCCTGAAAAAGGGCCTCAAACCTAGCAACCTCAAAATTCAGTTCGCAGCCGTAAGTTCATATTTTGACCAGAGCCTGGTTGACCATCGTTGGGTGAAGAGGTTCATAGATGCAGCTTCTCGTCTTCGTCCTAGATTGATTTACCTAGTCCCCTCCTAGGAACTTAATATTATGCTTAACAGTCTCACGCTACCACCATTTGAACCCTTATCTTCGATAGAACTGGACAAACTGTCTTGGAAGATAGCCTTTCTGGTAGCGATCACTACAGACAGAAGAGTGAGTGAACTTCATGCCCTCTCAATCAATGAACTATATTTGAGAGTTCTAGAGGACAGACTTGTTCTTTGTCTTGACCCATCCTTCCTGCCCAAGGTGGTGTCAGAGTTCCACAGGTCACAGGAGATAATTCTTCCCTCCTTCTGCCAGGACCCAGCAAATAAGAGGGAGGAAAAGTTCCATTCTCTGAGATGTACGAAGAGTGGTCCTTCATTAACTCCAAAAGACGCAACCGTGGAGATAAGTCCAGAATCTCTTTGTCCAGCTATATGGCCAGAACAAAGGAAAGAAAACATCAAAAAACACTATTGCCAACTGGATTAAAAAAAACAAATTATTGAAGCATATCAGGACCAGAACCTGTCGCCTCCAGAAAAACTTACGGCTCACTCCACTAGAGAAATGTGGGCCATCGAGCAGATCAGCACAGCTGCTACCTGGTCCATACCTTCTCCAAACATTATAGGCTAAACCTAATGTCCATTAAAGATTTGGCCTTTGGGAGAAAGGTTCTCCAGGCTTTGTCCCTCCCTAACATTAGTCTTTGGCATTCCTCCTGTGATGCTGTTGTGAAGGATAATTGAAGAAAATAGAAATAGACATACTGGTAATTTGGTTTCTAATAACCATCCACGACAACACGGGTAATTCCCTCCCGTTGCTCAATTATTTCTTGTTTTAATTTGAATTGGTTGATAATAAATATATTTTTAACAAACTGAACAATGAAGAAAAAAAGAAAAAGTGCGCACAATCAGCCAATACACCTGTTACACCTCCCCGAGCTAAAAAGCGAACTCCAGCCACTCTGGACTACGGGTGCTCATTCCAGAAAACCAACTGTTGCAAATGACGATGCATGAAGAAACAGAAGAGCACTCACCGTCCATGCAAAAGGTCCGTTCTTTATTGATTTATGGCTTCAGAATAAAATAGCAGAGCATGGCAGGGAGAGACAGTGGAGAAGGACGACAGCCGTTTCGCACTCCTGTGCTTCTACGTACCCGTAGAAGCACAGGAGTGCGAAACGGCCGTCGTCCTTCTCCACTGTCTCTCCCTGCCATGCTCTGCTATTTTATTATGAAGCCATAAATTAATAAAGAACGGACCTTTTGCATGGACGGTGAGTGCTCTTCTGTTTCTTTATGTTTCATCAAATATATTTTTAAGCATTCACACTCTTATAGTCCTTTAGAATAACACTGGAGAGAGAATGTGAGACAGGCTGTTTGACTTCTTTGTGTTTCCTGTCCTTATTGGGGTGTGGTGACATCCTCCAGTGGTGCTGTAGTGGAGGGTTATTAGAAACCAATTTACCGGTAAGTCTAATTCTATTTTTATGCTATGTGTGAACACTGCCTACAGACTCAAAAAGGCCATAAAGTTGCATAAGGATGAGAAAAATCTGGAGGCTCCGACTGTGAATGAATGAACAAAAAATAAATCCACAGGTCCCAACTAGAGATGAGCAGGACGTACAGGTGACATCACACTAGCCCTGGGTGATCAAACACCGGATGTTTAGAGATTAGGCTACTTTCACACTAGCATCGTGCACTGCACATCGCAATGCAACGTAACGACGCTAGCGTTGAAAGCGGCGCACAACGGGGGCAGCGGATGCTGTTTTTCAGCGCATCCGCTGCCCCATTGTGAGGTGCGGGGAGGAGGGGGCGGAGTTCCGGCCGCGCATGCGCGGTCGGAAATGCTGCAGACGACGCACCAAAAAACGTTACAAGCAACGTTTTTGGGTGACGACGCAACCGTCGCACGACGGTTGCGACGTGTGTCAATGCGTCGCTAATGCAAGTCTATGGAGAAAAAACGCATCCTGCAAGCACTTTTGCAGGATGCGTTTTTTCTACAAAACGACGCATAGCGATGTGCAGTGCACGACGCTAGTGTGAATGTAGCCAAAGTGGGACTGCCATCCAGCCCCCCAGTACCACTGGCCTGGACACTGGACCAGAGACCGTTAATTGGTCCCCTTACCTCTAGTCCCAACTGTCCTAGATACAGTGGATTGTCCTGGGCCTGCAGTCTTGGGCGTCTCATTGTCTCTCACTGCCACCGCCCCTGTGGTAAATGGCCATGGATTGGGGTGTGGTCAGGGCGTGGCCAAAATTTGCCGCAGCGAGCTACGCGCACTGAATAATTTGTCCCTCTTTCTGTTCTTCAAAAGTTGAGAGGTATGAAAAAACTTCTACTTCTCTGCCAGCAGTGGAGTATACACTGGGCAGTCCTTCCATTAAAACCGCCTGTCAGACAATGTATAGTTGTCCCTCACTCTGTCCCATGAAGGCTTAGACTCTACAAGTCCCGTGGAGGTGTGCGGTGGTAACAAGATGTTAGCAGCAGATCATTCTGTCTACGAGGCAGACATCATCAAATTGTACAGAGATATACAGTATATGCAAAAGGTTTTGGGAGCAGCTTTTCACAATAAGGCCTATACAAAGATCAAGGCCAGTGGTGGACACAGACGGAAGTGGCGGACACAGACGGAAGTGGCGGACACAGACGGAAGTGGCGGACACAGACGGAAGTGGTGGACACAGACGGAAGTGGGCCCCTGTGTAAGAACATTATACGGCCACTCTGTGTGTCTGTGACAGGACCTACTAGCTGATTTGAAGATGAAAGTGGGCCCCCTTACCCCTCGGGCCCCTGTATGGCTGCACTCATCACACCAAGGCTGAGTGATCTGTCTCCTTTTAGGGCTGATTGTTTCAAGCCTGGTTATAAGCTAAACCCAGGCTCCTATTTTTTTCCTTTTTCTTATGTCTATAACATTGGATTCTTGCAGGAAAGTTCTGATGGAGCAACGAGTGAACCTGAAAAAAACCCATCATCAGCGTCAGTGACCGGTAAGAGTCGCTCATAAATCTTGTTCTACGGTAAAGTTACTTTCACTGATCCATATCCTTGTTATCTCTCCGTTGACATCACCGTATAAACGCTTTTTTTTTGCGAGCCAAGTTGTACTTCTGAATGACAAGATTCATTTTATCACTTACTGTACTGGAAAATGGGGGAAAAAATTCCAAGAGCGATGACATGGCCATTGTGGTTTAGGTTCTGTTTCTATGGTGTTCATTGTGTGCTATCAATGACCATGGACCATTATTCTCCAGGCCAGTGTGGTTACGGCAATTCCAAACTTTTATATATCTTATTTATTAGGTGGTGATTTGGGGAAAAAAGTAGTTTTGTGACTGTCCCCCCTGTGGGATTGCTACTCATTTGGTGCGTCGTGAGGCAACACAGGAAGCGTTTGTGAGGAGCATCTTGAGGTTTTGTGTTTTTTTTTTTCACACTGAGCCGACATCTTCATTGGTAATATTTTGGGGGTACACATGACGACTTGATAGTTTGGGGAGGCACAGTGACTAAAACACAGGTTCTGATGCTTACTGTATGGGTAAATAATTGTATATTGTGATCAGACTTTTATGGACTCGGTGACACCAAATACATTCATTTTTTATTTTAAAAACTAATTTTCCCAGAATTATTTTTTTTTTTTATGTAGAGATTGCATATATAATTTACAATTCTTAATTTATATCATGATTACAAACTATTTATATTTTGTTTTATTGTGTCCGGGTTTTGATACTCGCCTGTATGGGGGACGTGTCATTTCATTAAATCACGGCTGTTTTATATACTTCCTTGTATGATAGCCTATGGAAGAAATCAGATCAGTTTTGAAACGCTCATCGCAACGTTTTTGTTCTAATTATTTGCCTCGCAATGGAAATTTATTAAAAATGTCCACTTTCCATATCCCTTTCCTGCCCCTAAGAGGCTTGCAAAGCAGCTGCTAACCATTGAGGAGCGCCATCTCTAAAGGGAGCTGTAGATAAACCCCAGTCCCACAAACCACTGCCAAAGGAGAGCATAATTGTGTAAAAATTGCTAACATTTCCTGTTGCTTCAAACTGCCTAGCAGCTATCCTCCTTCCTTCATGAATTTGCCGCCAATCAGAGCCAAAAATGTAATTGCGGCCAGACATCCTTGCTAGTTAGTGCTCCTTACTGCCATTTTGCAGCCATCCTCGGAGCTTGATCATGTGGCTCCAAGCACCCAGCACCCAATTAGACAGAATTAAATGTTTGACTTCACGTTATGATAACTATCAATCTGCTCAGGTAGGTTGTCATTGTGTTGTTGATGTGCCGCAGTTGTATCTGAACCTTGTGTTCAGACCCTTTGTGCTGCTTGATAGGAGTATGGAGTGTTACACATCTGTCCTGGGTCTGGTCTCTGCTCCTTCCATCCGGTCTGATAAACTTTCTTGTGCTTTACAAATAGACCAGTGTGCTCCCATGTGTTTAGCTTTAAAGGCCTCAATAAGACGTACCTACCAAGACACACACCTTTGTCTTGGTATTAAGACTTTTAGTTTGCCTGTGCACAGCTCCCGGGGCATCTCTTTGCTGCCTGCGACTCGCACTACCCCAGCTACCTGTTGGTCTGCAGTTTTCAGTACCTCTGCAACCTGGTTGCAGCTTCCAGGTCATCTCCTGGCTGCCTGCGGCTCTCACTACCCCAGATACCTGTTTGCCTGCATCTTTCAGTACCTCTGCAATCTGGCTGTAGTCTCCAGGACATCTCCTGCCTACCTGCGGCTCACACTAACCCAGTTACCTGTCTGCAGCTTTCAGTACCTCTGCAACCTGTCTGCAGTCTCCAGGATGTCAACCAGCTGCTTGTGGCTTCCAGTACTTCAGTTACCTGTTTCCCTGCAGCTTTTAGTACCTCTGCTGCATGTGTTTTGTCTCCAGGACGTCTCCTCGCTGCATGTAGCTTCCAGTACCTCTTTCACCTGTTTGCGGTTTCCAGAACCTACCTGTATTCTCCAGAACCTCTGGTATTTGTTCCTGGTCTTCCAGGACTTCTGTGTTGTGAATTCCGCTCTTGGGCTCCCTCTGGTGGTTTTGAGTGGTATGGCTGCTTCTTGGATTTAGCATCAGCAGCTGCTTCCACTGATCGTCTTTCTGGCTCAGCTATTTTAGTCTGGCCTTATCCCTCAATCAATGCCAGTTGTCAATTGTTCCTGCTTGGAGTCATGGCTCTTTTGGATTTCCCTGACACTCTGACCTGTTCAGCAAAGATAAGTTTTTGCTTGTCCTTTTGCAGTCCTCTTGTTGTGGACTTTATTGTTCAGCACATTCTATGTTTTGCTCATTTGTCCAGCTTATCAGTATGGATCTATTCAGCTAAGCTGGAAGCTCTGGGCAGCAGATTTTGCCCTCCACACCTTTAGTCAGGTGTGGAGATTTTTGCATTTCTCTGCGGTGGACTTTTTCTAGTTTTTATTACTGACCGCACAGTGTTCTTTCCTGTACTGTCTATCTAGCTAGAAGTGGCCTCCTTTGCTAAATCCTGTTTCATTCTACGTGTGTCATTTCCTTCTCCACTCACAGTCATTATTTGTGGGGGGCTATCTGTCCTTTGGGGATTTTCTCTGAGGCAAGATAGCTTTCCTGTTTCTACCTTTAGGGGTAACTAGTTCTCCGGCTGTGACGAGGTGTCCAGGGAGTGACAGGAACATCCCACGGTTACTGCTAGTGTTGTGTTAAGATCAGGAACTGCGGTCAGTATAGTTACCACCTGCTCAGAGCTAGTCGCATGTCGCTCCTAAATTACCAGTCCCTAACACTTCTGCTACCTGTCTGTGGTCTTCAGGATGTTATCTGTCTGCCTGCGGCTTCCAAATACCTCTGCTATCGGTTTCATGTCTGTGGTCTTCAGCCCCTCTGCGATCTGTATCCTGCGTGCCTCTGCTGTCTACTGCACTGACACCTGTGGACTGTGTGCCCACCCAGACCTTGGGCTTAGAGGATCTACCTCATCTAATGAGCCTTAATGTGGAGGAACCAACACACGGTGGACTTAGACCTCATGGAAGCACCCTACAAATGAGCGCCTTCTTGCTGCACTATCTTCAACATGATGCCCATTTTCTTAGGGTTAGAAACAGTGCTGACTACTGGGATGCCACTCTTTTAAATCCATGGTACAAGAGTAAATTTTGCCCGAAGGTTCCCCCCCGGAAAGGGACTCACGCATGCTGGAGTATTGAAACACGCTTGTAGACCATCTTAAGAGTAGTTTTCACCAAGAAAGCAGTGAGGCACAGTGTGCATCTCAGTTCTATACCTCCAATTCTGGGAACGTCAAGGCGTCACCACAAAATATTAGCAGCAGCAGTGTAAGTGGCATAAGCAATTTCTTTGCGTCATTTCACACATTTTTTAGACCTGACCGTGCACAAGCAGAACTGTGTACAAGTCTGACACTTGACGCTTTGTCAATGACTGGAGAGGATGGTGCAGGAGTATCTCAAGCTCAATATCAATGCCATCAGGGAGACATTGGACCCTTGCTTGTGGTCTTCAAAAATGGAAGATTGGCCTTAGCTCGTCTGTCACACCTTGGAGGTTTTGTCATGCCCGGCAGCCAGCTTACTCTCTCAGAATATGTGTTCAGCTCTGCTGGTGGTGGTATCCTGACAGATAAGTGCATCTGGCTGTCCCCTGAAAGTGTAGACCACCTAACTTTCATCAAAATGAAGACGTCCTGGATCTCCAATGACTTTTGCACCCCAGTTGCAGACTAGGCGATGGTGTTGTTTTTATTGTCATGCATTGATTTTGCGTTATTGCAGTCTGTGCCATCATTGTTGTGGCTTTTGTGCCTGCTGTTGCTACTGCTGCTGATGTTATAAACTATTTTTGAAATGTGGAGACTCCAAGTTGTGTCTCCATCTGGTGGGTGGCCTGTAATGGAAGGTGTGTCAGTGGCCTATTATACTGTTTCTAATCTGTGGAAATTGATGCCACTTTAGTGGTGTGTGACAATAATTTTGGGAAATGTTTGTGCTCCAAGTTGGGTCTCCTTCATGTGTGTTACCCGTAGCAGTATGGCTCCCAGACTGGAAGGCCTGCACTTACTTTCACTCAACTACCAGTGTTACCATCCTTACATTTTTCTATCAATAGTACTCTATGAAACTGATACTTGTGCCATCTGCGTGTGGCTGGGAAAAAAAATTGAGTTGCTGCATGACGTATCAAGTGTCCCAGAAAAGGAGGCTTACACCACTCCCTTAACCAACAGGTCTTAATTGAAACTTAAATTCAAAGCTGTAATTGCTGGGCCAGACCCTGATACCTCATGCATGGCCCATGGCTGACTGCTTATGTGTCATTAGAAAAGGCTCTACTATGGGTCAATTGATCAGTCAGCTACCCGTGTTACTTTCTTCCATTTTTTTACCAATAGTACTCTGGGAAACTAATGTTTGTGCCACATGAATGTGGCTGGGAAAAAAAAACAATTGAGCTGTTGCATGAGGTATCAGGGCTCCCAGCAAAGAAGGCTTACACTGATCCTTTAGCCACCAGGTCTTAACCCCCGGAGCTTTTTTCCGTTTAGCATTTTCGTTTTTCGCTCCCCTCCTTCCCACAGCCATAACTTTTTATTTTTACATCAATATGACCATGTGAGGGCTTGTTTTTTGCTGGACGAGTTGTACTTTTAAACGTCACCATTGGCTTTACCATGTCATGTACTAGAAAACAGGAAAAAATTCCAAGTGCAGTGAAATTGCAAAAAAAAGTGCAATCCCACACTTGTTTTTTGTTTGGCTTTTTTGCTAGGTTCACTAAATGCTAAAACTGACCTGCCATTATGATTCTCCAGGTGATTACAAGTTCATAGACACCAAACATGTCAAAGTTCTTTTTTATCTAAGTGGTGAAAAAAATTCCAAAATTTGCTAAAAAAAATAAATAAAAAAAAATTGCTCAATTTTCCGAGACCCATAGCATCTCCATTTTTGGGGATCTCAGGTCAGGTGAGGGCTTATTTTTTTGCGTGTTGAGCTGACATTTTTAATGATACCATTTTGGTGCAGATATGTTCTTTTGATCGCCCGTTATTGCATTTTAATGCAATGTCGCGGCAACAAAAAAACCGTAATTCTGGCGTTTTGAATTTTTTTCTTGCGACGCCATTTAGCGATCAGGTTAATTCTTTTTTATTGATAGATTGGGCGATTCTGAACGCGGCGATACCAAATATGTGTAGGTTTGATTTTTCTATTGTTTTATTTTGAATGGGGCGAAACGGGGTGATTTAAACTTTTTTTATTTTTTTCATATATATTTTTTTTGTAACTTTTGCCATGCTTCAATAGCCTCCATGAGAGACTAGAAGCTGGCATAGCCTGATCGGCTCTGCTACATAGAGGCGATGCTCACATCGCTCCTATGTAGCAAATATACTGCATTGCTATGAGCGCCGGCCTCAGGGTGGCGTTCAGCAATCTGGCATCAACAACTATAAAGGTCTTCAGAAGACCTCTGGTTGTTATACCAACGCACCGATGACCCCTGTTGTGAACTCTGTTTTGGGCTCCCTCTTGTGGTCACAACTGGTACTGTGTGAGTGCTGTCTTTGGGCTCCCTCTGGTGGTTCTTTGTGTCAGTCTGCAGGTCTGAGGCTGATCAGCTGTCTCGTTATCTGTTAGCTGGTTCCTATTTAGTTCACCTGGACTCTCAGTTGTTGCCTGCTGTCAATGTGTTTAGTGCTATTTTGGAGCTCTCCTGCAGTCCTTCGTTATCAGTCTCTTCAAGAGAAGCTAAGTTTTGCTTGGTTCATTTTTTGACCATCAGTGGTCATATGTTTCTTGGTTTATTTATGTTTCTTGTCCAGCTTGCTAAATATGTGATTTCCTTGCTTTCTGGTAGCTCTAGGGGGCTGAGTTTCTCCCCTCACACCGTTAGTTGGTGTGAGGGTTCTTGTATTCTCAGCGTGGATATTTTGCATAGGGTTTTTTACTGACCGCACAGTTCCCTATCTGTCTTCTGCTTTCTAGTATTAGCGGGCCTCATTTGCTGAATCTGTTTTCATTTCTACGTTTGTGTTTTCCCCTTACCTCACCGTTATTATTTGTTGGGGGCTTCCTATATCTTTGGGGTGATTTCTCTTGAGGCAAGTGAGGTCTTACTTTCCCTCCAGGAGTAGATAGTTTCTCAGGTTGCGTCGAGATGTCCAGGATTTTAGGCACGTTCGCCGGCTGCCTTTAGTGTGTTGGTTAGGATCAGGTTTGCGGTCAGTCCAGTTACCACCTCCCTAGAGCTCGTTTCTATGTTCATATACTTAGCTAGTCCGTTTTGTGATCCTCAGCCACTAGGATCATAACAGACCCCCGATCACGTGACGGCCCAATGGCCGGAAGTGCTTGATAAATGCCGCTGGCAGCGTTTGACAGCGGCATTTAACTAGTTAGTAGCGGCGGGTGGATCGCGATTCCATCTGCCGCTATTGCTGGCACATGTCAGCTGTATAAAACAGCTGACATGTCCCGGCTTTGATGCGGGCTCACATCAAAGCAGGGGATCTGCCATCGGAAGTACTATTCCGTCCGATGGCAGAAAGGGGTTAAATGAAACTTCAATTCAAAGCTCTTAATGGTGGCCCAGACCCTGATACCTCATGCATGACCCATGGCTGATTAGCAAATTTCTACTGCTGGTCAATTGATGCCACATTTCATGGTGTCCGTCCTTTATTATAGCTGTTTGGGAAGCTTTTTGTCACCCCTTAAGGTGTTGTGTATACATTTGGTTTGGCCTTCCATTGAATCTAATGGGGTTTGGGTACATTCAGCGAACCGAACCTTGGAAGGTTCTCTCATCTCTATTCCCCATATTCCCTGCCCACAAAGACTTTCCCCCTCAGCTTCATTGCATCGGAATACATCTTCCATCTGGCTCAGTGCTGTCTCCTCTTGTCTTGCAGATGCAGATGGTGTCTCAACACTCGATGTAAATATCGAGATCAAGGAGGAACCTGAATCGGAAGAGTGGACCACGATCATAATTACAGGTAAATTGAGTCTCACCTGCCCTCCTTTTTATGTTAAAACCTATTAATGCCATATTCACTCCTTACAGTCAGCCAGCACCCTTCATGGCTCCTTGCTTACAAATCTCTAGTCATTTGTCATTTTTTTTCTCGCCACAGTCCCCCCCAACTCTTTTTCTTTTTGTCTTATTGTGCCATTAGACTACATGATTGCTGTCCATAAAATACTCCTGATCAGCTACATAGAAACCCATGAATGGTCATTTAACTGCCTGTTTAGACAGTGTGTCGCACTGGTATGTACACAGGACGATCGTTGAAATGATTGTTCTGTTTGCGTAGACTGCCGCTGTTTACACAGGACGACCTGCTGCCGAGAGTAATGATGATGTTCCCAGGAGCACTCGTAGATTTCCCATCATCTGCTCATCACATATAGAAAATGTATTCAGTCACTGCGGTTATTTCCTATAGATGAATCCTGCCCGATAAATCCCTCGGAGAGAAGTCCCAGTCCTCCGTATTCCCCGGAGCGGCCAGAAAAGGAGGAAAATGTCCCCCGGGATCATAAGGTATATGGGATGAGATTTCTACAAATCCTCTACAGATTGATGTAATGAGGCTTCTAATAAATCATAGATCCCAACCGTCCCGGATTCAGCTGGACTCTCCCGATTTGAGGGCTCAGTCCCGCCATCCCGGAACGTCAGGGCTTGTTCCAGCTTGTAATATTGCCTTCTTTCCAACATCTTCATCTCCCCGTAGCTCCGCTTCCTGAGGGGACGGGGCCGCATATGTCTGTGCATAAATTAAATTATAATACATCAGATCTAGTTATGAGGCACAGTCCATAATGATAAATATAGGAGAATTTGGTAATCTTGAGATGTATTGAGCCCAGAAGCAGATTATACATGTACGTTTTATACAGCAGTCTATTTCTTCTTACTTGTATACTGAGGTAAAGAGAAAGCCACATTTTTTTCTTCCTATAAAACTACTAAAAGTAACAAAAATCAATTACAAAAAAGTCATTTTTATTTATTTTTTGTCAACATTACAGTCAGAAGCTTAAACTGCTGAGCCACAGGTTCTGGTGATGACACTGGTAGAATTGTGTGCACTTCGTCTGTATTGCAGGCTCTGACTCCGCAGGCAGATTACATAGAGAAACATCTGTACATAGAAGTGTATTTTTATGTCTCTGTATTCTAAACAGAAAGTAAAAGAGATTTTTTTTCTTCCTATAAAATTACTAAAAATGATGAAAAAACAATTACAATAATTTAATAATAATATATTATTATATACGGTAACTATAATAATATATAATTTTTCTGCACTTTTTTTAAAAATAATAAACATCACAATCATTTTTTATAGGTTTAATAGAGAAAAAATAATAAAAATGTAATGCTGAGGCCGTGCTCACATGTAAATGTGTTTATTTCCTACCTTTTTTCCCTGCAGGTGTCCTCACCATACGATGCAATAACAATCTTCTCAGATTATTGCTTGTTTGCTGCATTTCTTTTATACCCTTTCCGCTTATTTGATGCATTTTTCGTGCTTTTTTAATAATACAGAAAAGCTTTGATTCTGCACTTCAGCTGCTTTTTACTTCCCTTAGGTGGTTTTCCCAAGCTCCACATAGAAGCCTATGGAGGAAAAAAGCACCAAGACCACAGAATTCAGCAGCGTTTTTAATGCACCAAAGATGGAGTTTTATTGAAATCCTGCAAATGCTGCAGTTTTTTTATGCGCTTTTTGCACAGAAATTCTGCTGTGCTTAACAGTCCAAGCAAAGTGGATGTGATTTCATGAAAACTGCGGCCCCTGTGGTCTAAAGACGCTGCTGAACTGTGCCGTTTTGGAGCTTTTTTTTTTTTTTTTCTGGAGGCTTCTTAAAAACACCACATTTAAAAAACTGCAGTTACTTTAAGTGCAAAATCAAAACTTTTCTGTACAATAAAAAAGACATTAAAACCGCAACTTCACATCAGCACCAGAAACACATCAAATAAGGGGGAAAAGGCATAAAAAGTGCATCAATAACCAGAGAAGATTGTTATTGTGTAGTTTGGTACAGATCCTGCAGAAAACAAAAACCCAGTATTTATGCTACGTGTGAACACGGCCTTACAGACACCGAAAAGCCAGATGTCGTATAGTGAAGCTACATAGAGATGAGAAAGGTCTGGCGGCTCCGACTGTGAATGAAAGAACAAAAATAATCCACAGGTCCCAACTAGAGATGAGCAGGACGCACAGATGTCGCACCGGCCCTGGTGATGAAATGCAGGATGGTGAGAGATTTACGGCCTCCTGATCAGCCGCCAGGTAGCACTGACCTGGGCGCCGGACCAGTGACCCGTGAATCGATCCGCTCATCTCTAGTCCTAACTGTCCCAGAAGGAGCGGACAGTCCAGGGTTTGGGTCTGCACCCTGCAGTGGGCCCCTTTGTAAGAACATTATTCGGCCCCTCTTTGTGTCTGTAACAGATCCTGCTTGCTGATTTGAAGGTGAAAGTGAAGGTGACAGTGGGCCCCCTTACCCCTCGGGCCCCTGTATGGCTGCACTCGTCACACCAATGATATGTCCGCCCCTGGTCAAGGCTGAGTGATCCATCTCATTTTATGGCTAATTGGTTGAAGCCTGGATATAACACAAACCCGGGCTCTGTTTTTCCCTTTTATTATGTCTGTAATATTTGTTTCTTGCAGGAAAGTTCTGATGGAACGACGAGTGAACCCGAAAAAAAACCATCATCAGCGTCAGTGACCGGTAAGAGTCGCTCATAAATCTTATCCATGTTGGAAAATGGTGAAAACAATTCCAAGAGCAATGAAATGGCCATTGTGGGTTGGGTTCTGTTTTTATGGTCTTCATTGTGTGCTAAAAATATTAGTCTCCAGGCCGGTGTGATTACGGCAATGCCAAACTTTTATATAGCTTATTTTTAAGTGGTGAATTGAAAAAGAAAAAGTGGTTTTGTCCCCCCTCGTGGGATTGCTACTCATTTGGGTACGTCGTGAGGCAACACAGGAAGCGTTTCCATTTAAATGTCCATGCTGGTTTATTGGTGCTTCATAAACCGTCCACAAGCAAAGGATATATATATATATATCTATATATATAATTGTCTAAGGGTTTTTCCGTCTGTCTGTCTTTCTGTCTGTCTGTCTTTCTGTCTGTCTGTCTGTCTGTCTGTCCTGGAAATCCCGCCTCTCTGATTGGTTGAGGCCGCCGGGCCTCGACCAATCAGAGACGGGCACAGCATGGCGACGATGATGTCATAATGGAAATCCCGCGTCTCTGATTGGTCGAGGCCGCCAGGCCTCGACCAATCAGCGACGGGCACAGTATCGACGTAGATGTCATAATGTTTGCCATGGCGACGATGATGTCATAAAGGTTGCCTCGACCAATCAGCGACGGGCACAGTCTGCTGCGAATTCTGGAATCATCATTGTCCATATACTACGGGGACATGCATATTCTAGAATACCCGATGCGTTAGAATCGGGCCACAGTCTAGTATATATATATATATATATATATATCGTATATACTCGAGTATAAGCCAAGTTTTCTAATATTCATTGATTCATTGCCATCGTGGTACTCAGTACCTTGGGCAGTTCCAATGTCCACTCTGGACAGCAGATCAAACATTTGCGGCCTGACAGTCATCGTTACCTCCAAGCGCCAAAATTTCAGTTTGACATATTCTTTAGTGTCTTGCAAGGCTAAGTCATAGTAGGCCTTCTGAGGCTCCCCCATTAAGTATGGCACCAATACTTCTGCCCGTCGTTCTGGAGGAGCTTTCTCTCTTTCTTGGTGCCCATTTGAAAAACTGTCAAAAAGACCTCTGTCTTCACCCTCAATCGTTTTCTGCAGGGTTCCTCTTACCACCTTTGGGATGGAAAAATCATCAGTCCATCTTGCAGTCGGAGTTGTCATCTTGCCATAAACCGCCTCTAGTGGATCAAACTGCTGCTGCTGGCGGTGCTGCTGCTATTGTTGCTGGATCTGTTGCATAAGCAGTTTATTCATCTCCTGCTGTTATTACTGCTGCTTCTGGGCGTGCACCAGGTGTTTCACCAGGTCCTCCATGCTGTCTGATGATATTTCCTGGCTTATGGCCACCTTCACCCACGACATGCAGTACCTCTGTAACCGTCACACATGTTCCCTGGGAACGCTGCCCGCACTTCTAACACTAATTGTGGGATTGCTACTCATTTGGATGCGTCGTGAAGCAACACAGGAAGCGTGTCCATTTAAACGTCCGTGCTGATTTATTGATGCTTTATAAACCAGCTACAAGCAAAGGAAAAATAAACGACTTTTCAGTGCAAGCAAAACTTGACGAAGCCAACCAGGCCAATTCCCTAGCAACCGGGCAACCCCCACATGTACTTTTGCTGGCTAACAGATGTAAATCATTCAGCTGCGGCAAGAAAAACTAAATCTCCGAGCACTAAAAAATACTCGGAGGACCCCCGAGCGTGCTCTGGAAATCTCGAGTAACGAGTATATTCGCTCATCACTAATCAGAATGCATCTTCCATCTGGCTCAGTGCTCTCTCCTCTTGTCTTGCAGATGCAGATGGTGTTTCGAAACTCGATGCAAATATCGAGATCAAGGAGGAACCTGAATCAGAAGAGTGGACCACGATCATAATTACAGGTAAGTTGAGTCTAAACTGACTGAATTCCCTCACCTGCCCCCTTCTAATCACCTCTTCCCACCTACTGTCATCACTACTACCAACCATTTATTTTTTTGTTCCTATTCATAGATTATATGCACCCTTAGCTTCCTCCTCTGCGCTATCTTAAGTCACTTGTTCTCATTGCTTTTTTTGTTAAAACCTATTACTGTATTTTTCGGACTATAAGACGCACCAGACCATAAGATGCACCTCAAATTTTCAGAAGGAAAAAAATTAATGTGTCAAATGGGGGCCCATCTTACAGTCCGAATTCAGCGGGGGATCGGCAGCGCTGGTGGATCGTGATCACAGGTTGTGTTCGTTGGTACGGCGATATGGCTCCCAGACTGGTGCGGTAGGTTCCGCCGACATTTTCTGAAAGCCCGGAGTTGCCGCACATCCATTGCTGTGATGCGGTAGCCTCCAGAAAATCTCATCCCAGTCTGGTGTGGCAGGTTCAGCGGTGCTCTGTGGTGCGGGGGACTCCGCTGGCATTTTGTGAAAGTTCAGAGCCCCCTGCACATCCATTATTGCGATGTGGTGGCCTTCGGGAAAATGGCTGCCGGGGGCGGCGCATGCTCAGATTGAGATCTCGCCACCTACCGCACCAGCCCGGGAAGGGAGTGTGATCATTGCCCTGCTGCGTCGGACCAGGACCGCCACAGAATCGCCCGACTCCTGCTGCCGCCGCACTACTTGTAAGTATATTCCGACTATAAGATGCACCCCCAATTCCCCCAAATATTTTTTGGGAAAAAAGTGCGAGTTATAGTCCGAAAAATACGGTAATCCATTAATCTCCCATTCACCCCCTTAAGGTCACCCAGCACCTCTTATGGCTCCTCACTTACAAGTCTCCAGTCAATTGTCACTTTTTTTTCAGCCACAATATCCCCCAACTCTTCTTTTCTTCTTTGGCTTATTGTGCCATTAGACTACATGATTGTTGTCCATAAATGACTGCTGATCGGCTACATAGAAGCCCATCGATGGTCATTTCGCAGCCTGTTTAGAGAGTGTCACTTGAATATACATAGAACGATCGTTGAAATGATTGTTCTGTGTGTGCATAGACTGTCGCTGTTTACACAGGACGACGTGCTGCCGAGAATGATGATTTTGAAGCAAGATTAAAAATAACTTCACATGAAAAACAGATGATTTTTTTTTGGTAATTGGTCACTGTTTCGTCAAGTGATTGGCGGCCTTTTTACACTAGCTAATTATTGAGAACCAAGTGTTCCCAACAGCACTCGTTCGCAATAATCAACCAGGGTAAATGCACCCATTGGCAGGACCGAGTAATCAAAAACTCAAATAACCCTCCTTACACAATATAAAGTCATATAGTTGTAGTGGAATGGTAGAATAAATCCTTCAACCATAAATCCAGGAATCATACATTGATCTATTGCAGCTATTAGCAGGAGACCGCAAGAGGGCTTGTACCTAATTTTGCTCTCAGTTCACAGTCTGAGAGCTTCTGGAAGGTGACTTTTTTTTGGCTCCTTTCACTTGGTGTTGGTGCTGTGTTGCGGACATTGTTGCTGTGGTTTTGTGCCTGTGTGGGGCAGTGTGACCTGAAGCCATGGGGACTCAGCCTCACAGCATGGGTTCTGTGAGACACCAGGTTGCCCACCCTGCTGGCTGGAACGGTGGTCGGTGCACAGCGCCGCACCTTTTAGGCTAGGGACCCGCTGAGAGGTTCACCATGATGTGGCAGCAGCTCCATACAGTCTGATCAGAATGTTAACTCAGAACCTCATCTTCATTTTTGTACATTTTTGCCTAGTGTGCATCAGAGCAATGTATGATTTTTGGATGTGCGGTCCATGTCTTTTTCTCTGCAGTTCTATCATATTGTTATACCTTTCTAGTCCTGTAGACTCCTTATCAACCACTTTACAATGATTCCCTTTGGCCTATCTATCGATTGGTTCAAACCTCTCACACTGTCCCCGGATATATCCACACTATTGTAATTGCTGTCGCTACTTCTTTTGATCCTCTTTGATTGCCTACTAGTGATGAGCGAGTGTGCCCGTTACTCAAGATTTCCAAGTATTCTCGGGTATTCTCCGAGTATCTTGGGCGTGCTCGTAAATTATGTCTGCGTCGCCACAGCTGCTTGATTTTCGGCTGCTAGACAGCCTGAACACATGTGGGGATTCCCTAACAAACAGGCAATCCCTGCATGTGTTCAGGCTGTCTAGCAGATAAAAATAATGTAGCTGCGGTGACACAGACATAATTTACGAGCACGCCCAAACTACTCGGAGAACACCAGAGCATGCTCGGAAAACTCGAGTAGCGAGCACACTCTCTCATCACTACTGCCCACCTATCGATACACCGATCGAGACATTAATCCCTAACTTTTAGTTCTGGCTTCTCTCCCCTTATGCATTTGCTTTTGGCACAGTTATATGATCCTGATATTATAATCTGCTGTGGTTTAAACAAAAGATTATAGTTTAGGAGTTTATTCATTTCTAGCCATGAACCCTTTGATCGATCTTTACTAGTGATGAGCGAACTTGGTCGGATGACGTGTTATTCGAGCATGCTCCGGTCTTATCCGAGTATCTTGTTAGAGTCCTTGCAGCTGCATGTTTTGTGGCTGTTAGACAGCAGCAACACATGGGGGTGTTCCCTAACAAGCAGGCAATCTCCGCACATGTTGTGTCTGACTAACAGCCGCGAATCATGCAGCCGAGGGGACTCGGACATATTATTCGAGCACGCCCAAGATATCCAGATAACACCCAAGCATGCTCGGATTCCACGTTGACAGAGCACGTTCGCTCATCACTAACCTTTACTTTTCTACATCCTTTTGTGATAAACTTACTCAAATTGAACACCATCTTGACTATAGCATTGCTACTTTTTTCCTTTCTTTATAGTGTTAATAAAGTTTCTTCATTAATAAAAAGGAATGCTTGCAAAAATGGATATTTGGATAAGGATATTTTTATTATTATTTTTTTCAGGTGACGAGATCACAGACTCCAAGATGGCTTCAGCTAATCCGATAGGCAAAGACAAACCTAAACATAAAAGGGGAGGCAAATTTCAAAGGGGAAAACATTTTAAAAAGAAATCAAATAGTTCTTCGAAAGAGAAAACTCCCACAGATGAAAGGCCATATTCATGTTCACAATGTGCGAAATGTTTTTGCCACAAGTCGAGCCTTGTTAAACACCAGAGAAGTCACACAGGGGAGAAACCATATTCTTGTCCTGATTGTGGAAAATGTTTTAGTCAGAAACCTCATCTTGTGAAACATCAAAGACTTCACACAGGAGAGAAGCCATTTCCATGTTCTGAATGTGGGAAGTATTTTAGTCACAAATCAAATCTTGTGGAGCATCTCAGAAGTCACACAGGGGAGAAACCATACTCGTGTTCAGAATGTGGGAAAAGTTTTGGTCACAGATCTGGGTTTGTTATACATCAAAGAATTCATACAGGTGAGAAGCCATTTTCATGTCCTGATTGTGGAAAAAGTTTTAGAGACAAATCATGTCTCGTTAAACATTTCCGCATAGTTCACAGACAGGAGACACCATTTTCATGTACTGAATGTGAGAAGTTTTTTAGTAACAAATCACATCTTGCGAAGCATCTAAGAACTCACACAGGGGAGAAACCATTCCCATGTCCAGAATGTGGGAAATGTTTTAGCCAAAAAACTGGTCTTATTCAACACCAACAGAGAGCACACACAGGGGAGAAGCCATTTTCATGTCCTGAATGTGGGAAGTGTTTTAGTCATCAATCGCATATTATAGAACATCTAAGAATTCACACGAAAGAGAAACCATTTGCATGTTCAGAATGTGGGAAACGTTTTTCCTTCAGATCAGGTTTTGTGAAACATCAGAGAACTCACACAGGGGAGAAGCCATTTTCATGTAGAGATTGTGACAAGTGTTTTGCCAACAAATCCAATCTTATTAGACACCAGAGAACTCACAAACAAGAGTAACCATTTTAAAGGGGTTGTCCACTACTTATGGACTAGCAGCTATGTGTTTTGACAGCTCCATACTAGCCTTTTTCTGATGTTCTTTAAATTACCTGCATTGTTTCTGTGCCCTTATCACAGTCCAGTTGCATGACCCTCTGTGTTCTTTCCCTTCATTATCTTCTGTTCCGTCTGATTCACCCCTGCCTTCTGAGGCTTTGGGTTAGGACGGAACTTAACAGACGGTTCACTCATTTTAGCGGAGTATACAGTACAGTCACAGTAAACATTTCCTGCACTGCACCCACTTTGGACAAATGAGCTGTTGATCATGTTCCTCTGTGTTGAAATATGACAACCATAAATCAGTGAAAAGGAGCTAAAAAAACATATATAAAAAGGGTTACAAGTTTTACATCAGAATTAGGGTAGTCAGCCAGCAATGTCCATGGAAACAGAAAGCCTGTAAAATCTGATCAGTGCAACATTTGTAATTGAACAAAATAGAAACATTTTTAGCACAAAATATATGTATTTAAGTTAATGTGTATTAATGATGAGTGAACATGCTCGGATAACGTGTTATCCAAGCATGCTTGGGAGTTATACAAGTATCTTCAGCATGCTCGAATAATATGTTCCGAGTCCCTGCAGCTGCATGTTTTGCATCTGTTAGACAGCAGGAACACATGCAGGGACCTAACAAACAGGAAATCGCTGCAAGTGATTTGTCTGTCTAAGGCTGGTTTCACATTTGCATCTGTTCGTTCAGCGTTTGATCTGCATACATCCGCCTGCGTTATGCGTACATATTGTATATTTAACGTGTATCACATGCTTTTGCGTACGTATGTGTCGTTTCATGGTGTGCGGCGAACACATGTTGCATTTTTGAAGGCATCAAAAATCTGTTAAATATGCGGATGAGTGCGTTAAAAAAATGCGTTACTGTCTATGGGAGTGCATGTCCTTGCGTTCGCATGCTTCCAATGCGCTTGTGTACTTCGGACTGCGCATGTCCAGGAACTGATTGAGACATGCCCTCCTGGAAATATCAAAAAAACGCATGCACACACAGCTTTTTTTTGCCGTCATGCGAAAGCTGATGCGGATAAAAACCGCTGCGTAAACATGTGTTTGTATATGCAGATGATATGCTGCGGACATATACACAAATGTGAACTTAGCTTTACAGAGGCAAAACATGCAGCCACAGGGACTCAAACAAATTATTCGAGCACACCCAAGATACTCAGGAAACATCCGAGACCATTCGCTCATCATCTATCTTTACACCCTAATCACTTTTGTTATTAGCTTTATTATAAAATACCCTACAGTTTTCCCTATTTAGCTATTCCCTAAATGTTTTTCTTTTTCTACTTTGTTTCCTGTGATATTTCACATGAGAGGAGTTTCACACAGGACATAACAGAAAGCTCGAGGTGCACTCATTTCCCCACAGTGTCTATCACCCCTCCTGGACAGGACGTCATCAGGGGCCAGAGCTGCAGTTACTTATTATAGTTTCTTGCATCACCGCCCTGTGAAGATGTCCTGGATCAATGGTGATAAATGCCGCGGTAGAGGTGAGAGCAGCGTCGGCACTCTGCTTCTGTCTCCGTCACAGCTTTTAATTGTGAAACAAGATTTCATCAGGGGCGGACACAGAAGCAGTGAGTGACATCAGTGCTGCCCCACAGCTTCTAGTCTAGCACCGCCCTCAAATGAATCTTCATTAGGGGCAGTGATAGAAGCTGTGTATCACTAATGAGTGCTGCACCCTGAATGATTCATTTGAGGGTGGTGCTAGAAGCTGTGGGGTGGTGGTAGTGTCACTTACACTGCTTCTGTCTCCAACCCTGATGGCATCTTAGTTCACAGAAGCTGCTGGCGGGTAGGGATGGTTGCAAAGTCCCGGCGCTGCATTCACATCTCCTACAATAGCTTTCAGCATGGATCCAGGACATCTTCAAATGGCAGTGATGCAAGAAACTGTATTAAGTAACTGCAGTGTTGCCCCCAGATGACATCCTGTCCCAGGAGGCGTGGACACTGCGGGGAAGTGAGTGCAGCCCCAGCTTCCAGTGACATCCTGTGTGACACTCCTCTCAAACGAAACGTCACAGGGAGTGAAGTAAAGAAAGACACATTTCAGGATTAGATAGATCTAGAGGAGTGTAGGGTATTCTATAATAAAGCTATTTAGAAAAGTGGTTGGGGTGTAAATATAATTAGGACATTTTTGAGGTACCAGACCACTCCTTTAAACAAAGGATTTGTGATTCTCTCTGATGCATGCTCCTACTTTTATGCTTTGAGAGGTTCATAATAATGTATTCGGTTTTCCTCTGCAATGATCATCCAGTCGTGTTCCTGTAGGATAAGAATAATGTTATATAATAAAATATTATCTTAGCATTCTATGTTTTTCATTATGTTATTACGTGTAATGTATAACTTGTGGTCAGGTCCTTTAAAGATATTATTAATAAAGGATATTTCCTTAGAACTGGTAAAATTGTAGCATGATTGCGAAAGACGGATGACAGACAGAAAATCTCTTAAAACAGGAATCGGACACAGAATCGCAGTCGTCGATCATTGGTTTCAGGAAGATCTTTTAGTTGAGAAGTTGTACAACTGGATTCAGGCCATGTGGTGGCTGTTTAGAGGCCGGTTATGTTAGAAATAAGCCAACAGTAAGGCCGGGATCACACACAGCGAGATACGGTCGAGTCTCGCAAGTTAAAACCAAGCTCTGGCACCGGCACTCCAGAGCGGAGCGTGTGGCCGCATAGCAATACATAGAGTCGCACGCTCCGCTCCGGAGTGCCGGTGCCAGAGCTTGTTTTTAACCTGCGAGACTCGGCCGTATCTCGCTGTAGTGTGACTCCGGCCTAATACAGACACATTCATTTTACAATCACAGGATAAGGGTAGGTCTAGGTAGGGTTCAGAAGAGCCGGGTACCAACCGCCCGTAGATTCACGGACAGTCTGTAAAAAACAGGTGCTTTTTAACGCCGTCCGTAGCATCTTGAAGATAAAATGATGATTTTTACATTTCCCCACAGTTTGTACTACGCATACATCAAAAATGTTAATATGCGCAGTAAAAACAGAAGCTGACCTGAGGCATGAATGACTGCAGAGTGCGGGTTGCTGGACACGTCTTGTTCTTTCTTGGGGCTTCTGAAGCAGCAGTGTTCAGGCTGGATAACTTTATGTAAGTATATCTCATGTTAGTTAAAGGGTATATCCAGGCCTAATCACTAACGGGTAGGTAGATGCTACCCATCTGCCTGTTGTGCCCGACACCGAGCAGTCACTAGACTTCCGCTGACGCCATGTCAACAAAGTGGCAGTTTCCTTTCCTGTTGGCAAGGCGGGACTACTGGTGTCATGCTGATTGTTAGCCGGCTTCCCGTTGCTTATTTGGGGGAAGCCTGTCAACAGAGCAGCGGTTTCTCTTCCTGTTGACAGGGCAGGACTACTGGCGTCATATTGATTCACATCCGGCTTCCCCCAACTGGGCAATGGGGAGCAGGCAGTCGATCAGCATGACACCAGTAGCCCCGTCCTGTCAACAGGAAGAGAATCCGGTCAATGACTGGCACCGGGTACAACAAACAAGTAGTTGCCTCTGTTAGCAACTACATCAATGTTAGTGCTTAGACACAATTTTTTTTAAGTCACAGATATCCTCTTTAATCCTGTCTCCTGCTCCTTCACTACCTCTGATAGTTGCTCATAACAGCATCTGAGCAGTCAGCGCATCCAGCACCTCTGCTTAATTCTGAGACTTTATGACTAGTGATGAGCGAATATACTCGGTACTCGAGATTTCTCAAGCACGCTCGGGGGTCCTCCGAGTATTTTTTAGTGCTCGGAGATTTAGTTTTTCTTGCCGCAGCTGAATGATTTACATCTGTTAGCCAGCATAAGTACATGTGGGGGTTGCCTGGTTGCTAGGGAATCCCCACATGTAATCAATCTGGCTAACAGATGTAAATCATTCAGCTGCGACAAGAAAAACGAAATCTCCGAGCACTAAAAAATACTCGGAAGACCCCCGAGCGTGCTCGAGAAATCTCAAGTAACGAGTATATTCGCTCATAACTAGTTCTGACCACTGCCTGACCAATGTTTACATCTCATAACACAACAATCCTCCCCTGTCCCCTCTAGCCACTTACCACCCCCTGTAGAGAGGGGGCTTTATTGCAGTGTCTTTCATGGACCATTCAGAGGCAGCAGTGATCAGGCAAAATGCGAGTTAATGTAGCTACACAACTAGAATGCTTAAGAGTTTAGCAACATAACCACTACATAAGAACTCATTTTAGTCCTTATACCTAAAGTTCTACTTTATGTGAGCAATGCTTTTTTGATATTATATACATATACTTTTATATACATATCCTGCTCCTCCCATCAACATTTTATCCTGTCAGTATACTACAGTCATCATATAGCACTATGTACTTACAATTGTTCAGTCCAAAAGATTAATAAAGCTGAATATTTAAGAAAGTGAAGGGGAGGTTTTTGCCTCTTAAGAATATTTGGACGTGCAGAATTATTATGTAACTAAATGAAAAACGTACAATTTCCCATCTCAATTGTTTATTTTCATCTACTAAAGTCAGAATAATAACCAAACAACTCAAAATGTATGAAGATAAATTTCGGACATTTCCATAAAAGATAGTGCCCATTATAGTAAAATGGCCGCTCTTTTCATTAACAGTCATATACGCTCCATCCATGGAGTCTGTCAGTTTCTTAATCTGTTGACGATTTTTTAGGCCGCACCAACCACAGTCTCAGAGAGGGGTCAGACATGGCACTGTGTATCTTCATTGTAAATCTCACATGTAAGAAGAGCCACAAGTTCTCACTAGGGTTTAGGTACGGTGAGGACAGGGCCGTATCATTATTAATTTCGAGGCCTTTCCTGGCCTTGAGCAGTGGAGAATTGTCCTGCAGAAAAATCAGTTTTCTTGAAAGATGCAGATTTTTTCCTGCACCACTGCTGGAAGAAAATGTCTCCTAAAAACTAGCAGTGGGTTTGGGAGCTGATTTTACGTCCATCTTCAACCAGCTTCTTTAATAATCCCAGCTCATAGCAGTGCCCACCTCCACCTTGCTGGTGTCTGATCTGAAGTGGAGGTCTGTGCCCGTTAGTGAATAAGCCACGGCCCATCCATCTGCTCCACTCTCATCTCCGCAGCCCATAAAATCTCTGAAAACTGTCTTCAGAGGGAGTTGTGGGACATTTCCTTGCAGTTTGGGGAAATTCACCAGAATGTGTTACCTTGGTACAATACATGAATCTTCAGTTCTAGAAGTACTGTGGCCCTCCTCTTCCTGATTTCCAAATATGTGGCCCTTGATTATTACCTCCAGAATCCGACGGAATGTACCAGTCCGTGACACCGCATAAGCTTTATGCTGTGCCATCAGTATGTGTACGAACGCTTTATGTAGCATACTTTTTTACTTGGCACTGTGTGGCTTCAGCACTTGATCAAAGAGATCACTCCCCCCATGTTTTTATTGTACCCCAAGATCAAATCTGGGAGGCGACTCTGCTTTTTCTGGCAAAGGACATGAAGAGTGAGATGCTGGTTTAGAAGTTATCCATGTGGAGGTAGCAACCCTGGTCTAGTAGTGGGTACATTAAATCCGTAACATCTTTGTCATCTACTCCCGGGAAGGGAGAACATTCAGGGGTTCAATCTGAGCGACTTTCCTTCGTAAACTCTAACTCTATGAGTGCTACCTGAGGTACTCTCACACACTTTCTACAGTTTAATTCTGTACTGTGCCCTCATACTGGGCGACCATTGTGAGAAATTAAGCTTCCCCTTCCAATGAGGCAGCACGCTGCAGCCTTCCAGGGCTGAAATCCTGGGGTCAGATCCCACCAGAGGAGTTTATGTTCTTCCCAGTGTTTCCTTCCACACTCCAAAGATAGGGAATATAGATAGTGAGCCTTGATGGGGACAGCGTCTGTCATGGTGATGTCTGTAAAGAGACAGAGTTAGAGTCATGTTAGTATGGACACAGAGAACTACCATTGTTATGTAAATCTTTACATTTGTCTCAAGGAACGTCCAGGTCATAGACATGGAAAACTGAAGCATTATATAAAATATCAACATTCCAATATTGACAAATATTTGGAATTTTCAATAATGAAACAAGAGGCCCCAAAACTTCATCGTTTTCACTTGACCTACTGGGGACCAAATGCGGGGTTTTCATCAAGAACGCAGTAGGCAAATAAATTAGTTAGGGTCACTGTGAAATTTATGAAAATTAAATAAAAAAAAGAATTTGAATTAATTTCTGTAATGTCTGCATATTCAAAGCTGGAGAATCATGTAAGAAGGTCATTTCCACCATACAATGAACATCGGCAAAACAGAAGCCAAAAAAATAACAATAACAAAAAACACATTGTGGAATTAGATTCTTTTTCACCGTGATGTGGAGACCTGTATGGAAAGCTTTAGGGGAAACTCAAAAGGTTTCACCCGTTTGCCAGTTTTGATCATATCAGAGTCGATCAATCGGAGACAAAGGCACAGAACCGGTGTCAGTGTACGGGCCTGTCTGCTCTCAGATGCCCAGTCTTTATTATAACCACAGAGATAAGGAAAGTCGCTTGGGGCTTCTTACATTACCTAAGGGGGGAGTATTTTAGTTGAGGAAAGAAAGTATTTTAGTTGGGAATAACAAGGTCAAACATCATGGAAACTGTTGAATTCCCTAAAACATGCCCTATGTTATTGCTTTTATAAATATCACTTAAAATATTAAATTATCGAAGATAAATATATTGTCTGAATAATAAAGCAAAGTATAAATAGTTACCATAAGGCCGGGGTCAGAAAAGCATGAGAGCATTGGATGCGATATGCTAATGACCCTCGGCTCCTGCTCTGCTGCGACCAGGAGCTGAGTGTCATGTGTCTGTGCTCCATTATCTGACACAGAGAGGATTGGAGCACAGCTCCGGAGGAGGTGGAGAAATAAATTTCACCATAAAATCCATTACTGGGGTCGGCGTATATCGCACCGCACTCGGATGATATCGGAGTGATCTGTGTTGTCTCATTCGCACCCATAGGCTTAGGCCGGAGTCACACCAGAGAGGAATACGGACGAGTTCT
Source organism: Ranitomeya variabilis (assembly GCF_051348905.1). Lineage (NCBI taxonomy): Eukaryota > Metazoa > Chordata > Amphibia > Anura > Dendrobatidae > Ranitomeya > Ranitomeya variabilis. The sequence goes on from NC_135233.1 coordinate 20,153,470, forward strand.
ATGCAAGAAAAAAAATCGCACAGCACTCGGACCAATGTTAATCTATGGGGCAGCTCCCATCATCCGTTTTTTTCTCGGCCGTATTATACGTGCGAGTGAAGTCGCAGCATGCTGCAATCTGCACTGTATACTCTCCAATGCAAGTCTATGGGTGCGAGAAAAACTTGCACAGCACACGGACCATCAGGGTGACACCCGTATACAATGCGACTTTAACGTGGGCTTGTACATGGAGAGAACTGCTGTATGTAACAGCTCCTGTCAAAATCGCATTGTATACGGATGACATACGGATCACTGTTCAGGGAACATTTGTGCGATTCTCGGCCGTCAAAATCGGACTGATTTTTTTGTACGGTAAGTGTGACTCCAGCCTTATATCGAAAACAGCCGAAAGAAAAAAAACCGCTGATGGGAGCTGCCCCACAGAGGAATACTGGTCCGAGTGCTATGTGGTGTTTTATCTTATCTATGCGATGTTTTATCCACGCGGTGTTTTATCGCACAGCACTCGTCCGCAATTGGAATTTTTGGGACCATTTCTCACCACATTATGTGGCAAAATGAACGGAGTCATGATTCAATAGAATAATTCATCGCCACAAAAAAAACTATACACCCAAGGCGAAGGAAAAACTAAAAAGTGATGGCTCTCAGAACATCAGGAGTGAGAAACGGAGACTTGCCCGGGAGTGAATGGATTTATGGATGTCAGGCCTCTTTCACACTTCCATTTTTACAATCAGTCACAATCAGTCAACATGTTGAAAAGACGGATCCTGTGCTGATTGTAAAAAACGGATGCACTGGAGCTGTTTTTTTTTTGACGGTTCCAGTGCATCCTAGAAGGCTATGTGCACACATTGTGTATGCGTCATAGCCGCGTTTTTTTGCTGCGAAAACGTATACATAACACAACCCATGATAAAAATAATTTAAAAAAAAAATTGTGATATTCTTACCTTCCGGCGTCCCGCGCAGCCCCTGCAGCCTTCCCGATGCTCCGTTCCCAGTGATGCATAGCGAGACAATGACCTGTGATGACGTAGCGGTCTCTCGCGAGACCTCTAAGTCATCAGGTCATTAGGCTATACCTCACTGGGAACCGGAGCTGCCGGCAGCATCGCGAGCATTGGGAAGGCTGCGGGGGACGGCACAGGGTAAGACTATCACGATTTTTTATTATTTTTAACATTGTATCTTTTTACTATTGGTGCTGCATAGGCTACTCAATAGTAAAAAGAGAGCGAGCGAGATGGGAAATCCTTCTGCGCATGCTCAGTTTGAAAACACAGAACCTGTCGCTGGATTCCTACTTTTCACAGTCAGCAACGGATCCTGCGTCCATAGGCTTCCTTAATAGCCAACGATGGGTGATTTTCCAACGTACAGAAAAAACGTTCCTCTGTGCGCTGTCTCCGCCTGACGGACAGCGGTTTTACAACGGATCCAGCGCACGACGGATGAAACGTGCGGCCATCGTCACAATCCGTCGCTAATACAAGTCTATGAGGAAAAAACATCCTGCAGGCAAAATCGCAGGATCCGATTTTTTCACAAAACGACACTTTATGACAGGAGATGAAAGACGGAAGTGTGAAAGAGGCCTCACATGGCTGCTGAGGAGACTCCCGGAGCTACGGCCACCATCAGTCTGCTGGAAGCCATGTGCTCTATCGGCCGAGAAACACACCTGCGCAGTGCGCACAGGGGAAAGACCGCGCCTCACCGGCCATGACCGCGAGCTGTATCCTAATGACTACAGGACCTGTGTGATCTTCCGATGGATCCCGGCGACTGCAGGACCTTCAGTGACGTCACGGTCATGTGATCGGTGAGAGGGGAGGAGTTATACTGCGGCTCTTCCTGTCATGTGATCAGTCAGAGGAGGGGAGGAGTTATACTGCGGCTCTTTCTGTCATGTGATCAGTCAGAGGAAGGGAGGAGTTATACTACGGCACTTCCTGTCATGTGATCAGTCAGAGGAGGGGAGGAGTTATACTGCGGCACTTCCTGTCATGTGATCAGTCAGAGGAGGGGAGGAGTTATACTGCGGCACTTCCTGTCATGTGATCAGTCAGAGGGGAGGAGTTATACTGCGGCACTTCCTGTCATGTGATCCTGTGACGTCACCGCAGGTCCTATGCTCTCTCCCCTTTCCCCCGTCCCCCGTGTTTGTCCCCGCAGGTCCTGTCCCCGCCGGGAGGTGACGTCCGCACAGCGCTCGGGTACGGGACACTTGTCGTCCATGTTCTGCTCTCTCTTCCTCTCGGCTTCTCCCCGTGGTTGTGTCGGTCACATACAGCGGCGGCTCCGCAGCCCCGACGTCACCACATGAAGAAGCCGCGACATTGTGAGGTGACCGGACCGAGACTCCGGACCTGGAAACAACATTGTGGAAACCTCTAGATTTCTCCATTCTGGAGTCTGAGCCTCGGCCGCGGTCACTGAGGTGATTACTGGGTGTCTGAGGAAGAATCTCCGACCAGTGACGGCCGCACTGTGCTCCATGGAGACGAGTCCGGAGACGCTGCAGGCCGCGGTATAGCGGGGACACCGGGCTCCTCCGCTCACAGTCTGGTGTGTGGGATAAACCGCTGCTCGGACACTTCCAGCACTCAGTGTAACCGGCTGCAGGAATGAGCAACACTGAGGACGGAAGAGAAAACTGCAGCGGATGGATGAGACGTTACTAAGGCTACTTTCACACTAGCGTTAAGTGCAATACGTCGCAAATGCGTCGTTTTGCCGAAAAAACGCATCCTGCAAAAGTGCTTGCAGGATGCGTTTTTTCAGCATTGACTAACATTAGCGACGCATTTGCGACGCATTGCCACACGTCGCAACCGTCTTGCGACGGTTGCGCCGTGCTGTGGCGGACCGTCGGGACCAAAAAACGTTACATGTAACGTTTTATGCTCCCGACGGTCCGCTTTTTCCGACCGCGCATGCGCGGCCGGAACTCCGCCCCCACCTCCCCGCACTTCCCCGCACCTCACAATGGGGCAGCGGATGCGCTGGAAAAATGCATCCGCTGCCCCCGTTGTGCGGCGGAGACAACGCTAGCGTCGGGGACCTCGGCCCCACGCACTGCAACGGACCGAGCCCGTCGCTAATGTGAAAGAAGCCTAACAGCGATGAGTGAGCGGCTGGGATGAGGTGTTATCTGAGCATGCTCGGGGGCTCGAATAATATGCTCCAGACGTGCAGCCGCAGGGACTCGGACATATTCCTCCAGCAGGCCAATGACACTCGGTGAGCACATGAGCATGCCCAGATAACACCTTATCCCAGCACCTTCACTCCTCACTAGTTACTAACCTTCGAAATGAGAAAATGTCCAGCAGTGCCAACAGCTCAGAACCGACAGTAACCCGTGGAACCAGCTCCCACCATTTACTGTCCGGAAAAGTCTGATCAGCAGTTGTCTTCATGGAAACAAGACCAAGAGACAACTGTGCAGGAAAACATGGAACAGGGGTGTGGAAAATGGCAACAATGGTCAATGAATTTGTGAAATATTTAGCTGTAATGTGACCGAAGGGCTGGAGATTGTAACAATGGTGAAAGTCTGCAAGAGCCATGAAGTGTGGTGTTATATATAACATCCCAGTATAATGTACATGTACACAAACATATCTATATATCTGGTGACTGCCCGTCGCCTCCATCATCAGGATCTGGTGACCACTAGTGATGAGCGAGTATACTCGTTGCTCGGGTTTTCCAGAGCACACTCGGGTGATCTCCGAGTGTTTATGACTGCTCGTAGATTTAGTTTTCATCACCTCAGCTGGATGATTTACAGCTACTATCCAGCATGATTATATGTGGGGATTCTCTAGCAACCAGGCAACCCCCACGTGTACTCAGCCTGGCTAGTAGCTGTAAATCATTCAGCTTCCGCGATGAAAACTAAATCTCTGAGCAGTCATAAATACTCGGAGATCACCCGAGCGTGCTCTGGAAAACCCGAGCAACGAGTATATTCGCTCATCACTAGTGACCACCCGTCACCTCCATCATCAGTATCTGGTGACCCAGGTGGATTATATTTATCATCATTAGGCATTTAGGACAACATTGGATCATTCAGAGATCCACAACGAACTTCTGGAGGGAGTTTGCTGCACTGATAGTAAAGAGGCCGAATAATATTGCACGCCCCACTTTTTAGTTTTTGAATTTCCACAAAAATGTAAAATAACAAATACATTTTGTTCAACTTCACAATTGTGTTCCACTTGTTGTTGATTCTTCACCAAAAATTTACATTTGGTATCTTTGTCATATGAGGTCTCTAGGACAGCACCTAAAGCCCTGACGCTTGTTGGGGCCAGGAATTATGTTTAGGACCCTAAAAACTACAGAAGCCCTGAATGAGGAGAGGTAGAAGTTTGACTTTTGTGTCTGTTCTGGGATCTGATTTTAAGTAGGGGGCGCTATAATAAAGTTCTGCATAATGGCCGCACAGTTTCGTAACGATCTGTCAAGTAAAAGATTATTTCAGGTGAGATTTTTCACCAATTTCTCCTTTTTTCCCCAGGTTCCTTATGTACAGGACCCTTATGAGACAATGGTCCTTTCCATCAGTGACCCCCCGAGGATGGAGCAGGACACAGACCACATGGCGGCTCGGATATTAGACCTCACCCTGGAGATAATCTACTGGATCACTGGAGAGGTGAGATCTTCACATCACTCTGATCTCTAGGAATAAAGCAGGGAAATGACGGGAAAGGTGAAGGATTCTTGTCCTCTGTGTAGTGATCGGCGTCTCCCCATGCACAGGATCACACAGTAGTGAAGACGTCTGGGGAGTGGGTGACCCCCCGTGTGTCAGGAGGGCGGAGCAGGACCCCGAGTGACATCACCGAGCCTCCACCTCATTCACTGATACATGAGCAGAAGGTCCTAGAACTGACCAATAGGATCACTGAGCTGCTGAGCGGAGAGGTGAGCGCTGCCGGGAATGCTGGGACATTATACAATAACGTCGGGGGAGGGGTCTGCTAATGGCCGGTCATTGTGTGTGTCAGGTTCCTATAAGGTGTCAGGACGTCACCGTCTATTTCTCCATGGAGGAGTGGGAGTATATAGAAGGACACAAGGATCTGTACAAGGACGCCATGATGGAGGATCACCGGTCCATCACATCTCCGGGTAAGAGGAGACCTTCCTGGGTTGTAGAGAACAGGTCTGAGAGTCGTCTAGATTCCCCATCATCTGCTCATCACATATAGACAATGTATTCAGTCACTGCGGTTATTTCCTATAGATGGATCCAGTCTGAGAAATCCCCCGGAGAGAAGTCCCAGTCCTCTATATTCCCAGGATCGGCCAGAGAAGGAGGAAGATGTCCCCCGGGATCATCAGGTAGATGAGATGAGATTTCTGTACATTCTCTATAGAGTGATATAATGAACCTTCTAGTAACCTCCGGCCGCCGCGCCGAGTACTGGAGGCTCCAGCAGATCCTATTATTGCCGCTTGTGGTCAGTATAAATGGTTTCCTCTTTATATAAGATTGTGTGACGCTTCCTGCTGTCTGGAGATTGAGATGTAACTTGGATAAAGGGAAAGTTCTGCAGTGAGATGTAGATGACAGATGAGAGCACAATGCCAGGCAGCTGTTTCTAGGGCAGAACACTGAGGCTGATGGTGAGAGTCTTACGGTCACAGCTTAGTTACATGAACTGTATTTGGTTTTCACCTAATTTTATAGTGAAAAAGTTGCCCCTAATTTTTTTTTATTCTGCTCTCACCAAAACCTAAAAACTTGGCTGTGGTCACCAGATTTAAAACAGAGAACGGCACACGTCCTGGGCTGCTCTTATCTGTCAGACATTTCTTTTTCTGGTTTTTCAAAATGCATCTTTTAATAAATTTGACGCAAGTCGATTGTTTCTGGTGTAGAAGACGCCGATCCTACATGAAGTGTGAGTTTTAATCTTAAAGGGAACCTGTCACCCCGTTTTTTCAGTATGAGATAAAAAATACCATTAAATAGGGCCTGAGCTGTGCTGGACAATAGTGTATTTTGTGTACCCTGATTCCCCACCTATGCTGCCGAAATACCTTACCAAACTCAACGTTTTCGCCTGTCAATCAAGGTGGTCCGGTTAAATGGGCGTGGTGAAATCGCTTCTTCTCCCCCAGATCTTGCTTATCTTTCCGTTGGTGGCATAGTGGTTTGCGCATGCCCAACAGCGGAATGCACTGCGCAGCTGAAGAAAAAGAGCGCGATCTGCGCTATTGACCTCTTTATCACTGGCGGCGGCCATCTTCCTGAGGCCGCGTGTGCGCAGATGGAGCGCTCTGCTGTCCGGGGCTTCAGGAAAATGGCCGCCGCGATCTCCATCTGCGCACGCGTGGCATCCCGCGGCCATTTTCCTGAAGCCCCGGACAGCAGAGCGCTCCATCTGCGCACGCGCGGCCTCAGGAAGAATGCCGCCGCCAGCGATAAAGCGGTGAATAGCGCAGATCGCGCTCTTTTTCTTCAGCTGCGCAGTGAATTCCGCTGTTGGGCATGTGCAAACCACTACGCCACCAACGGAAAGATAAGCAAGATCTGGGGGAGAAGAAGCGATTTCACCACGCCCATTTGACCGGACCACCTTGATTAACAGGCGAAAACGGCAACTTTGGTAAGGTATTTCGGCAGCATAGGTGGGGAATCAGGGTACACAAAATACACTATTGTCCAGCACAGATCAGGCCCTATTTAATGGTATTTTTATCTCATACTGAAAAAACGGGGTGACAGGTTCCCTTTAATCCTTTACAAAATATGAAGTTCAGTTTGGTAGAAAGAGAAGCTAAGGAGGAACATTTCTCCTTGTGTAGAGGGCCAAGCCGGCATAACAAGACTTATAGGCCATGCAGTGGTCCTCTGTGAATTTATATGCATGGCCTATGAGTCTCCTTACACCGCCTTGGCACTCTCCACAAGGAGAAACGTTCTCCCTTAGACACCCAGTCAGAGTTCTGCCACTCAGTGAAATCAAACCTTCAGCTTTGCACAGAGGAGGCGTAAAACTCTGAAACCTGAGTCTTCAAATGGAGTTTCTGGTTTGGCTTCTTATCCCAAGTCATGTGGCGAGGCTCGTTAAAGGGTCTGACTACGTTCAATAGGTGGTGGTAGATTTAGAGCCCTCTCTGAAGAGAATATTAAAGTGATATGAGGCTTGGAGATCCTGAGATACGAGGAAAAATAGTGAGAAGAAATCTCTGAGATCCAAGGGGAGGACGTGATAAAATTGTACAAATATTTAAGTGTAAGACTCCCTGTAAGCAGCTTTTCACAGTACGGCCCCCAGGAAGGAGAAAATTGTGAATATACTGGAGAAAAGAAGGTTCAACCTCCAGCTGTGACGTAAGGCTTCTTTACTGTAAAAGCGGTGACTGTGATGAATAATGTAAGGACTGGTGTTACCGAGCACAGATAGACTGAGATTATTTTAAGCAGAGAAATAACAGGAACATTTCTGTCAATGTGTAAAATACTTGATTGAATGTTTATTCCGTTTGATCAAAATAATCATTTTAACCTCTTAAGTGCCGCTGTCAAGCAGTTAAAAGGCATTCAGGAGGGCCAAAGTCAGTTTGGGGCCTGTTGGGGTTGTCAATGCATCCAGGGGCTTGTAAAGTACTGTGTGTGGCAGATACAATATGGCGAGGACTGCGGGGGCCATGAGAGCGATACCGTACTGTGTGGGGACACTAATGGGCATCGCTGTGCGGATGATATACAGGACTTGGTGAGGTTAGGGGGACTACAGATAATTGAAGACAGGAGTGAGGACGGGAACGTGTCTGCTGATTTATTTTACATTTTTTGTGGCATCTTTTCTGTCCGCTGTGCTTTTGAATGTGATTTATCTCCTGTTCCTCAGGTTCCTTGTGTACTGGGCTTTTTTGTTTTTTTCCTGTAATAGACGATGGTCCTTTCCATCAGTGACCCCCCGAGGATGGAGCAGGACACAGACCACATGGCGGCTAGGATATTAGACCTCACCCTGGAGATAATCTACTGGATCAATGGAGAGGTGAGATCTTCACATCACATCACTCTGATCTCTAGGAATAAAGCAGGGAAATGACGGGAAAGGTGAAGGATTCTTGGCCTCTGTGTAGTGATCGGCGTCTCCCCATACACAGGATCACACAGTAGTGAAGACGTCGTCTGGGGAGAGTGTGACCCCCCGTGTGTCAGGAGGGCGGAGCAGGACCCCGAGTGACATCACCGAGCCTCCACCTCATTCACTGATACATGAGCAGGAGATCCTAGAACTGACCAATAGGATCAATGAGCAGCTGAGCGGAGAGGTGAGTGCTGCCGGGAATGCTGGGACATTAGACAATAACGCCGGGGGAGGGGTCTGCTAATGGTGGGTCATTGTGTGTGTCAGGTTCCTGTAAGGTGTCAGGACGTCACCGTCTATTTCTCCATGGAGGAGTGGGAGTATATAGAAGGACACAAGGATCTGTACAAGGACGCCATGATGGAGGATCACCTGCCCATCACATCTCCGGGTAAGAGGAGACCTTCCTGGTTTGTAGAGAACAGGTCTGAGAGTCGTCTAGATTCCCCATCATCTGCTCATCACATATAGACAATGTATTCAGTCACTGCGGTTATTTCCTATAGATGGATCCAGTCCGAGAAATCCCCCGGAGAGAAGTCCCAGCCCTCTATATTCCCAGGATCGGTCAGAGAAGGAGGAAGATGTCCCCCGGGATCATCAGGTAGATGAGATGAGATTCCTACAATTCCTCTACAGAGTAAGGCCATGTTCACACTTTGCGGGTTTTACCGCGGATCCGCGGCAATTTTGATGCTGCGGGTCCGAAGCAGTTTCCATAGCGTTTACAGTTACATGTAAACCCTATGGAAACCGCAAAGCGCTGTGCACATGCTGCGGGAAAAACCGCGCAGAAACACAGCGGTTTACAACCCGCAGCATGTCACTTCTTTGTGCAGAATCGCAGCAATTCTGCACACATAGAAATGCATTGATCCGCTTACTTCCTGCATGGGGCTGTGCCCACGATGCGGGAAGTAAGCGGATAATGTGCAGATGGTACCCGGGGTGGAGGAGAGGAGACTCTCCTCCAGGCCCTGGGAACCATATTTGTGTTAAAAAAAAGAATTAAAATAAAAAATAATGATATACTCACCTCTCAGCGCTGCACGCGGCCGTCCGGTCTCAGTTGCTGTGCGAGCAGGGCCTGAGATGACGTCGCGGTCACATGACCGTGACGTCATGAAGGTCCTTCTCGCACAGCATCTTTGGAACCGGAGCGCCGCGTGCAGCGCCGAGGAGATCGGGACATCAGAGGGTGAGTATAACCAATTTTTATTTTTTTTAACATTACTATTGATGCTGCATATTGCTGCAAATGCAGCATCAATAGTATAGGAGTAAACCCGCAGCGGAAACCGCAAAACAAACCGCGATAAATCTGCAGGGATAACCGCAGCGGTTTTGCCCTGCAGATTTATCAAATCCGCTGCGGGAGAACTCACAGAGGACGCCGCAGAGTGTGCACATAGCCTAAAGGGGTTGTCCAGACATATAATATCGATATCAGATTTTTAGCTCTGGCCGTGGCTGGATGTAAAGATTGAATGGAGTCAGGACATCACAGCTGTGCTCAGTATGTAGCGGCCGCTGCGGAGAACTGCAGATCAGCTCCTGTTATCTTACATAGAAATATTCAATCTGAGATCCGGGGAATTTCAAAGCTAAAGCCTCATCTCACAGTTCACAACTACAGAGAAGGAGAATTAGCCGATAATCTGCGCTGCTGGTGTCACATCTGATACATCCAAGTCCAGACAGAAAGTATTTGCAGTTCTTCTTCATTCAGTCCACACGTTTTGAAGTACTACAGAATGAACAATCGAATCCACAAAACCTAGACAGATATTTCTTACAATCAAATCCATGTTTCTCCTGTTCTCTTTTCTTTTTATCTTCTTCCCCTTGGAATCAACTTAAGAGAATATATATTAAAAATGGTAATAGTTTGGATATATTTTTCTATGTCAATTCTACTCTACCAAACTTGTAAAACCTTTTGTTCTTTTGTTTCTGATGAACCGTGATGAACTTTCATCACTATAAATGTAGCCGCACTGTGTTGTAAACTCTGGTTTTCTTGTCCTGATGAAGACGTCTGTGGTACTTCAAAACGCGTCGGAGGAATAAAGAAAAACCACAAATACTTTCTGTCTGGACTTGGATCTATCAGATGTGATACCACAGCGCAGATTATCCTCCTTATCTGTGATTTCCCGGTCTGATGACCCGTTGGACCTGCAGCAGCTGGATTTAGAAGTCATGGAAATATTGTGTATAAATAACTAAATCAGATTAGTATAACCTTATTTAACATTTTTATCTCCCTCGGATAAAACCCTGTTGCGCTGTTTTTCTCCTCCTAGTTTTTTATTTTTCTACTACACACCAGTTCACAACCAGGCACATTTTCGGGGTTTTTTCACACATCTATTTGCAAGAACTCTGAAGTTCTACTAGTTCGGTCATTCGTAAAATGTATTCATTTTTTTTTTCGCCATTTGCATGTCCCTTTTTTTTTTTTTGTCATTTAATTTATTTATAATTTTAACCACCATAAAGGACAATAAATTACATTTCTAAATGTGTTCCGCTTCCATAGTAATTATTTTTATGTAAGATACATGTGAGATTGTGGGGCTGGAAACAACAATTAGGACTCAGCAGCTCCTGCTACTTTCCAACGCTCGGTTGTCACATGATTCCTGGGTCCAGAGGAGAAGGTGTTGTCAGCCCTTCTTTTACTGTATACAGAGTGCTCAATCAGGACAGCCAAGATGGCGATATACCATTTCTATCTTCTCTATTGGGGTCCAGCCGTCCCTCACAGCCGGCTTCCTCCTCTTCCACAGTCTTGTACCGCTGTTGACTCTGCGGTGACATTTTAGAATATCACTGCAGAGTAACATGTGGACCATCCGGATGTTTAAAGCCATAGGACGATCTAGAAACAGTTAAACACTTAGATCACATTATTTTGTGGTAATAGGGCTACTGGTATTAAGAAATGTCACTGTGATGAAAGGTACACTTGGTCTTGGCACATGTCACATACTGTACATATCTGTGCCGAGAGCTAAGGTTTCCCAGCAGAACATGATCCAGAGCATCGCTCTCCCTTTGCCACCTTGTCTCCTTCCGATAGATCACCTTGGTACCATCTGTTACCCAGGTAAGTGACGCACACACCCTGCCATTCATATGATAATGGAAACATGATGTACGAGCCCGGGCTAGGATGTCTAGACAAGAGACTTCTTGAGGGAGGACATGATGAGCGCTGAAGGAGGGAACAGTCAATCTTCAGTAGTGATGAAATGCTGCTTTACTGTAAAAGTGGTGACTATGCTGCAAAACTGGTGTGACTGAACACAGCGTCCACTTCACCGTAGATCAAGATCATTTCATACAGAGAATTAACAGGAACATTTTCGTCAATGTGTAAATGATGAGGTTGATTGGTAATTCTGCTTGATCATCACTTGAGGAGATCCTTCTCCTTTACTTGTAATTTCTTTTTTTCTCATTCACCTGGATGTAAGATAATCCAGGATCCCTTTTTCCCTTTCCTCTCATATTCACTGTGGGATTCTTGCAGGAAAACTCCAGTGGAACAACGTGTGGACTCGAAAACTTCACATCTGTGTCAGTGATCGGTAAGAGCCGTCCATCTTGTTTCACTGTAAATTTCTGTATTAATGAGATCATTTCCTCATCGTGAATATTCCATTTATTGCCATCATATTCCATCATATTCCATGGCACTTCTACAGTGTGATACAATATGGACAGATACAGCGCCAGTCAAAGGTTTGTACACTCCTGTGCATGCGGTTGTTTTGCTTGTTTTTATTGGGATGTGCACATTTTAGATTCAGACTGAAGGCAGCAAAACCACAAAGTAATGCGGAAACAAGAGTGAAGGAACACGTATGAAACAAATCAGAATGTGTGTTACACCTTAGATTCCTCATTGCACCCCTTCCTTTTTACTCTGATGACAGCTTTACACCCCTTAGGCGTTTTTTCAGCAGTTCCATCAGGTCAACACCTGGAATGGCTTGGACAGTGTGGAAGGAGCTCCCAGACAGGCTGAGCTCTTGTCGGCTGCTTTGCCTTCTCATCCCAAAACATCTCAGTTGGGCTAAGGTCAGGCGAATGTAGAGGCCATGTCAGCTGAGGCAGCCTCCAACTTTCTCCTTCTTTGTCACATGCTCCTTACGTAGCCTTGAGGTTTGTTGGAAGCATTGTGCTGGTGCAGTGCAAATGATGATCTCAATATATTACTGCAGAGTGAATTAACAAGTGAGGCCATGGCAGGTATGCAGGCTACTCCACTGCCATTCAGCGCTGCAGTTTGCTGCAACTTCCATCCATTATTTAAGTTTGCGCCTAGCCGTCTCCTCTGCCGGTTATAGGTTTTCTATACTGTCCTCTCTGTTACAGTTTAAGCTGTGGCATTGCAGTTGCTTTTTTATTTCTCCCTGTTTGTCTCCCTCCATGTGTTTCCTTTCCTTAGTAGTGAAACTACTGTCTTGCTGCACTACTCACTAGCTAGGGCTAGCTCAGGACCAGCCAGGGCTTAGACACGTGATGGCGCCGAGGAGGAAGGACCCGTGTAGGGACGATAGGGAGAGCAGGGTGCAGTCTCAGGTGAGTGTTTTAGGAGTTTCCCTTCTCCCCATCGTCAGGGCACCCCTTACCTTCTTTCCTTCGTTTGCGCCGCACGTCGGTCATTTCCTTACTCCGGTGTTACACCTACTTTGCGTCAAGTCTCTGAAGAACCACTGACTGCCATAGCAATCCTATGGTTGACCACCTAGTAACACTTATGGATAATAACTTTTGGTAAGCACGTAATGTTAGCGCCTTAGTGACGTTTATTTGGGAAACACCATTTGGTCATTTTCACAAATCCAGGAAGATCATCATTTACGACTGCATTATGCCCTTCATAGTCAATTCTACAATATTGATAGTCTAATCTCACATCCCCCAATAATAATGGTACTCAATTCTCTAAGTCTCAGATTTTGACTCATCGGACCTCAGTACAGATTTCCACTGGTTTAATGTCCAGTCCTTGTGTCTGAAGTTCTATCTTTCCAACATAGTAAAATGGAGAATGTTAAACAGGACATGGATAGAACGTCATTTACAATCACTATGGCAGATGGCCACTCGTTTATTCACCTGAACTGTAATTGTTTTTATAATGGATTTTAAGATGTAAAACTAAATGGATTCACGCACAATGGCTAAATGATATAATAGAGGTCACTGAAAGGATCATGAAAAATACATGCAAGAGAATAGAAAAAACCGTACCAGTTATAAAAAGTAAATCTGCAATAAACATGTCTCATATATATATGTAGGAATAAATATATATATATATATATATGTAGCAATGAACATGTGTCATACCCAGGAGCCCAGGTTGATACGAGCAGACTTTCCATCCTGCAGTTTCCTTGGACTCCGCTCCTCTCTAACTCTTTTATATCCTCCTTGTCCTTCTGATGTTTCTGAGCAGGAAGATGGGTCCATAGAGACATTTCTAACATTATGACACGTGTCTTGATAGTGCGCTTGTTCTGAAGTGACAATTTAGCAATGTTCTGGTTCCTGGCTTTCCCTGAAAGGCTAAATCAGGACTGAAACTAAGAATATTAAACTGGTAAAATCAAATTGTACCTATAAGTTAGCCCTTTTCAATGTAGAAGTGACAGGATCACTAGAAGGTGAAAAGTAGAAAATGAGGTGATTTATTAACTTAACTTATTGTCTTAAAGCCCCACTCCAGCATTTTGGTTTGTTTTTTTTTTTTTAATGCACGGCTGGAGTGGTGCTTTAAATGTAATTCCCCTGTCCCCTGTCTCATACTCACCTGCCGCCATCTTCATTGTTTCCCAGCGTTACTCCCATCGAAAGGTGACCTTCCGGCAGCTCCCGTGTGTCATGGAGTAAGCCGGAGGTCACTTTCCAATACAAGTCTATGAAAGCCTCGTTCTGGCTCTCATTTACTTGCATTGAGCTCGTGACGTAACTTGTGATTTCTGGCCAGTCAGAAGTTACAGGCACAAGATGGAGCCGCAGGACTGGAGTGCCGTAAGTAAAAGGTGAAGGCGAGTGTAAGAGCGGGGACAGGGGTACGTACTGCACAATGCCCCCATATGGCTGCCCCAATGATGGTTTCGCACCATCAAAACAGCCAAGAATAAGGCTGCAATTACTGCAGAGGCCTAAGGACGGAGGGGGACTAGCACTTCCGAACCCTTGGATCTATTTTTTGGCAGCGCAGACTCAGAAGATGAGAGGCTGGAGGGAGGTGAATGGCATGAATTCGGCTCAGAGGATTTTGGTTCAGTTTTTGGGAAGGGATCCGTTATTTCAGGGCTTGGAGGCAGGTCGTTTTAGGAAGTTTGAAACGGCCTATCCCACTTTGACACTACTACAAAAGGTATGGGAGGCAATTAAAAAGGCTCCTGACAAATCTTTCTCCAATATGGTATAACGAAGTATTACCGGAATTTATTAAAATGGGGGAATTCAAAAATTGGAAGTTACTGAGTATTCAATATATGGCCCAAATACAAAATGCACAAGGACTGACACCCTTTGAGACACTACAAGAGATCTACGGGTTACCGGAGGTCTGTAGGTTTCAATATAGACAGCTGAGGCATGCCTACATAACACAGAGTAGAACAGTCAATATGGAGATTCATAAAGATATTCTGGTGGACTATGTTTGCGCGAAGGGGAGACCAAAAGAGGACAAAAGAGGTGGTTTCAGATATTTACAAAGATTTGTTATATACCTTTCTAAACAGGTACCGGATCACAGCAAAAGAGAAATGGGAGGAAGAATTGGGGAGGATAAATGGGAAGATATTGTGGAATATGTCCCACAGTTATCATTAAGTGACCCGGGGAGACTCTCGCAGATCCACGCGCTCCATAGAGTATATAGAACTCCAGATTGGCTGTATAGAGCCGGGTTGGGACAGATCTCTGAGTGTCCGAGGTGTCAGTCCGAGGGGGCAATGTCCGAGGCGGAACTCATATTGGTTAGATGTGGGGGAAGTAATTGAGAATATATGTTTGAAAGGGACCCTGTGATACGCATTTTGGGCTATGTGGAGGAGATCCGGGTGCGTTATTGTCATACACTGGCAATAGCCAGATTGTTATATGTTGCACGGAAATTAATCACCAGACACTGGATAAGTGAAGAACCGCCGACGCTGCGAGAATTTTACAGACAGTCTGATCTTATTGGTAATATGGAAAAGAGTATTTATGAAAAAAGAAAAGGGGGGGAACCTTTGAAACACTGTAGAAAGCGTGGATGGAGAGGGGCTGATCCCAATAGAATGCTATTTTAATGTATATTACTGTCCTGTTTCTGTTCTTATATATAATAGGGGGAGGGACAGGAATGGACGGGTAAGGGAGTAATTTGAAATATGTAAACATGTCTGTTTTGACAAAATTGCATTTGTCAATTTGAATTTTGTTAATAAAAATGTATCTGATTAAAAAAAAAAAAAAGAATTTGAGCAGGGAGCTTACCATTTAAATCCGCCACTTGAGCTCTAAAAAAAACCAAAACGCTAGCATGGTGCTTTATTAATTTTTTAATTTTCTTTGTTGTTTACAACAGACATCAACAATGAGAGATGAAATTTGTCTCATCATACGTTTATTTTGGGATTAAAAGGCTGACATTTTTTTAGGCAGTTTTAAATCTTGAATTTCTATTTTTAGGACCTCTGGACTGTGGTCTGATTTTTATTTATTTTACTCACGTATATAGCGCCATCATCATCATAGCACTTTACAGATATCATCATCACTGTCCCCATCAGGGCTCACAATCTACATTCCCTAGGAGTCTTTGGCGTGTGGGTGGAAACCGAAGAAAACCCCAAAATACACGTGGAGAACATACAAACTCCTTGCATGTTTTGTTCTTGGTGGGACTTGAACCCCAAAATTCATGACACAATTAGAGGGGACGTCACCAATCCACCAACAGCTGCAGCCTTTGATTGGCTGCAGCGGTCAGGTGACTTGAGCAGTGCGTGATCAGATTTATACATCTATATAGGAAATGATTCTTTACAGTTAGAGTAGTTAAACAATGGAATCCCCTACCACAATACTACATGTTCAAACTATCATGCTGCCTATATTATGGGTTTTATGGAATTGTTTGGGCCATTATTGTCTGTTGTCCTTTGTGCATATTATATATTTTGTGGTCTGGATAGAAACATCTGCCACAAACTCTACAACCAATAATAGTTTAGACTTTCTGGAGACAACAAAACTTATAAACACTATGTTTTCTATGGATTTTCTCCACTTTTATACATAGATTTCTAATATTGTACTTTATTTTCTTGCCATTATGCTATTGTCTTAACCCCTTCATGACCTTGCCGTTTTTTGCAATTCTGACCAGTGTCCCTTTATGAGGTAATAACTCAGGAACGCTTCAACGGATCCTAGCGATTCTGAGATTGTTTTTTCGTGACATATTGGGCTTCATGTTAGTGGTAAATTTAGGTCGATAATTTCTGAGTTTATTTGTGAAAAAAACGGAAATTTGGCAAAAATTTTGAAAATTTCGCAATTTTCACATTTTGAATTTTTATTCTGTTAAACCAGAGAGTTATGTGACACAAAATAGTTAATAAATAACATTTCCCACATGTCTACTTTACATCAGCACAATTTTGGAAACAAATTTTTTTTTTGCTAGGAAGTTATAAGGGTTAAAATTTGACCAGTGATTTCTCATTTTTACAACAAAATTTACAAAACCATTTTTTTTAGGGATCACCTCACATTTGAAGTCAGTTTGAGGGTTCTATATGGCTGAAAATACCCAAAAGTGACACCATTCTAAAAACTGCACCCCTCAAGGTGCTCAAAACCACATTCAAGAAGTTTATTAACCCTTCAGGTGTTTCACAGCAGCAGAAGCAACATGGAAGTAAAAAATGAACATTTAACTTTTTAGTCACAAAAATGATATTTTAGCAAAAATATTTTTATTTTCCCAAGGGTAAAAGGAGAAACTGGACCACGAACGTTGTTGTCCAATTTATCCTGAGTACGCTGATACCTCATATGTGGGGGTAAACCACTGTTTGGGCGCACGGCAGGGCTCGGAAGGGAAGGAGCGCCATTTGACTTTTTCAATGAAAAATTGGCTCCAATCTTTAGCGGACACCATGTCGCGTTTGGAGAGCCCCCGTGTGCCTAAACATTGGAGCTCCCCCACAAGTGACCCCATTTTGGAAACTAGACCCCCCAAGGAACTTATCTAGAAGCATAGTGAGCACTTTAAACCCCCAGGTGCTTCACAAATTGATCCGTAAAAATGAAAAAGTACTTTTTTTTCACGAAAAAATTATTTTAGCCTCAATTTTTTCATTTTCACATGGGCAACAGGATAAAATGGATCCTAAATTTTGTTGGGCAATTTCTCCTGAGTACACCAATACCTCACATGTGGGGGTAAACCACTGTTTGGGCACATGGTAAGGCTTGGAAGGGAAGGAGCGCCATTTGACTTTTTGAATGAAAAATTATCTCCATCGTTAGCGGACACCATGTCGCGTTTGGAAAGCCCCTGTGTGCCTAAACATTGGAGCTCCTCCACAAGTGACCCCATTTTGGAAAGTAGACCCCCCAAGGAACTCATCTAGAGGCATAGTGAGCACTTTAAACCCCCAGGTGCTTCACAAATTGATCCGCAAAAATGAAAAAGTACTTTTTTTTCACACAAAATTTCTTTTAGCCTCAATTCTTTCATTTTCACATGGGCAACAGGATAAAATGGATCCTAAAATTTGTTGGGCAATTTCTCCTGAGTATGCCGATACCTCATATGTGGGGGTAAACCACTGTTTGGGTGCACGGCAAGGCTCGGAAGGGGAGGCGTGCCATTTGACTTTTTGAATGGAAAATTAGCTCCAATCGTTAGCGGACACCATGTCGCGTTTGGAGAGCCCCTGTGTGCCTAAACATTGGAGCTCCCCTACAAGTGACCCCATTTTGGAAACTAGACCCCCCAAGGAACTTATCTAGATGCATAGTAAACACTTATAACCCCCAGGTGCTTCACAGAAGTTTATAACGCAGAGCCGTGAAAATAAAAAAATAATTTTTCTTTCCTCAAAAATGATTTTTAGCCCAGAATTTTTTATTTTCCCAAGGGTAATAGGAGAAATTGGACCCCAAATGTTGTTGTCCAGTTTGTCCTGAGTACGATGATACCCCATATGTGGGGGTAAACCACTGTTTGGGCGCACGGCAGGGCTCGGAAGGGAAGGCACACAATTTGGCTTTTTGAATGGAAAATTAGCTCCAATCATTAGCGGACACCATGTCGCGTTTGGAGAGCCCCTGTGTGCCTAAACATTGGAGCTCCCGCACAAGTGGCCCCATTTTGGAAACTAGACCTCCCAAGGAACTAATCTAGATGTGTGGTGAGCACTTTGAACCCCCAAGTGCTTCACAGAAGTTTATAACGCAGAGCCATGAAAATAAAAAATAATTTTTCTTTTCTCAAAAATGATTTTTTAGCCCACAATTTTTTATTTTCCCAAGGGTAATAGGAGAAATTGGACCCCAAAAGTTGTTTTCCAGTTTCTCCTGAGTACGATGATACCCCATATGTGGGGGTAAACCACTGTTTTGGCACACGTCGGGGTTCGGAAGGGAAGTAGTGACGTTTTGAAATGCAGACTTTGATGGAATGCTCTGCGGGCGTCAGGTTGCGTTTGCAGAGCCCCTGATGTGCCTAAACAGTAGGAACTCCCCACAATTGACTCCATTTTGGAAACTAGACCCCCAAGGGAACTTATCTAGATGTGTAGTGAGCACTTTGAACCCCCAAGTGCTTCACAGAAGTTTATAACGCAGAGCCGTGAAAATAAAAAATGTGTTTCCTTTCCTCAAAAATATTTTTTTAGCCCAGAATTTTTTTATTTTTGCAAGAGTAACAGGAGAAATTGGACCCCAAAAGTTGTTGTCCAGTTTCTCCTGAGTACGCTGATACCCCATATGTGGGGGTAAACCACTGTTTTGGCACACGTCGGGGTTCGGAAGGGAAGTAGTGACGTTTTGAAATGCAGACTTTGATGGAATGCTCTGCGGGCATCAGGTTGCGTTTGCAGAGCCCCTGATGTGCCTAAACAGTAGGAACTCCCCACAAGTGACTCCATTTTGGAAACTAGACCCCCAAGGGAACTTATCTAGATGTGTGGTGAGCACTTTGAACCCCCAAGTGCTTCACAGAAGTTTATAACGCAGAGCCGTGAAAATAATAAATGTGTTTCCTTTCCTCAAAAATATTTTTTTAGCCCAGAATTTTTTATTTTTGCAAGAGTAACAGGAGAAATTGGACCCCAAAAGTTGTTGTCCAGTTTCTCCTGAGTACGCGGATACCCCATATGTGGGGGTAAACCACTGTTTGGGTACATGCCGGGGCTCGGAAGGGAAGTAGTGACGTTTTGGAATGCAGACTTTGATGGAATGGTCTGCGGGCATCATGTTACGTTTGCAGAGCCCCTGATATGCCTAAACAGTAGAAACCCCCCACAAGTGACCCCATTTTGGAAACTAGACCCCCCAAGGAACTTATCTAGATGTGTGGTGAGCACGTTCAACCCCCAAGTGCTTCACAGAAGTTTACAACGCAGAGCCGTGAAAATAAAAAATCATTTTTCTTTCCTCAAAAAAGATGTTTTAGCAAGCAATTTTTTATTTTCACAAGGGTAACAGGAGAATTTGGACCCCAATATTTGTTGCCCAGTTTGTTGTGAGTACGCTGATACCCCATATGTGGGGGTAAACCACTGTTTGGGCACACGTCAGGGCTCGGAAGGGAAGTAGTGACATTTGAAATGCAGACTTTGATGGAATGGTCTGCGGGCGTCACATTGCATTTGCAGAGCCCCTGATGTGCCTAAACAGTAGAAACACCCCACAAGTGACCCCATTTTGGAAACTAGACCCCCGAAGGAACTTATCTAGATGTGTGGTGAGCACTTTCAACCCCCAAGTGCTTCACAGAAGTTTATAACGCAGAGCCGTGAAAATAAAAAATAATTGTTCTTTCCTCAAAAATTATGTTTTAGCAAGTAATTTTTTATTTTTGCAAGGGTAACAGGAGAAATTGGACCCCAACAGTTGTTTCCCAGTTTGTCCTGAGTACGCTGGTACCCCAAATGTGGGGGTAAACCACTGTTTGGGCGCACGTCGGGGCTTGGAAGGGCGGGAGCACCATTTGACTTTTTGAACGCAAGATTGGCTGGAATCAATGGTGGCGCCATGTTGCGTTTGGAGACCCCTGATGTGCCTAAAACAGTGGAAACCCCTCAATTCTAACTTCAACACTTACCCCAACACACCCCTAATCCTAATCCCAACTGTAGCCATAACCCTAATCACAACCCTAACCCCAACACACCCCTAACCACAACCCTAACCGCAACACAACCGTAACCCTAATTCCAACCCTAATCCTAACCCTAATCCCAACCGTAACCCTAATCCCAACCCTAACCACAACTGTAACCCCAACACACCCCTAACCCTATCCGTAACCCTAACCACAAGCCTATTCTTAACCCTATTTCCAACCCTAGCCCTAATTCCAACCCTAACCCTAAGGGTATGTGCCCACGTTGCGGATTCGTGTGAGATTTTTCCGCACGATTTTTGAAAAATCTGCAGGTAAAAGGCACTGCGTTTTGCCTGCGGATTTACAGCAGATTTCCAGTGTTTTTTTGTGCGGATTTCACCTGCGGATTCCTATTGAGGAACAGGTGTAAACCGCTGCGGAATCCGCACAAAGAATTGACATGCTGCGGAAAATACAATGCAGCGTTTCTGCACGGAATTTTCCGCACCATGGGCACAGCAGATTTGGTTTTCCTTAGGTGTACATGGTACTGTAAACCTGATGGAAAACTGCTTCGAATTCGCAGCGGCCAATCCGCTGCGGATCCGCGGCCAATCCGCTGCCAATCCGCTGCAGATCCGCGGCCAATCCGCTGCGGATCCGCGGCCAATCCGCTGCAGATCCGCGGCCAATCCGCTGCGGATCCGCTGCAGATCCGCGGCCAATCCGCTGCGGATCCGCGGCCAATCCGCTGCAGATCCGCGGCCAATCTGCTGCGGATCCGCTGCGGATCCGCAGCCGATCCGCTGCGGATCCGCGGCCCATCCGCGGCCGATCCGCTGCGGATCCGCGGCCGATCCGCTGCGATCCGCAGCCGATCCGCTGCGGATCCGCGGCCGATCCGCGGCCGATCCGCTGCGATCCGCGGCCGATCCGCTGCGGATCCGTGGCCGATCCGCGGCCGATCCGCTGCGGATCCGCGGCCGATCCGCTCTGTGTGCACATGCCATAACCCTACCCCTAACCCTACCCGTAACCCTAACCCTACCCCTAACCCTACCCCTAGTTCTAACCCTAACCCTAGTGGTAAAAGAAAAAAAAATATTTTCTTTATTTTATTATTGTCCCTACCTATGGGGGTGATAAAGGGGGGGGTTTATTTATTATTTTTTTATTTTGATCGCTGTGGTAGAACCTACCACAGCGATCAAAATGTACCTGTAACGAATCTGCCAGCCTGCAGATTCGGCGGGCTGAGCATGCGCCCGCCATTTTCCAAGATGGCGGCGCCCAGCGAGGAGACGGCCGGACACCGGGAGGATCGGTAAGTATGAGGGGGTGGTGGGGGGGTGGATCGGAGCACAGGGGGGGGGATCGGAGGACGGGGGGAGCGGACAGGAGCACGGGGGAGCGGACAGGAGCACGGGGGAGCGAACAGGGGGACGGAGGGGGGTACCTGACAGAACGGACGACTGGGGAGGAGATCGGGGGTGGTGGGGGGGGCCAGTACATGATTTCCAGCCATGGCAGATGCTATTGCAGCATCGGCCATGGCTGGATTGCAATATTTCACCATTTTCATAGGTGAAATATTGCAAATTGCTCTGATTGGCTGTTGCACTTTCAACAGCCAATCAGAGCGATCGTAGCCACGTGGGGGCAAAGCCACCCCCCCTAGGCTGAAGTACAACTCCCCCTCTCCCTGCAGATCGGGTAAAATAGGAATTAACCCTTTCACCCGATCTGCAGGGATGCGATCATTCCATGACGCCGCATAGGCGTCATTGGTCGGGAAGGGGTTAATAAAGATTTTTTGTTAATAAAAAAAAAAAAAAAAAATTGCAAAAATAAGAACGTTTTTGTTTCTTTTTTCCAGGTGAAGTCAAGTCGAGAGTCTTCAATGGACATCACTATTTGTCACCCTATTATGAAGTAGAAAGTAACAATATCAGACAAACTATGTCAGTGTTGGCCAATGCACCCACAGTCCTTCAGAGCACAGATTTCGTTACAGATACTCCTTGTCCAAGATCAATGTCTTGGCATGAGAGAATTCACAAAAACGAAAAGTCATTTTCATGTTCAGAATGTGGGAAATATTTTAGTCGGAGATCTGGTCTTGTGGAACATATGAGATTTCACACCGGTGATAAGCCGTTTTCATGCCCAGAATGTGGGAAATGTTTCCCTCGGAAACCAAATCTTAAGAGACATCTAAGAAGTCACACAGGGGAGAAGCCATATTCATGTTCAGAATGTGAGAAATGTTTTATCGAAAAATCGGGTCTTGTTGACCATCAAAGAACTCACACAGGGGAGAGACCATTTTTATGTCTTGAATGTGGGAAATGTTTTAGTCAGAGACCACATCTTGTGGGACATCTAAGAATGCACAGAGGGGAGAAACCATTTTCATGTTCAGAATGTGGGAAATGCTTTGTCCAAAAATCAAGTTTTGTTATACATCAGAGAACCCACACAGGAGAGAAGCCATATTCATGCACAGAATGTGGGAAATGTTTTGGCCAGAGATCAGGTTTTGTATATCATTTGACTACTCACACTGGGGAGAAGCCATTCTCATGTACACAATGTGCAAAATGTTTTAGCGACAAATCGACTCTTATTAAACATCATAGGACTCACAAACAGGACAAGACATTTTAGTGTTCTGATTGGAGGAAATGTCTCAGGTGTGGAACTTTGTGATGTTCATCTCCTTGATATAAATAAACAAGAAGAGTCTTCAACTTCACTAAGTTACAGACGGTCTTTTGTATCAGTGTTGCAACATCTGTGAGTGACCGTTTCTGTCGCCTATATTTCTACTGCAGTCATTGGGTGGCACCACTTTTTGTTGTAGGTGACACGTGACTCTGGCAGTCATGTTAAACTTCTGGGACTTTTGGTGCTGCCAAGTCAGGGAGCCATGAGGTTAATTCTTGTTTTGGTTACTTCCTCCTGAGACCTGGGCAGGACTGCTTGTTAATTAAACCCCCGGCCGCCTCTGACTTCCACTGACAGTCACTAAGTTCTGCTTATCTGCGCTAAAGACTTAGTCTACGTTCACATTTGCGGTCGGCGCCGCAGCTTCGGGCGCCGCAGCGTCGCCGCATGTGTCATGCGCCCCTATATTTAACATGGGGGCGCATGGACATGCGTCGCACTTGCGTTTTGCGCCGCATGCGTCCCTGCGGCGCACGCGTCCGGGCGCATTGGACGCAGCAAGTTGCATTTTTGCTGCGTCCAAAATCAATCAAAAAAAGGACGCATGCGGTGCAAAACGCAGCGTTGTGCATGCGTTTTGCTGCGTTTTTGTTTGCGTTGTGCGTTGCGGCGCACAACGCAAAAGTGAACGTAGCCTATCCGTGATCTTTTCTTCTCTTGGGTCTCCTGTCTTATCCCGTTTTCTGACTTGCTTGTATTTTCACCACCCGTGACCTCTTGGTATCAATGTGATGACCTTTCTTCCCAACAGCTTGCTCCACCAGTCAGCAGCTGACTCTGTGGCCCCAGGCCATGGGCACCTGTGTAAGTCTAGATCCCTGTATATGGGCTAAAGTCATGTGATAAGGCATCTTAAAGGGTTGATATTGACTTTAAGGATTTCTACATCCAATAGGTGGCCGTAGAATACTCATCTTCTCTGAAGAGGCTATTTGCATATTTAATTCCCAGAGGAGCATTGTATGGGCTATTAGTCTCTTTATGCCAGCTTAGCACTCTATACAGGGAACAATGATCCCTTTAGAACTGATGTCAGAGGCCTCTCATCCAGCCAAATCAGATCTCCAGCTTTGCAGTGATGAGGGGCAAGCACCCCAAAACACATATCTGTAAAATGGAATTTCTGGTTTAGTTTCTCATCCTAAGTAATTTGGCAAGGGTCAATAATGAGTTGATAATTGACTTTTAAAATTGCTATCCCTAACAGGTGGAGCTAAAATTCAGGTTCTCTTTCTCTCTGAAGAGGCTATTTGCAACTAATATTGCCATGTGTATTTACTGTCAAACTAGTAGAATTAAACTGACATTAATTTTAGTTGAGCACCAGGATCAATATACCAGGAGATATCGGATCAAAGAAAAGAGGGCAAGACAAAGGGATAGTCAGATCAGGTTCCAAGGATCAGGCAGCAGAAGATCAGAACAACAGAATCAGGCAAACACAAGGAAGCGCAAACTACGTCTGGCAGGGATCAGAGGCAGACAGCTCAGTTAAATAGCTTGGGCAACTCCAGAACGCCTGAAATAAGTCCCACACCTCCAAGTCAGCCACAGATTGGACAGATTGGCTACAGGCTCTACGCTAGGGACGGGCTGCACCTCAATGGGGAAGGTGCAGCTGTGCTGGGGGAGAAAATGGCTAGAAGGTTGGAGGAGTGTTTAAACTAGGGATTGGGGGGAGAGTATTCATTCTATAGGAGGGGAAGATAGTGCAGATAGAGACCTGGGCACAAATAAGGAAGTTGGGGGTGGCGGTGGCATGGGGGGCGGGGTTAGAACAGTTAGTAATTTAAGAAAGAATAGAGGTACAGAGAGTAACATCAAGTGCATGTATACTAGTGCCAGAAGCCTCGCCAACAAAATGGATGAATTAGAACTAATGTTGTTGGAGCATAATTATGACATGGTGGGGATATCTGAGACGTGGCTGGATGAGAGCCATGACTGGGCTGTTAACTTGCAGGGCTATAGTCTGTTCAGAAATGACCGTACAGATAAGCGAGGGGGAGGGGTGTGTCTATATGTAAAATCGTCCTTAAAACCCATCCTGCGTGATAATATAGGTGAATTTAATGAAAATGTAGAGTCCCTGTGGGTGGAGATAAGGGGAGGGGGAAAAAATAATAAATTACTGATAGGGATTTGTTATAAATCTCCAAAAATAATGGAAGCAATGGAGAATATCCTCGTAAAGCAAATAGATGAAGCTGCGACTCAAGGAGAAGTCATTATTATGGGGGACTTCAACTACCCTGAAATAGATTGGGGAACAGAAACCTGCAGTTCCAGCAAAGGTAATCGGTTTTTGACAACTATGAGAGACAATTACCTTTCACAACTGGTTCAGGACCCAACAAGGAGGGGGGCACTGCTAGACCTAATATTAACCAACAGGCCAGACCGCATATCAAATATAAGGGTTGGGGGTCACTTGGGGAATAGTGATCACAAAATAATAAGTTTTCATGTAACCTTTAATAAGATGGGTAGTAGGGGGGTGACAAGGACACTAAACTTCAGGAGGGCAAATTTCCAACGGATGAGAGAGGATCTTGGTGCAATTAACTGGGACGATATCCTGAGACATAAAAATACACAAAGAAAATGGGAGACGTTTATTAGCATCCTGGATAGGACCTGTGCACAGTATATACCGTATGGGAATAATCATACTAGAAATAGGAGGAAACCAATATGGCTAAATAGGGCTGTAAGGGGCGCAATAAGGGACAAAAAGAAAGCATTTAGAGAATTAAAGGAAGTAGGTAGTGAGGAGGCATTAAATAAATACAGAAAATTAAATAAATTCTGTAAAAAGCAAATCAAGGCAGCAAAGATTGAGACAGAGAGACTCATTGCCAGAGAGAGTAAAAATAATCCCAAAATATTCTTTAACTATATAAATAGTAAGAATCTAAAAAATGACAGTGTTGGCCCCCTTAAAAATAATCTGGGGGAAATGGTGGATGAGGATGAGGAAAAAGCCAATATGCTAAATGACTTTTTTTCATCAGTATTTACAAAAGAAAATCCCATGGCAGCCAATATGACTAGTGATAAAAATTCCCAATTTAATGTTACCTGCTTAACCCAGCAGGAAGTACGGCGGCGTCTAAAAATCACAAAAATTGACAAATCTCCGGGCCCGGATGGGATACACCCCCGAGTACTGCAGGAACTAAGTACAGTCATTGATAGACCATTATTTTTAATCTTTAAAGACTCCATAATAACAGGGTCTGTACCACAGGACTGGCGTATAGCAAATGTGGTGCCAATATTCAAAAAAGGGCAAAAACTGAACTCGGTAATTATAGGCCAGTAAGCTTAACCTCTACTGTGGGTAAAATCCTGGAGGGCATTCTAAGGGATGCTATACTGGAGTATCTGAAGAGGAATAACCTTATGACCCAGTATCAGCACGGGTTTACTAGGGACCGTTCATGTCAGACTAATTTGATCAGCTTCTATGAAGAGGTAAGTTCCGGACTGGACCAAGGGAACCCAGTGGACGTAGTGTATATGGACTTTTCCAAAGCTTTTGATACGGTGCCACACAAAAGGTTGTTACATAAAATGAGAGTAATGGGGATAGGGGAAAATATGTGTAAGTGGGTTGAGAGCTGGCTCAGGGATAGGAAACAAAGGGTGGTTATTAATGGAGCACACTCGGACTGGGTTGCGGTTAGCAGTGGGGTACCACAGGGGTCAGTATTGGGCCCTCTTTTTAACATTTATTAATGACCTTGTAGGGGGCATTCAGAGTAGAATTTCAATATTTGCAGATGACACTAAACTCTGCAGGGTAATCAATACAGGGGAGGACAATTTTATATTACAGGATGATTTATGTAAACTAGAAGCTTGGGCTGATAAATGGCAAATGAGCTTTAATGGGGATAAATGTAAGGTCATGCACTTGGGTAGAAGTAATAAGATGTATAACTATGTGCTTAATTCTAAAACTCTGGGCAAAACCGTCAATGAAAAAGACCTGGGTATATGGGTGGATGACAAACTCATATTCAGTGGCCAGTGTCAGGCAGCTGCTACAAAGGCAAATAAAATAATGGGATGCATTAAAAGAGGCATAGATGCTCATGAGGAGAACATAATTTTACCTCTATACAAGTCACTAGTTCGACCACACTTAGAATACTGTGCACAGTTCTGGTCTCCGGTGTATAAGAAAGACATAGCTGAACTGGAGCGGGTGCAAAGAAGAGCGACCAAGGTTATTAGAGGACTGGGGGGTCTGCAATACCAAGATAGGTTATTACACTTGGGGCTATTTAGTTTGGAAAAACGAAGACTAAGGGGTGATCTTATGTTAATGTATAAATATATGAGGGGACAGTACAAAGACCTTTCTGATGATCTTTTTAATCATAGACCTGAGACAGGGACAAGGGGGCATCCTCTACGTCTGGAGGAAAAAAGGTTTAAGCATAATAACAGACGCGGATTCTTTACTGTAAGAGCAGTGAGACTATGGAACTCTCTGCCGTATGATGTTGTAATGAGTGATTCATTAATTAAATTTAAGAGGGGACTGGATACCTTTCTGGAAAAGTATAATGTTACAGGGTATATACACTAGATTCCTTGATAAGGCGTTGATCCAGGGAACTAGTCTGATTGCCGTATGTGGAGTCGGGAAGGAATTTTTTTCCCCATGGTGGAGTTACTCTTTGCCACATGGGTTTTTTTTGCCTTCCTCTGGATCAACATGTTAGGGCATGTTAGGTTAGGCTATGGGTTGAACTAGATGGACTTACAGTCTTCCTTCAACCTTAATAACTATGTAAGATTGCTGTCAATAAAAACACTGACAACTCAACATGACCCAGTTTCCATACGACAGTACAGCAATCACTCACTGAGCGGAGGAATCGTGAAAACATGACATTTCACAGGCTGTGGGTAGTGACGGCAGTGATAAGGAGAGGAGCTGACATACTGTCAAAAGTTCAAAACGTTCCATAGATAAATCTGCTTTCTCCTACGCCTCATTGGGGGACACAGGACCCCATGTTATGCTGCTGCCACTAGGAGAACACTAAGTAAACACAGAAAGAATAGATCCTCCCCTGCAGTATACACCCTCCTGCTGGCTCTCAGCTCCTCCCCTGCAGTATACACCCTCCTGCTGGCTCTCAGCTCCTCCCCTGCAGTATACACCCTCCTGCTGGCTCTCAGCTCCTCCCCTGCAGTATACACCCTCCTGCTGGCTCTCAGCTCCTCCCCTGCAGTATACACCCTCCTGCTGGCTCTCAGCTCCTCCCCTGCAGTATACACCCTCCTGCTGGCTCTCAGTGAACCAGTTCTTGCTTACTGTCTGTAGGAGGCACTTGGGTCTCTTTCAGACCCCACCGTTTTTATTTTAATTTTTGATTTTTTTGTTCTATTTTTTCCTTTAACGGAGCGAATGGGGGCGACGGATCCTTTCTAGGCTTCGATCTCCCCCGAACCATCAACAGGCAAGTAAGTGGAGCGTTCCTCCCGTATCCTTTCCTGCAACGTTGGATGCCAGCCCTGAGCTCATCTTGCGGGCGACGGTTCCTTCACGTTCCGATCTCCCCCCCTCCATAGCAGGCGACCACATGGAGTAGCCCTGCATCTACCTCTCCTGGAGCCAGGTGCATAGCCGGACATATTATGAATGGCGTCCGTGCAGCCCCCCTCTGCATCACCACTGATATAGCGGATGACGCAAGGCGGCAGAAGCTCTCCACCCCTCCCTGACTATGGCGACGGTGGATTGAGCACCCGCCCACCGCATCTACCATGAGTACACTGCGGGGGCCGAGGCACTTGGGGGGTCCTGGTCCCCGGGGTATGGGAGGTCCGCACCTTTAAAGCCCGGGTCCGTGGGTGGTCTGCAGTGCGGCAATTCCTTCAGAGAGTGTGGCTTAAGAATGGCGCTAATAGCGGTCGCGGCGCTGCAGGCCGCAACTGCAGGTTTAAAATTTAGCCCCCGGCTTTTCCCTTTCAAACAGGCCGGAGTTTTGGCCACGCCCACCGGCAGTTACCGCCGCCCACTCTTTCTGGCGCTTCTCGTTCCCTGAGAGACACTCTCACTTCCTGATCTCGGCGGCCATCTTGGTACACCCACAGGGCTGATGCTGCAGCGCTGCTCCAGCCTTTTCAATCACAGCCTTCAGGATTAGCGATTCCTGTGCATAATTCCCATAGCATCACACTGCGGACCTCCCTTGGGGACTCAAGATACAGGACCATGGGTAAGCTCCAGAAACATAGCTTAACCCTTCCCCTGCTAGTAAGCGCTTTCCTCCAGGCTTTACTATGTCTCAACCAAAGCCTCACAAAAAGTCTGGGAAGACCCACACTGTATTTTTCGCTGCATGTACCTCTTGTAAGGTATCATTACCCCGGGGTCACAATACTGCATTGTGCACAGCTTGTGAACCGGTGACGGCTCAGGAACCACCTGTTACTGATACTGAACCCAGTGAGCCTAGTCCCCCTGAGTGGGCTACCTCCCTTTCCCGGTCTATGGCATCCCTGGCAAAAGCGTTAGACTCGTTCCGAGACCCTTTCTCTAACCAGGGCACTAATACGGACGACGCTTCCGATGGTCAGGACCCTTCGCACTCCAGGGGTCGTACCTTGCCAAGGAGTTCTCACTCTTCCAGGAAAAGGACTCATGCCTTGTCCCCAGACCATCACCGGTTTTCGGGTTCTGAGAGCTCCATTTCTCGCTCCCGTTCCATTGGGGCTAGTAGAGAACCTGTTTCAGAGGACGATTCTGACACGTCCCTAGATCAGGAATTTCATCACGATCAGGAGACTCTCGACTCTCTAATTGAGTCAGTGAATAAGGCTTTGAGACTTGAGGAGGAACCCTTATCTAAAACGGATCATGCCATGTCCTTTAAGAGGACCAAACGAGCTCAGAGTGTTCGCCACTCATCCCGAGTTTAAGCAAATTGTTGAATGTCACAGGATCCGTCCAGATAAACGATTCACAGGGCAGAAGCCCATGAAGTCCAAATATCCCTTTGCCCAGGATCCAAGAAAAGATTGGTCACAATCTCCCCCAGTAGATCCTCCGGTATCGCGTCTGGCTACGAAATCTGTTTTATCCTCCTCGGAGGGCGCCTCTATTAAAAATCCAACCGATCGTCATATCGACTATATGGCGCGTTCAGCTTTTGAAGCCTCAGTGGCCGCACTCTGTCCATCTTTTGCCACTACGTGGGTGGCTACGGCTATGACCCACTGGGCAGAGGTCTTGTCTTCAGCAGTACTGGATACCAATTCTTCCCCCCCCCCCCCCCCGAGATAGCAGACCACGCTACTCAGATGGCCAGAGCTGGAGATTTTGTAGTGACCGCATCCCTGGATGCCGCTGACTGCGCTTCTCAAGCAGAAGCAAATGCCATCACCATCCGGAGGTCCTTATGGCTCAGGGACTGGATTCTACTTCCAAAAAGTCATTGACTTCTCTCCCATATCAGAGCGGTCGCCTTTTTGGCGAAAAGCTCGACCAGTTAATTTCTGACGCCACTGGAGGGAAGAGTAAATTTCTTCCACAACAGAGACCCTCTCGGCCCTTTCGGAACCTGCAACCACAGGCTCGGTCCCGATTGTTTTGTTACAACTCAAACTGGTCCTTTACTTCCACATCTCCCGGTCCCGGCCGGGCTCAACGTGGAGACAGAGGTTCACAGGCCTCTTTTAAGCCTTCCCCTTCATGGAGAGGCAGGCCAAGTCAGCCGGGATCCAGAGGCGCCAGAACGGGTAGACCTTCCACACAATGACTCCCTGCGGTATCCGGGGGACACCCTCAAAGTAGGTGGCCGCCTGCTTTCCATCAGTGCCGCGTGGCTTTCGGTCGTTCACGACGAGTGGGTCCACGATCCAGTGTCCTCTGGATACAAGATATATCTCTTATCTCGTCCTCCAAACTTTTTTCCTGTCTTCTCCTCCCAGGGCAAAAGGCATCAGAGTTCTTCAAAGCTATAAGCTCTCTGAGAAAAGACGGAGTTATTATTCCAGTCCCACAAAGCGAAAGGTTTCAAGGTTTTTAGTCAAACCTCTTCATTGTTCCAAAGAAGGACGGTACACTACGGCCCATACTGGACCTAAAACTGCTGAACAAGTTCGTCAGGGTGCGACGGTTCCGGATGGAATCGCTTCGTTCTGTCATCGCCTCCATGGAAAAAGGCGAGTTCCCAGCGTCTATAGACATCCAGGAGGCATACCTCCACATTCCTATTTTACCTTCTCACCAAAGGTTTCTTCGCTTTGCAGGTCAGGAATATCACTTCCAATTCGTTGCTTTGCCCTTCGGCCTCGCCACCGCTCCCAGGGTATTCACCAAGGTCATGGCGGCTGCCGTGGCCATACTCCACACCCGAGGCGTGGTGGTGCTCCCGTATTTAGACGATATCCTCATCAAAGGCCCCTCTTTCCGCTCCTGCAAGGAAACTATGGCCATCACAACAGATACCCTTTCTCGCCTGGGTTGGAAGATAAACTTCAAAAAATCTTCCCCAGTATTGGCTCAGCGAATTTCCTTTCTAGGAATGATACTCGACTCCTCCCGGGGGTTGGTTCTTCTTCCCCCGGAAAAGATCTCAGTCTTACAGCGGGAAGCTCAGAAGCTCTCTCAGCCTCGCTCTCACTCTCTGCGCTTCAGTATGAGAGTCCTCGGCAGGATGGTAGCAGCTATGGAGGCGATTCCATTTGCCCAACTACACCTCCGTCCCCTACAGCATGCCCTCCTGGCTGTTTGGGACAGGAACCCGTTCTCCCTAGACCGTCGGTTCCTCCTTCCCCAGCGAGTCAGTCTCTCAGGTGGTGGACATTGAAATCCTCCCTGAATCAAGGGAAGTCTTTTCTTCCAGTACACTGGCTGGTTGTGACGACAGACGCCAGTCTTCTAGACTGGGGAGCAGTGTTCCTTCATCACACTGCTCAGGGCCGCTGGTCCCCCCAGGAATCACGCCCTCCAATCAACATCTTGGAAATCCGGGCGATCAGGCTGGCACTTCTCCAGTCAGTTCCATCCCTTCCTAGCAGGTTGCCCAATCAGGATTCAGTCCGACAACGCCACTGCAGTGGCACACATCAACCACCAAGGGAGAACCCGCAGCAGGGCGGCCATGACAGAGGTAGACTTTAGCATAGACAGAAATTATTCTTAAAACTTAACCTTTAATATGCATACCTAAAAGGAATAAATTTGTTTAAAATCAATCAATTGAGAACAGTGCTCATGATTACCAGTGCATTTAAAAAAATGGCACGATCTCACCCATTTGTCGCCTCTCGATTTTCTGAAGGTTCCTGTGGCCTCAGGATCCGTGAAACTTTTAATCATGGGGAGAAGAAAATACAACAGAGGGGGGAGAGGGGACAGGACCTACTTTCCCTGTCGTGCCCTGTGTGAAAAACTCCCGCCCTCACAAGGGCAGTACCCAAATATGAGCCTGTTAAAG
Source organism: Ranitomeya variabilis (assembly GCF_051348905.1). Taxonomy (NCBI): domain Eukaryota; kingdom Metazoa; phylum Chordata; class Amphibia; order Anura; family Dendrobatidae; genus Ranitomeya; species Ranitomeya variabilis. Next base: position 20,186,175 of record NC_135233.1, read on the forward strand.
TGATACCCTTGGCAAATGTAGCCACCCTGGAAATGTGTTTCCCTAACTCTTCCCAACGCGTTTCCTCCCCTGTTCAGGGGGTTCATCAGGGGAAGTTGCCCAGGTTAGAGGGGGTATTCTGCAGTGGCAGACATAACCTCCAGTAGTAACAAATGTAGTAACAGATTCCTCAGTGTGAGGAGCAAAATGGTCTCTATCACACTAGGTTCTGATTGCCATTATATAGTAAGGTGGAAAGGCGGTACCCCTTTCTGGCGTCTGTCATCACTTCCTGTGTAACAGGGTGATCACCCATTACACTTTATTTGATTAATAACTAGCGCAAAAAAATAAAGAATAAACAGAGGTTTAAGGGCCATTGTCATCCCTCCCCCGTATGTGTTTTATCCATACTTTCTTTACTGTGTTATTTTTCAAGTTATTAACCTTATTACCGCGAGACCGCACTTGCAGGCTCTCTGGCCATGTGACCGAGGTCCTGGTTAGTTACCTGTTAGCAACCGATTGTTGTAGTGAACGGCGCATGCGCTATCACTCATAGGTCCTGGTCGGCAGGCTGTGACTATCGTCAGACGCGCCTGTGTCTCCCTGCCTTATTAGCTGCATACATATATTGTCGTTATTTACCTGATCACTATGAGGCTGTGCTTGCGTTTCCAGTTTTGCAGGTACCCCGGTCACATGTCCACAGGTCCCGCAACTGCAGGTACCCTAGTCACATGCTCACAGGTCCTGGTTAGCAACCGGGAAGCAAATGATTGTTGTAACCAAGGACGCTTGCGCTACCACTAGCAGGTCACTGCCGATATGCAGTGCCTGCCAGCGGGCGCTCCTACGCCCCCAACCATAGATATTGATTGGTATCAATTATTAGGCGCTCGTGCGTACTTCTAATTGTTACTCTAGCTGCTTAAACGCCTTGAGTTGATACAGTGGAGTTCTTCACACACTCCAAATTACCAGTCAATTCAGTTTAAATACAATTATTGCGCATGCGCTTTATGTGTCTGATCTCTTTTAGTTGGTCATAGATTGACTTTTATCACATCGTTCCATATAGATAAAGAATGACAAAAGAACAGTGTCCATACCACCAGTATATCTCACAGTACCTCCTTATCTTTCGGTACGCATAAATCTAAAACACTGACAAACATTATAGTTTACACCCCATTTATGGGTATACGTTCTTTATACAGTGAAGTAGAATGCCCCTCTATTCTGTTGGTTCAGTCGGGGCTCAGTCCTATAGGTCAATATTTAACCTTCCTCAGTGGTCGCCTTCCCTGGCCGTGCTTAATATCCCCTATATGTCCGAACATTCATCATTGCTGAAATCATGGTCTATGGGGGTAAGGGGAAATTATAAGAAACAGCTGTAATTCAGCTGTTCATTGAGACCGAGGGGGCACTGGGTATCTAGCCGGTATATCCATCGGCATTCTCTCTGTAAGATCATTTTGTCATAGTTGCCGCCTCTAGATGGAACCCTGACCTGATCGATACCCATAAATCTGATAACTCCACAGTCTCCACCATGGCTCCCATTCACGTGTTTCGCCAATGGTGTATCTCTGCTGTTGCGTATGTCCCCCAAATGCTCCCCCACCCTCCGCCTAAATTCTCTGATTGTCTTACCCACATATAATGCAAATCTGTTCCTGGGCTGGTGGGAGGATACAATAGTCTTCTCAGAGGTATTGAATAACTTTACCAGGTTTATAGACCTGTGGGTAAGATTTATCGACGATGACTATCTTGTGGAGCGGTACGAAAGACATGTTTGAAAAATTTGTGGCGGTATTAAATATAAATGAAATTGGCCTACGGTTTACATCTGTCATTAAGACACAGAGACTACCTTTCTTAGACATCTGTATAGGTAAATCAACTGACAAAGAGGTATTGACAACGTCCATTTTTCGCAAACCCACCTCCACAAACTCATTGTTGAGATGGGATAGTTATCATCCAACTGCCCAAAAGAAAGGGATCCCAAAAGGACAATACTTGAGGATGAAACGTAACTGTTCGGAAAGAAAGGATTTCAAATATTGGGCAGATGATCTGAGGGGGAGATTCCAAAGGAGGGGTTATCCGGATGAGGTCCTTAGAGAATCATATCAATTTGCACAATCCAGGCCTAGGGAGGATTTGCTTAAAATCAAGGCAAAGAATAAGGATAACCAAGAGATTATCCGGATAATCACCACATTTGATAATGGGGCATCTGCTATACGAGATGTCCTTAATAGACACTGGAACATCCTTTTGATGGATCAAGAACTGGCAAAGGTTATTGGGGTGAAACCCCAAATCACGTACAAGAAAGGCAGATCCCTTAAAGATAGATTAGTACGTAGTCATCTGGACAAGCCAGAGGGAAGGGGAACTTGGTTACCAGAAAAGCCTAAAGGATGCTACAAATGTGGCCTGTGTGTGGCGTGTGCATCTATACAAACGGGTAAAGAATTTGTGAATGACACAACAAATGAAAAATTCAGTATTCAACAATTCATTAACTGTAAAACAACAGAAGTCATTTATAAAGCCTCCTGCATATGTGGTAAATCTTATGTGGGTAAGACAATCAGAGAATTTAGGCGGAGGGTGGGGGAGCATTTGGGGGACATACGCAACAGCAGAGATACACCATTGGCGAAACACGTGAATGGGAGCCATGGTGGAGACTGTGGAGTTATCAGATTTATGGGTATCGATCAGGTCAGGGTTCCATCTAGAGGCGGCAACTATGACAAAATGATCTTACAGAGAGAATGCCGATGGATATACCGGCTAGATACCCAGTGCCCCCTCGGTCTCAATGAACAGCTGAATTACAGCTGTTTCTTATAATTTCCCCTTACCCCCATAGACCATGATTTCAGCAATGATGAATGTTCGGACATATAGGGGATATTAAGCACGGCCAGGGAAGGCGACCACTGAGGAAGGTTAAATATTGACCTATAGGACTGAGCCCCGACTGAACCAACAGAATAGAGGGGCATTCTACTTCACTGTATAAAGAACGTATACCCATAAATGGGGTGTAAACTATAATGTTTGTCAGTGTTTTAGATTTATGCGTACCGAAAGATAAGGAGGTACTGTGAGATATACTGGTGGTATGGACACTGTTCTTTTGTCATTCTTTATCTATATGGAACGATGTGATAAAAGTCAATCTATGACCAACTAAAAGAGATCAGACACATAAAGCGCATGCGCAATAATTGTATTTAAACTGAATTGACTGGTAATTTGGAGTGTGTGAAGAACTCCACTGTATCAACTCAAGGCGTTTAAGCAGCTAGAGTAACAATTAGAAGTACGCACGAGCGCCTAATAATTGATACCAATCAATATCTATGGTTGGGGGCGTAGGAGCGCCCGCTGGCAGGCACTGCATATCGGCAGTGACCTGCTAGCGGTAGCGCAAGCGTCCTTGGTTACAACAATCATTTGCTTCCCGGTTGCTAACCAGGACCTGTGAGCATGTGACTAGGGTACCTGCAGTTGCGGGACCTGTGGACATGTGACCGGGGTACCTGCAAAACTGGAAACGCAAGCACAGCCTCATAGTGATCAGGTAAATAACGACAATATATGTATGCAGCTAATAAGGCAGGGAGACGCAGGCGCGTCTGACGATAGTCACAGCCTGCCGACCAGGACCTATGAGTGATAGCGCATGCGCCGTTCACTACAACAATCGGTTGCTAACAGGTAACTAACCAGGACCTCGGTCACATGGCCAGAAGAGAGCCTGCAAGTGCGGTCTCGCGGTAATAAGGTTAATAACTTGAAAAATAACACAGTAAATAAAGTATGGATAAACACATACGGGGGAGGGATGACAATGGCCCTTAACCTCTGTTTATTCTTTATTTTTTTGCGCTAGTTATTAATCAAATAAAGTGTAATGGGTGATCACCCTGTTACACAGGAAGTGATGACAGACGCCAGAAAGGGGTACCGCCTTTCCACCTTACTATATAATGGCAATCAGAACCTAGTGTGATAGAGACCATTTTGCTCCTCACACTGAGGAATCTGTTACTACATTTGTTACTACTGGAGGTTATGTCTGCCACTGCAGAATACCCCCTCTAACCTGGGCAACTTCCCCTGATGAACCCCCTAAACAGGGGAGGAAACGCGTTGGGAAGAGTTAGGGAAACACATTTCCAGGGTGGCTACATTTGCCAAGGGTATCACTTTAACAGGCTCATATTTGGGTACTGCCCTTGTGAGGGCGGGAGTTTTTCACACAGGGCACGAAAGGGAAAGTAGGTCCTGTCCCCTCTCCCCCCTCTGTTGTATTTTCTTCTCCCCATGATTAAAAGTTTCACGGATCCTGAGGCCACAGGAACCTTCAGAAAATCGAGAGGCGACAAATGGGTGAGATCGTGCCATTTTTTTAAATGCACTGGTAATCATGAGCACTGTTCTCAATTGATTGATTTTAAACAAATTTATTCCTTTTAGGTATGCATATTAAAGGTTAAGTTTTAAGAATAATTTCTGTCTATGCTAAAGTATACGTAATTTGATAGTCAGTTTATCTAGAGCAGTACGCTAGAGTTTCAATTGCTGTTTATTCATGACAGAGGTAGGCCACATCCTCCGATGGGCCGAGGAAAACCGCTCAATGATCTCTGCGGTTCACATCCCGGGAGTGGACAATTGGGAGGCAGACAATGCCTCGACTCCGGGGAGTGGTCTCTCCGTCCTGAGATCTTCCACCAGATCTGCTGTCGTTGGGGAACCCCGGATGTGGATCTGATGGCCTCACGGCTGAATTCCAAGGTTCCCGACTTCATGGCTCGGTTCCACGATCTGGCAACCATCGGGGCAGACGCTCTTGTACTCCCGTGGCATCATTTTCGGCTTCCGTACATATTTCTCCCGCTTCCTCTTCTGCCGAGAGTCATTAAGAAATCAGCGGAGAGGGTACCGGTAATCCTGATTGCGCCAGGTTGGCCGCGCCGGACGTGGTACGCGGAACTAATTCAACTAGTTGCCGACGTTCCCTGGCGATTACTGAATCGCGCAGATCTGCTATCTCAAGGCCCCTTTTACCAACAGAACTCAGAGGCCCTGTGTTTGACGGCATGGCCATTGAGTCCTGGGTCCTAACCCAGGCAGGTTTCTCTCCAGAAGTCATAGCTACCATGATCAGCGCTAGAAAGCCTACGTCTATGCGTATCTATCATCGCACTTGGAAGACTTTCTTTTCATGGTGCAGCGACCGAGGACGTTCTCCTCTACGTTTTTCCATCCCTTCCATTCTCGAGTTCTTACAAACGTGTTTGGACTCGGGTCTCGCCCTTAGTGCTCTCAAGGGGCAGATCTCAGCCCTGACTGTTCTCTTCCAACGCAGGATTGCCAACAGATTACAGGTCAAGACGTTTATTCAGGCAGTCTCCCATCGTGCGCCCCCCTATAGGATGCCGTTGGAACCATGGGATCTTAATCTGGTTCTCGGAATCTTGCAACAGGCTCCTTTCGAACCTCTACAGGAGGTTTCCCTGTCTCTTCTTTCATGGAAAGTTGCTTTTCTAGTTGCGGTCACCTCTATAAGATGAGTCTCCGAGCTGGCGGCTCTGTCCTCTCAAGTTCCGTTCCTGAATTTTCATCAGGATAGGGTGGTTTTGAGGACATCCCCCTCTTTTCTACCGAAAGTTGTACCCTCTTTTCATCTCAGTGAGGAGATTGTCTTACCGTCACTCTGTCCGGCGCTAGTCCATCGCATCGAGAAGGCCCTTCACACACTGGATTTAGTGAGAGCTCTTAGATACATCTCGCGGTCAGCGTCTTTCCGCAGGTCAGATGCCCTATTCGTGCTCCCGGAAGGACCGAGGAAAGGTTTCCCGCTTACAAGGCGACAATAGCCAAATGGATCCGTTCGGCTATTCAAGAGTTCTACCGAGTCAGAGGTCTTCCTGTCCCAGCAGGGTTTAAGGCTCACTCCACTCGATCAGTGGGTGCGTCTTGGGCCATCCGGCACCAAGCTTCGGCAGCACAAGTTTGTATGGCTGCGACTTGGTCCAGCCTGCATACCTTTACAAAACATTACCATATTCACTCTCAGGCCTCGGCAGACGCGACCGTCGGCAGACGAATTTTGCAGGCGGCTGTGCCACATCTGTAACTTGTGGGTACAAGCAGCAATTGCAGTTAATTGTTTCCCACCCAGGGACTGATTTAGGACGTCCCATGGTCCTGTGTCCCCCAATGAGGCGTAGGAGAAAAGGAGATTTTTGTGTACTCACCGTAAAATCCTTTTCTCCGAGCCAATCGTTGGGGGACACAGCACCCACCCTGTTAGCCTATTGGCTTTGGTCTTTTTAAGTTAACCTGGTTTTGACATAGTTCATCCTTGTTAAATATTAAGCTCCTACTGCTTTGTTACCGAACTGGTTCACTGAGAGCCAGCAGGAGGGTGTATACTGCAGGGGAGGAGCTATTCTTTCTGTGTTTACTTAGGGTCCTCCTAGTGGCAGCAGCATAACACCCATGGTCCTGTGTCCCCCAATGATTGGCTCAGAGAAAAGGATTTTACGGTGAGTACACAAAAATCTCCTTTCTACACTTCTTAGCTTGTGAGCAGATGATATCATAGCTGCTATTGGAGTATGCTCCAAAGCTATCAGAATGTAGAGGAAACACACAAGCTCAACCGTTTTACCCAATGTCAGTCCTGCAGAGCTCAAAATATCATTATCATCATTGCTGCACATGAAACAGTATTGAAGAAAAAATGGCAACATTTTAAGAAGATGGAAGTGTTGCCCACGTTTCCCCTCAAACTAGAGGACACCCTAGTCTATCCCTGTTCTCCAGATTACTCCGGATAGTTGAGACGCCGGGGTCTCGTACCTTGCTATGCTTCCATCTTAACCCCTATCTGTTCCATGGCCCACCCAGTGACGTGTGAGACCAAACTGTATTGGAAAACACCAACCAGACGGGTAAACAAACAGGGATAAAAGAAAACTACAATAATGCAAAGACACTCACAAAACAACAGTGGGAAACAGGAGGAATGGAAGGCACAAACCAAATGGGAGAGGATAAGAATAAACTTGCAAACCAACCCATGTAGAAATCTCCTGAAAAACTCTCCAAACGCTTACTGAACTTCTCCTTCAACTCCAAACCAAGAAGTGCAGAAACTATCACTGGCAACTATCAAGTGCCATGAAATAAATAGTGCTATATAAATAAATAATAATAAGTGCCAGTGACGAGCATATATACCAGATAGGAGTGGCCAACTCAGAACAGCTAAGAAAATTCAGGATGGAGAGCTCCAGGAGATCAACTGCACTGATAAATCTTTGTAATGACAGAGCAAGGAAAACTTGCACTATTCAATAGGATGGTGAAGCAGTTCTAATCAGTGCAGGAGTTCGTATAACCAGACGCAATCTTTTAGCCCCTATAAATTACGGTATCCCTGTGAAGGGATCTGGGGGCAGGAACACGAGCAACCCAATACCAAGCTTACAAGTCCAGAAGTTCCAAGGCGTAAGCAAGCAGAAAACCTACGTACTAACCATAATAGCAAACTAGTACCCCTAACAGGAAAAGATGCGGAACCCCTGGTTGAAGTACAAGACTGTCCCTAACTGGACTGTAGTGATGGTCTGGGTTGTCAAGGCGGAGGAATTTGGGGACAAAAAGCAAGTAAGCCTTGAAGAGGTAAAGAGACCGTGTGTGGATGCTCCATGTTGTAAAGGAAACATTCATGAAGTTATGTACCGGCTATCTTGTACAAAATCCTCAAGTTAATGTTAAGTCCTGGCCAGCTGAAGTCACCGACATGATGGGACCTGTAAGATAGTAGTGCCCCCGTAGACAAAGTCCACACATCCAGCCAGGACCCCATCTTCATGTATCGATCTGTGGCGCTGAAGACGAGTACCTCGCCTACGGCTACAGTCCCACAACACGTTACAGTGGTACTAAGTAATAATGTAAGAAAAAATATTCAAAAATACTTGTAAAAATGTAAATGGGGACATCTGTAAGGGCAGTTGCTGCAGCCACATAGCGACAGAAGTGAAGAGGAATCCTGAGGGGATGAACTGTGCTGTTGTACTGAAGAAGCCGCATAGTATGCCGCCACATGCATGGCCCGCCCTACCAAGACTATGTGTCTACATTTATTGCTCCTGCTCCCCTCACTGCGCGTTTACTGTCTGTGCACCTCTCACATGGTCACTCAGGAGCCGAATAGAAGTGTGGGGACAGGACAACCATCCTCTTGGTGACCTGCTGTGCCCTGGCCGGGCGACCTGCTGCAGAATCAACCTGTGTCTGACTGTCCATGACTGACGCAGGTGGCTGTAAGAGACGGACCCGAAGGATGTGTGAGTAACACTGTACTGCTCTGTAGTGCGGGTGAGGTCACCCAGCAGCGGTGGGTGTGAGGGTTATAGAGGGAGACCCTATTCTTCAGGTAATGTGAGATTATATAAGCAGTCGGGAATGTGGGGGAACTGCATTGTACTTGGGATGGGGAGAGAGGGGTATTTCATTTTAATAGCGTGCATATGATTAGGTCCCTGGAGTTGGGGGTCTTTATTGTGACGTATGTTGTGTGTATGAATTACATACTTAACCCCTTCATGACCTTGGGTTTTTCCGTGTTCGTTTTTTGCTCCCCTTCTTCCCAGAGCCATAACTTTTTTATTTTTCTGTCAATATGGCCATGTGAGGGCTTATTTTTTGCGGGACGAGTTGTACTTTTGAACGACATCATTGGTTTTAGTATGTCGTGTACTAGAAAACGGGAAAAAATCCAAGTGCGGTGAAATTGCAAAAAAAGTGCAATCCCACACTTGTTTTTTGATTGGCTTTTTTACTAGGTTCACTAAATGCTAAAACTGCCCTGCCACTATGATTCTCCAGGTCATTTACGAGTTCATAGGCACCAAACATGTCTAGGTTCTTTTTTATCTAAGTGGTAGAAAAAAATTCCAAACTTTGCTAAAAAAAACCCCCAAAAATGGCGCCATTTTCCTATACCCGTAGCGTCTCCATTTTTCATGATCTGGGGTCGGGTGAGGGCTTATTTTTTGCGTGCTGAGCTGGCATTTTTAATTATACCATTTTGGTGCAGATACGTTCTTTTGATCGCCCGTTAGTGCATTTTAATGCAATGTCGGAGCGACCAAAAAAACATAATTCTGCCATTTCGAATTTCTTTCTCGCTACGCCGTTTAGCGATTAGGTTAATCCTTTATTTTTATTGATAGATCGGGCGATTCTGAATGCGGCAATACCAAATATGTGCAGGTTTGATTTTTTTTTTTTCTTTATTGATTTATTTTGAATGGGGCGAAAGGGGGGTTATTTAAACTTTTATATTTTTTTTTTTTTTTTTTCACATTTTTTTTACCTTTTTTTTACTTTTGCCATGCTTCAATAGCCTCCATGGGAGGCTAGAAGCTGGCACCACTCGATCGGCTCTGCTACATAGCAGCGATCATCAGATCGCTGCTATGCAGCAGAAATGCAGGCTTGCTATGAGCGCCGACCACGGGGCGCTCACAGCAGGCCGGCATCAGTAACCATAGAGGTCTCAAGGACCGCTATGGTTACCATTCTGATGCATCGCTGACCCCTGATCATGTGACGGGGGACGGCGATACGATCATTTCCGGCCACCCGGCCAGAAGCGCCGGTTAAATGCCGCTGTCAGCGTTTGACAGCGGCATTTAACTAGTTAATAGCGGAGGGCGAATCGCGATTTCACCCGCCGCTATTGCGGGCACGTGTCAGCTGTACAAAACAGCTCTCACCGCCGGAGCCCTGCATCAATGCGCTGTATCTGACCTCGGACGTACTATCCCGTCCGAGGTCAGAAAGAGGTTAAGAATCACATCACAGAATATTCACATATACCTAATGTTGTAAAATTACATCCCCCTTAATTAAAAATTATTACATTAACCCCCTTTAATATATTAAAATAACGCCCCTCCACCCCTGGAGTATAAAATTATAATAACATATCTACCTCTGGAGTACAATAATAAAATAACACCCCCACCCCTGGAGTATAATATTAATATAACATCTCCACCCCTGAGGTATAATAAAATAACACCCACACTCCTGGAGTATAAAAATAAAATAACATCCCCAGTTATTATACTCCAGTATTATTATACTGGAGTATAATAATAAAGTAACATATTCCCCACCCCTGGAGTATAATATTAAAATAACATCTCCACCCCTGGGGTATAATAATAAAATAACACCCACACAACTGGAGTATAAAAATAAAATAACATTCCCACCCCTGGAATGTTAAGTAACATCTCCATCCCTGGAGTATAATATTAATATAACATCTCCATCCCTGGAGTATAATATTAAAATAACATCTCCACCCCTGGAGTATAATAATAAAATAACATCTCCACCCCTGGGGTATAATAATAAAATACCGTATTTTTCTGACTATAAGATGCACTTTTTTTCCTCCAAATTTGGGAGGAAAGGGTGGGTGCGTGTTATGGTAGAGATGTAAGGTGGGGAGGGGGCAGCGAGTGGGATTGCACTGGGAGGCAGGAGGCAGAAAAATGTCCTTGCCTGGCTTCAGGAATCAGTGCTGGGGAAACCACATGGTCCCGATCATTAAAGTGCAGTGAATATTCATTAGTTGCTTCCCGCCCACCTGTCAGCTGAGGGGTCAGCCAGGAGCAGCACATGAATACTCCTTCACAGGGACACACATGGTTTCCCCAGCGCTGGATTCCTGCAGCTGCTGGGGAGATCTGTGTGCAGGGCCGGACTGGCCATCGGGCAGTTCTGGCAAATGCCAGAAGGGCCGGTACCAGTAGTGGGCTGCTGCACGCTGACCCTTCCCCCCCAGCACCACCGCCGCATTCAACTATACCGGCGTCTATGACGCTGGTACAGTTGAATGCAATGATGGAGAAGAGAGCGTCACCTGACTCTCCCATCATTTCCAGCTCTGCCTCTGACACTGGGGGTGCGCGCACACTCACTGTGTCCCAGGCAGTTCAGCGGCAGCCGCTGAGACAGGAGCAGGGAGCAACGCGGGCACGAGGAGAGCAGCTTGTGTTTTTTTTTTTTTTTACTGGACTGTGGGGCCATTCTCGGGGGGGGGAGGAGAGATGTGGGCTCTGCTGTATACTACTGTGTGGGCTGTGCTATATACTACTGTGTGGGCTGTGCTGTATACTACTATGTGGGTTGTGCTATATACTACTGTGTGGGCTGTGCTGTATACTACTATGTGGGCTGTGCTATATACTACTGTGTGGGCTCTGCTGTATACTACTATGTGGGCTGTGCTATATACTACTGTGTGGGCTCTGCTGTATACTACTGTGTGGGCACTGCTGTATACCACTGTGTGGGCAGTGCTGTATACTACTGTGTGGGCTGTGCTGTATACTACTATGTGGGCTATGCTGTATACTACTGTGTGGGCAGTGCTGTATACTACTGTGTGGGCAGTGCTGTATACTACTATGTGGGCAGTGCTGTATACTACTGTGTGGGCTGTGCTATATACTGCTACGTGGGCTGTGTTACCTGGTATGCGGGTTGTGCTATATACTATGGGGGTATATTATATTCTATGGGGGAGGCCGTGTTATATACTATATGGCTGTTATATACTATTTTGGGGGTATATTTTATTCTATGGGGAGGCTGTGTTATATACTATGGGGGGCTGCATTATATTCTATGGGGGCTACATTATATATTATGGGGAGGTGGGCTGTATTATATTCTATGGGGTGGCTGCATTATATTCTGTAGGGTGGTGGCTGCATTATACTATATGTGGGCTGCATTATACTGTATCGAGGACTATGGGGAATACGTTATACTATATGAAGAACTATGGGGTGCATTATACTATGGGAAGTGAATAGTACTACATGGATGACTATGGCGGTGCATTATACTATATGGAGCACTATGAGGAGTGTATTATGCTATCTGGAGGACTATGAGCAGTGTATTATACTATGTGGAGGACTATGTGGAGGACTGAGCAGTGTATTTTAATATATGGAGGACTATATGGAGTGTATTATACTATATGGAGGACTGTGGTGCACATTATACTATATGGAGGAGTATGGGGTGTATTATACTAAACAAGCAAAATGCTGCATATTAATTGTGGGTTTGGATTGTTTATGCCGGAATAAAAATCATTGTTCTCAGCAGCACATCGCCGGTGTAAACTGTAGATATGCTGCTGATAACATGACACTGTATGGTGATCTGTTAGTGATCTATTAGTGATCGTTCTGTCCCATCATTATTCCTCAGCTGATGGAAGGAGGCCGGGAAACAAGCGTTGAACCACTTCAGTATTGTCGATCAAACTCGTTTAGCGGCCTGAACTCAGCGCTTGTAAATACAACCGAAATGCTTCTGTGTGATGTGCAATATGTTAGAATTTTGGGCCCCATTTTAAACTTTGCCTAGGGCCCCACTTTGCCTAAATCCGGCCCTGCCTACAAGAGTACAAAGATATTATACAGTCACCATGCGACAAGTGGGCCTGTGTAACTTCAAATGCCAGGGCTGAATTTTAGTCCCAGTCCGGCCCTGCCTGTGTGTCTGGTGGAGGAGGCAGCAGGAGCAGGGGCCAGAGGGGACAAGATTGCTGAATACCTGCCAGCTGGGGCTGTGCTGGATGCTGAGGCACAAGGACCTGTGTGATGTCAGGAGTGGGCGGGCTGGAGCATCACCTGGCAGCACAGAGCCTTCCCTCTGATGTCATCACAGGTCCTGCAGACACCACACTACAATCTGCTGGCTTCCTCCTGTGCTGTGGAGAGGCAGGGAGCGCTCTGTGGTGTCATGGGATGGGATGCTCCAGCATTTTACCTCACCACAGTGGCTGGCTGCCACAATTAAAAGGTTAGTCACTACAACACAAAATAAAGCACTCTGCCACTTCTGTGGTGAACTATAACTCCCAGCATGCCATAGGATCTGCAGGACATCCTGGGAGTTATAGTTCTCCCAATGGGATCTTAAAGCAGCACTCCAGTGTTATTTTGCAGTGCTGGAGTGGTGCTTTAAATATAAGCCCTGTGCCCCCATTCTTATACTCGCCCTCCAGCGTCTTCATACAGTACTTTACAGACACCACACTGGTTCCATAGCTTCCAACATAATAACATACTATTATATATAATAACATCACATATAATAGTATGTTATTAAATATTTTACCACCTTTTTTGCTTCAAATATTTTTTTCCACCTCTAAAACCTGGGTGCGTCTTATAGTCCGGTTATTTCTTTTAGTCCGAAAAATACGGTAACACTCACACCCCTGGAGTATAAAAATAAAATAACATCCCCACCCCTGGAGTAGAACAATAAAGTAACATCTCCGCCCCTGGAGTATAAAAATAAAATAACATCTCCACCACTGGAGTATAAAAATAAAATAACACCCCCACCCCTGGAGTATAATAATAAAGTAACATCCCCACCCCTGGAGTATAATAATAAAGTAACATCCCCACCCCTGGAGTATAATAATAATAAAGTAACATCTCCACCCCTGGAGTATAACAATAAATTAACATCTCCACCCCTGGAGTATAATAATAAAGTAACATCTCCACCCCTGGAGTATAACAATAAAGTAACATCTCATCCCCTGGAGTATAACAATAATGTAACATCTCATCCCCTGGAGTATAACAATAAAGTAACATCTCATCCCCTGGAGTATAACAATAAAGTAACATCTCATCCCCTGGAGTATAACAATAATGTAACATCTCCACCCCTGGAGTATACAAATAAAATAACATCTCCACCACTGGAGTATAAAATAACATCCCCACCCCTGGAGTATAATAATAAAGTAACATCTCCACCCCTGGAGTATAATAATAAAGTAACATCTCCACCCCTGGAGTATAATAATAAAGTAACATCCCCACCCCTGGAGTATAATAATAAAGTAACATCTCCACCCCTGGAGTATAAAAATAAAACAACATCTCCACCCCTGGAGTATAAAAATAAAATAACATCCCCAACCCCTGGAGTATAATAATAAAGCAACATCTCCACCCCTGGAGTATAATAATAAAGTAACATCTCCACCCCTGGAGTATAATAATAAAGTAACATCTCCACCCCTGGAGTATAATAATAAAGTAACATCTCCACCCCTGGAGTATAATAATAAAGTAACATCTCCACCACTGGAGTATAAAAATAAAATAACATCCCCACCCCTGGAGTATAATAATAAAGTAACATCCCCACCACTGGAGTATAATAATAAAGTAACATCTCCACCCCTGGAGTATAAAAATAAAATAACATCCCCACCCCTGGAGTATAAAAATAAAATAACACCCCCACCCCTGGAGTGTAATAATAAAGTAACATCTCCACCCCTGGAGTATAATAATAAAGTAACATCTCATCCCCTGGAGTATAACAATAAAGTAACATCTCCACCCCTGGAGTATACAAATAAAATAACATCTCCACCACTGGAGTATAAAATAACATCCCCACCCCTGGAGTATAATAATAAAGTAACATCTCCACCCCTGGAGTATAATAATAAAGTAACATCTCCACCCCTGGAGTATAATAATAAAGTAACATCCCCACCCCTAGAGTATAATAATAAAGTAACATCTCCACCCCTGGAGTATAAAAATAAAACAACATCTCCACCTTGGAGTATAAAAATAAAATAACATCCCCAACCCCTGGAGTATAATAATAAAGTAACATCTCCACCCCTGGAGTATAATAATAAAGTAACATCTCCACCCCTGGAGTATAATAATAAAGTAACATCTCCACCCCTGGAGTATAATAATAAAGTAACATCTCCACCCCTGGAGTATAATAAAGTAACATCTCCACCCCTGGAGTATAATAATAAAGTAACATCTCCACCACTGGAGTATAAAAATAAAATAACATCCCCACCCCTGGAGTATAATAATAAAGTAACATCCCCACCACTGGAGTATAATAATAAAGTAACATTCCACCCCTGGAGTATAATAATAAAGTAACATCTCCACCACTGGAGTATAAAAATAAAATAACATCCCCACCCCTGGAGTATAATAATAAAGTAACATCTCCACCCCTGGAGTATAATAATAAAGTAACATCTCCACCCCTGGAGTATAATAATAAAGTAACATCCCCACCCCTGGAGTATAAAAATAAAATAACACCCCCACCCCTGGAGTATAATAATAAAGTAACATCTCCACCCCTGGAGTATAATAATAAAGTAACATCTCCACCTCTGGAGTATAACAATAAAGTAACATCTCATCCCCTGGAGTATAACAATAAAGTAACATCTCCACCCCTGGAGTATACAAATAAAATAACATCTCCACCACTGGAGTATAAAAATAAAGTAACATCTCCACCACTGGAGTATAAAAATAAAGTAACATCTCATCCCCTGGAGTATAACAATAAAGTAACATCTCCACCCCTGGAGTATAATAATAAAGTAACATCCCCACCCCTGGAGTATAATAATAAAGTAACATCCCCACCCCTGGAGTATAAAAATAAAATAACACCCCCACCCCTGGAGTATAATAATAAAGTAACATCTCATCCCCTGGAGTATAACAATAAAGTAACATCTCCACCCCTGGAGTATACAAATAAAATAACATCTCCACCACTGGAGTATAAAAATAAAGTAACATCTCCACCACTGGAGTATAAAAATAAAGTAACATCTCATCCCCTGGAGTATAACAATAAAGTAACATCTCCACCCCTGGAGTATAATAATAAAGTAACATCCCCACCCCTGGAGTATAATAATAAAGTAACATCTCCACCCCTGGAGTATAATAATAAAGTAACATCTCCACCCCTGGAGTATAATAATAAAGTAACATCTCCACCACTGGAGTATAAAAATAAAATAACATCCCCAACCCCTGGAGTATAATAATAAAGCAACATCTCCACCCCTGGAGTATAATAATAAAGTAACATCTCCACCCCTGGAGTATAATAATAAAGTAACATCTCCACCCCTGGAGTATAATAATAAAGTAACATCTCCACCACTGGAGTATAAAAATAAAATAACATCCCCACCCCTGGAGTATAATAATAAAGTAACATCCCCACCACTGGAGTATAATAATAAAGTAACATCACCCCTGGAGTATAATAATAAAGTAACATCTCCACCCCTGGAGTATAATAATAAAGTAACATCTCCACCACTGGAGTATAAAAATAAAATAACATCCCCACCCCTGGAGTATAAAAATAAAATAACACCCCCACCCCTGGAGTATAATAATAAAGTAACATCTCCACCCCTGGAGTATAACAATAAAGTAACATCTCCACCCCTGGAGTATACAAATAAAATAACATCTCCACCACTGGAGTATAAAATAAGATCCCCACCCCTGGAGTATAATAATAAAGTAACATCTCCACCCCTGGAGTATAATAATAAAGTAACATCCCCACCCCTGGAGTATAATAATAAAGTAACATCTCCACCCCTGGAGTATAAAAATAAAACAACATCTCCACCTTGGAGTATAAAAATAAAATAACATCCCCAACCCCTGGAGTATAATAATAAAGTAACATCTCCACCACTGGAGTATAATAATAAAGTAACATCTCCACCACTGGAGTATAATAATAAAGTAACATCTCCACCCCTGGAGTATAATAATAAAGTAACATCTCCACCACTGGAGTATAATAATAAAGTAACATCTCCACCCCTGGAGTATAATAATAAAGTAACATCTCCACCCCTGGAGTATAATAATAAAGTAACATCTCCACCCCTGGAGTATAATAATAAAGTAACATCTCCACCCCTGGAGTATAATAATAAAGTAACATCTCCACCCCTGGAGTATAATAATAAAGTAACATCTCCACCCCTGGAGTATAATAATAAAGTAACATCTCCACCCCTGGAGTATAATAATAAAGTAACATCTCCACCACTGGAGTATAAAAATAAAATAACATCTCCACCCCTGGAGTATAATAATAAAGTAACATCTCATCCCCTGGAGTATAATAATAAAGTAACATCCCCACCCCTGGAGTATAATAATAAAGTAACATCCCCACCCCTGGAGTATAATAATAAAGTAACATCTCCACCCCTGGAGTATAATAATAAAGTAACATATCCACCCCTGGAGTATAATAATAAAGTAACATCTCCACCACTGGAGTATAAAAATAAAGTAACATCTCCACCACTGGAGTATAAAAATAAAGTAACATCTCCATCCCTGGAGTATAATAATAAAATAATGCCCCACCCATTGAGTATAATAATAAAATAATGCCCCTACCCTTGGAGTATAATATTGAAATAACACCCCCACCCCTGGAGTATAATAATAAAGTAACATCTCCATCCCTGGAGTATAATAATAAAATAATGCCCCACCCATTGAGTATAATAATAAAATAATGCCCCTACCCTTGGAGTATAATATTGAAATAACATCCCCACCCCTAGTCTATAGTAATAAAATAATGCCACCTTCCCTAGAGTATAATAGAAACACGCCCCCATGGCAGATAATAATAAAATAATACCCACAGTACTGCTGTGTATAGCAAATGCCACGGTCTCCTATGAATGGCAGCCACAGGTTGGTTTTAATGGTAGTATCATCATGACATGCACAGGGGTTTTCAGCAGACTCCCAACTGTCATGGCATCCCAATGGCGCCATACGATCGTGTCACAGGGGTGTGATATTCTAACCACCCATCAGTCTTGCTGCGTGCTCTAAATGACGCTGTCACAGACTGACTGTGATGGAAATATATATATATTTCATATAGATCTCACTTGCATATATACTCATAATCAGCTAATATATATATTATAATCAATTGCTTAACCCCTTAATCCCATATGACGTGCTATCCCGTTGAGGTGGGGTGGGCCTTAATTCCCACCGACGGGATAGTACGTCATATGCGATCGGCTGTGCTCACGGGGGGAGCGCGGCCGATCGCGGCTGGGTGTCAGCTGACTATCACAGCTGACATCCGGTCACGGACCGCCCCTGGCACATTAAACCCCGGCACACTGTGATCAAACAAGATCGCAGTGTTCCGGCGGTATAGGGAAGATCGCGCAGGGAGGGGGCGATGTGATCGCGTTGCTCCGAGCGTCTCTTACCTCCTCCTCCCTGCAGGCCCCGGATCCAAAATGGCCGCGGGGCTGCATCCGGGTCCTGCAGGGACTACTTCCGGGTCCAGAGCAGGCACTGGTAAGCCTGGAGCGCTGTAAGTCAGATCGCTGATCTGACAGAGTGCTGTGCAAACTGTCAGATCAGCGATCTGTGATGTCCCCCCTGGGACAAAGTAAAAAAAAAAAAATTCCACATGTGTAAAAAAAAAAAAAAAAAATTCCTAAATAAAGAAAAAAAATATAATTATTCCCATAAATACATTTCTTTACATTTCTTTATCTAAATAAAAAAAAACAATAAAAGTACACATATTTAGTATCGCCGCGTCCGTAACGACCCAACCTATAAAACTGTCCCACTAGTTAACCCCTTCAGTGAACACAGTAAGAAATAAAAAAAAGGCAAAAAACGCTTTATTATCATACCGCCGAACAAAAAGTGGAATAACACGCGATCAAAAAGACGGATATAAATAACCATGGTACGGCTGAAAACGTCATCTTGTCCCGCAAAAAACGAGCTGCCATACAGCATCATCAGCAAAAAAATAAAAAAGTTATAGTCCTCAGAATAAAGCGATGACAAAATAATTATTTTTTCTATAAAATAGCTTTTATTGTATAAAAGCGCCAAAGCATAAAAAAATGAAATGAGATATCGCTGTAATCGTACTGACCTGAAGAATAAAACTGCTTTATCAATTTTACCAAACGTGGAACGGTATATACGCCTCTCCCAAAAGAAATTCATGAATATCTGGTTTTTGGTCGTTCTGCCTCACAAAAATCAGAATAAAAAGCGATCAAAAACTGTCACATGTCCAAAAATGTTACCAATAAAAACGTCAACTCGTCCCGCAAAAAACAAGACCTCACATGACTCTGTGGACCAAAATATGGAAAAATTATAGGTCTCAAAATGTGGAGACGCAAAAACTTTTTTGCTATAAAAAGCGTCTTTTAGTGTGTGACAGCTGCCAATCATAAAAATCCACTATAAAAAACTATATAAAAGTAAATCAAACCCCCCTTCATCACCCCCTTAGTTAGGGGAAAAATAATAAATTTTTTTAATTTTATTTCCATTTTCCCATTAGGGTTAGGGCTAGGGTTAGGGTTGGAGCTAAAGTTAGGGTTAGGGTTGGGGCTAAAGTTAGGGTTAGGGTTGGGGCTAAAGTTAGGGTTAGGGTTGGGGCTAAAGTTAGGGTTAGGGTTTGGATTACATTTACGGTTGGGATTAGGGTTGGGATTAGAGTTAGGGGTGTGTCAGGGTTAGGACAGACAGTATTTTTGCAGACACATTGGAAAACCACAATAAATAATCCTGATAAATAAGCGATGTCGTGCCAGTCCTTGCTAATAGAAAAACCGCGGCGGGGATGCCGGAAGGTAAGAGATACGCGGCCTCTCATCCAGTCACCAGTGATCTAGAGACCCGGGAATCCATCCGCTCATTTCTAGCCCCAACTGTCCCGGATACAGCGGACAGTCCTGCAGTCTTAGACTGACGGTCCCTCACTGCCAGCGCCCATCTGACAACTCCTCCTGTCAGGGCAGAAACAAATGCTAAATGGATGTGGATTGGGATGTGTTGGGGCCAGAGTTTGCCGCACACTTTATCCCTCTTTCTGTTCTTCAAGGTTGTGATGTATGGAATAGTCCTCACATCATGGTGGTCACTGGTATTATGAGCTTCTGAATTCAGCCATTGCAGATTCTTTTGTGTCTTCCCAGGGATCCGTCTCCTGGCAGCAGGCGACAATTTCATCAAATGATTATTAGGAGCCAAAGTGTGTAAAAACAATAACAAATAGTTAATTTACGACATTCACATTCTGTTAGTTAGGTTAGGGACCCACAACACAGTGAGGAGCCTTGACGCTGGCTTGTGGGCTAAAGGATGTTAATATGGTTGCTAGTCATTCTTTAGGCCGGGATCACACGTGCGAGAAATACGGCCGAGTCTCGCATGTTAATACCCAGCATTGCCGCCGTCACTCAGGAGCGGAGCTGCGGCTCCATGTATTGCTATGTGGCCAAACGCTCCGCTCCTGAGTGACGGCGGTAATGCCGGGTATTAACATGCGAGACTCGGCCATATTTCTCGCATGTGTGATCCCGGTCTAACTGATCATACTTCAATGTATAATCAGTAGAGGCTATGCAGCCTTTAACATTCTAATGCGTTGAGAAACACGTGATGGTGTCTCCGCAGCTATCCTACATGCATTTGCATATTTCCCATAAGGGATGGGGCAGTGTTCTGCATCACTGCGTTGAGAAACACGTGATGGTGTCTCCGCGGTGTTGGATGTTTTGGTCTCCCGAGGTCATTCATCCTTATGTTTATAGCCCTTTTACCAGGCACTGCTCCTAATAGCCAGTTTCCTACTCCACACTGATGAGGGGCAAATACCCCGAAACAGCTGTCTGTGGATGGATACCATGTTTTGGCATAGGTGGTTTTCCTATATTGGATGCTGCCCTTCCCGTGGTTGTTCCTTCCCGGTGAAAGACCTGGCTATTCACTGCTTGCGTTGAGAAACACGTGATGGTGTCTCTGCGGCTTTTCTACATTCTTCATGAAGAACAGTCACATGATGTCTGTCCCTAAAGTGTGTGTAAAAGCAGATGAAAATCAGCAGCTTTGGAAGAGGTGAGTATTTGTGTACGTCCACATGTGGTGGCTGATTTCCCTGCAAGTTTTGAAAAACACATAAGGAAATCAGTGTTTTTACCATCTGCAAATTTGGTGTTTTTTTTTTTGCTACAGACATTTTTGCTTCCAGCCTGTATGCAGCTGCGTGCTTACAGACCTGGAAACTGACGTCACTCAGTTCACATGCGCTTACTGATCCCAGGAAAAAAAAACTATTCTCACAAAGTTTGTTTTCTACATTTTATTTAACAAAATATTTGTTATTGTAAAATAATTTTTGTACAGAAAATTTTTAGAAAAAACAAAAAAACAAAACCATTCTCTACATGGTTTACCAAAAAATCAAAAAAAGGTAAACGGCTTGAATTAGAAATTTTGAAAAAAAAAAAAAAAGGGGGTCATTTTCACAATTCACGTGTTGAGAAAGTTCGGGATATCGTGGTCAAGCATCCCCGCCTGTGAATGCTCAGAAGATTGAGGAGCCCTGAAAAGACTCGATGAGCCTTGAAACTGCACGGTGCCCCCGGAAGACTGTGGCTGATTAGCACTAGCCTGACGCTGCGTAAAAGAATCGCGTACTCTACGCCTCGTTCACTGCTTAAACCGCTCAATAGCCTCCTCCAAATCGATCGGATGGGGTTCGTGAGAACATATATAAAGTATACTACTGTATCGATCATACTAATGCAGCTCTGCTTGTTTTCCGGGAGCACAGCGCGAAAATATGGGCTAAAGCTCCTTAATAACGCCTCCTCTGGGCCTTCTGGGGTTTTTTCTGTCGTGGGGCTTCTGGGGTCTCTGATCATGATGTCCGAGACATGTGATCAGTAATATGGGGGAGGTGTAAAGCTTAGACACTTCCTGTCATGTGACCCTGTGATGCCACTGCAGGTCCTATAGTCACTAACATCTGTCCATGTAGTTGATCACATGACATCACTGCAGGTCACAGCTACTTCTGGGAGTTGTCTTGGTTCTTTGTAGCGCAGTGGTTCTTCTATAGGTGATGTACAGCAGTGCAGCCAGCAGGGGGCAGCGTCCCCCATACAGCCTCCGCTCTGCTCACATAGTGTTGCTGCAGGCAGTGATGTCACCATAGGGGGCGCAGTGGAGCTGCCTGTATTTACACGCACTGGTACGTACTATACCACATACGTCCTCTGACCCCGGCGTTTAGTATCAGTAATTTCTAGTTCCTATTCATAATGTAAGATGTGATTTTTATCCGATTTTCCCTCAGGTTCCTGATGTTCACGACTCTTTTTCCTTAATGGTCCTTTCCATTGGTGACCCCCCGAGGATGGAGCAGGACACAGACCACATGGCGGCTCGGATATTAGACCTCACCCTGCAGATAATCTACTGGATCACTGGAGAGGTGAGATCTTCACATCACTCTGATCTCCAGGAATAAAGCAGGGAAATGACGGGAAAGGTGAAGGATTCTTGTCCTCTGTGTAGTGATCGGCGTCTCCCCATACACAGGATCACACCATAGTGAAGACGTCGTCTGGGGAGTGTGTGACCCCCCGTGTGTCAGGAGGGCGGAGCAGGACCCCGAGTGACATCACCGAGCCTCCACCTCATTCACTGATACATGAGCAGAAGATCCTAGAACTGACCAATAGGATCACTGAGCTGCTGAGCGGAGAGGTGAGCGCTGCCGGGAATGCTGGGACATTATACAATAACGCTGGGGGAGGGGTCTGCTAATGGCGGGTCATTGTGTGTGTCAGGTTCCTATAAGGTGTCAGGACGTCACCGTCTATTTCTCCATGGAGGAGTGGGAGTATATAGAAGGACACAAGGATCTGTACAAGGACGCCATGATGGAGGATCACCGGTCCATCACATCTCCGGGTAAGAGGAGACCTTCCTGGGTTGTAGAGAACAGGTCTGAGAGTCGTCTAGATTCCCCATCATCTGCTCATCACATATAGACAATGTATTCAGTCACTGCGGTTATTTCCTATAGATGGATCCAGTCCGAGAAATCCCCCGGAGAGAAGTCCCAGTCCTCTATACTCCCAGGATCGGCCAGAGAAGGAGGAAGATGTCCCCCGGGATCATCAGGTAGATGAGATTTCTGAAATCTTCTATAGATTCATGTAATGGGCTTCTACTAATCTCCGGCCGCCGTCCTGTGTACACCAGGCACTCCTAACAATATTTACATATTTTTTGGACTATACAAGGCCTCTGAAGGTTTCTGTGATATCTGACAATAAGATGTTTGCAGTAGATCCTATTATTCCATGGATGGTAACCTGCATTAGCAAATACCGTTACCATAGACCTCTTTCTATCATAGCTGTGATGCTCTGTGTCCCGATACCTTTGTATCATAGCTCCAATGCTCTGCATGTCATGACTCCTTTGTATCATAGCTGCGATGCTCTGCGTGTCCTGACTCCTTTCTATCATAGCTGCGATGCTCTGCGTGTCCTGACTCCTTTCTATCATAGCTGTAATGCTCTGTGCGTCCTGACTCCTTTCTATCATAGCTGTAATGCTCTGTGCGTCCTGACTCCTTTCTATCATAGCTGTGATGCTCTGCGTGTCCTGACTCCTTTCTATCATAGCTGTAATGCTCTGTGCTTCCTGACTCCTTTCTATCATAGCTGTAATGCTCTGTGCGTCCTGACTCCTTTCTATCATAGCTGTGATGCTCTGTGCTTCCTGACTCCTTTCTATCATAGCTGCGATGCTCTGCGTGTCTTGACTCCTTTCTATCATAGCTGTAATGCTCTGTGCGTCCTGACTCCTTTCTATCATAGCTGTAATGCTCTGTGCGTCCTGACTCCTTTCTATCATAGCTGTAATGCTCTGTGCGTCCTGACTCCTTTCTATCATTGCTGTGATGCTCTGCATGTCCTGATGCCTTTCTATCATAGCTGTGATGCTCTGTGGGTACTGATACCTTTCTATCATAGCTGTGATTCTCTCCTTGTCCTGACGCCTTTCTATCACAGCTGCGATGCTCTGTGTTACCTGATACCTTTCTATCATAGCTGTGATGTTCTACTTGTCCTGACACCTTTCTATCATAGCTAAGATGCTCTCTGCGTCCTGACACGTTTCTGTCATTGCTGCGATACTCTGCGTGTCCTGACACCTTTCTATCATAGATGTGATGCTCTGTGTGTCCTGACACCTTTCTATCATAGCCGCGATGCTCTGCGTGTCCTGCCACCTTTCTATCACAGCTGCTATGCTCTCTGTGTCATGACACCTTTCTATCATAGCTGCGATGCTCTGCGTGTCCTGCCACCTTTCTATCACAGCTGCTATGCTCTCTGTGTCCTGCCACCTTTCTATCATAGCTGTGATGCTCTGTGCGTCCTGACTCCTTTGTATCATAGCTGCGATGCTCTGTGTGTCCTGCCACCTTTCTATCATAGCTGCGATGCTCTGTGTCATGACACCTTTCTATCATAGCTGCAATGCTCTTCGTGTCCTGACACCTTTCTATCATGGCTGCGATGCTCTGCATATCCTGACTCCTTTCTATCATAGCTGCGATGCTCTGTGCTTCCTGACTCATTTCTATCATAGCTGCGATGCTCTGTGTCCTTACACCTTTCTATCATAGCTGCGATGCTCTGTGTGTACTGACACCTTTCTATCATAGCTGCGATGCTCTGTGTCCTGACTCCTTTCTATCATAGCTGCGATGCTCTGCATGTCCTGTCACCTTTCTATCACAGCTGCGATACTCTGTCCTTTCACCTTTCTATCATAGCTGCAATGCTCTGTGTCCTTACACCTTTCTATCATAGCTGCAATGCTCTGTGTCCTTACACCTTTCTGTCATAGCTGCGATGCTCTGTGTGTACTGACACCTTTCTAGCACAGCTGTGATGCTCTGTGTGTCCTGACTCTGTTCTATCATAGCTGCGATGCTCTGCATGTCCTGTCACCTTTCTATCACAGCTGCGATGCTCTGTGTCCTGACTCCTTTCTATCATAGCTGTGATGCTCTGCATGTCCTGACACCTTCCTATCATAGCTGTGATGCTCTGTGCGTCCTGACACCTTTCTATCATAGCTGCGATGCTCTGCGTGTCCTGACTCCTTTCTATCATAGCTGCGATGCTCTGCGTGTCCTGACTCCTTCCTATCATAGCTGTGATGCTCTGTGCGTCCTGACACCTTTCTATCATAGCTGCGATGCTCTGCGTGTCCTGACTCCTTTCCATCATAGCTGCAATGCTCTGTGCTTCCCGACACCTTTCTCTCATAGCTGTGATGCTCTGCATATCCTGACACATTTCTATCATTGCTGTGATGCTCTGTGCATCCTGACACCTTTCTATCATAGCTGTGATGCTCTGCGTGTCCTGACACATTTCTATCATAGATGTTATGCTGTTCGTGTCCTGACACCATTCTATCATAGCTGTGATGCTCTGTGCGTCCCGACACCTTTCTATCATAGCTGTGATGCTCTGCGTGTCCTGACTCCTTTCTATCATAGCTGTAATGCTCTGTGCGTCCTGACTCCTTTCTATCATAGCTGTAATGCTCTGTGCTTCCTGACTCCTTTCTATCATAGCTGTAATGCTCTGTGCGTCCTGACTCCTTTCTATCATTGCTGTGATGCTCTGCATGTCCTGATGCCTTTCTATCATAGCTGTGATGCTCTGTGGGTACTGATACCTTTCTATCATAGCTGTGATTCTCTCCTTGTCCTGACGCCTTTCTATCACAGCTGCGATGCTCTGTGTTACCTGATACCTTTCTATCATAGCTGTGATGTTCTACTTGTCCTGACACCTTTCTATCATAGCTGAGATGCTCTCTGCGTCCTGACACGTTTCTGTCATTGCTGCGATACTCTGCGTGTCCTGACACCTTTCTATCATAGATGTGATGCTCTGTGTGTCCTGACACCTTTCTATCATAGCCGCGATGCTCTGCGTGTCCTGCCACCTTTCTATCATAGCTGTGATGCTCTGTGCGTCCTGACTCCTTTGTATCATAGCTGCGATGCTCTGTGTGTCCTGCCACTTTTCTATCATAGCTGCGATGCTCTGTGTCATGACACCTTTCTATCATAGCTGCAATGCTCTTCGTGTCCTGACACCTTTCTATCATAGCTGCGATGCTCTGTGTGTACTGACACCTTTCTAGCACAGCTGCGATGCTCTGTGTGTCCTGACTCCGTTCTATCATAGCTGCGATGCTCTGCATGTCCTGTCACCTTTCTATCACAGCTGCGATGCTCTGTGTCCTGACTCCTTTCTATCATAGCTGTGATGCTCTGCATGTCCTGACACCTTCCTATCATAGCTGTGATGCTCTGTGCGTCCTGACACCTTTCTATCATAGCTGCGATGCTCTGCGTGTCCTGACTCCTTTCTATCATAGCTGCGATGCTCTGCGTGTCCTGACTCCTTTCCATCATAGCTGCAATGCTCTGTGCTTCCCGACACCTTTCTCTCATAGCTGTGATGCTCTGCATATCCTGACACATTTCTATCATTGCTGTGATGCTCTGTGCATCCTGACACCTTTCTATCATAGCTGTGATGCTCTGCGTGTCCTGACACATTTCTATCATAGATGTTATGCTGTTCGTGTCCTGACACCATTCTATCATAGCTGTGATGCTCTGTGCGTCCCGACACCTGTCTATCATAGCTGTAATGCTCTGTGCTTCCTGACTCCTTTCTATCATAGCTGTAATTCTCTGTGCGTCCTGACTCCTTTATATCATAGCTGTGATGCTCTGTGCTTCCTGACTCCTTTCTATCATAGCTGCGATGCTCTGCGTGTCTTGACTCCTTTCTATCATAGCTGTAATGCTCTGTGCGTCCTGACTCCTTTCTATCATTGCTGTGATGCTCTGCATGTCCTGATGCCTTTCTATCATAGCTGTGATGCTCTGTGGGTACTGATACCTTTCTATCATAGCTGTGATTCTCTCCTTGTCCTGACACCTTTCTATCACAGCTGCGATGCTCTGTGTTACCTGATACCTTTCTATCATAGCTGTGATGTTCTACTTGTCCTGACACCTTTCTATCATAGCTGAGATGCTCTCTGCGTCCTGACACGTTTCTGTCATTGCTGCGATACTCTGCGTGTCCTGACACCTTTCTATCATAGATGTGATGCTCTGTGTGTCCTGACACCTTTCTATCATAGCCGCGATGCTCTGCGTGTCCTGCCACCTTTCTATCATAGCTGCTATGCTCTCTGTGTCATGACACCTTTCTATCATAGCTGCGATGCTCTGCGTGTCCTGCCACCTTTCTATCATAGCTGTGATGCTCTGTGCGTCCTGACTCCTTTGTATCATAGCTGCGATGCTCTGTGTGTCCTGCCACCTTTCTATCATAGCTGCGATGCTCTGTGTCATGACACCTTTCTATCATAGCTGCAATGCTCTTCGTGTCCTGACACCTTTCTTTCATGGCTGCGATGCTCTGCATATCCTGACTCCTTTCTATCATAGCTGCGATGCTCTGTGCTTCCTGACTCCTTTCTATCATAGCTGCGATGCTCTGTGTCCTTACACCTTTCTATCATAGCTGCGATGCTCTGTGTGTACTGACACCTTTCTAGCACAGCTGCGATGCTCTGTGTGTCCTGACTCCGTTATATCATAGCTGCGATGCTCTGCATGTCCTGTCACCTTTCTATCACAGCTGCGATACTCTGTCCTGTCACCTTTCTATCATAGCTGCAATGCTCTGTGTCCTTACACCTTTCTATCATAGCTGCAATGCTCTGTGTCCTGACACCTTTCTATCATAGCTGTGATGCTCTGTGTGTCCCGACACCTTTCTATCATAGCTGTGATGCTCTGTGTGTCCCGACACCTTCCTATCATAGCTGTGATGCTCTGTGTGTCCAGACACCTTTCTATCATAGCTGTGATGCTCTGTGTGTCCCGACACCTTTATATCATAGCTGCGATGCTCTGTGTGTCCTGACACCTTTCTATCATAGCTGTGATGCTCTGCGTGTCCCGACACCTTTATATCATAGCTGCGATGCTCTGCATGTCCTGTCACCTTTCTATCACAGCTGCGATACTCTGTCCTGTCCCCTTTCTATCATAGCTGCAATGCTCTGTGTCCTTACACCTTTCTATCATAGCTGCAATGCTCTGTGTCCTGACACCTTTCTATCATAGCTGTGATGCTCTGTGTGTCCCGACACCTTTCTATCATAGCTGTGATGCTCTGTGTGTCCCGACACCTTCCTATCATAGCTGTGATGCTCTGTGTGTCCAGACACCTTTCTATCATAGCTGTGATGCTCTGTGTGTCCCGACACCTTTATATCATAGCTGCGATGCTCTGTGTGTCCTGACTCCTTTCTATCATAGCTGCGATGCTCTGTGTCCTTACACCTTTCTATCATAGCTGCGATGCTCTGTGTGTACTGACACCTTTCTAGCACAGCTGCGATGCTCTGTGTGTCCTGACTCCGTTCTATCATAGCTGCGATGCTCTGCATGTCCTGTCACCTTTCTATCACAGCTGCGATACTCTGTCCTGTCACCTTTCTATCATAGCTGCAATGCTCTGTGTCCTTACACCTTTCTATCATAGCTGCAATGCTCTGTGTCCTGACACCTTTCTATCATAGCTGTGATGCTCTGTGTGTCCCGACACCTTTCTATCATAGCTGTGATGCTCTGTGTGTCCCGACACCTTCCTATCATAGCTGTGATGCTCTGTGTGTCCCGACACCTTTATATCATAGCTGCGATGCTCTGTGTGTCCTGACACCTTTCTATCATAGCTGTGATGCTCTGCGTGTCCCGACACCTTTATATCATAGCTGCGATGCTCTGCGTGTCCTGCCACCTTTATATCATAGCTGCGATGCTCTGCGTGTCCTGACTCCTTTCTATCATAGCTGCGATGCTCTGCGTGTCCTGACTCCTATCTATCATAGCTGCGATGCTCTGTGCGTCCTGACACCTTTCTATCATAGCTGCGATGCTCTGCGTGTCCTGACACCTTTCTATCACAGCTGCGATGCTCTGCATGTCCTGACACTTTTCTATCATAGCTGTGATTCCCTGTGTCCTGACTCTCTTCTATCATAGCTGTGATTCCCTGTGTCCTGACTCTTTTCTATCATAGCTGCGATGCTCTGTGCCTCCCGACACCTTTCTATCATAGCTGCGATGCTCTGCATGTCCTGTCACCTTTCTATCACAGCTGCAATGCTCTGTGTCCTGTCACCTTTCTATCATAGCTGCGATGTTCTGTGTGTACTGACTCCGTTCTATCATAGCTGCGATGCTCTGCATGTCCTGTCACCTTTCTATCACAGCTGCAATGTTCTGTGTCCTGACACCTTTCTATCATAGCTGCGATGCTCTGTGTCCTGACTCCTTTCTATCATAGCTGCGATGCTCTGCATGTCCTGTCACCTTTCTATCACAGCTGTGAGGCTCTGTGTCCTGACTCCTTTCTATCATAGCTGTGATGCTCTGTGTCCTGTCACCTTTCTATCACAGCTGTGATGCTCTGTGTCCTGTCACCTTTCTATCACAGCTGTGATGCTCTGTGTCCTGACTCCTTTCTATCATAGCTGCGATGCTCTGCGTGTCCTGATTCCTTTCTATCATAGCTGCGATGCTCTGCGTGTCCTGACACCTTTCTAGCACAGCCAGCAGTAGTACTTGTATATTCAGTATTTTCTGTGACAGCAGTCATCGCATAAATGGACTACTCACAAAAAGATAGAGGTATTTGGCTTTCTGGTGAAATTTCTGGAAACCGTAAAACGTTCCCGCTCCAGTGATATTTTGTCACGACCGTCGGGCATTAAGTAGAAGCAGTGATGGTGATTTCCTCATCTAAAGCAAATTATTGAAATAAAAGCCGACACCAGTGGTTTGTGTACCCCAACAAAAATGTCAGTGTCTCAGTAACTTGCCCTGTGGCTTTGAGCATCAATTACAGCTGACAATGACGCCTCCTGCTGGTCACAAGTGGAGTTACTTTCTGCTGAGGCGTCCCAGTCTTTTTGAAGGGTGTCCCTCAGGTCACTGAGGTTCTGGTGCACAGAGCTACGAGCCTCTACATGGTGACGCAGCTGATGACATTATCCGTGTTGTTTGTGCAGAGGCACAATGCCTGGATTAACTCCTTCACGACCTATGACGTACGGATACGTCATGGCGATTTTGTGCGCACCGGAGCTGTGTGCGTGCGATCCCCACCGGGTGTTCAGCTATTGTGATAGCTCACCCCTGGCTCTCACTGCCAGCAGCGGTGCCCAAACCTCTTCTGGCAGTTTAACCCCCTAAATGCTGCAATCTATATCGATCACAGCATTTACAAGGCATTGCGAGGGCCTGATTGTTGCCATGGTGACTTGAGGTCTTCATGACAACATCTGGGTCACCAGGCTAGCCAACTTGTTAGACCATGCCCAGAGCATGGTCTCCAAGCTTGTGTGTCAGTGACAGTTATACAGTATTGCAATGCTTCAGAACAGAGATCACAGTGAAAAAAGTTAAAAAAAATTGTATATACAAAAAAACAACGCTTTATCATCATACCACCGAACAAAAAGTGGAATAAAACGAGATAAAAAGGACAAATGTAAATAACCATGGAACCACTGAAAACGTCATCCTGTCCCGCAAAAAACAAGCCGCCATACAGCCCCATCAGCGAAAAAATAAAAAAAAAGTTATAGCTCTCAGAATAAAGCGATGCAAAAATAATTATTGTTTCTATAAAATAGTTTTTATCGTGTAAAAGCGCCAAAACATAAAAAAAAAACAATATAAGTGAGGTATCGCTGTAATCATACTGACCCGAAGAATAAAACGGCTTTATCAATTTTACCACACGCAGAACGGCAGGAAAAAAAAAAAACAATTCCTGAATTGCTGGTTTTTGTTTATTCTGTCTCCCAAAATCAGACTAGAAAGTGATCAAAAAAAGTCATGTGCCCGAAAATAGTACCAATAAAAACGACACCTCGTCTCGCACAAAACAAGCTGTCACATGACTCTGTCGGCCGAAATATGGAAAAATGATAGCTCTCAAAATATGGCGATGCGATAAAAAGCGTCTTTTAGTGTGTGACAGCAGCCAAACATAAAAATCTGCTATAAATCTGGTATCGCACTGACCGAAGAATAATGTCGCCTAATCACTTATACCGCCCGAGGAAATAAAACAATTCTTCGCCTGCTGTTTGTTTTTATATTCTGCCTCTCAAAGATCGCAGTAAGGCTTGTCGCACATTTATCCTGCGCTCTACGCTGAGCGCTTGCAACGGGGAATCCATGTAAATCTCCGAAATACGTGAATCAGACGGAACCTCTGGTGGAAGATTCCCTATAATGAGCCAGATGGAGGCACTGTGGACCCCAAACTGACCTGTGATCCGGCGGTGTCCGTCTTTTTAGGAATGCATAAAAGTTAGTCACAGTTTTGTGCACTTCTGAAAAGGACACCGCTGAACAATGGCCAGAGTAACTCTGCTGCCTCACTATGGTGAATGGATCCCTCGGGGGTTTCATCTGAATCACGTAATTTGGAGATTTAGATGGAAACCCCGATGTAGAGCGCCGGCAGGGGAGAACCTAGCCTCTGTGCTGCCTGAGGCGGAGTGCAGAACGGTGCCCCCCCCTTAAAATTTTTTTTTAAATTAGTAGGAATAAATCTGGTTCATACAGATCTATATCTATCCTGTAAAAATAAGAACACTAGTGGACATTTTAATTCAGAAAAACAGAAAAGCAAGATGTCCAAATACAAGGATGTCAGCACCATCACACGTACATACAAGAACCTCACAGAAGACCCCAGAACAAGGGTCGTTAATGTCAATGGCAGGCCTGGCACAAGCATACAGACGCACAATGATGGCTGCAGAGCGGTGGTCCTGTAGGCAGACACAGTTCTCCATCCTAATAGCTCAGGAGGCAGCACTGATAGCCAACCTGTTATCTCTGGCACACGCCTACAAAACTCTGGGCAGCTCCAACGTGGCCGCTGCCTGGCACTGACCAGTCAGACATGTCCACCATGCAGCGTCGTCCACACACCACATGCAACGACCTGCAGTCTGAGCATCAGCAAGCCGCCACTGCACTAAGCTGGTACAATGGCGCGTCTTCCCCAACAGACCATGCCTCCTTCTCCCAAAACACTTACCCAATCAAAAGCGCCGCACATGGGTCTGTCCAGAGGTAATAGTAGGGGCCTCCCTATTGGGTTGAGTAAGGGATGTGATACCGGAAGGGGGATGAGCGCAACCGACGCTCAGGAGAAACATGGCTGAATGCCTGTATGCACCGAGGGGCAGCATTGGACTTGGTGTGTAAGTTATGGGCAATCAACGGAATATCTACAAAGGAATTTGACTCCTGTTATGGGAGTGTTAAAGGCGAAAGTGGACGCGTGGAATAAGTTACACTTGTCGGTGGTAGGAAGGGTCAATCTTATTAAAATGGTTCTGATGCCCAAATTATTATATGTTTTTCATAACGCGCCAGTTTGGATTCCACGTGGGAAATTTCGTCAGATTAATGGCCTTTTTAGAAGCTTGATATGGGGGAAGAAATACTCACGTATTAAACTGGAGACCCTTCAGCGACCCAAGGAAGATGGTGGTTTGGCTCTACCCAACCCGGAACTGTATTTTCTTGCAGCGCAGAGTCAGCATTTGAAGGGTTGGGAACGGGTGGCGTCTTTAAATGCGGTACAAAAATTGATGGAGGGGGTGACAGGCAGGTGTCCGGTGGTGCAATGTCTTTAGGATGGCTCCTTGGGAGCTTTGGGGAAATTATACCCAACCATGTTTCTGATAAGAAAGTTGTGGAACAGACTGAAACATATTCGAGGAGTTACAGGCTTGACTAGATTTACACCGATATGGCTTAATGATAACTTAGTGGAATTTGCGGCTATGGGAGTGCTTACGGAGTGGCAGGCAAAAGGAATCTGCTATGTTAGTCAGATAGTTCAACAAAGAATATTAAAACCATTTTCCCAGTTACAGGGAGAATTCGGGCTAAAACCTTCTGGGGAATATCAATATGCTCAAATGAGACACGCTTTTGGAGCTCAAAACAGGGGAGCTGGACTCAGAATTCAGGAAGATATTGTATTGGACTATGTATGTGGTGACGGGACTACAAAGGGAGTTATCTCTACCCTGTATAAAGACCTATTGCATACACACTTGTTGAATTTTCCTATAAAAGCGAGAGCTAAATGGGAAAGAGATCTGGGCCCAATGGAGAATGAAGTCTGGGAGTCGGTGCTGGAGTGGGTTCCACGAATTTCACTAAGCGAACCGTACAGGCTTTCGCAGCTTTACATTCTACATAGAGTTTATAAATCTCCGGAAATTATGTATAAAGCGGGGCTACGGGCTGACTCTGAGTGCCCGAGATGTAGGACTGAGAGCGCAGGAATATACCATATGATGTGGACGTGTCCAAGACTGGCTGGTTTCTGGTTGGTGGTTCTGAGTAGAGTGGAGAGTGCGTATAGATGTAGGGTTCCGAGAGATCCGATTGTGTGCTTACTGGGATATATGGATGAAGTTGGAGTGGAAAATGTTTGGAAGATAGCAATTGCTAGGTTATTGTATATGGCTCGGAAAGTGATAGCACGAAACTGGATTAAGGAGGATCCACCTGCTAGGAGAGAATTCCTTCAATATGTAAAACATGGTCTCGAACTGGAAAAAGGGGTTTATAAAAGACGTGGGAAAATAGCAACGTTTGATAAAATGTGGTCTCCGTGGATTGAGTTGGGATAGTGGGTAAAATGTGTTGGGTGCACAGGGCCTTTTGAATGATGGAAGTTACTAGACGTATAAGCGGTCACAACTGAGATATGTAGGATGGAGAAACATTAATGGCAGATATAGATGTTTATATGGAGCTGAGCTGTCCTTTGGGGGGGGGGGGATGTTGGGATTGTTGAGGTTGTTGGAAAGTGAGAAAATGTTTCTATGTAACAAATTGAAAGGTTACTGTAATGTAATGTTCTTGCTTATTCTTAATAAAAACCTATTTAAATAAAAAAAAAAAAAGTTATGGGCAATCAGTCCTGCAGCAGAGACGTATGTGAAAGGAACAATGCATCCTGCACCAGGGCATACAAAGAGATCATGGGACCCCAAAGCAGAAGTTCTCCCCCCCCCCCCCCCCTCCAGAAAAAAAAAATAAAAAATGGGTCACGTAGGTACATATCTCACAGCTTTGCTGCCGTTACAAAATAGTCTTCCTCCTATTGAAGCCCCCAGACTTCTCTTTCATTGCCCCCAAAAAGTATGATGCCAACACAGGTGCCCCACAAACACTATGGCCCCCCACAGTGATTCCTCCACACGCACGGTATGATGACCTTACTGTACCCCCTCAAGAATCCTGCCACAGTATGATCCCCAACTGTGTGCCCCATACTGTATAAAGGAACTACACACAGTATAATGGCCACCAACACAGCCCTCCATAAAGTATAAAGGCTTCCTCATAGCCCTTCAAGTATTATCATGCCCCCCACAGAGTCCTCCAAATATTATAATTACTTCCATCTTCCATATAGTATAATTGGCTTCATATAGTCCTCCATATATTATAATGCACCATCCATAGTCTTCCATATAACAAAATGCAGCCCCATAGTCCTCCATATATTATAATGCACCATCCATAGTCTTCCATATAACATAACATAATGCACCCTCCATAGTCCTCCATATAGTATAATGCACCCCCCATAGTCCTCCATATAGTATATTGACAGCGTGCGAGATTATATCAAAGGCAAGGATACAACCTTTGACTTATACGAACGTCAAAGGTGGTGAAGGGGTTAAATTATATTATATACTTGTATACAGCACACATGTACTGGACAACACATGCTCATTACATTCACATCATACAGTCACACAGACACACATCATACATGTCCTTAGTACACACATGCTATATAACAGATGCACAGCAGGTACACATCATATAAACAGAACATGCATTCTGGGGGAGACACTGCGGACCGCCGCATTAGGCGGCCCGACTTTGCCCCCCTGCTGGCTGCACCCGGGGCACATGCCCTGGCTGCTCCCCCTAGATACGCGGAGTGACAGGAACCCCACAGCTATCATTAGTGCCAGAGCTGGGCGGTGACGGCTCAGCATGACAGGAGGGTGGAGCTGCCATATTGTCCCCATATACAGGAGGGAGCGAGATATGGCCAGGGGCCGGCACACCTAACATGACGCAACTGTGAAAGAATGCCCCCCGCAGATGCCGCCCCCTTTTTATCAGCAGGTGGCACCGCCTGAGACAACCGACTCAAGTTGCCTCATGATAGGTGCGCCCCTGAGCGCAGGATAACTGATCCAAAATGTTATGTAAAATGTTCCCAATAATATCAATCCACAAAGAAAGCAAGTCCCCACTCAGGTCCGTCATCTGTTAGCGGAAAAATAGGGGCTTCCACATCTGTGTCAAAAGTAGTTCCTGGTTACATGTAGGGTATTGGTGCAAACAGGAGAAATTGCACAACAAACTGAGGTCCATTTTTTCTATTAAACATTTGGGGCTAAAAGAACATTTTAGTGGAAAAAAATGTAATTATTCTTTCTTCACCCCCCAATGGTATAAATTTCTGTGAGGCACATGTGGTGTCAGTATGATCACTGCACCCCTAGATGAATTCAGTGAGAGGTGTAGTTTGTAAAATGGGGTCACTTATGGGGGTTTCTGCTGTGTTGGCACCTCAGGGGCTCTGCTAATGTGACATGATGGCTCCCTCAAACCATTCCAGCAAAATCTGAACTCCAATATGGCGCTTCTTCCATTCTGAGCTTTGCACTGTGCCTCAAAACTAGTTTTTGACCACATATGTGGTCAATCGGCGTACTCAGGTGAAATTGCACAATATTGTTTTGTCCATTTTCTCCTGTTAGGCTTGTGAAAATGAAAAATTTGCGGCAAAACCAACAGTTTTGCAGGAAAAATTTATTTTTTCATTTTCACGGTTCAACGTAATAAACTTCTGTCATGCACCTGGGGGTTCAATGTGCTCACAACACATCTAGATTTATTCCTTCTTCCCTTCTGAGCCCGTGCACCCAAACGGTAATTTTCCAACACATATGGGGTATCAGGTACTCAGGAGAAATTGCACAACAAATGGTATGGTGCAGCTTTTTATGTTACCCTTTTGAAAATAAAAAAATTGGGCCTAAAAAACATTTTTTGTGGGAAAAATTTGATTTTTATATTTCACAGCTCAACATTGTAAACTTCTGTGTAGCACAAAGGGATTCAAAGTGCTCACAAGACATCTAGATACATTCCTTGAGGGGTCTAGTTTTCAAAATGGTGTCACTTCTGGAGGGTTTCCACTGTTTAGTCAAATCAGAAGCTCTCCAAACGGAACATGGCGTCCACTCTTGATACCAGCTAATTTTGCGTTCAAAAAATCAAACGATGCTCCATCCCTTCAGAGTACTACCGTGCGATCAAATAGTAGTTTTCTCCTTCGCCTCATTGGGGGACACAGACCATGGGGTGTATGCTGCTGCCACCAGGAGGCTGACACTAAGTATTACAAAGAAAGTTAGCTCCTCCCCTGCAGTATACACCCCTCTGCTGGCTCCCAGCTAACCAGTTCTTGCTTAGTGTCCGTAGGAGGCACACGGACGGGTCTGCTATTCAGACCCAAAGAACTCTTTTTTTCCGTTTTTTACTTTTTACTACGGTCGAATGGGGCGACGGATTCTTTCATGTTCCGATCTCCTCGAACCATCAACAGGCGAGCACGGGAGTTTTACCTCTCCGTATCCTCTCCTGCGACGTGGGAAGCCACTGCCTGAGCTGATTCTAGGGGCGACGGGCCCCTTCAAGGGCACCGATCTCCCCCCTCCCTTATCAGACGAGCACTGGAGTTTTACCTTCAGTATCCTCTTCTGCAGCCAGGCCTATTGCCGGACATTCAGCCCTGTCCACCAGGTTTTACCCTCGGCTGTACAGAGGCACCTTCCAGCGTGGCGTCCGAGCAGCCCCCACTGCATCACCACTGAAAAAGCGGATGATGGAAGGAGGCAGACGGTTCCTCTCCACCCCTCTTCTGCAGGGATGGTGGATGGAGGCTCCCCAACCCTGCATCGGCCTATCTACCCGGGCACAGCTCCTACCTGCAGCATCTGCCATGGTCCCCCTCCATATTGGGGTAAGTGCTCCGTGAGATTTGGGTGTTCCGACAGTCAGAGGAGGGCTCCATAGCGACTGGGTCCCCACAGAGCTTCGCGGCACTTTTCCCCTCAGTCTGCGGGTGCGCGCCGGCCGAAGCCATAACTTTAGTCCCCGGCTTCGGCCCTGTTTAGGCCGCAGCCCGGGAAGCCCCGCCCACCGCTTGCTCCCTTCTAGCGGCTCCGCCCCCCTATTCAGGCGCTTCTCGTTCCAGACGAGATCTCGGCGGCCATCTTCCTTTGCGGTCACTATTTCTTCTGGAGGGGGCTGCGGCCGGCGGTTTTTCAGCGCTGAAGTCAGCGCTATTCCAGTCGGGGGACTCAGAACCTGAGTAAGGTGAATCGGCCCCCCCCCCGGCACGCATCCTGGCAGCATTAAGGGACTAGCTTTCCCTGTTTTTTTATATACTTAAGGCTGCAATTTTCTGGTGCTCCTGCACACTGCAGAATGTATAATACAGTATGCAGGCTTGCACACGGAGAGCTGTGAGTTCCCAGCAACGAAGCTCTCATGACTCATTCCCTGGTGACTCATTCCCTGGTGACTCATTCCCTGGTGACTCATTCCCTGGTGACTCATTCCCTGGTGACTCATTCCCTGGTGACTCATTCCCTGGTGACTCATTCCCTGGTGACTCATTCCCTGGTGACTCATTCCCTGGTGACTCATTCCCTGGTGACTCATTCCCTGGCGACTCATTCCCTGGCGACTCATTCCCTGGCGACTCATTCCCTGGCGACTCATTCCCTGGCGACTCATTCCCTGGCGACTCATTCCCTGGCGACTCATTCCCTGGTATTTGCTACTCTGCCTCGGTAGTCGCTGGGCCCATAGGTGCATCCCCAGCTTTCCATGCCTTTTTATTAAACCCAGGACCAGCATTCCCTGGTCTTAAGGGTCCCCTAGTTTTAAAAGGGTCACATCCCCAGCATTCTCTGCTCTGCCAGAAGCCGGTCTCTTTTTCCTTAGTACTTAATCAGGCCAGTATGCCCTGGTCTTAAAGGCACATGGCAAGTGTGCCCTCGTCTTAGACACATGACCAGCATTCCTGGTCTTAAAGGAGCATGACCAGCTTTTTTTGTTCTTAAAGGCACATTACCAGCTTTGCTGGTCTTTAAGGCACTTGTTCCTACATTCCTCTCATGACCAGTATTCCTGGTCTTAAAGGCACGTGACCAGCATGCCCTGGTCTTATAGACTCGTGACCAGTATTCCCTGGTCTTAAAGACACGTGTCCAGTATACCCTGGTCTTAAAAGCACATGACCAGTATGCCCTGGTCTTAAAGGCACGTGACCAGTATCCCCTGGTCTTAAACGCTATAATCAGTATGCCCCGGTCTTAAAGGCACATGACTAGTACGTCCTGGTTTTTCAGGGCCATGACCAGTATGCCCTGGTCTTAAGGGCACGTGACCAGTATCCCCTGGTCTTAAACGCAATAACCAGTATGCCCTGGTCTTAAAGGCACATGACTAGTACGTCCTGGTTTTCTAGGCACATGACCAGTATGCCCTGGTCTTAAAGGCTCATGTCCAGTACGCCCTGGCTTTTAAAGGCACACGACCAGTATGCCCAGGTCTTTAAGGCACGTGACCATTATGCCCTGGACTTAAAGGCTCAGGACCAGTACGCCCTGGTCTTAAACGCAAATGACCAGCATACCCTGGTTTTAAGGGCACATGACCATTATCTCCTGGATTTCAGCATGCCCTGCTTTTAAAGGCACATGAACAGTATTTCATCTTACAAAAGGCACAAGACCAGTATTCCCTGGTCTTAAAGGCTCATGGCCAGTAACCCCTAGCCTTAAAGGCGCATGACCAGTATTTTCTGGTCTTAAGGGCACATCATCTATCCTAAGCTGGTCACCCTAACTGAGCTCTGGAGCACTCAAATGCTCCCTCTCCTACAATGGGAGCCGTCGGCTAGCAGGGGCCGCAAGTATTCTAGAAAAACGTACAGGTTCTAGAAAATCTCCATCAACATTTGACGGTGATGCACTGGAAGACCTCTAAGTAGGATACCATACCTGGTCGGAATTTTATGGGCGACGGGTCCCTTTAAGGGCTCCGATTTCCCCACACCTTCAACAGACGAGCACACGGAGTGTCGCCTCCATGTATCTTCTTCTGCATCCAGGTCTATCGCCACAACCTGCCCTGTCCACTCGGAAACCTCAATTCTGGGGATGTACTGAGGCACACATTTGTGGCGTCCCAACAAGGAGGTTTTTCCCCCCTTTGTATCAGATGCAAAAAAGTGGACGATTCCTCTCCACGTCCCTGTTAAGAGATGGTGGATCGAGGTTTTTTATTTTTTATTTATTTTTTATTTTTATTTTATTTTTTTTTTCCTTATTTTCTTCTCTGCACGATGGCAGAGACCTGCTGGTTACAGTCCCGCATTC
Organism: Ranitomeya variabilis; assembly: GCF_051348905.1. NCBI lineage: Eukaryota > Metazoa > Chordata > Amphibia > Anura > Dendrobatidae > Ranitomeya > Ranitomeya variabilis. The sequence continues at coordinate 20,225,705 of NC_135233.1, forward strand.
CGTCACTTGACAGACTCGCCGGGCAGAATTTCTTGCGGTATTCCTACCAGTATCCTGGCCGGTGTATCATCAATTAAGATTCCACAGACGGTCGGATAGCAGGTCTAGTTAGTTCCGTCCTGTAGTTTCGGGTTTAGCGCTCTACCCTTCCTTAGCCGCCACATGGGTTGCTTGACCAAAGGGTGAGAATGAAAGTCTCCGGGTCCCAGACCTTATCTACTTCGTTCCACAGTATAGCTGGCCAATCAAATCTTCTGAGCGGGAGACTAGCAAGGGATCGTATCTCTTTTTCAAGCTCAACCAGCAGTGGAAGCATTGGCCAGGACAGTCTAGATCTAAGGGATCTTGGTTCCAAAATGGAGGGAATGAAAAGTATCTCCATTTCTGGACCCCAAACTTCTAACAACCTTTGACAGGGCCCTCTCTTTTTTCGGATGGAGTTCCTCCGCTCAGCCACTATTTCAACAGAGAAACGTGGTTGTTTTCTGGCATCCATCGTCATTCGGGATTCTTCCCTCACATACCTATTTCTCTACTATAATCTCTTCGCCTTTCCATTCGCGAACAGTATTTTCACGACCTGGCCCCTTCTGCCTGGCTACCACACCAGAGTGGTCGCAAGGGTCATGACGGTTGTCATGCGCTTCTTGCACCTTAGAAACATGGTCGTCCTGCCCTACTCGGTCGACTCTCTAGCCGCTCTACAAGGACTACGCTAAGTCGTCTATATCACTTGCAATACCCTCTCTCTTGGGCTAGCAGCTAAACTTAGACAAGTTTTTTCCTCATTCCCAGCCCAGCAGATCCTCTTTGACGATGATCCTGCACAAGAAGGATGGTAATTCTCTCTCTCGAGTCAAGGTCGTGGCCCTTCAACACGGAGCTTGTGCACTTGATCACTCATTCCCTCGGTTCATTCAATTAGCTAGGAGGGTTCTGAGCAATAAGATGAAAACGGAAGTAGTTTTCTTTTGCTCCGCTCGTTTTCAGCAAGTCAATCAGGCTTTCAAAAGGTAGTTTCTAAGCTCCTTCCTCATCTAGAGCCTTCTTCTGGTCCAATGGTTATTAGGGATACCAATGCCCGTCTTCTTCTCCCGATCATTTCTCTGGGGATCTGAACAGTACGGCCAATCCCACAGCAGGTCCACTGCCCTTAGGCGGGTCAACCATCCGTCTTCAATTTGGATAATGCCACGGCTGTGCCATACGTCAATCATCTCGCAGGTACCCACAGTCAAGCGCCATGGCCGAGGTACCTCGCACTCTCTGATGGGCCGAGATCTATCATTCGGTGATCTCAACAGTACATGTCCCTGGAGTAGAACACTGGGCGGCTGACATATTCAGCCGTCAAGGTTTTTCATGGTTTGGCTGCAAGATCCAAGTCCATCGCAGTGCATACTCCGTTTCTTCCACGGTACCAATTTCCATAACTCCTCTTCCACTACGTCTGAGACCTTTTTGGAAGCGGAAAAGGCCCCCAGTGATCCTGGGAGACCCGCACTGACCATGTCAGGTTTTCTCGCTTGCGATACTAGTATTTCTCCGTCTTATTTCGTCAAAATTGGAAATATGGACCTTCTCGCAGGGAGTCTCCACCTGTAGTTCTTCCCTACCGCGTACCGTTAGATCTGGGGGACCTTAATGGTCCTGGGGATCTTACAGTACACTCCTTTTTCGATCCAGAAAGACTTTACGATAAGGGAACGTCACTCCCCTTTCTTCTATGCGTTCTTGTCATCCTGATGAGTCTTCAGAGCTTCCCACTCTGTTCCTTTCAGTCTTTTTTCCTTATTACCATCTATGCATCGTTGCCCTCAAGCCATCCCATTCCCTCGTTGCCAAGGTGGTTTTGTATTCCCACTGTTGCAGGGGCATCGTCCTCTCATCTTTCGGCTCCAGTCCACACAACGGAATGGGTTCTCCATAATCTGGAAGAAGTGAGTGCTCCAAGTGGGTACGTATCGAGGACGGCGTCCTTCCAAAGGTTGGACACTTTGCTTGGGCTTCTCGATGGTAAGTAGGCTTCCCGATGGTCACAGGAAGGGTTTAGCCGGGTTCTTCGGCCACGTTAGCCTGGTGGATTCTTTTCACCATCCAGGAGTCCTTCCGTGCTAGATGTCAGCCTATCTCCCTGTCTCAGGTCCGCATGCATTCTTGAAGCACTATAATTCACACACTTCCTCAGATGTGAGTCTGGGCAGGCGGACTTTGCAGGCCGCCTTGGCGCACTTGTAAGTAGCGGTTACACGGCCTGATCTGATGTTGTCCCCACCCAGGGACTGCTTTGGGACGTCCCATGGTCTGTGTCCCCCAATGAGGCGAAGGAGAAATAGGGATTTTTGTGTACTTACCGTAAAATCCTTTTCTCCGAGCCATTCATTGGGGGACACAGCTCCCTCCCTATTATTAGTTGTATTTGTTTTTATCATTTGATATGTTATACTCTCATATATAATGTGACATGCTATACGCTTATATGTTATTGATCTCCTACTGCTTTTGCACCGAACTGGTTAGCTGGGAGCCAGCAGAGGGGTGTATACTGCAGGGGAGGAGCTAACTTTCTTTGTAATACTTAGTGTCAGCCTCCTGGTGGCAGCAGCATACACCCATGGTCTGTGTCCCCCAATGAATGGCTCGGAGAAAAGGATTTTACGGTAAGTACACAAAAATCCCTACTTCCCCCGCATATGGGCTATCGGCGTACTCAGGAGAAATTGCACTGCAAATATTGGTGTCTAATTTCTCCTGTTACCCTTGTGAAAATAAAAAATTTGGAGCTAAAGTACAACTTTTGTGAAAAAAAAGTTAAATGTTCTGAAAGTTGTGCAAAAAGTCCTGAGACATTGGACAGTTGGACGTGTGCATTCAAAAGTTTAGAGAAGGTCACATTAAGTTCACCTGAAAAGGTCAGAGGGCATCGTGGGATCATCCTGAAATTGCTCTCGAAAGCCAAATATCCCAAACTTTCTGTGAGTAGTGTATATAATAATAGCAAGAATTACGGGAGCGAGTGATCCTTCTCCACTTTGGCAGATTAGTTCATGACTTGTAGCTATGTTTCACCTTTGCCTAGATATGAGATAAACTAGGATTTCATTTTTCTCATGTATTTTTTCTTCAGGAAAGTTCTGGTGGAACGACGATTGGACTCGAAACTCCCACATCAGCATCAGTGACCGGTAAGAGACGCTTAAACATCTTGTTTCAGTACAAATTACTTTATTACTGGGATCAGTGATGGAAGATCAGAAAAAATGTGACCACAAACAAGAATTAGTTATGTGTCCATCATGTGTCCATTTCTCGGAGGTACTTTTTTACCCAACGGGTCTTGAGTAGAAGTATATTTGGCCAGCTCACAGAGATTTGGTCTTTTATGACCTGGTCATAATGGGTGCAAATTGGCTATTTTCCCTCATTAGCGCCATCTTGGTCTCTATTGGCCTCTCCTGAGCTATGATGGCGTTGGGCTACTTTTTGACTAGGTAGATTTCCCTCTCAGGACTTGGTCATTTTTACTATATAGCCGTATGAGGGTTTGTTTTTTACAGAACGAGTTTCAGTCTTAAACATCACAATTCATTTTACTGCATAATGTGCTGAAAGATTGGGGGGGAAAAATTCCAAGTCGGGTGAAATGGTGAAAACTGACAATTCCTCAGTTGTTTTTTGGGGTTTAATTTTTAGAGCATTCACTGTATAGTGATCCTGACCTGGCATCATCAATCTTCCAGTCAGTAGAGTTAAGGAAATACCAAACTTGTTTGTATGTGTATATATATATGTATATTTGTACAACAATTTTTTTTAGATGTTAAAGTTTAAAATTAAAAAAATTGGATTGTTTCCCTGTTTTCATAGACCTGTAATTTTTTAATTAGAGCTGGCTGATGGTGTCAACCCACTGGTCCCAGCCTTTTAAGGTTCCTATGAGCTATTTCTACTACAAAAAAATGGATAGGGACATCTTTGACAAAGGTGTGAGGAGCCATTTTTCAAAGAAACTGTCTGGGTCACTCCCCTCTACCTTCTCGGAAACTCCCACTAGTTTGATATTACTGCGTCTCTGGCAGTTTCCCAAGTCTTCCTCCCTAGTCAGCAGGTCCATCTCCGTCTGGTAGGACTTTGGATATCTCTATGGACAGGGGGATGGGCATCCTACAACTCGCTTACTCGGCCCTCGACAGCCATGGTACGCTCCACCCCCCTTCTGCACATCGTGTCGGATCATGGAGATGATCTCTTGAGTAAATCGCCCATGGTCATCCAGTGAATCAAGCGTGGTATTACACTTTTTGACTGCATTAAGAACATCCAGTAAAGATGGAGAGTCTCCCAAGGCTGCCTTTGCAGGGGCTCCCTTGTTCTTTGTCCCCGCCTCTGGAGACCCCCGAGAAGTGGAGGATATTTCAAGCAATAACTGGCAATGCAACATAGGAGGATGAGGGATAGTCAGAGCGTGACAAGCAACAGATGATGATGATGATGATGATGGTGGTGATGACAACAACGGCCATGTGCTAGTTGTGGACTGACTGCAGGAATGATGATGGGGAGGAGTACAGACTTGCTCACATTGCTGTCCAGGTCACTTTTCCCATGCAGCCTGCAGATGCTGTTACTTGTGAGGATATTAAACTATAGTTCCTAGGCGATTTGTGTTTGTGCGGCCACAGTTTTTTTTTCTGCCTGCAAAAATTTTCACAAAAGCAAATTTTCTCACATAAGTCACCACCAACAATACTTAGAAGACTTCTGTTACCGTTGCCGCCACCATGACCAGAGCTTTCCATAGGTCTGACAGCTTTTGTAGCTGTGCCATCTACTGCCCCTGGGAGATATTCATTTTTTGGGGGGTTTGTTGCCTCCCCCAACAAACCCCCTTCTCTGATGACGTCATCTCATCACCACCATCTGATTCTAAGGTTCTGTCCACCACACAATCATCATGATGATCAATGTCCATGCCAGTTTTCTCACTTTGGGAAGTGTCTTTGGCTTCTTCTTCTCCAAGTCTAGATTTCCCCATCATGACTTCTAGTGCCACTACGACCACCACCAACACAACAAAGCGCTTCCGTTATGTCCTTCACCTCCACCTCATCCGAGTCCAAAACCTGGCAGTTCTCATCCAAAACATCAACGGGAAGAGTCTCTTGAGAAATAATTTCCTCACCCTTGGGGCAGGTGCACATGACCGTTTTTCTCTTTTCTCGGATGGAGAGAAAAACAGTCCGATTATGTTTATCAGACTCTGATCACAGTTTGATTAGAGTGTCATCAGTTTTTCTCGAACATGAAGAGAAAAAAATTCTCCGCCTTCTCCTTTTAGTCAGTCCATGAAAAGTCGGCTGAATTGTCCACTATCGGCACGATCGGCCAACAGTCTGTGTATGGATGGGGGCCTCCTAACTCTCACCCCACAAATAATGTTGGGGTAGAGAAGGGAGCAGCAGTTTGGATTTCCAACACTTAATCCCTTTGATCTTAGGGATAAAAGCTGCTGCCAGAGCAGTTGGGCAGCGGCACTGTCGCCGGAGCGCTTGGCCAAGCGGAGAGTTCCTGTGTATGAGGGTCTCAGGAGCGAAAACTGTTGACTGACAGCTATCTGATATGTTTGGGGGATTTATCCTCACTGGTGTCACACACTGTCTATCTGAATGTAGTATTTTATGCGTATTACAGTGGCATTTAAAAGTTTGGGCACCCCTGGTAAAAATTAGTGTTATTGGGAACAGTTAAGCAAGTTGAAGATGAAATGATCTCTGATAAGGCTAAAGTTATTTTAGGGGGGATATATATATATATTTATCTTATACACTTTAAAAATTACAGAAAGAAAAATGGGCTCATGCAAAAGTTTGGGCACCCTGCATGGTTAGCACCTAGTAGCGCCCCCTTTTGCTAGTATCACAGCTTGTAAACGCTTGTTTGAGGGATTTTCATCCATACTTCCTTGGATAAATTTCCCATTGTGGTAATTTATTTTTTTCTCTGCTTCGCAATACAAAAAATGCAACTCATGAAGTAATTGAATAGATAATTACAGCAAATTTGTTTGAAATTAAGTGCTTATTTTGTCTGTAAGAGGATCAGAGTGTCGGTCGGTAAATATTTTATCACAATTAAGCCACTAAAATATTAAGGATTAAGGAAAAAAGAGCTTATTTGACAAATGTACATACCGTATATACTCGAGTATAAGCCGACCCGAGTATAAGCCGACCCCCCTAATTTTGCCACAAAAAACTGGGAAAACGTATTGACTCGAGTATAAGCCTCGGGTGGAAAATGCAGCAGGTACCGGTGAATTTCAAAAATAAAAATAGATACTCCATACCGTTCATTATGGCCCCATAGCTGTGCCATATAGTGCTCTCCACCGTTCATTATTGCCCCATAGCTGTGCCATATAGTGCTCTGCACCGTTCATTATGGCCCCATAGCTGTGCCATATAGTGCTCTCCACCGTTCATTATTGCCCCGTAGCTGTGCCATATAGTGCTCTGCACCGTTCATTATTGCCCCATAGCTGTGCCATATAGTGCTCTGCACCGTTCATTATTGCCCCATAGCTGTGCCACATATAGTGCTCTGCACCGTTCATTATGGCCCCATAGCTGTGCCATATAGTGCTCTGCACCGTTCATTATTGCCCCATAGCTGTGCCATATAGTGCTCTGCACCGTTCATTATTGCCCCATAGCTGTGCCATATAGTGCTCTGCACCGTTCATTATTGCCCCATAGCTGTGCCACATATAGTGCTCTGCACCGTTCATTATTGCCCCATAGCTGTGCCATATAGTGCTCTGCACTGTTCATTATTGCCCCATAGCTGTGCCATATAGTGCTCTGCACCGTTCATTATGGCCCCATAGCTGTGCCATATAGCGCTCTGCACTGTTCATTATTGCCCCATAGCTGTGCCATATAGTGCTCTGCACTGTTCATTATTGCCCCATAGCTGTGCCATATAGCGCTCTACACCATTCATTATTGCCCCATAGCTGTGCCATATAGTGCTCTACACCGTTCATTATTGCCCCATAGCTGTGCCATATAGTGCTCTGCACCGTTCATTATTGCCCTATAGCTGTGCCATATAGTGCTCTGCACCGTTCATTATTGCCCCATAGCTGTGCCATATAGTGCTCTGCACCGTTCATTATTGCCCCATAGCTGTGCCATATAGTGCTCTGCACCGTTCATTATTGCCCTATAGCTGTGCCATATAGTGCTCTGCACCGTTCATTATTGCCCCATAGCTGTGCCATATAGTGCTCTGCACCGTTCATTATTGCCCCATAGCTGTGCCATATAGTGCCCTGCACCATTCATTATTGCCCCATAGCTGTGCCATATAGTGCTCTGCACCGTTCATTATTGCCCTATAGCTGTGCCATATAGTGCTCTGCACCGTTCATTATTGCCCCATAGCTGTGCCATATAGTGCTCTGCACCGTTCATTATTGCCCCATAGCTGTGCCATACAGTGCTCTGCACCATTATTGCCCCATAGCTGTGCCATATAGTGCTCTGCACCATTATTGCCCCATAGCTGTGCCATATAGTGCTCTGCACCATTCATTATTGCCCCATAGCTGTGCCATATAGTGCTCTGCACCGTTCATTATTGCCCCATAGCTGTGCCGTATAGTGCTCTGCACCGTTCATTATTGCCCTATAGCTGTGCCATATAGTGCTCTCCACCGTTCATTATTGCCCCATAGCTGTGCCATATAGTGCTCTGCACCGTTCATTATTGCCCCATAGCTGTGCCATATAGTGCCCTGCACCATTCATTATTGCCCCATAGCTGTGCCATATAGTGCTCTGCACCGTTCATTATTGCCCCATAGCTGTGCCGTATAGTGCTCTGCACCGTTCATTATTGCCCCATAGCTGTGCCATATAGTGCTCTACACCGTTCATTATTGCCCCATAGCTGTGCCATATAGTGCTCTGCACCGTTCATTATTGCCCTATAGCTGTGCCATATAGTGCTCTGCACCGTTCATTATTGCCCCATAGCTGTGCCATATAGTGCTCTGCACCGTTCATTATTGCCCCATAGCTGTGCCATATAGTGCTCTGCACCGTTCATTATTGCCCTATAGCTGTGCCATATAGTGCTCTGCACCGTTCATTATTGCCCCATAGCTGTGCCATATAGTGCTCTGCACCGTTCATTATTGCCCCATAGCTGTGCCATATAGTGCCCTGCACCATTCATTATTGCCCCATAGCTGTGCCATATAGTGCTCTGCACCGTTCATTATTGCCCTATAGCTGTGCCATATAGTGCTCTGCACCGTTCATTATTGCCCCATAGCTGTGCCATATAGTGCTCTGCACCGTTCATTATTGCCCCATAGCTGTGCCATATAGTGCTCTGCACCGTTCATTATGGCCCCATAGCTGTGCCATATAGTGATCTGCACCATTCATTATTGCCCCATAGCTGTGCCGTATAGTGCTCTGCACCATTCATTATTGCCCAATAGCTGTGCCATATAGTGCTCTGCACCGTTCATTATTGCCCCATAGCTGTGCCATATAGTGCTCTGCACCGTTCATTATGGCCCCATAGCTGTGCCATATAGTGCTCTGCACCATTCATTATTGCCCAATAGCTGTGCCATATAGTGCTCTGCACCGTTCATTATTGCCCCATAGCTGTGCCATATAGTGCTCTGCACCATTCATTATTGCCCAATAGCTGTGCCATATAGTGCTCTGCACCGTTCATTATTGCCCCATAGCTGTGCCATATAGTGCTCTGCACCGTTCATTATGGCCCCATAGCTGTGCCATATAGTGCTCTGCACCATTCATTATTGCCCAATAGCTGTGCCATATAGTGCTCTGCACCGTTCATTATTGCCCCATAGCTGTGCCATATAGTGCTCTGCACCGTCCATTATTGCCCCATAGCTGTGCCATATAGTGCTCTGCACCGTTCATTATTGCCCCATAGCTGTGCCATATAGTGCCCTGCACCGTTCATTATTGCCCCATAGATGTACCATATAGCGCTCTGCACCATTCATTATTGCCCCATAGCTGTGCCATATAGTGCTCTGCACCGTTCATTATTGCCCCATAGCTGTGCCATATAGTGCTCTGCACAGTTCATAATTGCCCCATAGCTGTGCCATATAGTGCTCTGCACCATTCATTATTGCCCAATAGCTGTGCCATATAGTGCTCTGCACCGTTCATTATTGCCCCATAGCTGTGCCATATAGTGCTCTGCACCGTTCATTATGGCCCCATAGCTGTGCCATATAGTGCTCTGCACCGATCATTATTGCCCCATAGCTGTGCCATATAGTGCCCTGCACCATTCATTATTGCCCAATAGCTGTGCCATATAGTGCTCTGCACTGTTCATTATTGCCCCATAGCTGTGCCATATAGTGCTCTGCACTGTTCATTATTGCCCCATAGCTGTACCATATAGTGCTCTGCACCGTTCATTATTGCCCCATAGCTGTGCCATATAGTGCTCTGCACCGTTCATTATGGCCCCATAGCTGTGCCATATAGTGCTCTGCACCGATCATTATTGCCCCATAGCTGTGCCATATAGTGCTCTGCACCGTTCATTATTGCCCCATAGCTGTGCCATATAGTGCTCTGCACCGTTCATTATGGCCCCATAGCTGTGCCATATAGTGCTCTGCACCGTTCATTATGGCCCCATAGCTGTGCCATATAGTGCTCTGCACCGTTCATTATGGCCCCATAGCTGTGCCATATAGTGCTCTGCACCGTTCATTATTGCCCCATAGCTGTGCCATATAGTGCTCTGCACCGATCATTATTGCCCCATAGCTGTGCCATATAGTGCTCTGCACCGTTCATTATTGCCCTATAGCTGTGCCATATAGTGCTCTGCACCGTTCATTATTGCCCCATAGCTGTGCCATATAGTGCTCTGCACCGTTCATTATTGCCCCATAGCTGTGCCATATAGTGCTCTGCACCGTTCATTATTGCCCCATAGCTGTGCCATATAGTGCTCTACACCGTTCATTATTGCCCCATAGCTGTGCCATATAGTGCTCTGCACCGTTCATTATTGCCCTATAGCTGTGCCATATAGTGCTCTACACCGTTCATTATTGCCCCATAGCTGTGCCATATAGTGCTCTGCACCGTTCATTATTGCCCCATAGCTGTGCCATATAGTGCCCTGCACCATTCATTATTGCCCAATAGCTGTGCCATATAGTGCTCTGCACCGTTCATTATGGCCCCATAGCTGTGCCATATAGTGCTCTGCACCGTTCATTATGGCCCCATAGCTGTGCCATATAGTGCTCTGCACCGTTCATTATGGCCCCATAGCTGTGCCATATAGCGCTCTGCACCGATCATTATTGCCCCATAGCTGTGCCATATAGTGCTCTACACCGTTCATTATTGCCCCATAGCTGTGCCATATAGTGCTCTGCACCGTTCATTATTGCCCTATAGCTGTGCCATATAGTGCTCTGCACCGTTCATTATTGCCCCATAGCTGTGCCATATAGTGCTCTGCACCGTTCATTATTGCCCCATAGCTGTGCCATATAGTGCTCTACACCGTTCATTATTGCCCCATAGCTGTGCCATATAGTGCTCTGCACCATTCATTATTTCCCCATAGCTGTGCCATATAGTGCTCTGCACTGTTCATTATTGCCCCATAGCTGTGCCATATAGTGCTCTGCACCGATCATTATTGCCCCATAGCTGTGCCATATAGTGCTCTGCACCGTTCATTATGGCCCCATAGCTGTGCCATATAGTGCTCTGCACTGTTCATTATTGCCCCATAGCTGTGCCATATAGTGCTCTGCACCGTTCATTATTGCTCCATAGCTGTGCCATATAGTGCTCTGCACCGTTCATTATTGCCCCATAGCTGTGCCATATAGTGCTCTGCACCGTTCATTATTGCCCCATAGCTGTGCCATATAGCGCTCTGCACCGTTCATTATTGCCCCATAGCTGTGCCATATAGTGCTCTGCACCGTTCATTATTGCCCCATAGCTGTGCCATATAGTGCTCTGCACCGTTCATTATTGCCCCATAGCTGTGCCATATAGTGCTCTGCACCGTTCATTATTGCCCCATAGCTGTGCCATATAGTGCTCTGCACCGATCATTATTGCCCCATAGCTGTGCCATATAGTGCTCTGCACCGTTCATTATTGCCCCATAGCTGTGCCATATAGTGCTCTGCACTGTTCATTATTGCCCCATAGCTGTGCCATATAGTGCTCTGCACCGTTCATTATTGCCCCATAGCTGTGCCATATAGTGCTCTGCACTGTTCATTATTGCCCCATAGCTGTGCCATATAGTGCTCTGCACCGTTCATTATTGCCCCATAGCTGTGCCATATAGTGCTCTGCACTGTTCATTATTGCCCCATAGCTGTGCCATATAATGCTCTGCACCGTTCATTATTGCCCCATAGCTGTGCCATATAGCGCTCTACACCGTTCATTATTGCCCCATAGCTGTGCCATATAGTGCTCTGCACCGTTCATTATTGCCCAATAGCTGTGCCATATAGTGCTCTGCACCGTTCATTATGGCCCCATACCTTTGCCATATAGTGCTCTGCACCGTTCATTATGGCCCCATAGCTTTGCCATATAGTGCTCTGCACCGTTCATTATTGCCCCATAGCTGTGCCATATAGTGCCCTGCACCGTTCATTATTGCCCCATAGCTGTGCCATATAGTGCTCTGCACCGTTCATTATTGCCCCATAGCTTTCCATATAGTGCTCTGCACCGTTCATTATTGCCCCATAGCTGTACCATAGAAATCTGTGTCATATAGTGCTCTGCACCGTTCATTATTGCCCCATAGCTGTGCCATATAGTGCTCTGCACCGTTCATTATTGCCCCATAGCTGTGCCATATAGTGCTCTGCACCATTCATTATTGCCCCATAGCTGTGCCATATAGTGCCCTGCACCGTTCATTATTGCCCCATAGTTGTGCCATATAGTGCTCTGCACCGTTCATTATTGCCCCATAGCTGTGCCATATAGTGCTCTGCACCGTTCATTATTGCCCCATAGCTGTGCCATATAGTGCCCTGCACCGTTCATTATTACCCCATAGCTGTGCCATATAGTGCTCTGCACCGTTCATTATTGCCCCATAGCTGTGCCATATAGTGCTCTGCACCGTTCATTATTGCCCCATAGCTGTGCCATATAGTGCTCTACACCGTTCATTATTGCCCCATAGCTGTGCCATATAGTGCTCTGCACCGTTCATTATTGCCCCATAGCTGTGCCATAGAAAGCTGTGCCATTGCTGCTGCTGCTGCAATAAAAAAAAAAATGACATACTCACCTCTCTTGCTTGCAGTTCCTCAGCGTCCCGTCGTCTCTCTGCACTGACTGATCAGGCAGAGGGCGGCGCGCACACTATATGCGTCATCGCGCCCTCTGACCTGCACAGTCAGTGCGGAGAGATGCCGGGAAGATGGAGCGGCGCCCGGCGTGTGGAACGCAGACAGGTGAATATGTAATACTTACCTGCTCCCGGCGTCCCGCTCCTTCCCCCAGACAGCTGGTCTTCGGTGCCGCAGCCTCTTCCTCTATCAGAGGTCACCGTTACCGCTCATTAGAGAAATGAATATGCGGCTCCACCCCTATGGGAGTGGAGTCCATATTCATAACTTTAATGAGCGGTCCCACGTGACCGCTGAACAGGGGAAGAGCTGCGGCACCCGGAGACCGTGGGACGGGCAGGGGGAGCGCCAGGATCCCCGGAAGCAGGTGAGTATGCCTCAGCGCCCTCTCCCCATCACCCGCCGACCCTGCCGCCGACCGTGACTCAAGTATAAGCCGAGAGGGGCACTTTCAGCCCAAAAATTTGGGCTGAAAATCTCGGCTTATACTCGAGTATATACGGTATATATATATATTCTGTTAACAAAATGAGAAAATATTTGTTCTTTTTCCAGGTGAAGATGAGACGAGAGATTCCAATGGACATCAGCTGTTATCTCCCTATTTTGAAGTAGAAGATAACAATACCACGCAAGCTAATTTAGTGAATTCAAATGTACCCATAGTCCATCACAGTAGAAATATGTCTGAAATTTTTGTAGGTCACAATAAATCTTCATCTCATCAAAAATCATTGATGGGTGTACCAGGATGCAGGCAGGGGGAAATATTTTCACATGGAAAACATTTTAAGAAGAAATCAAATCTTTCTTCACCTGAGACTGTTCACAAAGATATAAGGCAGTTTTCATGTTACGAATGTGGGAAATTTTTCTATCACAAATCTAGTTTTGTTAAACATCAGAAAAATCACTCGGGGGAGAAGCCGTTTTCATGTCCTGATTGTCGAAAATGCTTTAATGATAAATCAAATCTTGTGAGACATCTAAGAATTCACACAGGAGAGAAGCCGTTTTCATGTTCAGAATGTGGGAAACATTTTAGACAGAAATCGGTTCTATTTGTGCATCAGAAAATTCACACAGGGGATAAGCCATTCTCATGTTCTGAATGTGGAAAATATTTTAGTCACAAATCATACCTTATGACACATCTAAGAACTCACACAGGGGAGAAGCCATTTTCATGTTCAGAATGTGGGAAATGTTTTAGCCACAGATCGGGTCTCATTGCACATCAGAAGTCCCACAAAGGGGAGAAGCCGTTTCCATGTTCTCAGTGTGGGAAATATTTCAGAGACAAATCTGGTCTTGTTAGACATAATCGCATAACTCACAGAGGGGAGAAGTCTTTTTCCTGTCCTAAATGTGGAAAGTGTTTTAGTTACAAATCGAATCTCGTGGAACATCTAAGAATTCACACGGGGGAGAAGCCATACCCCTGTCAAGAATGTGGGAAATGTTTTGGTCACAAATCTGGTCTTGCTCAACATCAACAAAGAGCTCACACAGGGGAGAAGCCTTTTTCATGTCCTCAGTGTGGTAAATGTTTTAGTTATAAATCACATCTTTTGTCACATCTAAAAATTCACACAAGGGAGAAGCCATTTTCATGTTTAGAATGTGGAAAATGTTTTGCTTACACATCAGGTCTTGTTAAACATCAGAAAACTCACACAGGGGAGAAGCCATTTTCATGTCCAGAATGTGGGAAATGTTTTACCCACAAGTCAAATCTTGGTAGACATCAGAGAACGCACAAACAGGAGAAGCCAATATAATGTGCAGCTTGTAGGAAATATTTCAGGTGTGAAGCTTCACTGTGGGATCGGCTGATTAAGTACACCTTCTACCTAGCTACCTTCCAAAATTGCTTTCTTAAAAAGAATGGTAAAAATAAGAGTCCTAAGATGACCTGTGCTCTTATGACATTTTGATCATGTAGACGCTGCCATTGTGCCTGTATAATTGGGAGCAGAGCATCATTGATTTCCTCCAACAAAGGAGATTGATGATCACCATCGTTTTATCTCTTGTATGCCTCAACCAAAGCGGAAAACTGGAAAGAGGAGAGAAAACATGGGTGTGACCATTTGGCCTCATTCAGGCTATGTCCCCACGGTCAGTAATCACCAGCATTTTGGACGCAGCACATGTCTGCTCCGTCCAAAGCGCTGCTGGCTTTTGTACGCACGGTGATTCCTCATGTGTTCATTGAACCGTGGGGATTCACCGCGTCCATTACATTGTATGGATGAAATTTATCTTACAGAGACTGAGTGTCTCCGCAAGATAAAAAGACATGCTGCTGTGTGGAAAGACACGCTGCATGTCCGTCTCTGCAGGGAAGCCACGGATGCTGGTGCACACATAGTGGAGATGGAATTTCTAGAAATCCCATCCACTATGCTGGAAAATCTGGACGCTATGGGTTGGATGCTGCAGATGTACGCAGCGTCCAATCCGTGGCGTTAATGACTGTCGGAACATAACCTCACACTTCAGGATGGAAATAAGAATATGACTCATTTCACAATAAGGAAGAGACTGAGTATTCTTTATTAACTTACACTAGAGACTCAGTCCCTGATTCATCATTTCATTTGCATTTTTTTAAATCATTTTCCTTTTTTTGTCTTGCGCTATTAGTTGCCATTTCTTAGCACCAAAATAATCAAAATGGCAGCATGCAATTCACGAATTTGGTGCAAAGTCAAAAATGGAACTTTTTAAAAAAAGGCACAAAAATTGGCCAAAAACATTTTGAATCACTAAATTCCACCCACAAAGCTGAAAACAAAATACCACAGGTGAGCACATAGTATAGACCTCAGGAAAGATGTAAATAGAATAATAAATGGGGTGCAAACAAAAAGACTAGGCAAAATACAAGTGTAAAAGCGATGATGAATCAAGGCCGTGGTCTATTCTACCTGGTTAAATAAAAGCAACCCTTTGGACAACACAGGGCCCATTAGGTATGGATGAAGTACCGTAGATGCATCCAGTACAGATGCTGTGTTTATTCAGTGGCGGTTACATTAGCCGGGGTCACAACAGCAGAGCTGAAAGAAATGTATCTGTCGGTACTTGATATTTCAGCTAAAATAGATTAAAGAAGTAGAACAAATGTTCAGATTGTGGTAGAGTAATCTTAACAATAATGTATTAATGCTTGAAACTGAGATAAGGAACCCTTACTGGTAGAGATAAGCGAATATATTTGAGTGGAATTGAATGTTCCAAAAATCTACATTCGCCAAAATGTTGGCTTCCACTTTTCTCTACCGTAAAGGGCCACCAAAAGTTTCTTAAAAAATTCTTATACTTCCCTTACCACTTGCCTGCTCCGCTTCTCTCCAGCAATTGTCCAGTGCTCGTCGTATCTGTCATTGCCACCATCAGCGCTGAAATCCCTGGGCCTCCCGGCTCTGATGAGGTCACGTTGCACATCATGACGATGTGACCTTTCTGGGCCTCATATCCGAACCAGAAGTCCCAGCCCAGCACAAGGGGGGATTTCAGCGCTTGTGGTGGTGAAGATGTGACGAGGATCGGAGAGGTGAGCGCTAAGGTGAGTTTAAGGAATTTTTTTGACATCTTCTGTTTATTATACTTTGAAGCCTGGCTAAGTTTACAAGTTGTAAATTTGGTGCCAATTTTTCAACAACTTATCTGCAGCAAAATCCGTGCTTGTTGCAAGCAAATGATGCTGCGGATTTTCTTGTAGATTTGTCGCAGAAAATTGACAGGCTGTAGATTTTAACTCCTTCCTGAATGGGTGTTTTTTAGTGATGAGCGAGTATACTCATAGCTCGGGTTATCTCCGAGTATTTGTAACTGCTCGGATATTTAGTTTTCCTTGCCGCAGCTGGATGATTTGTGGCTTCTAGACAGCTTGATTACATGTGGGGATTCCCTAGCAACCAGGCAACCCCTACATGTACTCAGGCTGGCTAGCAGCTGTAAATCATTCAGCTGCGACAAGGAAAACTAAATCTCCGAGCAGTTACAAATACTCGTAGACCACCCGAGCAACGAGTACACTGGCTCATCCCTAGTGTTTTTCTGTTTTTTGCACTCTCATTTTTAACTTTCTTCCAAGAGCCAAAACGTTTTCACTTTTCCTTCGACAGAGCCGTTTTTTGTTAGTTTGTTTTTTTGTGGGATAAGTTATGTTTTTGAATGGCACCATTCATTTTACCATGTATTGTACTGAAAAACAGGAATAAAATTCCAAGTGCGGTGAAGTTGTGCAAAAAAAAAGCAATAATTGTTTTTTGAGTTTTATTTTTAAGGTGCTCTTTGTGCAGATAAAATGACCTAACATCATGGTTCTCCAGGTAGGTTCAGTTACAGCGATACCAAACTTGTATTGTTTTTTTTTTTATTTAAGTAAGAAAACGAATTTCAGAAGTTAGTTAAAAAAAAGAAAAATAGCTTGTGTCGCCATTTTTGAGACCCATAACGTTTTCATTTTTCCATCAATGGAGTTGTGTGTTGCGAGGCGAGCTGCTGTTTTTATGGATAGCATTTTTGGGATAGATGTTTTGATCACAGATTGCACTTTTTTGCTCTATTGCGGTGATCAAAAAAATGCATTCTGGCATCTTCATTATTATTCCTATTACGCCGTTATCCGAGCTGGTTAATTTATAGTTCTATATTACAGCTGGCATCTGCACAGTGTGCTCAGCTACTGAGCCTGCTCTACATGCGGGACCCAGCAAATCCGCACGGAAAACTACACCAAATGCGAAACGTGGGAACTTGGCCTGAATGTTTTTGACAGTTAAACAACTCACACTAAGACCTCATTCGTTTTATATGTATGAGTTTTTCATGGATGCCACATGTACCCGTTACAGTCTATGGAACTGTGCCCACATCTCTGATCTACTGCAGGCTGAGTGTTCCCAGCAGAAAGGGACCAGGGACGTATGTTTCTCACCCCAGTCACACATCAAACCCACCAATGCAAGCCTGTGCACTTGTGACAATTTTGGAAAGCACACTGACGGCAACCTATGCCTGTGACTGACTGTATTTAGAAACAACTGATGAAACACTGAAGGTGAAAAATGACAACGACACTGACAAAATCTGCATGTAAAAAAGCTGATTTTGCTGCAAGAAAGTAATGGAAAAGTGTGTACCAAAAACGTTCAGAGAAACGTATTCTACGTAAGCGTGCTAGATGTGTTAAACACGGTCGTACTAAATACTTATGGGGTTTACATTTCTCTTTTGTTGATTCACTTTACATTTTGATAATTGATCAAAATAAACTATTAATACTTCTATTTTTAAAGGCTTCTAACTTTGCAGCATTTTTTACACCATATTGTCACGAAATGTAACAACCCAACTGGGGGTCGGTCAGCAGACGGCACAACACACACTCAACGGGATGGAAATGGGGAGAGGAAGGCCCTACCGATAGGGATTGAGGGATGTACACCTCCTGAGCTCCAACCTGAGCCTGTCCCTGCACTCCCCTAACGCCCTAATCGGGTCCTCCCCCACGCCGCCATCACTAACCTTGTCACTCACTGTCACCTCGCACTGCCCTGGCTAGTGCACTGGTAGACAAGGATGCTAGCCTCACCACTGCAGATGGTACAACACAGGGGACAGTGAAAAACACGAGACAGACAAGGTAAAAAAACACAAAACTTAGCTTAAAAACTTTCTCTGCTACAAAGCACCGCACAGCAGAAGAAAGGCACCTGGACCAGGAACTCCACTAAACCAGCTGATTCACCACTGCTACCAGATAGCTCCATACTCCAGGCTTGTTCAACATAGATTGCTCTATCACCGACAGTCAGCTGATGCATCAGGTGACTATTTAAAGGATGGTGGGAGTGGACACCACCCACATCAGCTGACCTAGCAACTCTGCAATTGCAGCACACTGCCAGCAAGGGAAACTGACATTAACCCCTGCTGGCCTGAAAGTAAAAAAGCTACAATTAAATCATAGTGGAAAAAGCTGCCACGCAGACAAAAATGGATCGTGACACATATACTGTGATGTGAAAAAGTTTTTGCTCCCTTCCGGATTTCCTATTCTTTCTCAGGTTTGTCACACTTAAATGTTTCAGATCACCAAACAAATATAAATATTAGACAAAGATAACACAAGTAATCACAAAATGCAATTTTTAAATGAAGGTCTTTACTATTAAAGGAAAAAATCAAAACCTCCAGGGGCCTGTGTGAAAAAGTGACTGCCCCCTCCCCCTTAAAACATAAATTAACTGTGGTTTATCACATCTTTGGGAAGTTGAGATCAAATTCCCAAGCCACACCAAGGCCTGATTACTGCCATACCTGTTCTAAATCAAGAAATCACTTAAATAGGACCTGCCTGACAAAATGAAGTAGACCAAAATATCCTCAAAAGCTAACGCAAGGCTTTGTGCACAGCAGAAGGCAGTAGTTGAATACCAGCTACAACATGCCCATAAGTATTCTGGTCAGCTTCCGCACATAACAGCCAATGAGTGGGCATGGATGTCTGGCATCTGTAAGGATATACAAAACTTTGAGGAATCAACCAAGATGGTGAGCGGTGATGATGCTACAATCAGTGTAACCATACTGCTTCTGTGTTTACTCAAACACTCACTGCTCACAATTAAAGAGGAAACTTTGTATGTGGACTAGGTGGAGAATGAGGAAGAAAGTACATATTGAGGGAAGGAGAGGGGTATTAGTCCTCTTCATCGATATCCGATCTGTCCATTATGTTATAGTCCCTGAGCAGGCTGTGGACCAGCCTGCAGAAGTCCTGGATGGACATCTCCCTGTTCATGACCAGATGTGTTATGGCTAGCCACAAGGTGTCCTTAACACAGTTCATAAGGTGCCAGGCCTCCTGAATAGCCCGTATGGTATATTCCCCTGTAAATAGTACATAAAGCACCAAAGTGTGCAACAAGGTTTGTGTGAACGGACACTGCCAAAACAGGTGCAAGGGTGTTTCCTCCGTGAAAGGGCATCTTAGGCAGTATTTAGTGTTACACAGTCCATGGGCATGCATGAAAGTTCTCATAGGCAGAACCCCCAGAAAAGCCATCTTTGCCAGGTGTTTGTGCCCGTTGGTTAACCTGCCACATTTTTCAACACAGTCTGGCAGTGGCAGCAGGGAGCCCTGGAATAGATTCCCTTGAGTCCTTTGCTCGGATAAGCTTATGGATGGTCTTTGGTTTCTTTCCGCAAGTCGGGCTCGAGTCCCTCTAGTTCAGTGTTTCTCAATTCCAGTCCTCAAGACCCCACAGCTGGTCATGTTTTCAGGATTTCCTTAGTATTGCACAGGTGATAATTTCATCACCTGCTCAAGCATTAATTCCATCGCCTATGCAATACTAAGGAAATCCTGAACAACATGACCTGTTGTGGGGTCTTGAGGACTGGAGTTGAGAAACACTGCTCCAGTTGGTGTTCCCTGACAAACCTCAGCACCTCCTGATAGTATCAGGGGATGTCCCATTTATAAGGATAGGAGCTGTTCCACTTGTCCCTTCCATTCAGCGTGGATTAGCTGAAAATGTGGAGAGGGAGTAGGAGGAGATGGAGGCTAATCCTCCTGGTGGGGGACAGGGAAGTATTGCCTGTTGGAAGTCTGGCATACATGGCTGACTTTGTCCTGCTGCCTGGGTGTAGTCAGCCTTTCCTGTGAACCCTCGTGTCATTCTCATTTTGGTGGACAATAATTACTGGTTGTTTACACTTATCAACCCATGCATGCTACAAGGAGAACTTTCCATCTCTCCTGCTGCAGAGAGGGCTAGTAAAATGGCAATACTGGCGGCAGTGGTCATAGATCCTTGGGTAACCAAGGTGGAGGGACGAGGAAGACAAACACCAGGTCTGCAGAGGCAGAAGAACACTATGAAAGGTTTGGGACACTTTCATTAGACCATCCAAGTGCCCAGGCCCTGATGCCTAGGGTAATTTGACAAGCAGGGTATCGTTTTTGAAGATGGTGAAGGAGTACCTAGCCGACCGTACCAGCGTCCTTTGGGATTCCTCCGTTGCTTACAAGTATTGTGTAACCAAGCAGGACATGTGGCATGAACTGTCCCTCTAGGCCTTGTATGTGCTAGCCTGCCCTGCCACTAGCGTTTGGTCAGAATGGGTTTTTAGTGCTATCTTGGGCATAATAACTGAACTAAAAATGCTGACAGCCTGAATCTTATCAAAATGAACAAGGCCTGGATTGGCCCAGACTTCTCAACCCCACTGGTTGACAGCAGCGGGACATACAGTCAATAAAAATGTTCCTTTTTTCAGGTTTATTTCCATGCGCCCTTTTCCCACACAAAAAAAGGGTATACAGCTCATGGTTTCTCCTTTTTCTTGTCCTCCTCCTCTAATCCAAAACTATCCTTTCTCCAGCACCTATGCCTACACTAAATGCAACTAATGGCGATAGTAATAGGGAATAGAATAGATGTAACCCTGATACGGACTGTTGGTTTTAGGTTGCAGCAACAAGGACTGTAAAGATAATGACATAGGACATGTGTAATCAGCAATAACTGCAATACCTTGCATTAATTATTAGAAAAAAAACAAATGATGTAATGTGTGGAAAGTAATAATAATAATAATCTTTATTTTTATATAGCACTAACATATTCCGCAGCGCTTTACAGGTTGCACACATTATCAGAGAAAGTATCTTATAGAGAGAAAGTACCTTATTTCTCTCTATAAAAACCGTGCTTCTTGAGCAATAAAATCAGAAATCATTTGAGACACGACTTGCTCTTGTTCTGTGTATTTCTCCGGCCGTAAACCTCTCATATACAATGTGGCAGCAGACCATTGAGATGACAACACACGCATCCTGTGTGCCCTAACAGCAATATTCCCTGATTAGATGCATCTAATACACTACCCCTACTGCAGCAGCTAACCCTACACGAATAACAGATAAGAGCAGTATTATTAGAGAATAGAATGTATTTGAATTAGCCCTGAAAAGGACGTTTCGTTTAACATAGCAGCACCAAGGACTGTAAAACAATCAACGGCCTACGTGTGTCTAATACACTATTCCTACTACAGCAGCTAAGCCCACCACAATTGCAGCTAACTTCAGAATGAGAGAATAGAATCTATTTAAATTAGCCCACGTTCACCCATCACTAATGAAAACTTGTCTCTTTGTATGTGGCTCAGTGGTTAGCACTGTATGGTGGCTCAGTGGTTAGCACTGTTGTTTTGCAGTGCTGGGATCCCACCAAGGACAACATCTGCAAGGAGTTTGTATGTTCTCCCCGTGTTTGCGTGGGTTTCCTCCGGGTACTCCAGTTTCCTCCCACATTACAAAGACATAGTGATAGGGAGTTCAGATTGTGGGCCCCATTGGAGGGAATGATGATGTGCATAGTTGCATTTGCATAGTTTTAGGCTCGCTCAAAACACATTTGTTCAGAGTGGCCTATCACGTTCCCTAATCAAAGACATTTTATATCTGTGTGTGAGTGTAGCCCATTCACTATCTCCATCTATCCCCCACTCCTTGAAGATGGCTGGACCATCATTGTAAATACATCATTGTAAATACACACCTGTACTTTGTATCTCCCCGCCTCATTGTAGATTGTAAGCTCTCACAAGCAGGGTCGTCTTATTGTGCTTTATTATTGTATTGTTAACATTGTTACCTATGACTGTTGTTTGAAACTGTTAAACTGTAAAGCGCTGCGGAATATGTTGGCGCTATATAAATAAAGATTATTATTATTGATGTCTGCAAAGGTGTGGAATATGATGGCGCTATATAAGCAAAGCATCATAATAATAATAAATAAAATGGTGGTATCTTCTCTATCACTATAGAGCAGCTCAACTATGAATTCATGATACCATCAATGGCATGTAGACCCTCGACACCAGCAGGTCATGTGCCCCCATAAGGACACAGGCACCACCACATTACTATGTAAAATGTCAGATTGGAGTAACGTGTCTGCAACCAATCATCCCGAATAAGCTGCTGCATTAAGGGGTTAAATGGATCTGAGGGGTCTTTGTTGTCTCTCAATCACCACAGGACCTTTTGTGATGTCATGGTCATGTGATCGGTCATATGAGGGGAGGAATAAAGCAGTAGGACTTCCTGTCATGTGATGTCCTACAGTCTCTAACATTTACTAAGTGTCTCTCCCGTGTAATTGATCACATGACTGTGACATCACCGCAGGTCCTGTGTCCACCAGGAGGTGACATCTGCAGAGCAGCGACCTGTCCGGGTACGTGACACTTGTAGTCGCTGATCTTCTTTCCTTGTTTATTTCAGTGCAGTGGTGATATACGTGATATAGAAGACTGGACTGGAAGGTAAAAGAATAGAAAACCACTATAATGTTTCGGTTTCTTTTAACATTCACCGCCATACTACTTTATTTCTTCCTATCTCCTGTAATCCCTCCACCCAGTAAGGAACTAGTTATTTCTTCCTCCATCCTCCCCAGCCACCTCACCTCCACACACGGCCACATCATGACCTATCCTGCTCCCACCTTCTAATGCTCTGTCTGCTGCTCCTCATTGCTGGCGACATATCCCCAAATCCTGGCCCTCCTCATCACATCCCCACACTCATTTCTAATCCCCTGCCACGGTCCTCTATACGTCTTCGCAACCACAGTAACCTCATACCCATTCATCCAGCCCCCACTCCCCCAATTTCCCTATCTGGAGCACTATGGAACGCACGCTCTGTCTGCAATAAACTGTCATTTATCCACAACCTCTTTATCAATAACAAACTCTCCTTCCTTGCCATCACTGAAACCTGGCTCACCCCCTCTGACTCAGCCTCTCCAGCCGCGCTTTCCTATGGTGGATTCCACCTCTCACACCCCTCGCCCCAGCAGCAATCATGGCGGAGGAGTTGGTTTAATCCTGTCAGATAACTGCTCCTTCACCCCAATCCCACTTCCACCCTCTGTTACCCTCCCTTCCTTTGAGGTGCACTCCGTGCGCATCTACTCCCCGTCCAACCTCCAACTGGCTGTCATCTACCATCCCCCAGGGCCAGCCACCACCTTCTTTGACCACTTCACCACCTGGCTACTCCATTTCCTCGCCGCTGACATCCCCACTATCATCATGGGCGACTTCAACATCCCCATTGACACTTCCCTCTCAGCTGCCACTAAACTTCTATCTCTCACTTCCTCCTTTGACCTTGCCCAATGGTCTTCTACAGCCACTCACAAAGACGGTCACACACTGGACCTCATCTTCACCCGCCTCTGCTCCCTATCTAACCTCTCTAACTCACCTCTTCCTCTTTCTGACCACAACCTTCTCACATTCTCTTCCCTCTTCCCTCCTTGTCTACAATCCCCACCCCACAAACTTTCACACCCTCGCAGAAATCTTAAACACCTTGACCTACATTCACTCTCTGAATCCCTCCTCCCTCTCACAGACATAAGCTCCCTACACAATGCGGATGACGTTGCCGCTCTATGTAACACCACAATAGCTGCAGCTTTGGAATCTCTTGCCCCTCTCACACATACCAAAGCTCGCAAAATCAACAGACAGCCCTGGCACACCCGCCTGACCAAAGAACTGAGGCGAGCTTCCAGGGCTGCTGAGCGCAGATGGAAAGTATCCCACTCCAACGAGCACTTCATCGCATTCAAACAGTCCCTCACTACTTTCAAGACCACACTCGCCACAGCAAAACAAACCTACTTCTCATCTCTCATATCCTCCCTGTCTCACAACCCTAAACAGTTATTCAACACCTTCAATTCTCTCCTCCGTCCCCCAGCACCTCCTCCCTCCCCACTCATCTCAGCTGAAGACTTTGCCTCATTCTTCAAGCAGAAGATTGAGAACATCAGACAGTTTTAGTAAACAACCCCCAGAACCTTTCCTCCCAACTACCCAGCCCTCCACCTCCAAAACCAACTTCTCCACCATTACAGAAGACAGACTCTCCACTCTACTCTCAAGATCGCATCTCACCACCTGTGTGTTGTGAATTCCGCTCTTGGGCTCCCTCCGGTGGTTGTAGGTGGCACTTTTGTGAGTTCTGCTCTTGGGCTCCCTCCGGTGGTTTTCAGTGGTTGCTTCTTGGATTTAGCATCTGCAGCTGCTTCCACTGATCGTCTTTCTGGCTCGGCTATTTTAGTCTGGCCTTATCTCTCAATCAATGCCAGTTGTCAGTTGTTCCTGCTTGGAGTCACGGCTCTTTTGGATTTCCCAGACACTCTGACCAGTTCAGCTAAGATAAGTCCTTGCTTGTCCTTTTGCAGTCCACTGGTTGTGGACTTTATTGTTCAGCATATTCTATGTTTTTCTCATTTGTCCAGTTTATCAGTATGAATCTATTTCGCTAAGCTGGAAGCTCTGGGCAGCAGATTTTGCCCTCCACACCTTTAGTAGGTGTGGAGATTTTTGCATTTCTCTGCGGTGGACTTTTTTCTAGTTTTTATTACTGACCGCACAGTGTTCTATCCTGTACTATCTATCTAGCTAGAAGTGGCCTCCTTTGCTAAATCTTGTTTCATTCTACGTATGTCATTTCCTTCTCCACTCACAGTCATTATTTGTGGGGGGCTGTCCTATCCTTTCGGGATTTTCTCTGAGGCAAGATAGCTTTCCTGTTTCTACCTTTAGGGGTAGCTAGTTCTCCGGCTGTGACGAGGTGTCCAAGGAGTGACAGGAGCATCCCACGGCTACTGCTAGTGTTGTATTAAGATCAGGAACTGCGGTCAGTATAGTTACCACCTGCTCAGAGCTAGTCGCATGTCGCTGCTAATCCACCAGTCCATAACACTGTGCACTTGACCCGATCCCATCCCACTTCATCCCAAACCTCGCCACAGTCTTCATCCCAACTCTAACCCATCTCTTCAGCCTATCACTAACAACTGGTGTTTTCCCCTCAAGCTTTAAACATGCCTCAATCACACCTATCCTCAAAAAGCCCTCTCTTGACCCATCCTCTGTATCTAGCTATCGCCCTATATCACTTCTCCCCTATGCCTCAAAACTACTGGAACAACATGTCCATCTTGAACTGTCCTCCCATCTCTCTTTCTGCTCCCTCTTCGACCGCTTTCAATCAGGCTTCCGGTCACACCATTCCACTGAAACTGCCCTAACTAAGGTCACCAATGACCTATTAACCGCCAAGAGCAAGCGGCACTACTCTATCCTCCTCCTCCTGGACCTGTCCTCTGCCTTTGACACAGTGGACCATTCCCTGTTGCTGCGGACCCTCTCATCCCTTGGCCTCACAGACTTGGCCCTATCCTGTATCTCGTCATACCTAACTGACCGGACATTCAGCGTCTCCCACTCACACACCACCTCCTCACCTCGCCCCCTATCTGTTGGAGTCCCACAAGGTTCAGTTCTAGGGCCCCTGCTCTTCTCCATTTACACCTTTAGCCTGGGACAGCTCATAGAATCTCACGGCTTTCAGTATCATCTCTATGCTGACGACACACAGATCTACATCTCTGGACCAGATATCACCACCCTACTAACCAGAATCCCTCAATGTCTATCCGCTATTTCATCCTTCTTCTCGGCTAGATTTCTTAAACCTAACATGGACAAAACAGAATTCATCGTCTTTCCCCCATCTCACACGACCTCCCCAACGAACCTATCCATTACAGTAAACAGCTGCCCACTCTCCCCAGTCCCACAAGCCCGCTGTCTTGGGGTAATCCTTGACACTGATCTCTCCTTCAAACCACATATCCAAACCCTTTCCACTTCCTGCCACCTCCAACTCAAAAATATTTCACGGATCCGTACATTCCTAAACCAAGAATCTGCAAAAACCCTAGTCCATGCCCTCATCATCTCCCGCCTCGACTACTGTAACCTCCTGCTCTGTGGCCTCCCCTCTAACACTCGCACCCCTCCAATCTATTCTAAACTCTGCTGCCCGACTAATCCACCTGTCCCCCCGCTATTCCCCTGCCTCTCCCCTCTGTCAATCCCTGCACTGGCTCCCCATTACCCAGAGACTCCAGTACAAAACCCTAACCATGACATACAAAGCCATCCACAACCTGTCTCCTCCATACATCTGTGACCTCATCTCCCGGTACTTTCCTACACGCAACCTCCGATCCTCACAAGATCTCCTTCTCTACTCCCCTCTTATCTCCTCTTCCCACAATCGCATACAAGATTTCTCTCGTGCATCCCCCCTACTCTGGAACTCTCTACCACAACACATCAGACTCTCGCCTACCATCGACACCTTCAAAAAGAACCTGAAGACCCACCTCTTCCGACAAGCCTACAACCTGCAGTAACCACCGATCCACAAAACCACTGCACGATCAGCTCTATCCTCGCCTACTGTATTCTCACCCATCCCTTGTAGATTGTGAGCCCTCGCGGGCAGGGTCCTCTCTCCTCCTGTACCAGTTATGACTTGTATTGTTTAAGAATGTTGTACTTGTTTTTATTATGTATACCCCTCCTCACATGTAAAGCGCCATGGAATAAATGGCACTATAATAATAAATAATAATAATAGTATAGTGCACTGATATATATATTTATGTATAAAGTATGTCCAGTGTATATATATTATCTGACATCACCCCTCGCTACAAAACACCAGGGATTGTCAGTCCACCATCTCTAACACTGTCTCCTTCTGTTTCCTCCATCCACTAACCTACCTGTGCCCGATATTGCCATATACTCCCCAGCAGCAGCACGCCCTCTGTCTTACCTTCCTTACCTTTTGACTCCGTAAAAACTCTTTCTATCACTATTATTCCTTCTTTTCTGAACTATTGTAACTCTCTATTGATTGGTCTCCCTCTCACTAAACTCTCCCCTCTCCAATCTGTCCTGAATGCAGCAGCCAGGATCATATTCCTGTCCAGCAGCTACACCGATGCCTCTACCCTGTGCCAGTCTTTGCACTGGTTGCCCATCAGATATAGAGTTCAATATAAACGTATCACTCTCACCCACAAAGCACTCCACGGTTCAGAATCCAACTACATCTCCTCCCTCGTCTTTCTACCACCCTACATGTGCTCTCCATTCTGCTAATAACCTAAGATTAACATCCTCCATAATCCGATCCTCCCACTCCCTTCTTCAGGGCTTCTTGCAAGCTGCGCCAATTCTCTGGAATGCATTACCCAGGACAATTGTAAGCAGCAGGGTCATCACTCCTCTTGTTGAATTATGTGTTTACTCTGTAATGTGTGATATTGCCTGTACAAGTCCCCTCTGTAATGTAAAGTGCTGCAGGATATGCTGCTGCTATAGAAATATAAATTATTATTATTATTATTAAAGCTGTGAAGTCTCAGAATCGCAGGATGGAAACGATACTGATCTGCAAATAATGGAAAATGCAGACAACATTTTCAAAACCTCTGGATTTATTCAGCCTGGAGTCTGAGCCTCATGCATAAATCTCGGCACCTCCGGCCTTGGCTGATGTCACCAAGGTTATTACTGGTCTTATGAGGAAGGTTCTGCTGCTGATTGGACAGTACAAATCATCAGGATCCGCTGCTGGCAGCTTCCTGCACAATTGCCCATTCATAAGAGAATGTCACACTGGTCCTGCCCCCAGGTTTATGATGTAGGGGGGGCACAATATACGGTTGTCAGACAAATCTAATCTTCATAACAGCTCAGAGCAGCGTTGATTTGGTCATGGAACCAGTGGTGCACACATGTCTCCAAAGTGTCCCAAGATATCATGCTGAATGTTGCTGGAGCTGCTGTGAGCCTCCTGTGTGGCCTAAACCTTCTCCCATGGCTGCAGCATCTCTGGACTTGTCTCCATCAAGCACATCGGGGACATCATTTGTCATGATTACACAGGAGCTGCCAGCAGCGGATCTTGATGATTTGCCCAAGTGCATTCAGTGGCAGAACCTTCCTGAGACGACCATTAATAACTTCAGTGACAGCAGCCGAGGCCGGAGGTGCCGGGATTTCTGCACGAGGCTCAGACTGGATAAATCCAGAGGTTTTGAATTTTTGTTTCCATTTTTTTATCTTTTTGGGGATCAGTGACGTCTGTGTCCTGTGATTTCCTGAATTCCACATGTTTTCCTTCTTGATATTACAACTTCAGTGTTAAGGAGTCTAGATGCTCTAATGTCAGGTTATAAATACAGTAGGTACATTATTTGTTGGGTCATATTAATGAGAAGTCAGGAGCGAGGAAAAGAATGTAATTATTTCAAATGTGATTTCCTCCAATTCCACCTTGTTTTCTCAGGTTCTTTATGTTCAGGAATCCTTTCCTTCGACGATGGTCCTTTGCATCATTGACCCCCCGAGGATGGAGCAGGACACAGACCACATGGCGGCTCGGATATTAGACCTCACCCTGGAGATAATCTACTGGATCACTGGAGAGGTGAGATCTTCACATCACTCTGATCTCTTGGTATAAAGCAGGGAAATGACGGGAAAGGTGAAGGATTCTTGGCCTCTGTGTAGTGATCGGCGTCTCCCCATACACAGGATCACACAGTAGTGAAGACGTCGTCTGGGGAGTGTGTGACCCCCCGTGTGTCAGGAGGGCGGAGCAGGACCCCGAGTGACATCACCGAGCCTCCACCTCATTCACTGATACATGAGCAGAAGATCCTAGAACTGACCAATAGGATCACTGAGCTGCTGAGCGGAGAGGTGAGCGCTGCCGGGAATGCTGGGACATTATACAATAACGCCGGGGGAGGGGTGTGCTA
Organism: Ranitomeya variabilis; assembly: GCF_051348905.1. Taxonomy (NCBI): domain Eukaryota; kingdom Metazoa; phylum Chordata; class Amphibia; order Anura; family Dendrobatidae; genus Ranitomeya; species Ranitomeya variabilis. The sequence goes on from NC_135233.1 coordinate 20,254,886, forward strand.
ATGGCGGGTCATTGTGTGTGTCAGGTTCCTATAAGGTGTCAGGACGTCACCGTCTATTTCTCCATGGAGGAGTGGGAGTATATAGAAGGACACAAGGATCTGTACAAGGACGCCATGATGGAGGATCACCGGACCATCACATCTCCGGGTAAGAGGAGACCTTCCTGGGTTGTAGAGGAGAGAACACTGCTGATGAGGGATATTGCCTTAACACTTTTATTTTTCTATTATTAAAAATTTCTCTTTGAGTTAAAAAGAATAAACAATTAAATTTGTTTATGTGGTGGATGTATAATGTGATCCTGAGACTAGATCAGCTTGTATAATCGTAATTTATTGGAAAGGTTATTGGATCTGTGCTCCATGGAGGATGATTCTGTGCTCCATGGAGGGTGATTCTGTGCTCCGTGGAGGATGATTCTGTGCATCGTGGAGGATGATTCTGTGCTCCGTGGAGGATGATTCTGTGCATCGTGGAGGATGATTCTGTGCTCCAAGGAGGATGATTCTGTGCTCCAAGGAGGATGATTATGTGCTCCGTGGAGGGTGATTCTGTGCATCGTGGAGGGTGATTCTGTGCATCGTGGAGGGTGATTCTGTGCTCCGTGGAGGATGATTCTGTGCTCCGTGGAGGATGATTTCTGTGCTCCGTGGAGGGTGATTCTGTGCTCCGTGGAGGATGATTCTGTGCATCGTGGAGGATGATTCTGTGCTTCGTGGAGGATGATTCTGTGCATCGTGGAGGGTGATTCTGTGCTCCGTGGAGGATGATTCTGTGCATCGTGGAGGATGATTCTGTGCTCCAAGGAGGATGATTCTGTGCTCCAAGGAGGATGATTCTGTGCTCCGTGGAGGGTGATTCTGTGCATCGTGGAGGGTGATTCTGTGCATCGTGGAGGGTGATTCTGTGCTCCGTGGAGGATGATTCTGTGCTCCGTGGAGGATGATTTCTGTGCTCCGTGGAGGGTGATTCTGTGCTCCGTGGAGGATGATTCTGTGCATCGTGGAGGATGATTCTGTGCTCCGTGGAGGATGATTCTGTGCATCGTGGAGGGTGATTCTGTGCATCGTGGAGGGTGATTCTGTGCATCGTGGAGGGTGATTCTGTGCATCGTGGAGGGTGATTCTGTGCTCCGTGGAGGATGATTCTGTGCCCTGTGGAGGATGATTCTGTGCCCCGTGGAGGATGATTCTGTGCCTCATGGAGGATGATTCTGTGCTCCATGGAGGGTGATTCTGTGCACCGTGGAGGATGATTCTGTGCTCCGTGGAGGATGATTCTGTGCTCCGTGGAGGATGATTCTGTGCCTCATGGAGGATGATTCTGTGCTCCAAGGAGGATGATTTCTGTGCTCCGTGGAGGATGATTCTGTGCCTCATGGAGGATGATTCTGTGCTCCGTGGAGGGTGATTCTGTGCTCCGTGGGGGGTGATTCTGTGCTCCAAGGAGGATGATTTCTGTGCTCCGTGGAGGATGATTCTGTGCTCCGTGGAGGGTGATTCTGTGCTCCGTGGAGGATGATTCTGTGCTCCATGGAGGATGATTCTGTGCCCCGTGGAGGATGATTCTGTGCCCCGTGGGGGGTGATTCTGTGCTCCGTGGAGGATGATTCTGTGCCTCATGGAGGATGATTCTGTGCTCCGTGGAGGATGATTCTGTGCTCCATGGAGGGTGATTCTGTGCACCGTGGAGGATGATTCTGTGCCCTGTGGAGGATGATTCTGTGCCCCGTGGAGGATGATTCTGTGCCCCGTGGAGGATGATTCTGTTCCCCATGGAGGGTGATTCTTTGCTCCATTTGGCTGATGAGCAGAAGAATGCTGAGTCTTAAGAGATAGGAGGGTGAGATGTGCAAGAAATGGAGGACTTTGCTCACAGCCAGCAACCAATACCAAAGCCAGAGCCTGGAGATATCAGCAGCCCAGAGCAGCAGAGCCCTGACCCTACAGTAAGAGATGGTATTGATGGCAGTAACTCGGTGTAACACTGCTTTATCCTTACTATCTGCTCAAATGATCATGCTGAAGGAAGAAATATCATCAATGAAGCGCAGCCTACGGAAAACTAATGAATGTACAGAGACAGTGGAAGGAAGGGTCATTGACATCGAAGACAAAATGGTCTATTTACACAATAACTCGCGTAGACACAAGCAAAATATTTCCAAGTTGCTCTCCAAGACAGATGATATGGAGAATAGATTCTGAAGAACTAATGTCCAGGTGATAGGGTTACCCAAGAAGTCCGAAGGGAATGATACTATGACGTGCCATTCACATGAATAAATATGTGTGGGAAATACAGTACAAACAGAAGACACATCATTAATTCTTCCAAGGACTTTAGAAAGAACCAGGTGATGTTCTTTACATGTGGAGGCAAGGAGATGTAGACGGTTACATAGGAAAGGGTTCGTTTTAAATTTTTATGTTGTTGTCTGTTGACATTATGATATTTTATTGTATGGTCTGGATCATATAGGATCTCTGCCGACAAGCAACACAAACACTGTTATTTTCCATGGTCTTTCTTCACTTTAATACATGCATTTGCGATATACTTACTGATGTTGTCATTTCTGAATGCAGATTTTCTTTTGTATCATTAAAGCTTTTATTGGATAATTTAAAAAATAATATTTTATTTGAGAAAATAAGAAATATTTGTTTTTTTTCCAGGTGACGTCGAGGTGAGAGCCTCCAAAGGACATCACCATTTATCTCCCTACTATGAAGTAGAGAATAACAATACCAGGCAAACTCATGAAGCAATTCCCAATGTCCCAATAGTACTTGACTGCAGAGATCTGTCCACTGATTCTTCTGGTCATAGGAAACCTTCTTTTAATCAAATGCTGATTGGAAAACAAGGAAGTGGACACGGACAAGGGGAAATATTTCCACCTGAAAAACAATTTGAAAAGAAATCAAATCTTTCTTTGTATGAGCGAATTCACAAAGATGAACGGCCATTTTCATGTTCAGAATGTGGGAAACATTTTAGTAGGAAATCAAATCTAATGGAACATGTAACAATTCACACGGGGAATAAGCCATTTTCATGTTCAGAATGTGGGAAATGTTTTACTCGGAAATCAAATCTTATGAAACATGTAAAAAGTCACACAGGGGAGAAACCGTTTTCATGCTCAGAATGTGGCAAATGCTTTACCCAGCAATCAATTCTTTTTCTACATCAGAGAATTCACACAGGAGATAAGCCATTTTCATGTCTTGAATGTGGGAAGTGTTTTAGTCAGAAAACACATCTTGAGGGCCATTTAAGAACTCACACCGGGGAGAAGCCTTTTGCATGTTCAGTATGTGGAAAATGTTTTAGTGACAAATCAGGTCTCATTGAACATCACAGGACTCACACCGGGGAGAAGCCATATTCATGTTCAGAATGTGGGAAATCTTTTGTCCAGAGATCAAATCTTGTTAAACATCAGAGAATTCACACAGGAGAGAAGCCATACTCATGTTCAGAATGTGGGAAATATTTTAGTGACAAATCAAGTCAAATTGAACATAAGAGAACTCATACAGGTGAAAAGCCATATTCATGTTCAGAATGTGGGAAATGTTTTGTGCACAGGTCAAATCTCATTAAACATCAGAGAACTCACACAGGGGAAAAGCCATATTCATGCTCAGAATGTGGGAAACGTTTTAGCCACAGATCTGGTCTTGTATATCATCATAGTACTCACACAGGGGAGAAGCCATTTTCATGTTCACAATGTGGAAAGTGTTTTGTTTACAAATCAGATCTTGTGAAACATCAGATAATTCACACAGGGGAGAAGCCATTCTCATGTTCACAATGTGGGAAGTGTTTTGTCTTCAAATCAGATCTTGTTAAACATGAAAGAACTCACGCAGGGCAGAAGTCATTTTTATGTTCAGAATGAAGCAGATGGGTGATTTTCATCATTTTATCCTTTTTACGCCACAATCAGAGCAGATTACGGATTTGAGGATAGAAACTGTAAGCATTTATCATGCCCATGTCAAAATAAGAAAGATATTGACCAAAACCAGGCTTTGTTACCTTGCATGTAAGACTTGGCCCAATCTGCAAGATAATGTAAAGGACCTCTTTGAACTAAAGGAAATGCAGTCAATAGAAAGTCTATATTAGGACCTGAAATGCACTGGGCATGGACTAAACCCTCCAAGTGTGTGTTGAAACATCGAGCTGGGAAGCCAAGTTAATTTACAGCATCCAGAGGACACTTCAGAATGTTGATGTTCCATATGCGCAACGGTCTTTATCAAGCAAACCAATAGTGTAACATAATGGGTCAAGGGCGACAGTCTACGATCATATGTACAAACAGTGGAACGACTCATAATTGTAAAATACTGGCAAAACTCTGATGTTAAGTGCTAAGGTGTGTCACAGGGGCCCGTCACCGCCTCCGCATTATATAAATTGTGATTTAAGCTTGAAGAAGTCTTCTCTCAGCCATCTTGACTACCAACATCTTTGTTAGAATTGATCTTGATTAACTATTTGTATGATCGTATAGTAAAGTGATAGTATGTCTTGTATTAGCTAAGTGTTCTTTCGAATAGAGGTAGTTGTTTCCTCGCCACCAGTCAAGTACGTATTTATATAAAAATTAACATCAGAAAACTTTTTTCCCACGTGCTATCATTAATAATCTTATTTTATATCATACAGAGACGCCAATCCAAGCCAGGTGCAAGGGGTTGTGCAAAACAATGCAGCAAATTGTCAGTGAATGGAGATCAGATTGGAAGCCATTAGAGCATACCTTAACCCCTTTCTGCCAGCTGACGGAATAGTACGTCAGCTGGCAGAACCGCCGCTTTGAGGTGGGCTCCGGCGGTGAGCCCAACTCAAAGCCGCGACATGTCAGCTGTTTTGTACAGCTGACATGTGCGCACAATGAGCGCAAGCGGAATCGTGATCCGCCCGCACCCATTAACTAGTTAAATGCCGCCGTCAAGCGCTGACAGTGGCATTTAACTATCGCTCCCGACCTCGTGGCTGGAAGTTCTCGCACCGCTGACCCCCGTCACATGATCGGGGGTCATCGGTGCAATGCCATAACAACCAGAGGTCTTCAGACCTCTATGGTTGTTGATGGCCGATTGCTTTGAGCCCCACTCTGTGGTCGACGTTCAAAGCACACCTGCATTTCTGCTACATAGAGGTGATCTGTGCTTCCCCTCTATGTAGCAGAGGCGATCGTGTAGTGCATGCTTCTAATCTCCTATGGAGGCTATTGAAGCATACCAAAATTAAAAAAAAAAGTGTTTAAAAATATAAAAAAAAAAAAAATATATAAAAGGTCAAATCACCCCCCTTTCGCCCCAATCAAAATAAAACAAAAAAAAAAATCAAACCTACACATATTTGGTATCTCCGCATTCAGAATCGCCCAATCTCTCAATAAAAACAAAGGATTAACCTGATGGCTAAATGGCGAAGCGAAGAAAAAAAATCAAAACGCCGAAATTTTGTTTTTTTGGTCGCCGCAACACTGCATTAAAATGCAATAACAGGCGATCAAAAGAACGTATCTGCACTAAAATGGTATCACTAAAAACGTCAGCTCGGCACGCAAAAAATAAGCCCTCACCTGACCCCAGATCACGAAAATTGGAGACGCTACCGTTATCGGAAAATGGCGCTTTTTTGACGTGTATAATATACACGTGTAGTGTCTGTAAATCACCGGTATGTGTTATATCATCCTCTATAATATACACGTGTAGTGTCCGTACATCACCTATGTTTTATATCATCCTCTATAATATACACGTGTAGTGTCTGTACATCACCGGTACGTGTTATATCATCCTCTATAATATACACGTGTAGTGTCTGTACATCACCGGTACGTGTTATATCATCCTCTATAATATACACGTGTAGTGTCTGTACATCACCGGTACGTGTTATGTCATCCTCTATAATATACACGTGTAGTGTCTGTACATCACCGGTACGTGTTATATCATCCTCTATAATATACACGTGTAGTGCCTGTACATCACCGGTACGTGTTATGTCATCCTCTATAATATACACGTGTAGTGTCTGTACATCACCGGCACGTGTTATATCATCCTCTATAATATACACGTGTAGTGTCTGTACATCACCGGTACGTGTTATATCATCCTCTATAATATACACGTGTAGTGCCTGTACATCACCGGCACGTGTTATATCATCCTCTATAATATACACGTGTAGTGTCTGTACAACACCGGTACGTGTTATATCATCCTCTATAATATACACGTGTAGTGCCTGTACATCACCGGTACAAGTTATATCATCCTCTATAATATACACGTGTAGTGCCTGTACATCACCGGTACGTGTTATATCATCCTCTATAATATACACGTGTAGTGCCTGTACATCACCGGTACGTGTTATATCATCCTCTATAATATACACGTGTAGTGCCTGTACATCACCGGTACGTGTTATATCATCCTCTATAATATACACGTGTAGTGCCTGTACATCACCGGTACGTGTTATATCATCCTCTATAATATACACGTGTAGTGCCTGTACATCACCGGCACGTGTTATGTCATCCTCTATAATATACACGTGTAGTGTCTGTACATCACCGGTACGTGTTATGTCATCCTCTACACGTGTAGTGCCTGTACATCACCGGCACGTGTTATATCATCCTCTATAATATACACGTGTAGTGTCTGTACATCACCGGTACGTGTTATATCATCCTCTATAATATACACGTGTAGTGTCTGTACATCACCGGTACGTGTTATATCATCCTCTATAATATACATGTGTAGTGTCTGTACATCACCGGTACGTGTTATATCATCCTCTACAATATACACGTGTAGTGCTGTACATCACCGGTACGTGTTATATCATCCTCTATAATATACACGTGTAGTGTCTGTACATCACCGGTACGTGCTATATCATCCTCTATAATATACACGTGTAGTGTCTGTACATCACCGGTACGTGTTATATCATCCTCTATAATATACACGTGTAGTGCTGTACATCACCGGTACGTGTTATATCATCCTCTATAATATACACGTGTAGTGCCTGTACATCACCGGCACGTGTTATGTCATCCTCTATAATATACACGTGTAGTGTCTGTACATCACCGGTACGTGTTATATCATCTTCTGTAATATACACGTGTAGTATCTGTACATCACCGGTACGTGTTATATCATCCTCTATAATATACACGTGTAGTGCCTGTACATCACCGGTACCTGTTATATCATCCTCTATAATATACACGTGTAGTGCCTGTACATCACCGGTACGTGTTATATCATCCTCTATAATATACACGTGTAGTGTCTGTACATCACCGGTACGTGTTATATCATCCTCTATAATATACACGTGTAGTGTCTGTACATCACCGGTACGTGTTATATCATCCTCTACAATATACACGTGTAGTGCTGTACATCACCGGTACGTGTTATATCATCCTCTATAATATACACGTGTAGTGTCTGTACATCACCGGTACGTGTTATATCATCCTCTATAATATACACGTGTAGTGTCTGTACATCACCGGTACGTGTTATATCATCCTCTATAATATACACGTGTAGTGCTGTACATCACCGGTACGTGTTATATCATCCTCTATAATATACAAGTGTAGTGTCTATACATCACCGGCACGTGTTATATCATCCTCTATAATATACACGTGTAGTGTCTGTACATCACCGGTACGTGTTATATCATCCTCTATAATATACACGTGTAGTGCTGTACATCACCGGTACGTGTTATATCATCCTCTATAATATACAAGTGTAGTGTCTATACATCACCGGTACGTGTTATATCATCCTCTATAATATACAAGTGTAGTGTCTATACATCACCGGCACGTGTTATATCATCCTCTATAATATACACGTGTAGTGTCTGTACATCACCGGTACGTGTTATATCATCCTCTATAATATACACGTGTAGTGTCTGTACATCACCGGTACGTGTTATATCATCCTCTATAATATACACGTGTAGTGTCTGTACATCACCGGTACGTGTTATATCATCCTCTATAATATACACGTGTAGTGTCTGTACATCACCGGTACGTGTTATATCATCCTCTATAATATACACGTGTAGTGTCTGTACATCACCGGTACGTGTTATATCATCCTCTATAATATACACGTGTAGTGCCTGTACATCACCGGCACGTGTTATATCATCCTCTATAATATACACGTGTAGTGCCTGTACATCACCGGCACGTGTTATATCATCCTCTATAATATACACGTGTAGTGTCTGTACATCACCGGTACGTGTTATATCATCCTCTATAATATACACGTGTAGTGTCTGTACATCACCGGTACGTGTTATATCATCCTCTACAATATACACTTGTAGTGCCTGTACATCACCGGTACGTGTTATATCATCCTCTATAATATACACGTGTAGTGCCTGTACATCACCTATGTTTTATATCATCCTCTATAATATACACGTGTAGTGTCTGTACATCACCGGTACGTGTTATATCATCCTCTATAATATACACGTGTAGTGCCTGTACATCACCGGTACGTGTTATATCATCCTTTATAATATGCACGTGTAGTGCCTGTACATCACCGGTACGTGTTATATCATCCTCTATAATATACACGTGTAGTGTCTGTACATCACCGGTACATGTAATATCATCCACTATAATATACACGTGTAGTGTCTGTACATCACCGGTACGTGTTATATCATCCTCTATAATATACACGTGTAGTGTCTGTACATCACCTATGTTTTATATCATCCTCTATAATATACACGTGTAGTGTCTGTACATCACCGGTACGTGTTATATCATCCTCTATAATATGCACGTGTAGTGCCTGTACATCACCGGTACGTGTTATATCATCCTTTATAATATGCACGTGTAGTGTCTGTACATCACCGGTACGTGTTATATCATCCTCTATAATATACACGTGTAGTGTCTGTACATCACCGGTACGTGTTATATCATCCTTTATAATATACACGTGTAGTGTCTGTACATCACCGGTACATGTTATATCATCCTCTATAATATACACGTGTAGTGTCTGTACATCACCGGTACGTGTTATATCATCCTTTATAATATACACGTGTAGTGTCTGTACATCACCGGTACATGTTATATCATCCTCTATAATATACACGTGTAGTGTCTGTACATCACCGGTACGTGTTATATCATCCTCTATAATATACACGTGTAGTGTCTGTACATCACCGGTACGTGTTATATCATCCTTTATAATATACACGTGTAGTGTCTGTACATCACCGGTACATGTTATATCATCCTCTATAATATACACGTGTAGTGTCTGTACATCACCGGTACGTGTTATATCATCCTTTATAATATACACGTGTAGTGTCTGTACATCACCGGTACATGTTATATCATCCTCTATAATATACACGTGTAGTGTCTGTACATCACCGGTACGTGTTATATCATCCTCTATAATATACACGTGTAGTGCCTGTACATCACCGGTACGTGTTATATCATCCTTTATAATATACACGTGTAGTGTCTGTACATCACCGGTACATGTTATATCATCCTCTATAATATACACGTGTAGTGTCTGTACATCACCGGTACGTGTTATATCATCCTCTATAATATACACGTGTAGTGTCTGTACATCACCTATGTTTTATATCATCCTCTATAATATACACGTGTAGTGCCTGTACATCACCGGTACATGTTATATCATCCTCTATAATATGCACGTGTAGTGCCTGTACATCACCGGTACATGTTATATCATCCTCTATAATATGCACGTGTAGTGCCTGTACATCACCGGTACATGTTATTTCATCCTCTATAATATACACGTGTAGTGCCTGTACATCACCGGTACGTGTTATGTCATCCTCTATAATATACACGTGTAGTGCCTGTACATCACCGGTACGTGTTGTGTCATCCTCTATAATATACACGTGTAGTGCCTGTACATCACCGGTACATGTTATTTCATCCTCTATAATATACACGTGTAGTGCCTGTACATCACCGGTACGTGTTATATCATCCTCTATAATATACACGTGTAGTGTCTGTACATCACCAGTACGTGTTATATCATCCTCTATAATATACACGTGTAGTGCCTGTACATCACCGGTACGTGTTATATCATCCTCTATAATATACACGTGTAGTGCCTGTACATCACCGGTACGTGTTATATCATCCTCTATAATATACACGTGTAGTGCCTGTACATCACCGGTACAAGTTATATCATCCTCTATAATATACACGTGTAGTGTCTGTACATCACCGGTACGTGTTATATCATCCTCTATAATATACACGTGTAGTGCCTGTACATCACCGGTACGTGTTATATCATCCTCTATAATATACACGTGTAGTGCCTGTACATCACCGGTACGTGTTATATCATCCTCAATAATATACACGTGTAGTGCCTGTACATCACCGGTACGTGTTATATCATCCTCTATAATATACACGTGTAGTGCCTGTACATCACCGGTACGTGTTATATCATCCTCAATAATATACACGTGTAGTTAGTGCCTGTACATCACCGGTACGTGTTATATCATCCTCAATAATATACACGTGTAGTTAGTGCCTGTACATCACCGGTACGTGTTATATCATCCTCAATAATATACACGTGTAGTGCCTGTACATCACCGGTACGTCTTATATCATCCTCTATGATATACACGTGTAGTGCCTGTACATCACCGGTACGTGTTATATCATCCTCTATAATATACACGTGTAGTGCCTGTACATCACCGGTACGTGTTATATCATCCTCTATAATATACACGTGTAGTGCCTGTACATCACCGGTACGTGTTATATTATCCTCTATAATATACACGTGTAGTGCCTGTACATCACCGGTACGTGTTATATCATCCTCTATAATATACACGTGTAGTGCCTGTACATCACCGGTACAAGTTATATCATCCTCTATAATATACACGTGTAGTGTCTGTACATCACCGGTACGTGTTATATCATCCTCTATAATATACACGTGTAGTGCCTGTACATCACCGGTACGTGTTATATCATCCTCAATAATATAAACGTGTAGTGCCTGTACATCACCGGTACGTGTTATATCATCCTCTATAATATACACGTGTAGTGCCTGTACATCACCGGTACATGTTATATTGTCAAGGTGAAAATATACTTTCTTATATACCTTTGTACTTTTATATATCTTACACTGTAAAACAATAAGTTTTTCCTATCTGCTAGCTAATGCATATGTAATTGTATTTAAAAATGGCCACTAGTGTTCAGTTTCGTTTCACCCTTGTGTCCGAAGGGACGAGATTCATTTCTTTGGAAACGAAACTAAAGGAATGTGAAGAAGAGGAGGAATCCACCAGGAGACGTTCGACGAATCAAAAGGACTGAGCACTAGGCGTATACTGCTTAAACCCCACCTATTGCATTCCCTTTTTAGTATTGTGTATTGAAAAATAAAAGTTAGTTGCTGCTCGGCTCCTCACTGAGGTGAACGCAAGAGCATTAGCAAAGATTGAATCAGCTACGTGTCTGAATCATTTCTTTTTCCGGTACCAGAAGTTCTGCGCTCACATTACAATTTGGAATGACTGGTGAATGAGGATTAATTGTCGTATTACGACCCCGACAATTTTGGCGCGACCAACGTGGGGCGTGGCCAGCGATCCGAGACCCTCTGGACCCATGCCTGGATGTCTGTGGATGATACCCGTAGTGGCTGACCTCGAGGACTGATCACCCTCCGTACACGGTAAGTGGCGATCATGTACACTGTATATGTCACACTTGCTAGTGTCTCAGCCGTTATTGGTTTGTCTGTAGTCTCCTTGGGTCCGGGAGGTGAATGATCGAGTGGTGAGATCAAACGTGATCCTGTGCCACGCTCTGAACCAGCAACTGAGAGACGTCGCATCCTGTGCGACCTCTGTACACCACACCTCCTCCATCGGTCATTGTACTCCATTCAACCATCCTACCTGTGACTATTGTCTAGTAGTGAAGTGGACTGAGAAATTGAGCCAGTTGTAGATTGTGGGGCAGCTTAGAGAAAGGGATAGGAGACGCAGCCTCTGTGATATTGTGCTGACAGGTAAATAAGGCGTTCCGTGAGGGGACCACCTGTCCAGGCAGGTAACTAAGGCGTTCCGTGAGGGGACCACCTGTCTAGTTAGGTAACCTAAGACGTTCCGTGAGGGGACCACCTATATTTTTGTGGAGGGGTCTCATTAGGAGGCTGCCTCCCGACTGTTTGGGATATCGTGGCAGGATAGTCTGTTAATCACTGTGTTCAGGTTAGGGATGGAAATATTGAGCGCGAGGCTCTTTTCCTAGTACGTCGAACGTGAGGCTCCGTACTGTAGAACACAGTGTTGAAGATCGCTGCCAGTGGTTTTACTGCAGAAAACCATAGTATCCTGGGAGCCAAGCTGCGTATCTTACAGCAAAAGAAGTCTGTGCCCCACAACTTAGATGAGGATGTCGTGGAAGTCAAGACAATGGTCACGGGAGGGCAAGAGACAGTCAAGAAGCTTATCTGCGAGTTGCGCGAGGCTTAAAGAACAAAGGATGAAAATAGGTTGATGGAGAGGAAGGATCAGATAATACAGAACCCGTATTTGGTTATAAAATGCCTTTGAACTGTGATCTTACAGATTGTAAAATGGCCGCCGTGCCACTGATGATGAAAATGCAGTCTCAGCCAGCGCCCTGCAATGGCGGCGGAAAGAGATCTCCAGAAGCGTAGGTGTGTCCTGTTTGTGTTGTGCAGAATCCAACCTGGGTGGAGACCTGCTGCGTGTGTGTGTACGGACCGTCCTTGGGGCTCCGCCCAGACCACGGAGGATTATAGGAAAGTTTTGTAGAAATTAGGTCTGAAAACTGCTGTAATTTGTGACTTTGTAGAGGATACGGAGCTTTGTATCAGTGCTGTGTACTGTAGGGGAGGGGCGAGGCAGACCGCTGCGAGATTTCTTTGTTAGTTCTTCTTCTCTTCTCCTTATCTACGCTACGTGCTAGAGACAGGGGGGGCAAAGAGCTGGGCTCAATATTCTCCCTTGTACGCTGAGGAATTCTGTGCTGTCTAGTAGGGAGGGGTCACACGCGTAGCTGCGCTAATTGCTTGTCTCTTTTCTCTGTGTAGAGGAATGCTGTGATCTCTCTCTTATCTCTGTGTCCTTGGAATGGAGAGAGCACATACTGTAACGGTGTTCTCTGTATTTTCTCTGGTAGATCTCTGTCTGGTTTAAAGCGACAACATTGTTTTGAAGTATGAAGAAATATTATAATCTGGAATTTGAAAGTGAAATATAGTGCCTGGTTTTATAAGGAAATTTGTATCAGTGTAATTGAAAGATTGGTAAAAGAGTTGAGTAAAGCAAGCAATTAAAAATTTTGGATAGGGGGGGGGTCTCCCTGCTGGATAATATGGTCCCTCCCCAGGAAATTAAGCCTCTACTCCCGACTGTAAACCCTGTGCCCCTTACAGCAATATATATCCTGGATTGCCGAGAAGTTCTATGGGCGTCTTATGGTAGTGTTTGAAGATCTGGGATTCCCATTGTAATAAAAAGCCCATTCATACTTTTTTGTAGTAGACCCGATATTGAGATTTCCACTCCGGATGATGCATTGCAAATAGTAAAAGGTTTTCAAAAGAATTTAGCTTAGCAGGAAAGATAAGGGTTAAATTACTAGCTGTAATAATTCTTGCTCCCTCACTGGCCCCCACCGCTGCAGCTGCGAGGTCAGTGTTTCTTATCTCCATGTAACAGACTCCAGTTTTTGCCCCCTCCTATCGTACATGCAAGTCCAGCTTCACACTGCAATACGCCTTTAACCCTGTATAGGAATCTAACTCCCTCCCCAGCCCCATGTCAATTTTCAAACCAAGAGCTTGCTTTAATCGGTGTGGATGCCAGACCTCCCAGCCCGGAAAGGCCCCTACATCTCCTCTTCCCGTGAAACCTTCACACTTACAAGGCCAGACTTTCTAGGAATCTGAAGTTTGGTTTCCCTGTCATTCACGCTACTATATCACACCTCAGGAATCCCAGGTCCTTTTCTCAGTGGGGTATGGGGACATAATTACCCACTAGGCAGGAGCCATAGTGAACCCAGCTAATTCTACCCTGTCACATAGAGGTGGTTTGGCCCAACAGATAGCTAAAAAGGGAAGCCCAGTCATAGCCCAAGAGTGTCAGGCCTACCTTGCCACTTATGGCCCCTTGCATCCAGGAGACGCTATGTCCACCTAAAGAGGGAATCTGCCCTGTGATATAGTGTTACACACTGCAGGCCCCGTATATGATTACAAGACACCCGAGCACTGCCGTACAGTATTGCAGACTGCCTTGCAGACAGAGCTCACCTGCAGGACATGCTACAGGTGTGCTGATTCAGCTTCATGGAGACAAACAGAGACCTGCTGCTTATTACAGCGGCCGCCTGGGTACGGTGGCAAGAGGAAGCCCCTTCTGTGTTTGGACTGTGTTGTCTGTCCAGCTGTTGCTACACAAGTCTTCAGAGATTGTTTTGGATTATCCACTGATGGTCCATACCCCACGATGTATATAGTATCCTTAATCAGGTACAACCTAGCCACATGTCCATGGCTGGACAGCTGCGACTTCGGTGTGCTATTCTCATGCCTACTAATCCTAGTTCCTATGGATCCAAAGGGGGGAGGAGTAGGTGACATGAAGGTGACATGAAAAAGGACACTCTTTTTCTTTCTAGAATGGATCCAGAGGTACAAGATTAGGTTTCCAAACCACATGATTGTCTAGAATTGATGTCTCAGGAAACGGCTGGTCTCTAGTGTGCCCATTCTAATGCTGATTTTGAGCTTTTTGTAGATGGATCCTGTCACCAAGATGCCAAGGACGCTTCTGTACCAGATATGCTGTGGTCTCAGAACATGAGATAATCAAGGCAGAGTCAATGCCAGCTCATATGTCTGCACAAGAAGCAGAGCAAACTAGCAGAAGGTAAGACTGTAAATATCTACACTGATTCTAGGTATGCTTTTGGCATTACACACGATTATGGGCCTATCTGGAGAGCCAGGGCTTTCCTGACAGCAAATGGCCACCCCTTTAAACGTGCTGAGGCAGTCCAGCAACTTATGAATGCACTACAGCTTCCCACCCAATCAGGCATTATAAAGGTAAAGGCACATAGCAAAGGCACTGATGGACAGGCAAAGGGTAACGCACTGGCAGACCAGGCTGCCAAGAAAGCAACAAGCACTCCTGTGGCCTCTCAAGTACATCACCTAGACACCCAACCATCTCCACTTGTGTTGAAAGACATCTTAGCCCAGTTACAAGAACAGGCAAGTAAGGAGGAGAAAAATAGGTGGCAAAAGATAGGGGCTTGCTCTGATACCGTCACTGGACTATGGGGGAGGGGTGAAAAGGTCTGCCTACCACAGGTACTGTACCCAATGATGGCACAGGTTCTGCACGGGAATGTGCACCACTCGGAGACGGCCATGTGTGACACCCTACAGAAACAATGGATTGCCCCCGGGTTTTCCACCTGCGCAGAAAGGCAGGTACAGAGCTGCATGATATGTGCCACACATAATCAGGGTAGGACAGTGAAAACCCCATCCAAACACTCCCCGGCCCTTTAACCAATTCCAGAGACTGCAGATTGATTATGTTCAGTTACCCAGGGTAGGGACGTATGAGTATGTGTTGGTCTGCATTGATTTATTTTCAGGTTGGCCAGAAGCCTACCCAGTTGCCAAAGCTACGGCTAAGACAACGGCGAAGAAACTGATGGCTGAGATCATATGCAGGTATGGAGTTCCTGAAGTCATTGAAAGCGATCAGGGTTCCCATTTTACTGGAGAGATCATGTCAGAGGTAATGGCAGCACTGGGGGTAAGTCAAGCATTGCATACTCCATCCGCAGAGCAGTGGAAAAGTGGAGAGACTAAATGGAACTCTTAAGCTTAAAATCCAGGAGGCAATGGCAGAGACTGGTAAACCATGGACAGAATGCCTTCCTCTAGCTTTGTTTTCAGTAAGATATACCCTAAACAGGAAGACAGGACTGTCACCGTATGAGATTCTGTTTGGCAGGAGCCCCAATCTTGAATGTTTCTTTCCACAACAGTTGCAGCTCAAGTACCAGGACTTGACTAGCTATGTGCAGGCCTTACATGGACACCTTGCCAGAGTGCATTTAACTGTCTTCAGTTCTCTTCCAGACCCAGACAAGGTTCCTGGACACCATCCCTTTGTGCCAGGAGACCTGGTGTATGTGAAAAAGTTTGTGCGCAGAGATTGTCTCCAGCCGAGATTTGAAGGACTTCACACGGTGATCCTGGTCACCCCCACTGCAGTAAAACTTGAAGGAAAGAGCACCTGGATCCATGCCTCACACTGTAAAAGAGACCGAACCAGTGTTTAGTCACAGTAGTGACTGAAGGGAAATGTTGCTGTTGTTTTTGATCCTGGAAATGGGGGCTATCCTCGCCCCTACCTTCTCGGCCCCTAATGTAAATGAAAATACTAAGGTCCCACTATTCTCTGGATAAACCTGACAGCCCCGGTGAATATCTGGCGATTTGATTTCTGTGATGTAGTCAAGTGCCTTGAGACTGAATGGATGGTAGAGGGAATCATCCAGTTTTATATGTGTGTTACCAGAAATGACAACAATAACTGTTATTATTAGACAGATGCTGCCTGGAGTACAGGGAAAGATTGGGGATATAAACCTAGCGAAGCCATGTTCCCTAAGGATAGAACGGGTAGGAGTCTCCGTGAGAGAATGCATCTAACAGCCCTTCTGCAACCACTTAGGGGCTGTAAATGGGGTAAAAGTTGTCACCCCCTCCTCCTGAATCTTGAAAACCTTTAGTCTGCTGACCTGCAGACATTTGTACTGGGAAGGCATTATAATTATGTATTTAGTAGTGGATACCATGAGAATTTAGGCCATATACAGCTCCGGGATATTAGCTTCAGACCAACCATGACCCCTGTTACCAGTACACCTAAAACAGGCCCAGGTGAGCGTTTGCAAAAAGTAGTTAATGAAGTGATCCCCATTCCAGGTCTCAGTTGGCAAGAGGTTTTCTCCATAGAAACACAAACAGCCCCAAGGAAAAACCTATGGTTAGAATGGGTGAGATACAATGTAAGAGTCCAGAATATCTCTGTAGGATGTATTGCTTGTTCTGCTGCGAATACACACCTATACACACATGCATTGCTTTTCCCTGACGACAACACCACCGCCTGTGTCATGAATCTGTTGAAAGGTTTGAAGCCCACTGATTGCCCAGATTATGTCCCACTATTTCATAAGGAACCCAGACTAAAGGTCCCAGGAGAAGTAACCGTATTAGCTGACAATTACACCTGCTATAATTCCCACGACACCACAGGTACACCAGTAGGGATCTTCGAGACAGGTTTCTGCAGGGAGAACAGTTCTTTAGATACTGACTTGCTAATCAAACATACACAATATATGTACACCAAAGATACCTGATGAACCTACCAGAAAGAGGAGAAGTTTTGATCAGCTCCATATGAGTTATGAAGAAGATCCACTAGTATATATTGATGCCATTGGAGTGCCAAGGGGGGTGCCTGACCAGTTTAAAGCCCAGAACCAGATTTATGCCGGCATTGCTTCTATAATCCCACAGGTGCAGATTAATAAAAATGTTGAATGGATCAAATATATATATGTATATATATTACAGTGAACAAAGATTTGTCAATTATAGCTGTGATGCCTTTTAGGATATAGTTGAGGACTTGGGCCCTAACACTTGTATGATCTGTGCTGCAACCCGACCTAAGAGAATTACACTGAATCCTGTCCAGACAAGATCACATGCAGTGATATAAGAAGCTGACACAGGATCGTGGTTGGCGGATAGTGGGGACATTAACTTTTGGAAGTAGGCTGACAGTAATCCTTTTGGGAAGGAGCTGTAGACCAGCATGTCATGTCGCCCCCACCACCAGACAACCAACCACATCAGGTAGGGTAAGACAGATACAGGAGTATTATCCCTGGAGGCCCTCTGACTAGCTAGCTATGCTGGAACAATTGGCTTACCCTGAGAACCAACCTTTCTCATTCTACAGACAAATAATGACCATATGATGGACGTATAAGTGCACCTAGGCAGGCCTAGGTAGTTAGTGAGCACAAAAACAGGTGACGTGCTAGGACGCAAATTAAGACTTTTTGCAGATGTGACAAAAGGAGAGAGTGTAGAGCTATACTTTGGACGGTTACAGCTGAAATAGGAAGACATGGAGTACAGTCCCATAAACCCACTTGATGTTAAAGTATTGGTAAATACATTCATTGACGGTATGACCAAAGACTTACGAGACGAAATATAGACAGCCAGACCTGAATGGCGAAATGTAGATCCGAAAGACCTGAAGGTTTCTAAAGAAGTTGAACAAATTAGGACAATAAGACGACGTGTCATGTATGCTGGAGCAGACACATCTTTCTTCTCCAGTTGGTTAGGTGGGATCAAGGGATTCCTTCAATAAGTTTGTTTGGTACTAATTGCCCTCCTTATAGTTGAATCGATAATTTTCTGTTGTGTTATTCCCTTGTATAAAAAGGTTATTGCCAAAGCAACTCCGACTGGCACCTTCCTCAATCAAGAAGTAGACCCACCAGAGTACGATGGTACTGATCCAGGGGAGATCCCCAAGTACATTCCTCTCAAGAGAGTAGACAAAACCCCCCATTCTCAGATGATGCTAAGAGATTTAGTTTAGGGACAGTGGGAGAACTCCATGTGAGGTTAGTGAAGGGTTCAGCTGCCTGGAGGCCTCTCGCTAGGGGAGAGTTTCTGAGGTGTCTGGATGAAGAAATCCACCTCCCCTTTTCCGATCACATGGACAGTCTCAAAGGATCTTTCTTTAAGGGAAAAACTTAGTGTTTAGGGGGGATTGTCAAGGTGAAAATATACTTTCTTATATACCTTTGTACTTTTATATATCTTACACTGTAAAACAATAAGTTTTTCCTATCTGCTAGCTAATGCATATGTAATTGTATTTAAAAATGGCCACTAGTGTTCAGTTTCGTTTCACCCTTGTGTCCGAAGGGACGAGATTCATTTCTTTGGAAACGAAACTAAAGGAATGTGAAGAAGAGGAGGAATCCACCAGGAGACGTTCGACGAATCAAAAGGACTGAGCACTAGGCGTATACTGCTTAAACCCCACCTATTGCATTCCCTTTTTAGTATTGTGTATTGAAAAATAAAAGTTAGTTGCTGCTCGGCTCCTCACTGAGGTGAACGCAAGAGCATTAGCAAAGATTGAATCAGCTACGTGTCTGAATCATTTCTTTTTCCGGTACCAGAAGTTCTGCGCTCACATTACAATTTGGAATGACTGGTGAATGAGGATTAATTGTCGTATTACGACCCCGACAATATCATCCTCAATAATATACACGAGTAGTGCCTGTACATCACCGGTACGTGTTATATCATCCTCAATAATATACACGTGTAGTGCCTGTACATCACCGGTACGTGTTATATCATCCTCTATAATATACACTTGTAGTGCCTGTACATCACCGGTACGTGTTATATCATCCTCTACAATATACACGTGTAGTGCCTGTACATCACCGGTACGTGTTATATCATCCTCTATAATATACACTTGTAGTGCCTGTACATCACCGGTACGTGTTATATCATCCTCTACAATATACACGTGTAGTGCCTGTACATCACCGGTACGTGTTATATCATCCTCTACAATATACACGTGTAGTGCCTGTACATCACCGGTACGTGTTATGTCATCCTCTATAATATACACGTGTAGTGCCTGTACATCACCGGTACGTGTTATATCATCCTCTATAATATACACGTGTAGTGCCTGTACATCACCGGTACGTGTTATATCATCCTCTATAATATACACGTGTAGTGCCTGTACATCACCGGTACGTGTTATATCATCCTCTATAATATACACTTGTAGTGCCTGTACATCACCGGTACGTGTTATATCATCCTCTACAATATACACGTGTAGTGCCTGTACATCACCGGTACGTGTTATATCATCCTCTACAATATACACGTGTAGTGCCTGTACATCACCGGTACGTGTTATATCATCCTCTACAATATACACGTGTAGTGCCTGTACATCAGCGGTACGTGTTATATCATCCTTTACAATATACACGTGTAGTGCCTGTACATCACCGGTACGTGTTATATCATCCTCTACAATATACACGTGTAGTGCCTGTACATCACCGGTACGTGTTATATCATCCTCTATAATATGCACGTGTAGTGCCTGTACATCACCGGTACGTGTTATATCATCCTCTATAATATACACGTGTAGTGTCTGTACTTCACCGGTACATGTTGTGTCATCCTCTATAATATGCACGTGTAGTGCCTGTACATCACCGGTACGTGTTATATCATCCTCTACAATATACACGTGTAGTGCCTGTACATCACCGGTACAAGTTATATCATCCTCTATAATATACACGTGTAGTATCTGTACATCACCGGTACGTGTTATATCATCCTCTATAATTTACACGTGTAGTGTCTGTACATCACCAGTACGTGTTATATCATCCTCTATAATATACACGTGTAGTGTCTGTACATCACCTATGTTTTATATCATCCTCTATAATATACACGTGTAGTGCCTGTACATCACCGGTACGTGTTGTGTCATCCTCTATAATATACACGTGTAGTGCCTGTACATCACCGGCACGTGTTATATCATCCTCTATAATATACACGTGTAGTGTCTGTACATCACCGGCACGTGTTATATCATCCTCTATAATATACACGTGTAGTGCCTGTACATCACCGGTACGTGTTATATCATCCTCTATAATATACACCTGTAGTGCCTGTACATCACCGGTACGTGTTATATCATCCTCTATAATATACACGTGTAGTGTCTGTACATCACCGGTACGTGTTATATCATCCTCTATAATATACACGTGTAGTGCCTGTACATCACCGGTACGTGTTATATCATCCTCTATAATATACACGTGTAGTGTCTGTACATCACCGGTACGTGTTATGTCATCCTCTATAATATACACGTGTAGTGTCTGTACATCACCGGCACGTGTTATGTCATCCTCTACAATATACACGTGTAGTGCCTGTACATCACCGGTACGTGTTATATCATCCTCTATAATATACACGTGTAGTGTCTGTACATCACCAGTACGTGTTATATCATCCTCTATAATATACACGTGTAGTGTCTGTACATCACCGGTACGTGTTATGTCATCCTCTATAATATACACGTGTAGTGTCTGTACATCACCTATGTTTTATATCATCCTCTATAATATACACGTGTAGAGTCTGTACATCGCCGGTACGTGTTGTGTCATCCTCTATAATATACACGTGTAGTGTCTGTACATCACCGGTACGTGTTATATCATCCTCTACAATATACACGTGTAGTGCCTGTACATCACCGGTACGTGTTATATCATCCTCTATAATATACACGTGTAGTGCCTGTACATCACCGGTACGTGTTGTGTCATCCTCTATAATATACACGTGTAGTGTCTGTACATCACCGGTACGTGTTATATCATCCTCTATAATATACACGTGTAGTGCCTGTACATCACCGGTACGTGTTGTGTCATCCTCTATAATATACACGTGTAGTGTCTGTACATCACCGGTACGTGTTATATCATCTTCTGTAATATACACGTGTAGTATCTGTACATCACCGGTACGTGTTATATCATCCTCTATAATATACACGTGTAGTGCCTGTACATCACCGGTACGTGTTATATCATCCTCTACAATATACACGTGTAGTGTCTGTACATCACCGGTACGTGTTATATCATCCTCTATAATATACACGTGTAGTGCCTGTACATCACCGGTACGTGTTATATCATCCTCTATAATATACACGTGTAGTGTCTGTACAACACCGGCACGTGTTATATCATCCTCTACATTATACATGTGTAGTGTCTGTACATCACCGGTACGTGTTATATCATCCTCTATAATATACACGTGTAGTGTCTGTACATCACCGGTACGTGTTATATCATCCTCTATAATATACACGTGTAGTGTCTGTACATCACCGGTACGTGTAATATCATCCACTATAATATACACGTGTAGTGTCTGTACATCACCGGTACGTGTTATATCATCCTCTATAATATACACGTGTAGTGCCTGTACATCACCGGTACGTGTTATATCATCCTCTATAATATACACGTGTAGTGTCTGTACATCACCGGTACGTGTTATATCATCATCTATAATATACACGTGTAGTGTCTGTACATCACCGGTACGTGTTATATCATCATCTATAATATACACGTGTAGTGTCTGTACATCACCGGTACGTGTTATATCATCCTCTATAATATACACGTGTAGTGTCTGTACATCACCGGTACGTGTTATATCATCCTTTATAATATACACGTGTAGTGCCTGTACATCACCGGTACGTGTTGTGTCATCCTCTATAATATACACGTGTAGTGTCTGTACATCACCGGTACGTGTTATATCATCTTCTGTAATATACACGTGTAGTATCTGTACATCACCGGTACGTGTTATATCATCCTCTATAATATACACGTGTAGTGTCTGTACATCACCGGTACGTGTTATGTCATCCTCTATAATATACACGTGTAGTGTCTGTACATCACCTATGTTTTATATCATCCTCTATAATATACACGTGTAGTGCCTGTACATCACCGGTACGTGTTATATCATCCTCTATAATATACACGTGTAGTGCCTGTACATCACCGGTACGTGTTGTGTCATCCTCTATAATATACACGTGTAGTGTCTGTACATCACCGGTACGTGTTATATCATCCTCTATAATATACACGTGTAGTGTCTGTACATCACCGGTACGTGTTATATCATCCTCTATAATATACACGTGTAGTGCCTGTACATCACCGGTACGTGTTATATCATCCTCTATAATATACATGTGTAGTGTCTGTAAATCACCGGTACGTGTTATATCATCCTCTATAATATATACGTGTAGTGTCTGTACATCACCGGTACGTGTTATGTCATCCTCTATAGTATACACGTGTAGTGTCTGTACATCACCGGTACGTGTTATGTCATCCTCTATAATATACACGTGTAGTGCCTGTACATCACCGGTACGTGTTATATCATCCTCTATAATATACACGTGTAGTGTCTGTACATCACCGGTACGTGTTATATCATCCTCTATAATATACACGTGTAGTGTCTGTAAATCACTGGCACGTGTTATATCATCCTCTATAATATACACGTGTAGTGTCTGTACATCACCGGTACGTGTTATATCATCCTTTATAATATACACGTGTAGTGTCTGTAAATCACCGGTACGTGCTATATCATCCTCTATAATATACACGTGTAGTGTCTGTACATCACCGGTACAAGTTATATCATCCTCTATAATATGCACGTGTTTTATCATCCTCTATAATATACATGTGTAGTGTCCGTACATCACCTATGTTTTATATCATCCTCTATAATATACACGTGTAGTGCCTGTACATCACCGGTACGTGTTATATCATCCTCTATAATATACACGTGTAGTGTCTGTACATCACCGGTACGTGTTGTGTCATCCTCTATAATATACACGTGTAGTGTCCGTACATCACCTATGTTTTATATCATCCTCTATAATATACACGTGTAGTGTCTGTACATCACCGGTACGTGTTATATCATCCTCTATAATATACACGTGTAGTGCCTGTACATCACCGGTACGTGTTATATCATCCTCTATAATATACACGTGTAGTGTCTGTACATCACCGGTACGTGTTATATCATCCTCTATAATATACACGTGTAGTGTCTGTACATCACCGGTACGTGTTTTATCATCCTCTATAATATACACGTGTAGTGTCTGTACATCACCGGTACGTGTTATATCATCCTCTATAATATACACGTGTAGTGTCTGTACATCACCGGTACGTGTTGTGTCATCCTCTATAATATGCACGTGTAGTGCCTGTACATCACCGGTACGTGTTATATCATCCTCTATAATATACACGTGTAGTGCCTGTACATCACCGGTACGTGTTATATCATCCTCTATAATATACACGTGTAGTGTCTGTACATCACCGGTATGTGTTATGTCATCCTCTATAATATACACGTGTAGTGTCTGTACATCACCGGTACGTGTTATGTCATCCTCTACAATATACACGTGTAGTGCCTGTACATCACCGGTACGTGTTATATCATCCTCTACAATATACACGTGTAGTGCCTGTACATCACCGGTATGTGTTATGTCATCCTCTATAATATACGTGTAGTGCCTGTACATCACCGGCACGTGTTATGTCATCCTCTATAATATACACGTGTAGTGTCTGTACATCACCGGTACGTGTTATATCCTCTATAATATACACGTGTAGTGCCTGTACATCACCGGTACCTGTTATATCATCCTCTATAATATACACGTGTAGTGTCTGTAAATCACCGGCACGTGTTATATCATCCTCTATAATATACACGTGTAGTGTCTGTACATCACCGGTACGTGTTATATCATCCTCTATAATATACACGTGTAGTGTCTGTACATCACCGGCACGTGTTATATCATCCTCTATAATATACACGTGTAGTGCCTGTACATCACCGGTACGTGTTATATCATCCTCTATAATATACACGTGTAGTGCCTGTACATCACCGGTACCTGTTATATCATCCTCTATAATATACACGTGTAGTGCCTGTACATCACCGGCACGTGTTATATCATCCTCTACAATATACACGTGTAGTGTCTGTACATCACCGGTACGTGTTATATCATCCTCTACAATATACACGTGTAGTGTCTGTGCATCACCGGTACGTGTTATATCATCCTCTACAATATACACGTGTAGTGCCTGTACATCACCGGTACGTGTTATATCATCCTCTATAATATACACGTGTAGTGTCTGTACATCACCGGTACGTGTTATATCATCCTCTACATTATACACGTGTAGTGCCTGTACATCACCGGTACAAGTTATATCATCCTCTATAATATACACGTGTAGTGCCTGTACATCACCGGTACGTGTTATGTCATCCTCTACAATATACACGTGTAGTGTCTGTACATCACCGGTACGTGTTATGTCATCCTCTATAATATACACTATACACGTGTAGTGTCTGTACATCACCGGTACGTGTTATGTCATCCTCTATAATATACACGTGTAGTGCCTGTACATCACCGGTACGTGTTATATCATCCTCTATAATATACACGTGTAGTGTCTGTACATCACCGGTACGTGTTATATCATCCTCTATAATATACACGTGTAGTGTCTGTACATCACCGGCACGTGTTATGTCATCCTCTATAATATACACGTGTAGTGCCTGTACATCACCGGTACGTGTTATGTCATCCTCTATAATATACACGTGTAGTGTCTGTACATCACCGGTACGTGTTATATCATCCTCTATAATATACACGTGTAGTGTCTGTAAATCACTGGCACGTGTTATATCATCCTCTATAATATACACGTGTAGTGTCTGTACATCACCGGTACGTGTTATATCATCCTCTATAATATACACGTGTAGTGTCTGTACATCACCGGTACGTGTTATATCATCCTCTATAATATACACGTGTAGTGCCTGTACATCACCCGTACGTGTTATGTCATCCTCTATAATATACACGTGTAGTGTCTGTACATCACCGGTACGTGTTATATCATCCTTTATAATATACACGTGTAGTGTCTGTAAATCACCGGTACGTGTTTTATCATCCTCTATAATATACATGTGTAGTGTCCGTACATCACCTATGTTTTATATCATCCTCTATAATATACACGTGTAGTGTCTGTACATCACCGGTACGTGTTTTATCATCCTCTATAATATACATGTGTAGTGTCCGTACATCACCTATGTTTTATATCATCCTCTATAATATACACGTGTAGTGCCTGTACATCACCGGTACGTGTTATATCATCCTCTATAATATACACGTGTAGTGTCTGTACATCACCGGTACGTGTTATATCATCCTCTGTAATATACACGTGTAGTGTCTGTACATCACCGGTACGTGTTGTGTCATCCTCTATAATATACACGTGTAGTGTCCGTACATCACCTATGTTTTATATCATCCTCTATAATATACACGTGTAGTACCTGTACATCACCGGTACGTGTTATATCATCCTCTATAATATACACGTGTAGTGTCTGTACATCACCGGTACGTGTTATATCATCCTCTATAATATACACGTGTAGTGTCTGTACATCACCGGTACGTGTTTTATCATCCTCTATAATATACACGTGTAGTGTCTGTACATCACCGGTACGTGTTATATCATCCTCTATAATATACACGTGTAGTGTCTGTACATCACCGGTACGTGTTGTGTCATCCTCTATAATATGCACGTGTAGTGCCTGTACATCACCGGTACGTGTTATATCATCCTCTATAATATACACGTGTAGTGCCTGTACATCACCGGTACGTGTTATATCATCCTCTATAATATACACGTGTAGTGTCTGTACATCACCGGTATGTGTTATGTCATCCTCTATAATATACACGTGTAGTGTCTGTACATCACCGGTACGTGTTATGTCATCCTCTACAATATACACGTGTAGTGTCTGTACATCACCGGTATGTGTTATGTCATCCTCTATAATATACGTGTAGTGCCTGTACATCACCGGCACGTGTTATGTCATCCTCTATAATATACACGTGTAGTGTCTGTACATCACCGGTACGTGTTATATCCTCTATAATATACACGTGTAGTGCCTGTACATCACCGGTACGTGTTATATCATCCTCTATAATATACACGTGTAGTGTCTGTACATCACCGGTATGTGTTATGTCATCCTCTATAATATACACGTGTAGTGTCTGTACATCACCGGTACGTGTTATGTCATCCTCTACAATATACACGTGTAGTGTCTGTACATCACCGGTATGTGTTATATCATCCTCTATAATATACGTGTAGTGCCTGTACATCACCAGTACGTGTTGTGTCATCCTCTATAATATACACGTGTAGTGCCTGTACATCACCGGTACCTGTTATATCATCCTCTATAATATACACGTGTAGTGTCTGTAAATCACCGGCACGTGTTATATCATCCTCTATAATATACACGTGTAGTGTCTGTACATCACCGGTACGTGTTATATCATCCTCTATAATATACACGTGTAGTGTCTGTACATCACCGGCACGTGTTATATCATCCTCTATAATATACACGTGTAGTGCCTGTACATCACCGGTACGTGTTGTATCATCCTCTACAATATACACGTGTAGTGCCTGTACATCACCGGTACGTGTTATATCATCCTCTACAATATACACGTGTAGTGCCTGTACATCACCGGTACGTGTTATATCATCCTCTATAATATACACGTGTAGTGCCTGTACATCACCGGTACCTGTTATATCATCCTCTATAATATACACGTGTAGTGCCTGTACATCACCGGCACGTGTTATATCATCCTCTACAATATACACGTGTAGTGTCTGTACATCACCGGTACGTGTTATATCATCCTCTACAATATACACGTGTAGTGTCTGTACATCACCGGCACGTGTTATATCATCCTCTACAATATACACGTGTAGTGCCTGTACATCACCGGCACGTGTTATATCATCCTCTACAATATACACGTGTAGTGTCTGTACA
This sequence comes from Ranitomeya variabilis, assembly GCF_051348905.1. Taxonomy (NCBI): domain Eukaryota; kingdom Metazoa; phylum Chordata; class Amphibia; order Anura; family Dendrobatidae; genus Ranitomeya; species Ranitomeya variabilis. The sequence goes on from NC_135233.1 coordinate 20,282,930, forward strand.
TCACCGGTACGTGTTATATCATCCTCTACAATATACACGTGTAGTGCCTGTACATCACCGGTACGTGTTATATCATCCTCTATAATATACACGTGTAGTGTCTGTACATCACCGGTACGTGTTATATCATCCTCTACAATATACACGTGTAGTGTCTGTACATCACCGGTACGTGTTATATCATCCTCTACAATATACACGTGTAGTGTCTGTACATCACCGGTACGTGTTATATCATCCTCTATAATATACACGTGTAGTATCTGTACATCACCGGTACGTGTTATATCATCCTCTATAATATACACGTGTAGTGTCTGTACATCACCGGTACGTGTTATATCATCCTCTATAATATACACGTGTAGTGTCTGTACATCACCGGTACGTGTTATATCATCCTCTACATTATACACGTGTAGTGCCTGTACATCACCGGTACAAGTTATATCATCCTCTATAATATACACGTGTAGTGCCTGTACATCACCGGTACGTGTTATGTCATCCTCTACAATATACACGTGTAGTGTCTGTACATCACCGGTACGAGTTACATCATCCTCTATAATATACACGTGTAGTGTCTGTACATCACCGGTACGTGTTATGTCATCCTCTATAATATACACGTGTAGTGTCTGTACATCACCGGTACGTGTTATATCATCCTCTACAATATACACGTGTAGTGTCTGTACATCACCGGTACGTGTTATGTCATCCTCTATAATATACACGTGTAGTGTCTGTACATCACCGGTACCTGTTATATCATCCTCTATAATATACACGTGTAGTGCCTGTACATCACCGGTACGTGTTATATCATCCTCTATAATATACACGTGTAGTGTCTGTACATCACCGGTATGTGTTATATCATCCTCTATAATATACACGTGTAGTATCTGTACATCACCGGTACGTGTTATATCATCCTCTACATTATACACGTGTAGTTTCTGTACATCACCGGTACCTGTTATATCATCCTCTATAATATACACGTGTAGTGCCTCTACATCACCGGTACGTGTTATATCATCCTCTACAATATACACGTGTAGTGTCTGTACATCACCGGTACGTGTTATGTCATCCTCTACAATATACACGTGTAGTGTCTGTACATCACCGGTACGAGTTACATCATCCTCTATAATATACACGTGTAGTGTCTGTACATCACCGGTACGTGTTATGTCATCCTCTATAATATACACGTGTAGTGTCTGTACATCACCGGTACGTGTTATATCATCCTCTATAATATACACGTGTAGTGCCTGTACATCACCGGTACGTGTTATGTCATCCTCTATAATATACACGTGTAGTGTCTGTACATCACCGGTACGTGTTATATCATCCTCTATAATATACACGTGTAGTGCCTGTACATCACCGGTACGTGTTATATCATCCTCTACATTATACACGTGTAGTGCCTGTACATCACCGGTACGTGTTATATCATCCTCTACAATATACACGTGTAGTGTCTGTACATCACCGGTACGTGTTATGTCATCCTCTATAATATACACGTGTAGTGTCTGTACATCACCGGTACGTGTTATATCATCCTCTACAATATACACGTGTAGTGTCTGTACATCACCGGTACGTGTTATGTCATCCTCTATAATATACACGTGTAGTGTCTGTACATCACCGGTACCTGTTATATCATCCTCTATAATATACACGTGTAGTGCCTGTACATCACCGGTACGTGTTATATCATCCTCTATAATATACACGTGTAGTGTCTGTACATCACCGGTACGTGTTATATCATCCTCTACAATATACACGTGTAGTGCCTGTACATCACCGGTACGTGTTATATCATCCTCTATAATATACACGTGTAGTGCCTGTACATCACCGGTACGTGTTATATCATCCTCTACAATATACACGTGTAGTGTCTGTACATCACCGGTACGTGTTATGTCATCCTCTACAATATACACGTGTAGTGTCTGTACATCACCGGCACGTGTTATGTCATCCTCTATAATATACACGTGTAGTGCCTGTACATCACCGGTACGTGTTATGTCATCCTCTATAATATACACGTGTAGTGTCTGTACATCACCGGTACGTGTTATGTCATCCTCTATAATATACACGTGTAGTGTCTGTACATCACCGGTACGTGTTATATCATCCTCTATAATATACACGTGTAGTATCTGTACATCACCGGTACGTGTTATATCATCCTCTACATTATACACGTGTAGTGCCTGTACATCACCGGTACGTGTTATATCATCCTCTACAATATACACGTGTAGTGTCTGTACATCACCGGTACGTGTTATGTCATCCTCTACAATATACACGTGTAGTGTCTGTACATCACCGGTACGAGTTACATCATCCTCTATAATATACACGTGTAGTGCCTGTACATCACCGGTACGAGTTACATCATCCTCTATGATATACACGTGTAGTGCCTGTACATCACCGGTACGTGTTATATCATCCTCTATAATATACACGTGTAGTATCTGTACATCACCGGTACGTGTTATATCATCCTCTACATTATACACGTGTAGTGTCTGTACATCACCGGTACATGTTATGTCATCCTCTATAATATACACGTGTAGTGTCTGTACATCACCGGTACGTGTTATATCATCCTCTACAATATACACGTGTAGTGTCTGTACATCACCGGTACGTGTTATGTCATCCTCTATAATATACACGTGTAGTGTCTGTACATCACCAGCACGTGTTATATCATCCTCTATAATATACACGTGTAGTGTCTGTACATCACCGGTACGTGTTATATCATCCTCTATCATATACACGTGTAGTGTCTGTACATCACCGGTACGTGTTATATCATCCTCTACAATATACACGTGTAGTGTCTGTTCATCACCGGCACGTGTTATATCATCCTCTATAATATACACGTGTAGTGTCTGTACATCACCGGTACGTGTTATATCATCCTCTATCATATACACGTGTAGTGTCTGTACATCACCGGTACGTGTTATATCATCCTCTATCATATACACGTGTAGTGTCTGTACATCACCGGTACGTGTTATATCATCCTCTACAATATACACGTGTAGTGTCTGTTCATCACCGGCACGTGTTATATCATCCTCTATAATATACACGTGTAGTGTCTGTACATCACCGGTATGTGTTATATCATCCTCTATCATATACACGTGTAGTGTCTGTACATCACCGGTACGTGTTATATCATCCTCTACAATATACACGTGTAGTGTCTGTTCATCACCGGCACGTGTTATATCATCCTCTATAATATACACGTGTAGTGTCTGTACATCACCGGCACGTGTTATATCATCCTCTATAATATACACGTGTAGTGCCTGTACATCACCGGTACGTGTTATATCATCCTCTATAATATACACGTGTAGTGTCTGTACATCACCGGTACGTGTTATATCATCCTCTACAATATACACGTGTAGTGCCTGTACATCACCGGTACGTGTTATATCATCCTCTATAATATACACGTGTAGTGCCTGTACATCACCGGTACGTGTTATATCATCCTCTACAATATACACGTGTAGTGTCTGTACATCACCGGTACGTGTTATGTCATCCTCTACAATATACACGTGTAGTGTCTGTACATCACCGGCACGTGTTATGTCATCCTCTATAATATACACGTGTAGTGCCTGTACATCACCGGTACGTGTTATGTCATCCTCTATAATATACACGTGTAGTGTCTGTACATCACCGGTACGTGTTATGTCATCCTCTATAATATACACGTGTAGTGTCTGTACATCACCGGTACGTGTTATATCATCCTCTATAATATACACGTGTAGTATCTGTACATCACCGGTACGTGTTATATCATCCTCTACATTATACACGTGTAGTGCCTGTACATCACCGGTACGTGTTATATCATCCTCTACAATATACACGTGTAGTGTCTGTACATCACCGGTACGTGTTATGTCATCCTCTACAATATACACGTGTAGTGTCTGTACATCACCGGTACGAGTTACATCATCCTCTATAATATACACGTGTAGTGCCTGTACATCACCGGTACGAGTTACATCATCCTCTATGATATACACGTGTAGTGCCTGTACATCACCGGTACGTGTTATATCATCCTCTATAATATACACGTGTAGTATCTGTACATCACCGGTACGTGTTATATCATCCTCTACATTATACACGTGTAGTGTCTGTACATCACCGGTAAATGTTATGTCATCCTCTATAATATACACGTGTAGTGTCTGTACATCACCGGTACGTGTTATATCATCCTCTACAATATACACGTGTAGTGTCTGTACATCACCGGTACGTGTTATGTCATCCTCTATAATATACACGTGTAGTGTCTGTACATCACCAGCACGTGTTATATCATCCTCTATAATATACACGTGTAGTGTCTGTACATCACCGGTACGTGTTATATCATCCTCTATCATATACACGTGTAGTGTCTGTACATCACCGGTACGTGTTATATCATCCTCTACAATATACACGTGTAGTGTCTGTTCATCACCGGCACGTGTTATATCATCCTCTATAATATACACGTGTAGTGTCTGTACATCACCGGTACGTGTTATATCATCCTCTATCATATACACGTGTAGTGTCTGTACATCACCGGTACGTGTTATATCATCCTCTATCATATACACGTGTAGTGTCTGTACATCACCGGTACGTGTTATATCATCCTCTACAATATACACGTGTAGTGTCTGTTCATCACCGGCACGTGTTATATCATCCTCTATAATATACACGTGTAGTGTCTGTACATCACCGGTACGTGTTATATCATCCTCTATCATATACACGTGTAGTGTCTGTACATCACCGGTACGTGTTATATCATCCTCTACAATATACACGTGTAGTGTCTGTTCATCACCGGCACGTGTTATATCATCCTCTACAATATACACGTGTAGTGTCTGTTCATCACCGGTACGTGTTATATCATCCTCTATAATATACACGTGTAGTGTCTGTACATCACCGGTACGTGTTATATCATCCTCTATCATATACACGTGTAGTGTCTGTACATCACCGGTACGTGTTATATCATCCTCTACAATATACACTTGTAGTGTCTGTTCATCACCGGCACGTGTTATATCATCCTCTACAATATACACGTGTAGTGTCTGTTCATCACCGGCACGTGTTATATCATCCTCTATAATATACACGTGTAGTGTCTGTTCATCACCGGCACGTGTTATATCATCCTCTATAATATACACGTGTAGTGCCTGTACATCACCGGTACGTGTTATATCATCCTCTATAATATACACGTGTAGTGTCTGTACATCACCGGTACATGTTATATCATCCTCTATAATATACACGTGTAGTGCCTGTACATCACCGGTACAAGTTATATCATCCTCTATAATATACACGTGTAGTGCCTGTACATCACCGGTACGTGTTGTATCATCCTCTACAATATACACGTGTAGTGTCTGTACATCACCGGTACGTGTTATATCATCCTCAATAATATACACGTGTAGTGCCTGTACATCACCGGTACAAGTTATATCATCCTCTATAATATACACGTGTAGTGCCTGTACATCACCGGTACGTGCTCTGTCATCCTCTACAATATACACGTGTAGTGTCTGTACATCACCGGTACGTGTTATATCATCCTCAATAATATACACGTGTAGTGCCTGTACATCACCGGTACAAGTTATATCATCCTCTATAATATACACGTGTAGTGTCTGTACATCACCGGTACGTGTTATATCATCCTCTGTAATATACACGTGTAGTGCCTGTACATCACCGGTACGTGTTATATCATCCTCTATAATATACACGTGTAGTGTCTGTACATCACCGGTACGTGTTATATCATCCTCTATAATATACACGTGTAGTGCCTGTACATCACCGGTACGTGTTATGTCATCCTCTATAATATACACGTGTAGTGCCTGTACATCACCGGTACCTGTTATATCATCCTCTATAATATACACGTGTAGTGCCTGTACATCACCGGCACGTGTTGTATCATCCTCTATAATATACACGTGTAGTGTCTGTTCATCACCGGCACGTGTTACATCATCCTCTATAATATACACGTGTAGTGTCTGTACATCACCGGCACGTGTTATATCATCCTCTATAATATACACGTGTAGTGTCTGTACATCACCGGTACGTGTTATATCATCCTCTATAATATACACGTGTAGTGCCTGTACATCACCAGTACGTGTTATATCATCCTCTATAATATACACGTGTAGTGTCTGTTCATCACCGGCACGTGTTATATCATCCTCTATAATATACACGTGTAGTGCCTGTACATCACCGGTACGTGTTATATCATCCTCTATAATATACACGTGTAGTGTCTGTACATCACCGGCACGTGTTATATCATCCTCTATAATATGCACGTGTAGTGTCTGTACATCACCGGCACGTGTTATATCATCATCTATAATATACACGTGTAGTGTCTGCAGTATGAGTCGCCCGCAGGGCAGTGGGGTACTCTGTACCAGGTCCTGTCGCAAGGGGGATGCCACGGTGGTTGCGACCCGGTCCATGGCCCTGGGCCCCAACGTTAAAGAGGAAAATGTTCAAAGTTTGTCGTGACGCCACCTGTGGAGTTCGGTCAGTAGTAGTACCGATGCTGCATTTAATGGGTCCCCTGGGGGGTGTTGTGGCAGCACGGGTGTTTCACTTCCCAAAGGTGAAGCGGGGTCCTATGGTGTGTGGTAGAGATGATGATGATGGTATGTGCCGGTGAATAAATGGAGGAGACAAGTTGTAAATCTTTACCCGGTTTACTGTAGGTTGCTGGCCACAGTCCAGGGTACCAGGCACAGATGATGCTGGTCCGGCCGGCTCAGAGGCAATGGATGGTCCATTTGTCCCAGTAGAGGTCCGTGAGCCTTTCCAACTAGTGACATTAAAGGTGAGGTCCCTGCTGCCTGAAGCTTCCTGCAGAGTCCTCTATTCCCCCTGTCCTGAGACAGGTACCTGCATGATGGTCAGCTTGAGCCTTTTTACAGGGACTCTATCATGCCTCGGGCTCCTGAGGTGCTGCTGCATCTCAGGCGTGGTGCGGGCAGTTAACGTGTAGTGTCGTGCCGTCCGGTTCTGCTCTGTGTCCTAGAGTCCCACAAAAGCCTCAGGCTCCTGGTTTCCAGCCCTGTACTTCAGCTCTGAGGGTGCCCTGCCACAGTTCCCCTCTGAGCTCTGCTCCTCTCCTGTGCTCCTTCCCTTCTGGCTACTTCACATCCAACCCTTCAGGTCTTCCTCCTTCCAGAGGCTGCAGCTCCCTCGTGGCTGCCAGGCCTCTGTCTGCACTCACTTCCAGACTTCCTTCTACTTCTGTGTCTCTCCCAGACTAAACTAGCTCCTCCTCCAGGTCAGGATACATAAAGCCTAGGGAAGCTCCCCTGAATCCGGGTCTTGAGCTCCCCCTCCTGGCCTGGATTCAGAATGTGTTGCATGTGTGTGCCTTACCTGGTGAAGAGAACTCCATTGCCTCTGAGCATGACATTACCCTCCCCAAAGGAAAAGCAACATCACTGCAGCAACCGGTCACCTTGGGTACTGCATGTACATCACCGCTTCCCTATCTGACCGAGACTCTAATGAACACAAGCCCCCCCATTCTAGTCATAGCTAACCAGGTGCCATTGAGGACCTCTAGTGCTAGGATTTAACCCTGTCCTACTGGCTTTACTACACCCCTAATTTTCCTTCCTTGCTTTTCAGCCTGTGTGATTGGATTGACATTTATTTTGGGCATGTTCCTCCTTGATTCTGGAGTTTGCTCCCGTCGTGCCTGTAGGTTACAATATAATTATATATTATCTGTTCAGGTTGGATTCATCTGTTATAATTTTATATACCCTCTTCAATATTGAAATTGCAACACCCAGCAGAAAAAGTTGTGGAATGATGGAAATCACAGGCTGGATAGACATGTTGTTGCCTCTGGACTTTTTCAGTCTGGAGCATGAGCGCCACATGCAGAAATCCCAGCACCTCCAGCCTCGGATGTTATCACTGAGGTTACTAATGGTCGTCTGACAAACATTCTGCTTCTGAATGTGCAAATCATCAAAATCCACTACTGGCAGCTCCTGTGTAATCACCGACCAATGACTTCCCCGATGGGAGATAAGGCCGGGGACGCAGCCATGGGAGCAGGTTGAGGCCACACAGACTGCTCACAGTAAAACCAACATCATGTGATCTTACAGCGGGGGAAATAAGTATTTGATCCCTTGCTGATTTTGTACGTTTGCCCACTGACAAAGACATGAACAGTCTATAATTTTAAGGGTCGGTTAATTTTAACATTGAGAGATAGAATATCAAAAATAAAATCCAGAAAATCACATTGTATAAATTCTATAAATTTATTTGCATTTTGCAGTAAGAAATAAGTATTAACCGACCCTTAAAATTATAGACTGTTCATGTATTTGTCAGTGAGCAAACTTACAAAATCAGCAAGGGATCAAATACTTATTTCCCCCCACTGTACATTGTCGTATTGAAAAACGATTACTGGGACACTTTGAAGAAATGGTCGCACTATTGGTTCTACCACCAAATGAATGTTACGCTGAGTTGTCAGTGCTTCTGGAATGAAAACATTATGCCGCCCCCACTCCATAATCCTGGGAGTACACAAGGTGGATGATCAGGAATGCACATCAACACTTATGAGAATAAAAACGCAGTGAAATTGCAGGCAGTAATGTGAATAATATCTACAGTTATGTCCAGAAATATTTAAACAGTGACACAAGTTTAACACAAAAATAAGTGCATTTACGTCTGAGCAATTTAAACATTGACAAATCCCCCGACCCAAATGGCATTCATCCACGGAAAGTGGGGAGAGCACCTTGTCTGCGCGAATGCCGGAGGTCACTGGAGCGGAAGTCGCCTGTGCAGAAGATCCCTGAATACAGGACCCACAGAAGAGAAGGAAGGTATGGATTTATGAGGGAGTGCTGGGTGCAGGCGCAGAATACCGGTGCCACAACTGACATGCATGGGGGGCTAGTATTACAGCGAAGATAGGAGGCAGGGATTTCTAACAGGCACCGCACGCCCCGGACTCAGGAAGAAACATTAGCATAAAGACAGAATACAGACAAGTAGGACCAGTGTAACATTTCTATTACCTGTATGCCCATATTAATAGGTCATATGGGTCCCGGGGGTGACAGATTCCCTTTAAGATTGTGGGTGTAACATGAAAAATGGGAAAAGGATCAAGGGGTATGAATACTTTTTCATTATCTCCTTATTGAATTTAGGATGGGGCAAAATTGGGACACCCTTTGCTTTCCCCTGCTGTGTTTGAAGCAGTAATCTCCTTTGGTTGGGGGCAAAAAGGTGAAAAAATCATGAAGACCACCATTCTCTTTCCTTAGAGCAAAACAGCAGCCGTGTTTTAAAGCTGATGTCCCAGTCATAATAGATGTTTCCTGACAGAGGTGCTCAGTAACGGACTTTTGCCTGAAGTATTTTTAAAGGAAAATGTTACCCGTGAGAGTCCTGTATACATGGGGAAGACGTACATTTTAGAGACTACAGGTCCATCATCTTTTAAAGGAAAATATTATCTATGGAGAAACCACTTGTTATATTAGTTGTATTCGTGCATTGTTCTTGTTTCATTGTTTTTTTTCAAACAGTAAAAAAAAATTATGTTTTGCTAATAAACCTGATTAGCGATAGGACAGCACAATTTTGATTGCGACGGTATAAAACTTCACACGATAATGTATAATGTAATACAGACACGGCTCGATCTATCGTGATGTGAACAGCTCTGCTCAGCAACACCAGTTCTTACATTATTTGAAACTATTACTGCATTTACAGCAAAGAAGCCTTCCATCACTGCTGGAGATTGAACCTTCTGTCATCTAGTGCTCGTCATCATGTCCTCACCCAAGGAGTCTCTGCACAACACTGTCTATCTTAACTAGTCCAATCCCGCAGAAAGGCTAGCTGAAAACGTCACTGCTGACCATGATAAAACTCTTTGATTATGAATAGAAAAAGCATTACAACAAATGCAAATAGGAAAACTCAAAAACCGTAAGCATAACATAAGTCCAGAATTTCCTGTCACTTTGTACATCATCTTTAGTGTTTATCTCACACATAAACAAAATGATAAATGCAGAAATAAAAAAAAACAATACACATCCAGCCAATCACATCATCACCTCCACCATCATAACACATCATGCAAAAGTTATTTTATGCTATATTGTGTTTCTAAAAAGTACAACTCTTCAGTCACACAAGAAACCGTGAAAAGGAGATGAAGACAGAAAAACAATTACCGTATATACTCGAGTATAAGCCGAGATTTTCAGCCCAAATTTTTGGGCTGAAAGTGCCCCTCTCGACTTATACTCGAGTCATGATCGGTGGTGGGGTCAGCAGGTGAGGGGGAGAGAGCGTGTCGCATACTCACCTAGTCCCGGCGCTCCTGGCGCACCCCCTGCCTGTCACACTGTCTTCGGGTGCCGCAGCTCTTCCCCTGTACAGCGGTCACGTGGGACCGCTCATTAGACAAATGAATATGGACTCCACTCCCATAGGGGTGGAGCCGCAAATTCATTTCTCTAATCAGCGGTGCCGGTGACCGCTGACAGAGGAAGAGCTGCGGCACCCGGAGACAGTGTGACAGGCAGGGGGAGCGCCAGGAGCGCCGGGACTAGGTGAGTATTTTATATTCACCTGTCCACGTTCCACCCGCCAGGCGCCGCTCCGTCTTCCCGTCTTCCCGTCCTCTGGCTCTGACTGTTCAGGTCACAGGGCGCGATGACGCATATAGTGTGCGCGGCGCCCTCTGCCTGATCAGTCAGTGCGGAGAGACGCCGGGACGGGACGCTGAGGAGCTGCAAGCAAGAGAGGCGAGTATGTGTTTTTTGCGTTATATATGGCACAGATTTATGTGGAGCATCTATGGGGCAACGGTGCAGAGCACTATATATGGCACTGCTTTATAAGGAGCATCTATGGGGCCATAATGAACAGTGCAGAGCATATAGGGCACAGCTTTATATGGAGCATCTATGGGGCCATAATGAACAGTGCAGAGCATATAGGGCACAGCTTTATATGGAGCATCTATGGGGCCATAATGAACAGTGCAGAGCATATAGGGCACAGCTTTATATGGAGCATCTATGGGGCCATAATGAACAGTGCAGAGCATATAGGGCACAGCTTTATATGGAGCATCTATGGGGCCATAATGAACGGTGCAGAGCATTGTATATGGGGCATCTATGGGGCCATAATGAATGGTGCAGAGCATTCTATATGGCACAGCTATATATGGAGCATCTATGGGGCAATAATCAACGGTGCAGAGCATTATATATGGCACAGCTATATATGGATAATATATGGGGCAATAATCAATGGTATGGAGCATTATATGTGGCACAGCTTTATATGGAACCTCCTTTGGGGCAATAATGAACGGTATGGAGTATCTATTTTTATTTTTGAAATTCACCGGTAGCTGCTGTATTTTCCACCCTAGGCTTATACTCGAGTCAATAAGTTTTCCCAGTTTTTTGTGGCAAAATTAGGGGGGTCGGCTTATACTCGGGTCGGCTTATACTCGAGTATATACGGTAATAACAACTCTAATCTCAATAAAAACTGTTACACTGCTCGAATCAAGAAGAGGAATATAAAAAGGCAACAAAATGTATAACTAAACACTCCCAAACCTAAAATGCAGCAGGTACCTGTTAATATAATTTAACATAAAACATAACATTTCAACCCGTAGCATACTATATACTCGAAAATCAGAACAACATAAAAACAATTAAAAACAATACAAAACAAAACTTATCCTCACTCACAAAATCTCAAGCTTGGTTCCTGCCCTATACTACATATTACCTAACCAAAACAAAACGGTGCTACCCACATCCCACCACCAGCAATGGAGATGACTAGACTTGGTCACACTAAATGAGAAACCCTTCCAGATAAAAGAGATCCTACGTGTGCCCAGTCTCTCATACACCAGAGAATGCACCTTCACCAGGTCACTGAGTTCCTAATCACCTCCCTCCCTCTTGGAGTTCAAGCACCGTACTCTCCACATATGGTACTTAACAACTAAACACACTAAGAATATAGTCTCCCAATCTCAACTACCCAGGTTTTTTAATGTTTCACAGGACTATTAAGAAGGATCGACCAACCTAGACCTTTCAATGGAGGCACTCTCCCAGTTGTATAGCTCTGTATTAAAGAGACAAGTAAGCAGGAGGTGCTCCATGCTTTCCAGCATGTTACTGGACTCCTCTTATTGACAGTTCAAATCCTCAAGGTTTCTATACAAACTGTTTCTTGCACACAGCTTTCCAGGGAAGCAGCACCATGCCAAGACCCAAAACTTCAAGAAGATCCTAATAGAATTCAAAGGATGTGAACCAACTCCAAGATTCCGATTTGGGCAATCCTTCGGTACCAGAGACTTTCTGAAAACAGAACCGTTTTGTCAAGGAGCTCACCTGATTTCATACAATCCTAGACCCCACTTGCGAATTACCTTCAGAACCAGGGTAGTATAATTCGAAAGATGTCCATGCGGTGTACAAAGATCCTTCACTTGCCTTCCTTTCTCCCATTTCGGAAAGAAACGCTGAAACAATTCTCTGCAGGTGAATACTCATCGAGGAGAACTCTCTTTCCAGAAGTTTTAGAGGTTGATCTTCATGAAGGTATTCACAAAGGATACAGCAGGGTTAACCATACACAACTCTTCCAGTCTCCTCCTATGGTAAGTAACCTCCCTCCGATTCAGATATAACAGTTGAAAGAACAAACAGTAGACCCGAGTCCAAAGAGGGGCTGGCAGGACATGAACATGGTCCAAATAAATTAAGGAAGGAAGTAGTCCTGTAGTCCTTATTCAGGTTTTCCCTTTCGCTGAAGGACTAATCTTACCATTGGTTCATTTTCTAGGTGGCAATCGCTAGCCTGCTTTCACAGTTTTGCTTGGGATAATTCCTGTGGCTGAATTTGATGCCAATAAGTTTTTCACCCTGATACAGTGTCCAACAGACCAAAATCAGAATTTCCTCCCAGCAAGAGGAATACTTATCTCAGTTTATTTTTGACCCGAATGCTTCTAGGCAGCCATCCATGGTACTGTGCTAAAGTTTTTAAGCTGTTTTAAAGGCAAAGAGTGATAGCACAAAATATTGTTCATTCACTTTGCATATCATTAATTGATAACAATAATCTATCAACACTTCAAGTTTTGAAATCATTCTTATGTTGCATATTTTTTTCTACACCTCTGTAAAACTTTTGAACACTACTAGACCAACATCATCAACTCTACCTATCTATCAAATATAGCGACATCATTGAATCCTACCACCCTCAGAGTGGTTCGAGGTGTAGCCCTGTCCATCCTAACACCCGACAATGGCCAGCTCTCTACTATCCTAAGAAATCGGTCAACACAAATAACATGTGGTTCAAAAGACGACCAGTGTCCTAACCACTTCAACCCTCCAAGGGGAAGAGACATCAGTGCCAGACCCCCGGGGTTGGTTGTCCACTGCTGAGCCTCTGATCTTTTCAGCCCTGCAGCCAAGCCTGTCATATTCTCCTTGCTACTATCTTTGCCATAACGTTCCTCTTCCCACTCTTACCCTCTGGGCCTGCTTCAGAGACAAGACTAGGGACGGAAGCGGGGCACACCTGGAGGTGATTATACAATCGGCCCCACATGATGGGTAACATAGACCAGTCTCATCTCCTGTTGTGTTGTTTTCTTTACCTTTTTATTCTTTTTTCTTCTTTTTCAGGCATGTCTTCCGCTAAATTATCTCCAATGTAGAGGTGCCCCGGCCATACCTAAGACTCGAGCTAACAGATCTGAACAATAAATTCACAACCATAATTGTCACTATCATCAATATCACTTTCTGAAGTAGAAGGTATCAAAGCTTGCATTGAAGAAAGATCCTCAGATGCCATCTTCCCTGCTGGTTGTTTGCCTCTATTGAGTCGCCCCGCGGGCTAGGGGTACTCAGTACCGGGTTCGGTGTTCACAGGGGGATGTCACGGTGGCTGTGACCCGGTCCGTGGCCCTGGGCGCCCATATAAAAGGGGAAAGGTCTTTAAAGGAATAAAGTTTATGTTCATGACGCCACCTGTGGTATTCGGTCAGTGGAGACCGACGCTGCTTTAAGGGGTCTGCTGGGGTGATGTTATGGCAGCTAGATGGTATATCTTCCCACAGGTGAAGTATATCCCCAGGGCTTCCCAGAGTGTAGATGGTGGTATAGTGAGTGGTGCAGAGAAGAACGAGGACACAAGGTTGCAGTCTCTTTACCTTTACTGGAGACCTCAGCATCCACAGTCCAGGGCACCAGACCACAGGGCAGGCCAAAAAGTCCGGGCAGTCCAGAGACAAGCAAGTTCCCCTGGGTAAGTCAGGTGTGAGCCTACCACTCTGTGCTTTCTGTCTCTAAGTCCCTGCTGCCACTAAGTGTCTCAACAAGGTCTTTAATCATTCTGCTGTCCTAGGACAGGTACCTGTATGGCAGGCAGCTCGGGCCGTGTGAACTGGGGTCTGTTCTCGGTGACTCCAGGCTCCTAGGTGCTGCTGTGCCACAGGTAATTATGGGCAAAGTCCTTGAAGAACAATACCCTCCGGTTCTGCTCTGTGTTTTATAATCCACAAAAGCGTCGGGCTCCCGGTACCCAGATTCTTGCACTGATACTCTTCAGAGGCCTACTCATGGCCTCCTGGAGCTCTCTCTTTCCTCTGTGCTCCACTCCTGTCTGTCCTTGCACACAGACTTCTGCTACAAACTGAGCTGTCTCCGCCTCTAAACCAGGATCTTTATTGAGGGAAGTGTTGTGAATTCTGCTTTTGGGTTCCCTCCGGTGGTAGTAGGTGGTAATCCAGTTGTCCCTGGGTTGTTCGGGTACCACAGTAGTGCTGTCTTCCTCACGGGGAGGATAGTGCTATGTCTGGAGACAAGTGAGGTTTCCTTTGGTAGGTTTACACACCCACAACACCTTCCACTTCCCGGCCAGGAAGGGGAGCTCCGAGCCCTATTTTAGGGCAGCTTCCCTGTTATGATCTGGTGACCTTGGAGCCGCATGAAAACTTTCTCTGGAGTCGGTGGAACCTGTACTGACCGCAAATCCTGAACTAACACCACAACTAGAAGTAGCCGTGGGGTGTGCCTAACAAACCCTAGACACCTCGACACAGCCGGAGGACTAAATACCCCTATAGATGGAAATAGGAATGCTATCTTGCCTCAGAGCATGTCAAGAGTTCACGGCACTCAAGGTTCCTGGGTGGTGCACAAGTAGGGTATCCAACCCGTATATAGACAATAAAGCACTTGGCACTCAGAGATTCATTTGCAAAAAACGTAAGAGTTTTGTTTATTTGTGCGACCAGTTCGAGAGTGTCTAAACGTTTTCGGTCATAAGACCTTCATCAGAAACATCTCTCATAAAGCTGGAGGCAGGACAGCGCAATACAAAAGGTATGAGAAACCCAATGTATGTGTGGGCAGCCCGGTAAAACCACCTCGGAGGTTCTGAAGGTTGTGAGGGAGGTAGAGCGCTCTTGGGAGGGCAAAAAGGCCGCTGCAGGAGATGGCGCGAATAATCCGGGTCCGGGGAGCCGAGGTACTGAGGGGCCGGTGTAGCCAGAAGCCGCTGAACCTCCGAGGTGGTTTTACCGGGCTGCCCACACATACATTGGGTTTCTCATACCTTTTGTATTGCGCTGTCCTGCCTCCAGCTTTATGAGAGATGTTTCTGATGAAGGTCTTATGACCGAAAACGTTTAGACACTCTCGAACTGGTCGCACAAATAAACAAAACTCTTACGTTTTTTGCAAATGAATCTCTGAGTGCCAAGTGCTTTATTGCCTCAGAGCAGACCCCCAAAGGATAGGCAGCCCCCCACGAATAATGACTGAGAGTAGGAGAAGAATAGACACACGCAGGTAGAAAACAGGATTTAGCAAAAGAGGCCACTCTAGCTAAATAGGAAAGGATAGAACAGATTACTAGGCGGTCAGTATTAAAACCCTTCCAAAAATATCCACAACAGATAATACAAAAAGTTCCACAATCTAACTAAAGACATGGAATGTATATCTGCCACTCCAGAGAATCCAGCAAGACTGAGAAAATACTGACACAATCTAAGCTGGACAAGAAAACACAAAGAATAGCACTGAATTGTGACGCACACAGCATGTGTGCCACAGGAAAAAAAAAAAAACAGACACTTATCTTTGCTGATTTGGCAGAAAGACAGGAGGAACCAGGAGAGGTCCAACACCTCCCAACAACAATTGACAACTGGCAAGGACTAATGAATCCTGATCACCTAAATACCCCAGTCAGAACTGCAATCAGCAGACACACCTGACCAGGACTGCAACCCAGGGACAACTGCATTACCACCTACTACCACCGGAGGGAACCCAAAAGCAGAATTCACAACAGTGAGGCCAAAGGATGAAGGAAGTGACAGGAGTTTAGAGGCTGCCAACTGGGGGGTATCAGTGGAGATGTTTAAGTCACCCATGACGATTATTTGCACACAAGAACTCAGCACTAATTACTAAAGCTTAGCAGTGTCGTTCCGACCAGTACCTCATATACCTCCTTTGGATCGCTTCAGGGTGGTGCATTCACATAGAGTATATATAAGTGGATCACAAGAATTAAAAGAATTTGAGCACTCACCCGGTCCTTGCTGATGTGTTTCTTTTATTCCATTATTAGGATAATAACATAACATCTTAAAGTGCGGTGTGCAGGCGACAAGGGAGATTTTGTAGGTGAAAAAGTCTGACGGACTATGGCCGTTTTGCCAAAATCTGACCATTCTGTGTCTATTAACTGATCAATATTTCTACATTGATGCCAATTTATTTTCTTAACCTAAACCACATTTCGGAAGGTTTCAGCTTTCAAAAGAATAATTTATACAACCAATGGATGAATTTAACGTCGGGTTATAAGTTTTTATTTACATAACATGGATAAGCGACATAACTTCTGTCAGGGAGTGTACTGTCTCCTTCCCTATTATCCTGTAGAATGTAAGGGTAGGATCCTCTCCCCTCTGTACCCGTCTGTCACTATTAGGTTGTTCATTGTAATTTCTATTTGTATTTTGTATGTATCCCCTTCTCATGTACAGCACCATGGAATCAATGGTGTTCTAATAAAAAATAATAATGAGGAGTGACGAGGTGCACTGTGGAGCTGTGAATAGATGACAGGAGTGAGGAGCTGCAGGATGGAGCTGTGTATAGATGAGAGTAGTGAAGAGCTGCAGGATGTGGATTTGTATGGAGGAGAGGAGCGAGGAGCTGCAGGATGGAGCTGTGTATAGATGAGAGGAATGAAGAGCTGCAGGATGTGGATTTGTATGGATGAGAGGAGCGAGGAGCTGCAGGATGGAGCTGTGAATAGATTACAGGAGCGAGGAGCTGCAGGATGTGGATTTGCATGGATGAGAGGAGCGAGGAGCTGCAGGATGGAGCTGTGTATAGATGAGAGGAGTGAAGAGCTGCAGGATGTGGATTTGTATGGAGGAGAGGAGCGAGGAGCTGCAGGATGGAGCTGTGTATAGATGAGAGGAATGAAGAGCTGCAGGATGTGGATTTGTATGGATGAGAGGAGTGAAGAGCTGCAGGATGTGGATTTGTATGGATGAGAGGAGCGAGGAGCTGCAGGATGGAGCTGTGAATAGATTACAGGAGCGAGGAGCTGCAGGATGGAGCTGTGTATAGATGAGAGGAGTGAAGAGCTGCAGGATGTGGATTTGTATGGATGAGAGGAGTGAAGAGCTGCAGGATGTGGATTTGTATGGATGAGAGGAGCGAGGAGCTGCAGGATGGAGCTGTGAATAGATTACAGGAGCGAGGAGCTGCAGGATGGAGCTGTGTATAGATGAGAGGAGTGAGGAGCTGCAGGATGTGGATTTGTATGGATGAGAGGTGTGAGGAGCTGCAGGATGGAGCTGTGAATAGATGACAGGAGCGAGGAGCTGCAGGATGGAGCTGTGTATAGATGACAGGAGCGAGGAGCTGCAGGATGTGGATTTGTATGGATGAGAGGAGCGAGGAGCTGCAGGATGGAGCTGTGTATAGATGAGAGGAGTGAAGAGCTGCAGGATGTGGATTTGTATGGATGAGAGGAGTGAGGAGCTGCAGGATGGAGCTGTGAATAGATTACAGGAGCGAGGAGCTGCAGGATGGAGCTGTGTATAGATGAGAGGAGTGAGGAGCTGCAGGATGTGGATTTGTATGGATGAGAGGTGTGAGGAGCTGCAGGATGGAGCTGTGAATAGATGACAGGAGCGAGGAGCTGCAGGATGGAGCTGTGTATAGATGACAGGAGCGAGGAGCTGCAGGATGTGGATTTGTATGGATGAGAGGAGCGAGGAGCTGCAGGATGGAGCTGTGAATAGATGACAGGAGCGAGGAGCTTCAGGATGGAGCTGTGTATAGATGACAGGAGCGAGGAGCTGCAGGATGTGGATTTGTATGGATGAGAGGAGCGAGGAGCTGCAGGATGGAGCTGTGTATAGATGAGAGGAATGAAGCGCTGCAGGATGGGGCTGTGTATGGATGAGGAGTGAGAAGATGCAGATTGGGGCCGTGTGTAGATGAGGAGTGAGGAGCTGCAGGATGGGGCTGTGTATACTGGAGAGGCTGTATACTGCAGGATGGGGCTGTGTAAAGGGGTGACCTTTAGTGATGGTCAGTCTGGCTCTTTTTGATTATCTGAATCACTTCAGTGTTAAGTATATATATATTCCGTATATTTATTTATTCAGGACTTCTTACCAGATGCGATGCTCCAAAGAAAATATCACGGTACTAAAAAATTGTAGTGGTTTATTGGGCTGTCCTCAAAGAATCATTACAACAAAATATAAAATATGTGAATTAGTTAATTATATTGGCTGTGGTTTATTCATCCATCTTTCTCTGGATCCTGTGTAGAAGTTTTATCAGCTGCTTGTCCATGAGTGTCCCTCCAAGTTAAAGTAGGCCGAAGAATCGCATGTCAACTTCTTATCCATTAATGTCAAAGTCCAGGACATAGTGGACCCCAGGAGCACATCAGCTCCTGAGCATAGAGACCCCCGAATGGCGAGAGTGATGAGCCCCTCCTTGAATGTCCTGTAGCAATATATATGGCTCACATAACAGAAGTTGTGTCCATTCATGGGAGTCCATGTGACGATATCCACCCATGCTAAGTGTGCAAGAATAACCTCAATGTCATGTCAGCAAATATACTCAGTACAGAGCTGAGAGTAAAAATGAATAATTACTATTTAACAACGACCCATCACTAGTGACCCTGTGGGGTCCACAAGAATCAGAATAGTCTGTACTGTCCCTTCAAAATCCCCCTCTTCTTCATTTCCCATTGGTTTGCCAGGATCTGTCCCTGCGGAGTCTCCCTTCTCTGTTTCAATGTAGAAAAATATTAAAATTTGAGTCCTCAGTGGTTGAACTTTTAAAAAAAACTGAGTGATGGTATTTGTAACTATTTTTTTAGTTAGACATTAAAAGAGATCAGCCACTAAGGACTGTCAAATGTTTATTATTTTTCTATTTCTTGGCTAACACGGTTCAAAGATATATTTTTCCTGTTTCATGGTAGATGCCATGGAATTTTCTAAATTAATTTTTCTAAATACATGATGCCCATAGTGAGACATGCCGGTAGCCGTGTCCTCAAGTGTTGGAACATGAGCTGCTGGTGTCGGAGGGTATAAGTCACTGATGGAATCATGAACTTACTGATGTGAACAAGGTGACAGCAATTCAGTGGTATAGTGAACAATGATCTGACCCCAAACGAACACCTATGGGGCGCTCGGAAGAGACAAATTGTCATCACTCTACATTTAGAATCCAGGATACAGCAGATTAAATAAATATTGAACACATCACCAATTTTTATGACGTGGGGTAGCAAAATGTACAGTAGGCGAGCCCCTATAATCTTTATTCCAGACACACTGACATTACATGGATTTGGTCGTGGAACCAGTGGTATGTCCACATCTCTAAAGTGTCCCAGGAGACTTTTTCAACACAATAACTTCAGGCCACATGTTTATTTTACTATTGTGAGGAGCCTGGAACATTTCCTACAACCTAAACATTAAAATGTCTTCTTTTATTCATGAGTTTTCTGATGTTTAATAAAAGTTCGTTTCTGGCTAAACCTCTTTTCACATTGTGAACATGAATATTGCTTCTCCCCCGTGTGAGTTATCACATGTTTAACAAGATCTGATTTGTAGACAAAACATTTCTCACATTGTGTACATGAAAACGGCTTTTCGCCTGTGTGAGTACTCAGATGATATACCAGGCCCGATCTGTAGCTAAAACATTTCCCACATTCTGAACATAAATATGGCTTCTCCCCTGTGTGAACTCTAAGATGTCCCACAAGATGTGGTTTGTGACTAAAACATTTCCCACATTCAGGACATGAATGTGGCTTCTCCCCCGTGTGAATTCTTAGATGTTCCTTAAGATGTGGCTTCCGACTGAAACACTTTCCACATTCAGTACATGAAAATGGTTTATCCCCTGTGTGAATTCTCTGATGTACAAATAGGGCCGATTGATGGCTAAAATGTTTCCCACATTCTGAGCATGAAAACGGTTTCTCTGCTGTGTGACTTTTTTCATGTTTCATCAGCTTTGATTTCTGACTAAAACATTTTCCACAATGTGAACAAAAAAACGGCTTCTCCTCTGTGTGAACACTCACGTGTTCCATGAGATTTGATTTGCGACTAAAGTATTTCCCACATTCTAAACATGAAAATGGCCTTTCGTAAAAGTAAAGTGACCTGCGATCAGCAGTATCGGTAGACAGTTCTCTGCTGTGACCGAAAACGGATTCTTCAGGAATTCCAGAATTATCTCTTCTGGAGCTATTGATTTCTACTTCATAGTAGGGAGAAAAATGGTGGTGTCCATTGGCGAATCTCATCTCGACTTCACCTGGAAAAAAAAAAAATCTCGAATAAAACTTAGTGGCAACTGTTTCTATCTGGACGACACAATATATTATGTCATAATGGAAAAGACAACAATATTTAAAAAATTACAATAATAAGGTCGCGTGTAAAGAGCACTCTTCTATATTAATGTCTACGAGTCGAATTCAGCACTTCCCAAGTACAAGTAGTTTAGTGATAAGTGAACGTGCTCGGATAAGGTGTTATTTGAGCACGCACGGGTGCTAACCGGGTGTCTTCAGTGTGCTCGAAAAATATGTTCAAGTCCCCGCGACTGTTAAACAGCCACAAGACAAGCAGGGATTTCCTGTTTGCTCGGCAATCCCCACATGTGTTGTCGCTGTCGAACAGCCGCGGGGACTTGAACATATTATTTGAGTAAGCCAAAGTCACTCGGTTAGCACACGAGCATGGTCAGATAACATTCATCATCGACAGAGAGGAGAATGAACATACTTGGGAGATTCGATTTTTTAGACTGGGTGTAATAAGAGTTTCATGGTTAAATAACAATTAACATCTTCACTTGTGGCTATTAGATACTAGTCGGTGCCGTATCCCATTCTTCCTCAGTTTTTATACCCACAATGAAATGGTTTCATGCAGCTTTCAGGATATAGGTGTGAAATGCAAAAGGGCACACGCACAAAACATCCTTTTCAGGTGGATTTCACCTAGAGAAACATTTATGAACAAGTGTGACTGTTATGTGATGTACATTAGCTCTTATCAAGCTCATGCTCAGTAACAAGAAGTTTATTTTTGGACGTTGGTCTTCCTCACTTGTCTTCGTAACATCTGGTCCTGGCCTGCCCGGTACAGAGGCACCATGCAGTCTGCAGAGGCGCATCGCCCAGATAACAGAAGCACACTCACACAGCCAGGACCCTCATTTTCATGTAGCGTGACTGGGCATGAAACACGAGGACCTCGCCCACGGCTATCGCCCCTCGCCACGTTACATCCTTTTAATTGTTGATAATATATTTTGGTACTTCTTTTGCTATTTTGTATATTTTTCTATTCTTTTGCATGTATTTTTCAATACCATTTAAGTGAACTGAATTACTTCATTTAGAAACTGTGTATGAATCCATTTAGTTTTGCATCTTCACATCCATTATATAACTACCGTTCACATGATTAACCCCTTAACAAAGAGTGTTGTATATTTACAGGGCCTGTTGATAATGGGCGTATGGAGCAGGCTCAAGAGTTGAGCCCACCCCATTCCCAGAAGATGATGGCTTTGTTATTCAGACATCATCTGTCTCTAAAAGCTTTGCCGTTGTTAACCTGTTAAATGCCACTTTCAATCTCTTACAGCGGAATTTAAAGCGAACGGCACATCGGCGCACCATTCCAAGTTCTCATTGGCTCCCCCGTGCATCGATTGTGGGGTGCTCATGGGTTGTCATCACAGGCGGCAGTCTGATAAAGACCCCCATGCCTTTCATTACAGTAAGCCAATGAAGACTAGCCTGTGGCTGGTGTTTGTAGGAAACCGTGATGTTTACTATATACTGCAATATAGCTGTACTGCAGTATACACTCACTGGCCACTTTATTAGGTACACCTGTCCAACTTCTTGTTAACACTTAATTTCTAATCAGCCAATCACATGGCGGCAACTCAGTGCATTTAGGCATGTAGACATGGTCAAGACAATCTCCTGCAGTTCAAACCGAGCATCAGTATGGGGAAGAAAGGTGATTTGAGTGCCTTTGAACGTGGCATGGTTGTTGGTGCCAGAAGGGCTGGTCTGAGTATTTCAGAAACTGCTGATCTACTGGGATTTTCACGCACAACCATCTCTAGGGTTTACAGAGAATGGTCCGAAAAAGAAAAAAAATCCAGTGAGCGGCAGTTCTGTGGGCGGAAATGCCTTGTTGATGCCAGAGGTCAGAGGAGAATGGGCAGACTGGTTCGAGCTGATAGAAAGGCAACAGTGACTCAAATCGCCACCCGTTACAACCAAGGTAGGCCTAAGAGCATCTCTGAACGCACAGTGCGTCGAACTTTGAGGCAGATGGGCTACAGCAGCAGAAGACCACACCGGGTACCACTCCTTTCAGCTAAGAACAGGAAACTGAGGCTACAATTTGTACAAGCTCATCGAAATTGGACAGTAGAAGATTGGAAAAACGTTGCTTGGTCTGATGAGTCTCGATTTCTGCTGCGACATTCGGATGGTAGGGTCAGAATTTGGCGTAAACAACATGAAAGCATGGATCCATCCTGCCTTGTATGGAGCATCTTTGGGATGTGCAGCCGACAAATCTGCGGCAACTGTGTGATGCCATCATGTCAATATGGACCAAAATCTCTGAGGAATGCTTCCAGCACCTTGTTGAATCTATGCCACGAAGAATTGAGGCAGTTCTGAAGGCAAAAGGGGGTCCAACCCGTTACTAGCATGGTGTACCTAATAAAGTGGCCGGTGAGTGTATAGTATAGGCTATTGGATGATCACAGGTTCAGGTCCCCCAAGGGGACCAAAAAAAAATAAAATAAATGTTTTATAAAATTTTAAAAGAAAACATTGAAATTCAAATTGCCCACTTTTTCTTCTATTAAAAATAAACATATTAAAAAATATAACAAAAATACACATATTTGGTATTGCCATGGGAAATGACATAACGAAGAAAAAAATCGTAATCCGACGTGCCAGGGATTTTAGGTCAGCACAAGCACAACTGTGCAAAAAAGTGCAATAAGAAGCAATTGAAATGTCCCGTCTATCCCAGAAATGGAATCAATGAAACCATTATCTCACTGTGCCAAAAACGCCCTCATACAGCTTCATTGATGAAAAATTAAAAACATTATAAATTCTAAAAAATGGCAAATTTTCTTTTTTTTTTTTTACCAATTTACACATTTGTTTCATGACTTAAATAAATAAAAAAATTGCAAGTTTGTAATCACTGTGATTGTACTGACCTGTAGAAACATACTATTAGGTCATCACTAGGTCATTTTACTGCACAATGGACGCCATGAAAACAAAACCCAAATACCAATTGCGGAATCATGGGGTTTTTCTTCTCGATTTCGCCACACTTAGAATGTTTACTTTTTTTTCCAGTAAATGGATGGGGCTGTTACAAAGTACAAATCGTCCCGCAAAAGAAAACAAGACCTCATATGGTTACGCAGGATGAAATATATAAAAAAAGAAGGTATGGCTCTTGGAAGCCACGTTCTATTTGTGCCTCTGTTTAAATTCTATAATTTACAATGTTGTAGAAAAAGACCTTATAACAGGACGCTGGGATCCAGGGAGGACCTGGTGTGGTGACCAGTAGGGTTGAGCGAAACGGATCGTTCATTTTCAAAAGTCGCCGACTTTTGGCAAAGTCGGGTTTCGTGAAACCCGACCCGACTCCAGCGTGGGATCGGCCATGTGGTCGGCGATCTTGGCGCCAAAGTCGCGTTTTGAATGACGCCTTCCCCGCCATTTTTTCAGCCAATTAATTGTGGGCAGCGTGATGACATAGGTTCCGGCCTGGTTTCTGCGGTGTCATAGAGCCATATTACCGTTTGGGCTGCAGTGATTTCCGGAGTCAAACACAACATATGCTTTGCACGGAGGAGAGAGAGAGAGAGAGAGAGAGAGAAGGAGAGAGAGAGAAGGAGAGAGAGAGAAGGAGAGAGAGAGAAGGAGAGAGAGAGAAGGAGAGAGAGAGAGAGAGAGAGAGAGAGAGAGAGAGAGAGAGAGAGAGAGAAAGATAATCCTCATTGACTTGCATTGGGTTTCGTGTTCTGGTCCGGAACCCGACTTTACAGTAGAATCGGCCGATTTCACGCGATCCGACTTTCGAGAAGGTCGGGTTTCACAAAACCCAACTCGATCCTAAAAAAGCAAAAGTCGCTCAACCCTAGTGACCAGTCATGGTGTCCTAGCATGGAGCCTTCACTCGGCATTTGTACTCCAATATTCTTTGTGACTGTTTCTGTATCGGTCCATACTGTATAAAATGTTGCCAGTGCCGGGGAATATGATGGCACTAAACGAATTGTTAACGATGAGGACTTAATCACATTAATAAAGAAACTTACAGCCAAAGAGGATTTACGAGCGGCTCTTACCAGTCATTGACGTGGGGGTTTCGAGTCCACTCGTCGTTCCACCAGAGCTTTCCTGCAAGAATCCCACCATAAAGGAATGAGAAGAAAAAAAAGGAATTGTCTTTTATCGAATATCCCACTGAAGATCAAAGACCAAATTGCATGAAAAAGAGAAGGTTCTCCTCCCATCAGACAACATTAACATTTAACTTCGTATGTTCCACAGACAGTAATTATCCAGTTATTTCTCTAGGTAAAATTATCTCAGTCTATCGTGAACTGGACGCTGTGGCCAGTAGCACCAGTAGAAGCCTTTCATCACTACTGGAGACTGAACCTTCCATCTTCCAGCATGCATCCTGTTCTCCCCCCAGGAATCTCTTCACAAGATATGCTAGCCCAACAATCCTACATAAAAGGTGCTGTAGCACAAAGTGCTGAAAAGTTTACTGCTGGGCAATGGGGGTGCATAGAAATCGATGGACCCCCTAGCAAAGGTCCAAATTAGCCGCAGTCGGACTTCCCATAGAAAAGGCAGAGAGGGTTTATTACCATATCTGCTGTACTGACTGTTGTACACATACAGTATAAGTAGAAGCGACGTCCTCCTCCTCCATTCACAGCAATCAGCTCTGCTATGGAGACAGGAGGCTGTAACTGGGGCTAACATACAAGCTCTATAGTTACAGGGGAAATAAGATACACAGAAAATATACTTAAATGCT
Source organism: Ranitomeya variabilis (assembly GCF_051348905.1). NCBI lineage: Eukaryota > Metazoa > Chordata > Amphibia > Anura > Dendrobatidae > Ranitomeya > Ranitomeya variabilis. Next base: position 20,308,944 of record NC_135233.1, read on the forward strand.
GTAATGCCTCCAAAAGTCAGTTATGACCATATGTGTGCTTAATATGTGAAATAAATGAAAAACAAATGACTAAAAAAGAAAAAAAAATTAGCAAAAAAATAGAAAGATTCCTCCTGTATCTGAGTTGCTGTTTCTAGTCTATTAAAAAAACAAACCAATAAAATATACGGTTTTTAAAATGATTGCTGTGGAAAAGGAAGACATTTTAAAATCTATTTTAGTGGTCCTTTTTGGTCATGAAAAGAAAAAACAAAAAAAAACCCTCATTCACTCTTTTCTCGTTATATCTCCCCCTACCGCAATATCAGAAAAAAAGAAAATAATGTAAATAACATTATAATTAGGCCTGTTTGACGAAAAAAAGATGCAAAAATGATTTGAATATCTGAATGAGAAAAATGTTAAAGCTCTTAATTCTGCATGCACAAAAAAAAAAAAAAAAAAGAGTGTTTGGTCGTGAACTAGATAAGGGGATAATTTGGCTTCCAATTTCTGCAGAACTCAAACTGGTTGAATATTTACATTTAAGCAAATAAGAGCTGAAGTATGCAAGAGCTAATAAAAGCTCATCACTGGGGGCCCCAGGTGCCAGACCTCCTTCTTATCTGATATTGAGAGTATAGGTCATCACAATTACATGCCTGGACAACCCCTTCAGCTATAGAGGATTTGTAGGCATCTCATCTACCTGATGATCCCGGGGGACATCTTCCTCCTTCTCTGGCCGATCCTGGGAATATAGAGGACTGGGACTTCTCTCCGGAGGATTTCTCGGACTGGATCCATCTATAGGAAATAACCGCAGTGACTGAATACATTGTCTATATGTGATGAGCAGATGATGGGGAACCTAGACGACTCTCAGACCTGTTCTCTACAACCCAGGAAGGTCTCCTCTTACCCGGAGATGTGATGGACCGGTGATCCTCCATCATGGCGTCCTTGTACAGATCCTTGTGTCCTTCTATATACTCCCACTCCTCCATGGAGAAATAGACGGTGACGTCCTGACACCTTATAGGAACCTGACACACACAATGACTCGCCATTAGCACACCCCTCCCCCGGCGTTATTGTACAGGGTGGGCCATTTACGAGTATATGGATACACCTTAATAAAATGGGAATGGTTGGTGATATCAACTTCCTGTTTGTGGCACATTAGTATATGGAAGGGGGAAAACTTGTCAAGATGGGTGGTGACCATGGCGGCCATTTCGAAGTCAGCCATTTTGGATACTTTATTTTTTCCAATGGGAAGAGGGTCATGTGACACATCAAACGTATTGAGAATTTCACAAGAAAAACAATGGTGTGCTTTCGTTTAACGTAACTTTATTCTTTCATGAGTTATTCACAAGTTTATGAACACTTATAAAATGTGTTTAGAGTGCTGACCATTGTATTGGATTGTCAATGCTACCCTCTTCTCCCACTCTTGACACACTGATAGCAACACCGCAGAAGAAATGCTATCACAGGCTTCTAGTATCCGTTGTTTCAGATGCTGCACATCTGGTATCTTCACAGCATAGTCAATTGCCTTCAGATGACCCCAAAGATAAAAGTCTAAAGGGGGTCAGATCAGAAGAACTTGGTGGCCATTCAACTGGCCCACGACGACCAATCCACTTTCCAGGAAACTGTTCATGTAGGAATGTTCGGACCTGTCACCCATAATGTGGTGGTGCACCATCTTGCTGGAAAAAATCAGGGAATGTGCCATCTTCAGCGCATAAAGAGGGCAGCACATCATCATGTAGCAATTTCAGATATCCAGTGGCATTGAGGTGTCCATTGATCAAGAATTGCCTCACTATCTTTGTACCCCATATACCACACCATACCATCAATTTTTGTGTTCCAACAGTCTTGGATGGATCTATCCACTGTGGGCTACTGTCAGACCAATAGCGGTGGTTTTGTTTGTTAACTTCACCATTCACAAAAAAACAACCAACACAATGGGCAGCACTTTGAACACATTTTATAAGTGGTCATAAACATGTAAATAACTCATGAAAGAATAAAGGTACATTAAAACCAAGCACACCATTGCTTTTCTTGTGAAATTCTAAATAAGTTTGATGTGTCACTTAACCCTCCTTCCATTGAAAAAAATAAAGTTCTATCCAAAATGGCCAACTTCAAAATGGCCGCCATGGTCACCACCATCTTAAAAGGTTTTTCCCCTCCCATATACTAATGTGCCACAAACAGGAAGTTGATATCACCAACCATTTCCATTGTATTTAGGTGTATCCATATAAGTAGCCCTCCCTGTATAATGTCCCAGCATTCCCGGCAGCGCTCACCTCTCCGCTCAGCAGCTCAGTGATCCTATTGGTCAGTTCTAGGATCTTTTGCTCATGTGTCAGTGAATGAGGTGGAGGCTCGGTGATGTCACTCGGGGTCCTGCTCCGCCCTCCTGACACTCGGGGGGTCACACACTCCCCAGACGACGTCTTCACTACTATGTGATCCTGTGTACGGGGAGACGCCGATCACTACACAGAGGCCAAGAATCCTTCACCTTTCCCGTCATTTCCCTGCTTTATTCCTAGAGATCAGAGTGATGTGACGATCTCACCTCTCCAGTGATCCAGTAGATTATCTCCAGGGTGAGGTCTAATATCCGAGCCGCCATGTGGTCTGTGTCCTGCTGCATCTTTGGGAGGTCACTGAAGGAAAGGACCATCAACTATTAAGAGGAAAAATTCCTGAACATAAGGAACGTGGGGAAGCAAGGAGGAATCCGAGGAAAATCAAATCTGAATGTAAATCTTACATATAAGTTTGGAACGAGAAAGGTTGGCTCTCATACAAAACATTACAATAGTGCCCTCAATATGAAATCAGACTCAAGAGCAGAAAAAAAAAAGTCAAACATGTACCTCTCTCCACGTTTGGCTTCTTTAGTCTTTAGGGTTCTGAACATCATTCCTGCCCCCTACAAGCACAGAGCCTTGTGTGCCAAGTCCCAGAGGGGCCCCATATGGCAAAATTGTGAATAACTATTTAAGCATCATACAATAACACACACACACATATATATATACACTGCTTAAAAAAATAAAGGGAACACTTAAACAACAGAATATAACTCCAAGTAAATCAAACTTCTGTGAAATCAAACTGTCCACTTAGGAAGCAACACTGCTGACAATCAATTTCACATGCTGTTATGCAAATGGAATAGACAACAGTTGGAAATTATTGGCAATTATCAAGACACCCTCAATAAAGGAGTGATTCTGCAGGTGGGGACCACAGACCACATCTCAGTACCAATGCTTTCTGGCTGATGTTTTGGTCACTTTTGAATGTTGGCTGTGCTTTCACACTCGTGGTAGCATGAGACAGACTCTACAACCCACACAAGTGGCTCAGGTAGTGCAGCTCATCCAGGATGGCACATCAATGCGAGCTGTGGCAAGAAGGTTTGCTGTGTCTGTCAGCGTAGTGTCCAGAGGCTGGAGGCGCTATCGGGAGACAGGTCAAAACACCAGGAGATGTGGAGGGGGCGTAGGAGGGCAATAACCCAGCAGCAGGACCGTAGCGGTCCTTTGGGCAAGGAGGAGCACCTTTGGGCAAGGAGGAGTGTTATGATCCTTAGTGGTTGAGGATCACAAATGACTCCAGCTAAGTAACAAACATAGGACAAGCTCTAGGGAGGTGGCAAACTGGACTGACCGCAAATCTGAACCTATCCAAACACACTAGAAGTAGCCGGTGAACGTGCCTAAAAATCCTAGACGTCTCGAGCCAGCCTGAGGAACTAACTACCCCTAGAGAGAAAGAAAGACCTCTCTTGCCTCCAGAGAAATAATTCCCAAAGATATAGAAGCCCCCAACAAATAATAACGGTGAGGTAAGAGGAAGGCACATACACAGGGGTGAAAGCAGATTCAGCAAATGAGGCCCACTAATACTAGATAGCAGAAAATAGTAAAGGGGTCTGTGCGGTCAGTAAAAAACCCTTACAAAATATCCACACTGAGATTTCAAGAACCCCCGCACCAACTAACGGTGTGGGGGGGAGAAACTCAGTCCCCTAGAGCAACCAGCAAGCAAGGAAATCACATTTTAGCAAGCTGGACAAGAAACATGATGAATGCTGATGATCAAAAAATAAACAAACAAAAACTTAGCTTGTCTTGGAGAGACTGGGAGCAAGGTAGTCACAAGGAATCTGAAGAGCACTGAATACATTGATAGCAGGCAAGGAACTGAGTATCCAGGTGAGCTAAATAGGAAACCAACCAAGGATAACGAACCACCTGATGCTGCCAACCTGCAGAAAGACAACACTACACAGTACCGCTTGTGACCACTAGAGGGAGCCCAAAAATAGAGTTCACAACAGTACCCCCCCCTTGAGGAGGGGTCACCGAACCCTCATCAAGACCCCCAGGGCGATCAGGATGAGCCACATGGAAGGCACGAACCAAATCGGCCGCATGAACATCAGAGGCGACAACCCAGGAATTATCCTCCTGACCATAGCCCTTCCACTTAACCAAATACTGAAGCCTCCGTCTAGAGATACGAGAATCCAAAATCTTCTCCACCACGTACTCCAATTCGCCCTCGACCAGCACCGGAGCAGGAGGCTCAACAGAAGGAACCACAGGTACCACATACCTCCGCAACAAAGACCTATGGAACACATTATGAATGGCAAACGATGCTGGGAGATCCAAATGAAAAGACACCGAGTTAAGGATTTCCAAGATCTTATAAGGACCGATGAAGCGAGGCTTGAATTTAGGAGAGGAGACCTTCATAGGAACATACCGAGAAGACAGCCACACCAAATCCCCAACACGAAGTCGGGGACCCACACCGCGGCGGCGGTTGGCAAAGCGCTGAGCCTTCTCCTGTGACAACCTCAAATTGTCCACCACATGGTTCCAAATCTGCTGCAACCTATCCACCACAGAATCCACCCCAGGACAGTCAGAAGGCTCAAACTGACCCGAGGAAAAACGAGGATGGAAACCAGAATTGCAGAAAAAAGGCGAAACCAAAGTAGCAGAACTAGCCCGATTATTAAGGGCAAACTCGGCCAATGGCAAAAAAAAGTCACCCAATCATCCTGATCAGCAGAAACAAAACATCTCAAATAAGTTTCCAACGTCCGATTAGTTCGCTCGGTTTGGCCATTAGTCTGAGGATGGAAGGCCGACGAAAAAGACAAATCAATGCCCATCTTAGCACAAAAAGTCCGCCAAAACCTGGACACAAACTGGGATCCTCTATCAGACACAATATTTTCAGGAATGCCATGCAAGCGAACCACATTCTGAAAAAATAGAGGAACCAAATCGGAGGAAGAAGGCAACTTAGGCAAGGGCACCAAATGGACCATCTTGGAAAAACGATCACACACCACCCAGATGACAGACATTTTCTGAGATACTGGAAGATCCAAAATAAAATCCATGGAAATGTGCATCCAAGGCCTTTTCGGAATAGGCAAAGGCAAAAGCAAACCGCTGGCACGAGAACAGCAACGCTTAGCCCGAGCACAAATCCCACAAGACTGCACAAAGGAACGCACATCCCGCGACAAGGAAGGCCACCAGAAGGACCTAGCCACCAAATCTCTGGTACCAAAAATCCCAGGATGACCCGCCAACACCGAAGAATGAACCTCGGAAATAACTCTGCTGGTCCATCTATCCGGGACAAACAGTCTCTCTGGTGGACAACGGTCAGGTCTATCCGCCTGAAATTTCTGCAGCACTCCTCGCAAATCTGGGGAAATGGCAGACAAAATCACTCCCTCTCTGAGAATACCAGCCGGCTCAGAAACTCCCGGAGAGTCAGGCACAAAACTCCTAGAAAGTGCATCAGCTTTCACGTTCTTCGAACCAGGCAGGTATGAGACCACGAAGTTGAAACGGGAGAAAAACAACGACCAACGAGCCTGTCTAGGATTCAGGCGCTTGGCAGATTCAAGGTAAATCAGATTTTTGTGATCCGTCAAGACCACCACACGATGTTTAGCTCCTTCGAGCCAATGTCGCCACTCCTCAAATGCCCACTTCATAGCCAACAGCTCCCGATTACCAACATCATAATTCCGCTCGGCAGGCGAAAACTTTCTTGAAAAGAAAACACATGGCTTCATCACAGAGCCATCAGAGCTTCTCTGCGACAAAACAGCCCCTGCTCCAATCTCAGAAGCATCAACCTCGACCTGGAAGGGGAGAGAGACATCTGGCTGACATAAGACTGGAGCTGAAGAAAACCGGTGCTTCAGCTCCCGAAAGGCCTCCACGGCCGCAGGAGACCAATTAGTCACATCAGAACCCTTCTTGGTCAAATCCGTCAAAGGTTTAACCACGCTAGAAAAATTAGCGATGAAACGACGGTAAAAATTAGCAAAACCCAAGAACTTCTGAAGACTCTTAACAGACGTGGGCTGAGTCCAGTCATGAATAGCCTGGACCTTGACTGGGTCCATCTCCACAGTAGAAGGAGAAAAAATAAAACCCAAAAAGGAGACCTTCTGTACTCCGAAGAGGCATTTTGAGCCCTTCACAAATAAAGCATTAGCACGCAGGACCTGAAACACCATCCTGACCTGCTTCACATGGGACTCCCAATCATCAGAAAAGACCAAAATGTCATCCAGATAAACAATCATAAATTTATCCAGATATTCTCGGAAGATGTCATGCATAAAGGATTGAAACACAGAAGGAGCATTAGAGAGTCCAAAAGGCATCACCAAGTACTCAAAATGGCCTTCGGGCGTATTAAATGCTGTTTTCCATTCATCTCCCTGCTTAATGCGCACAAGGTTATACGCACCACGGAGATCTATCTTGGTGAATCAACTGGCACCCTTAATCCGAGCAAACAAATCAGACAATAGTGGTAAAGGATACTGAAATTTGACTGTGATTTTATTCAGAAGACGATAATCTATACAAGGTCTCAAAGAACCGTCCTTCTTGGCCACAAAAAAAAATCCTGCACCAAGAGGGGAAGAGGATGGGCGAATATGTCCCTTCTCCAAAGACTCCTTTATATAACTCCGCATCGCGGCATGCTCTGGTATAGACAAGTTAAAAAGTCGTCCCTTAGGGAATTTACTACCAGGAATTAAATTTATAGCACAGTCACAATCCCTATGAGGGGGCAGGGCACTGGACCTGGGCTCATCAAATACATCCTGGTAGTCAGACAAAAACTCAGGGACCTCAGAAGGAGTGGAAGAAGCAATAGACACCAACGGAGCATCGCCATGAATTCCCTGACAACCCCAACTTGACACAGACATAGCTTTCCAATCTAAAACTGGATTATGAGCCTGCAGCCATGGCAGACCCAAAACGACAACATCATGTAAATTATGCAGAACAAGAATGCGAATCACCTCCTGATGTACGGGAGTCATGCACATGGTCATTTGCGTCCAATACTGAGGCTTATTCTCAGCCAATGGCGTAGCATCAATTCCCCTCAGAGGAATAGGAAATTCCAAAGGCTCCAGGACAAAACCACAGCGCCTGACAAACGACAAATCCATCAGATTCAGGGCAGCACCCGAATCCACAAAGGCCATAACCGAGTAGGACGACAAAGAACAAATCAAAGTAACAGACAAAATAAATTTAGGCTGTATAGTACCAATGGTGACAGGTTTAGTGATTTTTTTTAAGCGTTTAGAGCATGCTGAGATAACATGAGTAGAATCCCCACAGTAAAAGCACAACCCATTTTGACGTCTATGACTTTGTCGCTCAATTCTGGTCAGAGTTCGGTCACATTGCATAGACTCAGGTCTCTGTTCAGAAAATACCGCCAAAGGATGAGCAGATTTGCGCTCCCGCAAACGCCGATCAACCTGAATGGCTAAAGCCATAGAATCACTCAGACTTGTAGGAGTGGGAAACCCCACCATAACATTAGTATTAATTAGTATAGTTAGTTAGTCCTCCGGCTGTGACGAGGTGTCTAGGGAGTGACAGGAACATCCCACGGCTACTTCTAGTTGCGGTGTTAAGTTCAGGGTCTGCGGTCAGTATAGAGGCCACCTACTCCAGAGCTCGTCCATGCTGCTCCTAGGCCACCAGTTCATAACAGTACAACTGGCCCACAATGAGTTAACCGCCTCTCAAAAGAAGGGAAAGAAAGTGCTGAGCCATTTTTTTTTTCTGTACTCTGTGGTTTTTTATTTCCCCTCTTTACCTCTGGGTGGCTCAAGAGTTAAGCGCTGATATGGATGTTCAGGGACTGGCTTCTCGTGTGGATCAATTTGCTGCTAGAGTGCAGGGTATTTCTGATTATATCGTGCAGACTCTTGTTTTGGAGCCTAGAATTCCTACCCCTGATCTTTTTTTTGGGGAAAGGTCCAAATTTCTGAGCTTTAAAAATAATTGTAAACTGTTTTTTGCTGTGAAGCCCAGTTCCTCTGGTGATCCCATCCAGCAGGTAAAAATTGTCATGTCTCTGTTGCGTGGTGACCCTCAGGATTGGGCATTTTCCCTGGAGTCTGGGAATCCGGCCTTGCTTAATGTAGACACCTTTTTTCAGGCGCTTGGGTTATTGTATGATGAACCTAATTCTGTGGATCATGCTGAGAAAACCTTGTTGGCCCTGTGTCAGGGTCAAGAAGTGGCAGAATCGTATTGCCAGAAATTTCCAAAATGGTCTGTGCTGACTAAATGGAATGAGGAAGCTTTGGCGGCAATTTTCAGAAAGGGTCTTTCTGAATCTGTTAAAGATGTTATGGTGGGGTTCCCCACGCCTGCAGGTTTGAGTGATTCTATGTCTCTGGCCATTCAAATTGATCGGCGCTTGCGTGAGCGCAGAGTTGTGCACACTATGGCGTTGTCTTCCGAGCGGAGTCCTGAGCCAATGCAGTGTGATAGGATTGTGTCTCGAGCTGAACGCCAAGGATTCAGACATCAGAATAGGTTGTGCTTTTACTGCGGCGATTCTGCTCATGTTATTTCTGATTGCCCTAAGCGTGCCAAGAGAATCGCTAATTCCGTTACCATCAGTACTGTACAACCTAAATTTCTGTTATCTGTGACCCTGATCTGCTCATTATCGTCATTTTCTGTCATGGCATTTGTGGATTCAGCCGCCGCTTTAAATTTAATGGACTTAGAATTTGCCAGACGTTGTGGTTTTCCCTTGCAGCCTTTGCAGAGTCCTATCCCTTTGAGGGGCATTGATGCTACACCATTGGCTAAAAATAAACCTCAGTTTTGGACACAGTTAACCATGTGCATGGCGCCAACCCATCAGGAAGATTGTCATTTCCTGGTGTTGCATAATTTGCATGATGCTATTGTGCTGGGGTTTCCATGGTTACAGGAACATAATCCGGTGTTGGATTGGAAATATATGTCTGTGACTAGTTGGGGTTGTCAGGGGGTTCATGATGACGTTCCTCTGATGTCGATTTCCTCCTCCCCCTCTTCTGAAATTCCTGAGTTTCTGTCAGATTTCCAGGATGTTTTCGATGAGCCCAAGTCCAGTTCCCTTCCACCGCATAGGGACTGTGATTGTGCTATTGACTTGATTCCAGGCTGTAAGTTCCCTAAGGGCTGACTTTTCAACCTGTCTGTGCCTGAACATGCCGCCATGCGGAGTTATGTTAAGGAGTCTTTGGAGAAGGGACATATTCGGCCATCTTCTTCTCAATTGGGAGCAGGTTGTTTTTTTGTTGCCAAGAACGATGGCTGTTGTGAATTCGGTTTGTGGGCTCCCCCGGTGGTCTGTTATGGTAGTGTCTCTTATGTGCCTTCCTCCATCTCGTATTACCTGTCGCCACCCTCTAGGGGAGTTTCCTATTTAAGGCTGCTTGGCTGTTTGTCATATGCCGGCCAACAATGTGCTAGTAGCATTCTGTTGCATTCACCTGCTTCAAGTCCCAGTTCAGCTAAGTTGAATTTTTGTTTCTTGTTTTGCTATTTTTGTCCAGCTATCTGCAATGTGACCTTTCAGTGCTGGAAGCTCTTGTGGACAGAAAATTACTACTCCAGTGGCATGAGTTGTCACTGGAGTTTAAAGTAGTTTCTGGATGGTGTTTTTGAATAGTGTTTTTAGGTTGACCGTGAAGTAACTCTTTCCTGTCCTTCTGCTATCTAGTAAGCGGACCTCACTGTGCTAAATCTGCTGTTCATCCTACGTATGTCATTTCCTCTGAACTCACCGTCAATATCTGTGGGGGCCTACTATCATCTTTTGGGGTTCCTCACTGGAGGTAAGGCAGGCCTGTATATTCCTCTTATAGGGGTAGTTAGATCTCCGGCTGGCGCGTGGTGTCTAGGGCATCGTAGGTACATCCCCCGGCTACTGTAAGTGTTGGGTCAGGTTCAGGTCACGGTCGACCTTAGTTTCCATCACCCGAGAGCTAGTCCGTTTTGTATTTTTATTCCCCTGGTCATTGGGGTAACCATAACAGTTTGGCCGGCCCGTAAAAAATCTATGTGTTAAAATATGCACTAAAGCAGGAAGGAGGAGAAAAGGTTTTTTTTTTTCTGTGTTTGAAAGTGCACCTTAGTTTGCTCATTTGTATTCCTTGCTTAAACTGCAGTCTTCAGCCTTTTTTTTTTCTCCTCTCCTCTTAACCTCTGAATGCTTGGGTTACACCCATTTGAATCATGGATTCACAGAGTTTAGTTGCAGGTTTGAATAACCTTGCGACAAAAGTACAGAACCTACAAGATTTTGTTATACGTGCTCCAATGTCTGAACCTAAGATTCCTCTGCCTGAATACTTTACCGGAGACAGATCCCGGTTTTTGAGTTTCAGGGAAAATTGCAAATTGTTTTTGTCTCTGAGATCTCACTCTGCTGGTGATCATACTCAACAAGTTAAAATTGTTATCTCTCTACTGCGCGGCGACCCACAAAGTTGGGCATTTGCATTATCGCCAGGGGATCCTGCGTTGTTAAATGTAGATGCGTTTTTTCAGGCTTTGGGGTTGCTTTATGAAGAGCCTAATTTGGAGATTTTGGCTGAGAAAGCCTTGATAGCTCTTTCCCAAGGGCAAGATGAAGCTGAGATATACTGCCAGAAATTCCGTAAATGGTCGGTGCTTACTAGATGGAATGAATGCGCTTTAGCAGCTAATTTCAGAGAAGGTCTCTCTGATGCCGTGAAGGATGTCATGGTGGGGTTCCCTGTGCCTACAGGTCTGAATGATGCCATGAAATTGGCTATCCAGATTGATCGGCGTTTGCGGGAGCGCAAATCTGTGCACCATATGGCGGGGTCTTCTGAGGAAAAATCTGTGCACCATATGGCGGTATCTTCTGAGCAAAAACCTGTGCACCATATGGCGGTGTCTTCTGAGCAAAGACCTGTGCACCATTTGGCGGTGACCTCTGAAAAGGCATTAGAGCATATGCAATGCGATCGTGTTTTGTCTAGAGGCGAACGTCAAAATTACAGGCGCAAAAATGGATTGTGCTTCTACTGTGGAGATCCAGCTCATGTTATATCAGCATGCTCTAAACGTATAAATAAGGTTGATAAAAAGGTGGATAAAAAGGTTGATAAATCTTTTTCTACAGGTACCTTGCAGTCAAAATTTCTTTTGTCCGTGACATTGATTTGTACCTTATCATCTGTTACTGTGAATGCTTATGTGGATTCTGGCGCCGCTCTGAGTCTCATGGATTGGTCCTTTGCCAAGCGTTGTGGGTTTGATTTGGAGCCGTTGGAAGTTTCTATTCCCCTGAAGGGTATTGATTCTACACCTTTGGCTAGTAATAAACCACAATATTGGACACAAGTGACTATGCGTCTTACCCCAGACCATCAGGAGATTATTCGTTTCCTTGTATTATATAACCTACATGATGTCTTGGTGCTTGGATTACCATGGTTACAGATTCATAATCCCGTCTTGGACTGGAAATCTATGTCTGTGTTGAGCTGGGGATGTCGGGGTATTCATGGGGATGCACCTTTGGTTCCTATTTCTTCATCTACTCCCTCTGAGATCCCAGCATTTCTGTCAGATTTTTATGATGTCTTTCAAGAGCCTAAAGTTGATTCTCTCCCTCCCCACAGAGAGTGTGACTGCGCTATTGAATTGATCCCCGGTAGTAAGTTTCCTAAGGGTCGCTTGTTTAATTTGTCTGTGCCCGAACATACTGCTATGCGGGAGTATATCAGAGAATCCTTGGAAAAGGGTCATATTCGCCCCTCGTTGTCTCCACTAGGGGCAGGATTTTTCTTTGTAGGTAAAAAGGATGGTTCATTGAGACCTTGTATCGACTATCGACTTTTGAATAAGATTACAGTTAAATACCAGTACCCGTTACCTTTACTGACTGATCTGTTTGCTCGCATAAAGGGGGCTAAGTGGTTCACTAAGATCGATCTACGTGGTGCGTATAATTTGGTGCGGATTAAGCAGGGGGATGAGTGGAAGACCGCATTTAATACGCCTGAAGGCCATTTTGAGTATTTGGTAATGCCTTTCGGTCTCGCAAATGCCCCTTCCGTTTTTCAGTCCTTTATGCACGATATTTTCCGTGAATATCTGGATAAGTTTATGATTGTGTATTTGGATGATATTCTTGTTTTTTCGGAGGACTGGGAATCTCACGTTCAACAGGTCAGGAGAGTTTTTCAGGTTTTGCGAGCTAATTCTCTTTTTGTAAAGGGCTCAAAGTGTAGTTTTGGAGTTCAGAGAATTTCCTTTTTGGGATATATTTTTTCCCCTTCATCTATGGAGATGGACCCTGTCAAGGTCCAGGCTATTTGTGATTGGATGCAACCTACTTCTTTGAAGAGTCTGCAAAAGTTCTTGGGTTTTGCTAATTTCTATCGCCGATTTATAGCGGGTTTTTCTGCCATTGCTAAACCTTTGACTGATTTGACCAAAAAGGGTGCTGATGTTGCTAATTGGTCCTCTGCGGCTGTGGAGGCCTTTCAAGAGCTTAAGCGCCGCTTTTCTTCCGCTCCTGTGTTGCGCCAACCTGATGTGTTACTTCCGTTCCAGGTTGAGGTGGATGCTTCAGAGATCGGAGCAGGTGCAGTTTTGTCGCAGAAAGATCCTGACTGCTCAGTAATGAGACCATGTGCGTTTTTCTCCCGAAAGTTTTCGCCCGCTGAGCGAAATTATGATGTGGGAAATCGGGAACTTCTGGCCATGAAGTGGGCGTTTGAGGAGTGGCGTCATTGGCTTGAGGGTGCTAGACACCAGGTGGTGGTCCTTACTGACCACAAGAATCTAATTTATCTTGAGTCGGCCAGGCGTCTGAATCCTAGACAGGCGCGCTGGTCGTTGTTTTTCTCCCGATTTAACTTTGTGGTGTCATATCTGCCTGGGTCCAAGAATGTGAAGGCGGATGCCCTCTCTAGGAGTTTTGAGCCTGACTCGCCTGGTGATTCCGAACCTACCGGCATCCTGAAGGATGGGGTGATATTGTCAGCTGTCTCCCCAGACCTGCGGCGTTCTTTGCAGGAGTTTCAGGTGGATAGGCCTGATCGCTGTCCGCCTGGTAGACTGTTTGTCCCTGATGATTGGACCAGTAGAGTTATCTCGGAGGTTCATTCTTCCGCGTTGACAGGTCATCCTGGAATTTTTGGCACCAGGGATTTGGTGTCTAGGTCCTTCTGGTGGCCTTCTTTGTCTCGAGATGTGCGCATGTTTGTGCAGTCTTGTGATGTTTGTGCTCGGGCCAAGCCCTGCTGTTCTAGGGCCAGTGGGTTGTTGTTGCCCTTGCCTATTCCTAAGAGGCCTTGGACGCACATCTCTATGGACTTTATTTCTGACCTTCCGGTTTCTCGTAGGATGTCTGTCATCTGGGTGATTTGTGACCGTTTTTCTAAGATGGTTCATTTGGTACCTTTACCCAAATTGCCCTCCTCCTCTGAGTTGGTTCCTCTATTTTTTCAGAATGTGGTGCGTTTGCATGGTATTCCTGAGAATATAGTGTCTGACAGGGGTACTCAGTTTGTGTCTAGATTTTGGCGGACGTTCTGTGCCAGGATGGGTATCGATTTGTCTTTTTCGTCTGCATTCCATCCTCAGACTAATGGCCAGACTGAGCGTACTAATCAGACCTTGGAGACTTACTTGAGGTGTTTTGTGTCCGCTGATCAGGATGATTGGCTTGACTTTTTGCCGTTGGCAGAGTTTGCCCTTAACAATCGGGCCAGTTCTGCCACTTTGGTTTCTCCATTTTTTTGTAATTCAGGGTTTCACCCTCGGTTTTCGTCCGGTCAATTGGAGTCTTCGGATTGTCCTGGAGTGGATGCTCTGGTTGATAGGATGCATCGGATTTGGGGACAGGTTGTGGACAATCTGAAGTTGTCCCAGGAGAAGACTCAACAGTTCACTAATCGTCATCGGCGTATTGGTCCTCGTCTTTGTGTTGGGGACCTGGTGTGGCTGTCTTCTCGATTTGTTCCTATGAAGGTCTCGTCTCCTAAGTTTAAGCCTCGGTTTATCGGCCCTTATAGGATCCTGGAGGTTCTTAATCCTGTGTCCTTTCGTTTGGACCTCCCAGCATCTTTTAATATCCATAATGTTTTCCATCGGTCATTATTGCGGAGGTATGAGGTACCGGTTGTTCCTTCTGCTGATCCACCTGCTCCTGTGTTGGTTGAGGGTGAATTGGAGTATGTGGTGGAAAAGATCTTGGACTCCCGTGTTTCCAGACGGAAACTTCAGTATCTGGTTAAGTGGAAAGGTTATGGCCAGGAGGATAATTCTTGGGTGACAGCATCCGATGTTCATGCTCCCGATTTGGTTCGTGCATTTCATAGTGCTCATCCAGATCGCCCTGGTGGTTCTGGTGAGGGTTCGGTGCCCCCTCCTTAAGGGGGGGGTACTGTTGTGAATTCGGTTTGTGGGCTCCCCCGGTGGTCTGTTATGGTAGTGTCTCTTATGTGCCTTCCTCCATCTCGTATTACCTGTCGCCACCCTCTAGGGGAGTTTCCTATTTAAGGCTGCTTGGCTGTTTGTCATATGCCGGCCAACAATGTGCTAGTAGCATTCTGTTGCATTCACCTGCTTCAAGTCCCAGTTCAGCTAAGTTGAATTTTTGTTTCTTGTTTTGCTATTTTTGTCCAGCTATCTGCAATGTGACCTTTCAGTGCTGGAAGCTCTTGTGGACAGAAAATTACTACTCCAGTGGCATGAGTTGTCACTGGAGTTTAAAGTAGTTTCTGGATGGTGTTTTTGAATAGTGTTTTTAGGTTGACCGTGAAGTAACTCTTTCCTGTCCTTCTGCTATCTAGTAAGCGGACCTCACTGTGCTAAATCTGCTGTTCATCCTACGTATGTCATTTCCTCTGAACTCACCGTCAATATCTGTGGGGGCCTACTATCATCTTTTGGGGTTCCTCACTGGAGGTAAGGCAGGCCTGTATATTCCTCTTATAGGGGTAGTTAGATCTCCGGCTGGCGCGTGGTGTCTAGGGCATCGTAGGTACATCCCCCGGCTACTGTAAGTGTTGGGTCAGGTTCAGGTCACGGTCGACCTTAGTTTCCATCACCCGAGAGCTAGTCCGTTTTGTATTTTTATTCCCCTGGTCATTGGGGTAACCATAACAGATGGCTCCTTGAGACCCTGTATTGATTATCGCCTCTTGAATAAGATCACGGTCAAATTCCAATACCCTTTGCCTTTGCTTTCTGATTTGTTTGCCAGGATTAAGGGGGCTAGTTGGTTTACTAAGATTGACCTTCGAGGGGCATATAATCTTGTTCGTATTAAGCAGGGTGACGAATGGAAAACTGCGTTTAATACGCCCGAGGGCCATTTTGAATATCTTGTGATGCCATTTGGACTCTCTAATGCCCCATGTGTGTTTCAGTCCTTCATGCATGATATTTTTCGGAATTATCTTGATAAATTCATGATTGTATATTTGGATGATATTTAGATTTTTTCAGATGATTGGGAGTCTCATGTGAAACAAGTCAGGATGGTATTTCAGGTCCTTCGTGATAATGCCTTGTTTGTGAAGGGGTCTAAGTGCCTCTTTGGAGTACAGAAGGTTTCTTTTTTGGGCTTCATTTTTTCTCCATCATCTATAGAAATGATCCGGTTAAGGTTCAGGCCATTCATGATTGGATCCAGCCCACATCCGTGAAGAGCCTTCAGAAATTTTTGGGCTTTGCTAATTTTTATCGCCGTTTCATTGCCAACTTCTCTAGTGTGGTTAAACCCCTGACCGATTTGACGAGGAAGGGCGCTGATGTAACGAATTGGTCCTCTGAGGCTGTTTCTGCATTTCAGGAGCTTAAGCGCCGATTTACTTCTGCCTCTGTGTTGCGTCAGCCGGATGTTTCTCTTCCTTTTCAGGTTGAGGTTGACGCTTCTGAAATTGGGGCAGGGGCCGTTTTGTCTCAGAGGAATTCTGATGGTTCCTCGATGAAACCGTGTGCCTTCTTCTCTCGGAAGTTCTCGCCTGCGGAACGCAATTATGATGTCGGCAATCGTGAGTTGTTGGCTATGAAGTGGGCATTTGAGGAGTGGCGACATTGGCTTGAGGGGGCCAAGCACCGTATTGTGGTCTTGACCGATCATAAGAATCTTATTTACCTCGAGTCTGCCAAACGGCTGAATCCTAGACAGGCTCGATGGTCCCTGTTTTTCTCTCGTTTTGATTTTGTTGTCTCGTATCTTCCGGGTTCTAAGAATGTTAAGGCTGATGCCCTCTCTAGGAGTTTTTTGCCTGATTCCCCTGGGGTTCTTGAGCCGGTCGGCATTCTGAAAGAGGGGGTGATTCTTTCCGCTATCTCCCCTGATTTGCGACGGGCTCATCAGGAGTTTCAGGCTGATAAACCTGATCGCTGTCCAGCGGGGAAACTGTTTGTTCCTGACAGATGGACTAGTAAAGTGATTTCTGAGGTTCACTGTTCTTCTGTGTTGGCTGGCCATCCTGGGATTTTTGGTACCAGAGATTTGGTTAGTAGGTCCTTTTGGTGGCCTTCTTTGTCACGGGATGTGCGTTCTTTTGTGCAGTCCTGTGGGACTTGTGCGCGGGCTAAACCTTGCTGCTCCCGCCCCAGTGGGTTGCTTTTGCCTTTGATGGTCCCTGAGAGGCCTTGGACGCATATTTCTATGGATTTTATTTCGGATCTTCCGGTTTCCCAGAGGATGTCGGTTATCTGGGTGGTCTGTGACCGGTTTTCTAAGATGATTCATTTGGTACCTTTGCCTAAATTGCCTTCCTCTTCTGAGTTGGTTCCGTTGTTTTTTCAGCATGTGGTTCGTTTGCATGGCATTCCGGAGAATATTGTGTCCGATAGAGGTTCCCAGTTTGTTTCTAGGTTTTGGCGGTCCTTTTGTGCTAAGCTGGGCATTGATTTGTCTTTTTCTTCCGCATTTCATCCTCAGACAAACGGTCAAACCGAGCGAACTAACCAGACTTTGGAGACTTATTTGAGATGCTTTGTGTCTGCTGATCAGGATGATTGGGTGGCTTTCTTGCCATTGGCCGAGTTTGCCCTTAATAATCGGGCTAGTTCTGCTACCTTGGTTTCACCCTTCTTTTGTAATTCTGGGTTTCATCCTCGTTTTTCTTCAGGGCAGGTTGAGTCTTCTGATTGTCCTGGGGTGGACTCTGTGGTTGACAGGTTGCAGGAAATTTGGGCTCATGTTGTGGACAATTTGGTGTTGTCTCAGGAGGAGGCTCAGCGTTTTGCCAACCGTCGTCGGCGTGTGGGTTCCCGGCTTCAGGTTGGGGATTTGGTCTGGTTGTCTTCCCGTCATGTTCCTATGAAGGTTTCTTCCCCGAAGTTCAAACCTCGGTTTATTGGTCCTTATAGGATTTCTGAGATTATCAATCCAGTGTCTTTTCATTTGGCCCTTCCAGCCTCTTTTTCCATCCATAATGTTTTTCATAGATCTTTGTTGCGGAAATATGTGGTGCCCGTGGTTCCCTCTGTTGATCATCCTGCCCCGGTATTGATTGATGGGGAGTTGGAGTATGTTGTGGAGAAGATCTTGGATTCTCGTTTTTCAAGATGGAAGCTTCAGTATCTTGTCAAGTGGAAGGGTTATGGCCAGGAGGATAATTCTTGGGTTGTTGCCTCCGATGTTCATGCTGACGATTTGGTTCGTGCCTTCCATTTGGCTCGTCCTGATCGGCCCGGGGGCTCTGGTGAGGGTTCAGTGACCCCTCCTCAAGGGGGGGTACTGTTGTGAATTCTGTTGTGGGTTCTGCTCTTGGGCTCCCTCCTGTTGTTATAAGTGGTAGTGCTGCTGTTTGTCCTTCACAGCAGTCATCAGGTGCGACCACTTTGGACGGGGCTATTTAGTCTGGCCTCACCCTTTGGTGAGTGCCAGTTGTCCATTGTTTTCTGGAGAATTCACATCTCTGCTTGGTTTCTCCTGCTGGATTGTCCAAATCATCAAAGATAAGTCCTGGCTTTGTTTTTGCAGTCCACATGCGGTGGACTTTATAGTTCAGTGAATTGCTATGTTTTTTCTTGTCCAGCTTTGTCTGTGTAAGGATTTATTCAGCCAAGCTGGAAGCTCTGGAGTTGCAGAGTTACCCTCCATGCCTTTAGTTAGGTGTGGAGATTTTTGTATTCTCTGTGGTGGATTTTTGTAGTATTTTAATACTGACCGCACAGTACTCTGCCCTGTCTTTTCTTTCTAGGTAGCGTGGCCTCCTTTGCTAAATTCTGTTTTCAGTCTGCGTTTGTAATTTCCCTCTCCTCTCACAGTCAATATTTGTGGGGGGCTGTCTTTCCTTTGGGAATTTTCTCTGAGGCAAGATAGTTTTCCGGTTTCTTTCTTTAGGGGTAATTAGTCCTCCGGCTGTGACGAGGTGTCTAGCGAGTGACAGGAACATCCCACGGCTACTTCTAGATGTGGTGTTAAGTTCAGGGTCTGCGGTCAGTATAGAGGCCAGATACTCCAGAGCTCGTCCATGCTGCTCCTAGGCCACCAGTTCATAACAGGGGTTGTGCTCACAGCCCAACACCATGCAGGACGCTTGGCATTTGAAACAGAACACCAGGATTTGCAAATTCGCCATTGGTGCCCTGTGCTCTTCAATGAGCACATGTGACAGATGTGACAGAGTCTGGAGACGCCGTGGAAAGCGATCTGATGCATGCAACGTCCTTCAGCATGACTGGTTTGGCAGTGGGTCAGTAATGGTGTGGGGTGGCATTTCTTTGGAAGGTCGCACAGCCCTCCATGTGCTCGCCAGAGGTAGCCTGACGGCCATTAGGCACCGAGATGAGATCCTCAGACCCCTTGTGAGACCATATGCTGGTGCAGTTGGCCCTGGGTTCCTCCTAATGCAGGACAAGGCCAGACCTCATGTGGCTGGACTGTGTCAACAGTTCCTGCAAGACGAAGGCATTGAAGCTATGGACTGGCCCGCCCATTCCCCAGATCTGAATCCAATGGAACACATTTGGGACATTATGTCTCGCACCAACGTCACGTTGCACCATAGACTGTCCAGGAGTTTGCGGATGCTTTAGTCCAGGTCTGGGAGGAGATCACTCAGGAGACCATCCACTGCCTCATCAGGAGCATGCCCAGGCATTGTAGGGAGATCATACAGGCACATGGAGGCCACACACACTACTGAGCATCATTTCCTTGTCTTGAGGCATTTCCACTGAAGTTAGATCAGCCTGCAACTTCATTTTCCACTTTGATTTTGAGCATCATTCCAACTCCAGACCTCCGTGGGATATTAGTTATGATTTACGTTGATCATTTTTAGGTTTTAATGTTCTCAACGCATTCCACTATGTAATGAATAAAGATTTACAACTGGAATATTTAATTCAGTGATATCTAGGATGTGGGATTTTAGTGTTCCCTTTATTTTTTTGAGCAGTGTATATATACACAGTACCTAGAAAAAGTATTCATACCCTGTGACTTTTCCACGCTTTCACATTACACCACAACTCTTAAATGTATTTTATTGGGATTTTCTGTGCTACTAACACAAAGTTGTGAGTATTTGTGAAGTGTAAAGGAAAAGATACAGGGTTTTCTAAATATTTTAAAAATATAAATCTGAAAATTATGAGGTGCATTTGTATTCAGCCCCCCATGAATCAAGACTTTATAAGACCACCTTTTGCTGCATGTCTTTTGGGGTCTGTCTCTCCCAGCTTTGCACATCTGGAGGTGACATTTTCCCCTTCTTCTTTGCACACTAGTACTTAGTAAGATTGGAATGGAGACGTCTGACATCAGCAATTTTCACGTCCTGTCACAGATTCTCTGGGATTTGGGTGTGGTCTGTGACAGGGCCGTTCACACACTTGAATATGCTCTAATCAAAGGGCTCATACTCACTTGCGCGAGACTCGGATGAACGTATCTGCACCAAAATGGTATAATTAAAAACGTCAGCTCGGCACGCAAAAAATAAGCCCTCACTCAATCCCAGATCTCAAAAAATGGAGACGCTGCGGGTATCGGAAAATGGCGCAATTTTTTTTTTTTTTTAGCAAAGTTTGGAATTTTTTTTTACCACTTAGATAAAACAAAACCTACACATATGTGGTGTCTATGAACTCGTAATGACCTGGAGAATGACAATGGCAGGTCAGTTTTAGCATTTAGTGAACCTAGCACAAAAGCCAAACAAAAAACAAGTGTGGGATTGCACTTTTTTTTGCAATTTCACCGCACTTGGAATTTTTTTTCTGTTTTCTAGTACACAACATGCTAAAAACCAATGATGTCGTTCAAAAGTACAACTCGTCCCGCAAAAAATAAGCCCTCACATGGCCATATTGACGGAAAAATAAAAAAGTTTTGGCTCTGGGAAGGAGGGGAGTGAAAAACAAAAATGCAAAAACGGAAATGGGCAAGGTCTTGAATGGGTTAATAACCTCAGTGATAGCAGCCACGGCTCGAGCGGCCAGGGATTTCTGCACGTGGCTCAGACTCCAGACTGAATAAATCGAGATGTTTTGAAAATTTTGTGTCAATGTTTTCATTATTTGCAAATCAGTATCGTCTCCATCCTGTGATTTCCATCATTGCATAACATTTCCTTCTTGGTGTTGTAATTTCAATGTTGAGGAGGGTATATAACATACTATAATATATATAGATCACCACACTATATCACGTATATAACAACTGCACTATAATAAACAAAGAAAGAGAGGAGCCCTGGCTACAAGTGTCACGTACCTGGACCGATCACTTAAACAGATGTCTCCTCCTGGTACGGACAGGACCTGCGGTGATGTCACAGTCATGTGATCAGTTACACATACATTGGAGAGACGTAGCAAATGTTAGCGAAATTAGGACCTTCAATGAAGTCACATGACAGGAAGTGCCACTGCCTTACTCCTCCCCTCATTTCACTGGTCACATGACCATGACATCATCAAAGGTCCTGTAGTCACTGGGACCAACAAAAAACACTCGGAAGCCCTTCAATCCCTTAACCCCTTAAGGATCAAGTCACTTTGTAGCTTACAGAGCCCTTGCCGTCCTCAAGGTATCCGTGCAAGCGGCATCCAGACTGAGCATTCTCTTTTCTCCATGAGTTCCCTTAGGAACAGGAAACCAACTGTGGGAGCGAGGGGGACCACCTGTTTTATCTCTCCATATGGTTTTCTGTTCCTAGGGGCATATCCCTTCTCTCAAGTGGGTGCTGTTGTGGCGAAGAGAAAAAATAATTACATTTTTACCTAAAAAATGTAGTTTAAGCCTAAAATTTTATGTTTTCACACTGGGAAATGGGTAAAATTGGCACCAAAATTTGCTCCACAATTTCTGCTGAACAAGGCAATACCCCATATGTGGCAGTACAGTACTACTTAGCCATACGGAGAGTCTCGGGAGGGACGGAGTGCTATTTGCCTCCTGGAGCACAGATACAGAGCGCCTAAGTACTAGAAGAGCAGAATACCCCTTTCAAGTCACCTCTTTTTGAAAATTATTCTCCTACCAAACATGTGGATGTGAAATATGGTTTAGGTACACTGTGGGGCTCGATTTGGGAGCGCAGAATTCGTTGGATTTCTTTTGATGGGTGAGGACTAGTGATGAGCGATTGTACTCATTGCTCGGGTTTTCCTGAGCACGCTCGGGTGACCTCCGAATATTTATGACTGCTCGGAGATTTAGTTTTCATCACGGCAGCTGAATGATTTACAGCTACTAGCCAGGCTGAGTACATGTGGGGATTCCCTAGCAACCAGGCAACCCCCATAGCAGTCATAAATACTCGGAGGTCACCCGAGTAACGAGTGCACTCGCTCATCACTAGCGAGGAGCCATAGCACTTTTCCAGAGCCTTTTTACTACCAGTAATGTGGAAGCCCCCTATATTAACATTAACAGATGACAGATCTGAGTGGGGACTTGCTTTTTTTGTGAATTCAGTTGAAGTTTTTATTGGGAACATTTTACATAACATTTAGGATCACATTTATCCGGCGCACTATGCTGAGCACTTACATCGGCGTTTCCATCTAAATCTCTGAGTGACGTGATTCAGATGAAACCTCAGAGGGATCCATGCACTATAATAAGACAGCAGAGTTGCTCTGGACTCCATCTGGCCTCTGTTCAACGTTGAGCTTCTTTTCAGAATTGCACAAAACTGTGGCCAACAGCACTTATATGCTCGCCTAAGAAGACGGACACTGCCGGATCACAGGTCAGATGGCGACCACAGGGCCTCCATTTGCCTCATTATAGGGAATATTCTGTTGGAGATTCCGTCTGAACCACGTATTTTATAGATTTACACGGAAACCCCGGTGTAAGCGCTCAGCGTAGAGCGCAGGATAAATGTGCACTGAGCCTTACTGCAATCTTTGAGAGGCAGAATGAAAAAATCATCAGGTGAAGAATTTATTTATTTTTTATGCCATTCCTCATGCGGTATTCCATATTTCAGCTGACAGAATCACGTGAGGGCTTGTGTTTTGCGGGAGGAGTTGACGTTTTTATTGGTATTTTATTTTGATTTTTGGGAGTCAGAATGAACAAAAAACAGCAATTCAGGAATTGTTTTTTTTTATGCCGTTTCGTATGTGGTAAAATTGATAAGGCTTCGGGTCAGTACGATTACAGCTATACAACATTTATATCGTTTTTTTATGTTTTGGCGCTTTTTCATAATAAAAACTTTTATAGAAAAAATAATTATTTTTGCATCTGCATTGCAATGATTTAAAAATACATCTCTGTCACCTCACTTTACTCTTTCTAAATTTTCCTCAGAATCTCCCTCCTATCCATCTGTCTCCACATCCTCCATATATAATGTGGCACACGGCAGTAGCCATGGACAAGGTCCTCGTCTCTCATGTTCTGGCACATTACTTGAAGGTGGGGGTCCTGGCCGGGTGCGTGGACTTCTTTTACAGGGGCATAATGCCCCAGCAGGCCGCATGTTACCGATGGCTTGGGTTGGCCAGTACCAGATGTTGAGCAGTTCAATGAGGGGGACCACCAGTCAAAAATAAACTTTTTACTGAATGATAACTTGGTGGACACTATGTACAGCAGATAGCAGGTACACGGCTTGATAAACAATGCCTTTACATTATGAAGCATCTTCCGTTCCTTTCTTCTCTAGCTCACCTGCCCTCACCACAACCCAACTCAGTACTACAGTCCAGTTAGTGAGAGTCCTGTTCTAAACCTGCGGTTTTGCATCTTCTTTCCACCTAAAGGAACTAGTTTGCCAATATCACCGGTACTTAGTTTCTCTACTACTGACGTCTTGGAACTCTAGCACGTGGCACTCTCTTTGTCTTGCTGTCTCTGTCCTGTCCTGTTACCTTTCCAAGTCATAAACTTGGGGCTGTTCTGCTAGGCATCCTCTTTCAGGGCCCATACCAGTTGACCACTTTGTTCTTCTGTCAGTTTTCCTTCCTCCTTACTCTGTATCACGCTATCCACTTCCTCAGTCTCCTGTTGCTTCAGGACACCCATGCCATGCGGCACTGCTTATGCTCAGACCTTAGGTCTGCTTCTGACGCACACTGAGCCCCATCTTACGTTCTGACCGAAAACTGTCTCTTTCCCTTCACCATAGCCTTTCCCACCCTGGGTTAGTCCCAAACATTAACCGTAACTCAACATTATCACCAGTAACGCATATCTCAATTCACATTATACACCATAACACTTGTGTCTTCAAGGGGGAACGTGGGCAGTATGTCCATCTCCTTACACATGTACCCAATGGCACTTGGTAACTGTAATTACACAGATACTGACTGATGACGGCTCATGCAGCTTTTTATGAAAATCCCTATTTATGATAATGATGGCTGGACCGTTCATGACAAGTACCTGTTATCTCTTGTCTTCCCCTATTTCCTTATAGATTGTATCTTATGAGCAGCATGACCCTCACTGCTCCTGTAACTGGTGAACTTTGTGTTACTGACCCCCATTTTTGCCCATTAAATAATAGATAATTAAAAAATACAAATATTTGATATCGCCGCATTCAAAAAAGTCTAATCTGGGATTGGCGGCTGTAGCATCCCAGGAGGGAGACGCCATTACAGCTCCTCTCTGTGGAGCCCTGGAGCAAGACAAGCCCGTGGCAAAGGACGGACCACGGTGTCGGCGCTGGAAGTGAAGTAGAGAAGGGGACCGCAGAGCTGCATTGGCGGCCCCGAGAGGGTCTCTTATCTGGTGAGTCCCGGCGCCGGCTGGCGCGGAAACGTTCCAGAGGCAGGCCGCCGTTGCTGCTCTCTGTTCGGGGACCGGAGGAGGCCCATTAGCCGCAAATAGAGGACGGAGTGACAGTGGGACCACTGGCCCAGGAGGAGGCGCCAAAAGAAGCCTGCCTCTTTTTTCTCCAGACTCAAGATGGCAATTACAAGGTATATTTGGTCTGGTAGGCGCCCTCGCCTGTCGTACCAACTGTTAAACAGATTTAAACAGGATGGGGGTTTGGGTCTCCCTGACTTTCAGCTTTATAGTCATGCCTCTCTTGGAACCTGCCTTTTAGATCTCTACCATCACAAACATAAAAAAAGTGGGTGGAGCTGGAGTCGGGGATCTCAATGACTAACCCCAAAACAAACATCTGGCAGGGTGGGGATGCCGGGATATGGGGTGGAGGTATTCCCTTCCTGACAAGAAACTTGATCCTTTTTGTGAAACGCAATAAGTTAAAGCTCAACATCTCATCTACTCCAGGCCCCCTGACCCCGATTTGTGACAACCCAGACTTCTCCGCGGGTCTAGATAAAGCTGTTTCTTCACAAACATAGGGATGATCACCCAATAGTCTTTGATTACATCACCCAATCCTCCATGAAATCTTTGCAGTCCCTATACGAAGGGGAGGAGATTCCCCCTGGGGTGTGGTTCTTTTATGAGCAAATCAAGAGCTTCATTTATAAGATCTCTAGAAAGGTAGATTTATTTCGACCGCTTACTCCCTGTGAGTCAGCTTGTTTGGGGGGGGACCCTCCATCACACACGGTTTCATTCTTATATAAAATGTTCCAGGAGCATCGGCTGTCTACAGGTGACCCTCCAGTTTTCTTTTCCAAATGGGAAAATGATCTGAACAAACCATTAACACCTGAAGACAGGAATAAGAGCCTTACCCACACGTTCAGGTCCTCATTATGTGCAAATTATCAGGAGAGGAGCTACAGAATTCTGTCTCGTTGGTACAGATGTCCAGATAGTATACATGTAATGTTCCCCAATACTCCAGATACTTGCTGGAGATGTTGGAAGGAGATGGGAACATATCCACATATCTGGTGGTCCTGTCCATGCATTAGAGGATTTTGGGAAGACGCCTTTGACCTCAATAATAAATTATCTCTTCATAAGGTCAGACCCACAATGGAGGTGGCTTTACTTTCTATTTGTGATCTACCCATAGCCAGGTTTAAGAGAGGCCTTCTCAGACACTTATTGACAGCTGCACGCAATCTGATACCCCGTTACTGGAAGCAATCAAATATCCCCTCTAGACCTGAACTTGTGGCGGAACTTAACCACATTTTTAGAATGGAGCAGCTGATCGTTCAGGACACGGGAACTCTGGACAAAGTGCTGAACATATGGACCCCTTGGATAATGTTTAGAGAAACCACAGAGCTAACTACTTGGTTTAACTAATTTATGAAAATTATGTTGACGCCTCTGGGCATGCGACTCCTGGGTGGTGAGCAGACTTACATTAGCATTAACTACAAGCTGAGTTAAACAGGTTGACGGAAGCTGTGCCCTCCTTCCCCCTCTTATCTAGTCTTTTTCTGTCCCCCTTCTCTTTTAATCTTTCTTTTTTTATTCATTAAAATGGTTAATGTTACAATATACTCATAAATAGGATGCTAATTGGTTACCCTATTTTAATGACACATTCAAACTAGTTAATAGTTTAGGTAAATTGGACTCTTATGACCATGCATTCTGCCAGTAATGGTAACGTGCCATAACAAGGTCAGTAGACGGAACGTTCCTGAGTGACGCTCGGGAACCTACTTGTGATCCCTGATTCTCTTTGAACAGTTATCAGATTAGCACCAATATGTTAAATGATGAGGAAGATAATAGATGGAATTGTACGGATGAGTTTATTGTGTTTTCTTTGCTTTTCTCTTCATGGTTATATTATTGAGAATGTGGCATGTTATTTCTTGCTGATTTCATTTGCTATTATCTCAACTTGTAATGTATCATTATATGTGCATTTACCTAATAAACTTGATTTACAAAAAAAAAAAAAAAAAGTACAATCTATCAAAATCTGTAAATAATTAACCTGAACAGTAAACACCGTAACCCGCCAAAAAATTCAATAACACCAAAGTTTAATTTGTTTTGTCTCTGCAAAACTGCAAAGATGCTGTAAGTGATCAAAACATCATATCTAAGGCTAAGTTCACATTAGCGTTTCTGTGCGGTGTATCATCTGCATGTGTAAACACATGCACATGCATGTTTACGCAGTGTTTTTTATCCGCATGATCTTATGCATGACGGTGAAAAAACACTGTGTGTGCATGCGTTTGCGTTGTTTATGCGCATGCGTACGGCATTTCCCAATGGGCGTGGCTTATGGGATTTCTATATATAGACCCTGCACAGATGAAATCCTCATCTTTTGATGTTGTATCCTGCTGCAAGATGGATCTTAGCATAGAGAGCTTCAATCTGAATCTGGATTTATCATTGAAATTGGCTTTAGCTTTTGCTGTGGCTTGTGAGGAAGAAAGGAGAAGAGAAAGACGGAGAAGACGTCGTCATCGCTATTGGCAACACCCCATTGTTGAAGTCCAAGAGAGCCGTGGAGCCTACCACTCATTGTACACCGAGCTTCGTCAAAACCTGCAAAAGTTATTTGAATACACGAGGATGTCTGAACAGAGCTTCGATGAATTGCTGCATCGTGTGAGAGGATCCCTCACTAGGCAGGACCCGCAACTACGTAGAGTAATTCCTGCTGAGGAAAGTCTGTTGGTAACCCTAAGGTACGTAATTTTGAAAAAGAAACACCTGTCATTAATATTCTTGTTATAAAAGCCATGTACTGATTTTTTCCCCCCAATTTTCTTTTACACAGATTCCTGGCTACCGGAGAGACCTTAAGATCTTTACATTTTCAATTTCGGATTTGATTGTCCACCCTTTCTGGGATTGTTGGAGACACCTGCCGTGCATTGTGTGACGTTCTGCGTGCAGAATTCTTCCCCCAAACCACAACTGAACTCTAGCTGAAAAATGAAGAAAAATTCAAGGAAATTTGTAATTTTCCAAACTGTGTGGGGGCTTTGGAAGGCAAACACATTTGGATTCTAAAACCTGGTGGAAGTAGATCCAAGTACTTCAATTATAAAAAATACTTTTCCATTGTTCTCATGGCGATTGCGGATGCTGAATGTCGATTTGTCGCTGTTGACGTTGACTCATTTGGATGAGGAAATGACTCACAGACTTTGAAAAACACTGACATGGGACAAGTTTGTATGCTAATAATTTTAATTTTCCACTGCCACAACCTCTTCCGAACACTGAAGGACCGCCAATGCCATTTGTTGTTGTTGGGGATAAGGCGTTTCAAATGTGTGCCAACCTCATAAAACCATACTCAAGTTGGAACTTGAATCACACCAAAAGGATTTTCAACTACAGACTGACAAGGGCACGAAGAACTGTGGAGTGTGCCTTTGGTTTGCTGACAGCTAAATGGTGCATTTTGGGAACACCAATCAATCTTAAAATAGAGACAATTGATGAGGTTGTGAAAGAGTGTGTTGTTCTGCATAATTACATCCTGGCAAAAGAGCAACCCCACTTCGAACTTGATGAACCTGTTAATACCATATTGCCCTCACCCTCTGAGGACTACAGTGGAAGTTGCCCAAATGAGGGATACATTTGCTGCCTACTTTGTCACAAATATTGGACGTGTGTCATGGCAAGATGAAATGGTTTAAGCTGTAAATAAGTCAAATGTACATGTAATGTTATGTAATTGTACTTTTTTCTGACTGTAATATTGACACCTTGAATGTAACTTTAATAATGAACACCTTAACTGTAACACCCGTTAATACTTCACTCAACAATATGCACATGTTTAAATAAAGAGCTAAAGAAAACACAGTGAGACAGTTATTGCGAATCAAAACAATTTTTAATAACAAAAATCAAAACAATTTTAAATAAAATAAAAATGAAAAGGTGATTACTTTCGGGTTCTGCGGGAGGGGGTGACATGTGGACCTGGGGGGTGTCGGGCTGTCATGGTAGGCTTGGAGTGGATGGGGAAGAAGGGGAAGTGGAACTGGCAGACAATTGGAGGATTGGGTTGGAAACAGTGGCAGAGGACACATTGGGGGAAGAGGACATATTAGAAGTCGAAAACAAGTTGGAAGGGATTGACACATTGGATGGGAGAGAACCAAGGGAAGGTGTTGAGACTTGAAAAAATAAACACATTCAGAGGTGAGGGTGAAAGGGGTGGGTAATGTTTTTTGGCAGCTTTACGTTTCCTGGACTTAGTTTTGCTGCCTCCTCGGCCTTTTGCTTCCTGTTGCTGCATGTTGGGAGTGGAAGTCTGGGCTGCTGCACTCGGCTGCATGGTGTAGCTGGGTACTGTTGGAACAGTCCTAATGTCCAGCCGTGGTGGTGGATAGTGCCACTGATGCTGTCCTGGAGCTTGTTGCCCTGTAGGGAAAGAACTTTGTGCCTGCTGCTGATCTTGGGACTGCTGCATGGACTCGGTGTAAGCATCCTGACAGGCCTTCATCACAAATAGCTGGAGATCAGGACTAAGGTTTTCCATCACGCCACGTTCTATAGAGGAGAAATAATGTCACGCCGGTCTATTAAGGTCGGCTTCCAGGTGGTCAAGGCATCTGTGGACGTCCTGGAAAAGTGTGTTCACATGAGTGAACCCACTATCCAGTCTTTCTACAACCGCCTTCATCCCAGCCTGGAAGACCGAGCTTAAGTGTCATAACTGACCTCTCCCAGGCCCTCTGCCGCTGGCGAGCAGACCCAAGTAAAGTAGTGGCAGAGGGCTGGGAGAGGGGAAAATCAGAAGGACCGGCTTCCTGTTTCCCAGCCTGTGAAGCCTGCCTGGTTGCTCCATCGCTGGTGGATGATTGGGACTGGGCCTGTTCTTTGGCTGGTCGATGAGGTGCCGCTCCAACAGAGGACGATCCAGGTTCTGTGGTGCTACGCTAGGTTTCGTGTGGAAAATAAATGAAAAACATTAGTAAAAAAATTAAAAGTTTAAATAATAGTAAAACAACACAAAAGATACTCACATTCGCTGAGCAAGCGCAGGCCTCAGAAAAGAAAGGTTACAGTTGTATTTTTATTTCCTTAGCCTTTGAGCAACACCACTTCGAACCCGAATCTTCTCTCTCATGTCCTTATTGAAGCGATCCTTCATCGAACGCCAACAAACTTTTACTCTCTTCACTGTGAAGGGGAAGAAAAAAAATTATTGTAAACATTTTTTTACAGCAAAACCTACGTGTAAAAGACCACATTGCAATACTTACGAAAATCCTTTCTGACTTGTGGCCTTGCATGGTCCCAATCATCCAACAGCGATCTGGCTGCTTCTTCCCAGAGTCATCGGATCAAGGCTGAGTTGGAATGATTACGATCACGGGCGTCCCACAACGCTGTTCGCTCTTGCACAGCTTGAATAAGGACCTCGTTATCGATATCCGTTTGTCCTTCCTCACGTTGTGGAACCTATAGATGAAATACAAAAAAAAAAATGTAAGTGAAAAAGAAAACAAATTCAACTACAACTATGATAAAGGCTACTTACACCCCGTCTTTCCTCCTCAGCAACTTGAGTCCGACGACCCTGGGAAGAATCATTTGCACTTGACTGCTCCTGCTCTTCTGCACTGTCAGGTACCTGTAAAGAAAATACATGATTTAACACATGTCTAGTATTGCCAGTCAATACATACCAATCAGTAAATCAAATGTGATTACATAATCTGTGTCATGTCTACTTTCGGAAGGACATGTCGGAGGACACGTTGGGAGAGCAGGCCGCAGTCAAGTGAAACACTAGAGAAAAGAACAGATAAGAAAAATTTAACTTGTTAAGAGCCAAACACAATGTAGCACAAAAATAAGAACAATGGACACCAATGCTTACATTACAGGCAGTAGTCCAACAGCACAGTAGTCAGGCAGCACCAGAACGGCAGCAGCACCAGGACGGCAGCAGCACCAGGACGGCAGCAGAAAAGAGTTTATAAGGTAAAGAAAAAATGAGTACAGAGTACACAGGACCGAAGCAGCAAACAGTCTACAAGGGACCTGAAAAAAATAGTACACAGTACAGACTGCAAAGAGAAACAGACATTTTCAAAGCTTCTATACTTACATCCAGCAGCACCAGGATGGTAGCACCAGAAAGACAGCAGCAACAGGAAGACGGCAGCACCAGGACGACAGCAGCACTAGGACGGCAGCAACAGGACGACAGACATTTTCAAAGCTTCTATACTTACATCCAGAGTCTTGTGCTTCCATCCAGAGTCTTGAGAGTAATGGACTACCTGTCTCCTGACCCCATTTTATACATCAGTGATTTTGTAGGTGTTGACATAATTTCCTGGACATTAGTGTGAAGTACGCACTGCGTATCGAATGCATGCCTACGCATCGCCTTGCGTTCCCGTAGACAGTAATGCGTTTTTTCATCTGCACTCGTCCACATGCGGACGAATGTGTAATATTTGACGCCTCAAAAAAATGCAACAAGTTGCGTTCTCTGGACACCGCCGCACACCGTGAAACGACGCATGCGTACGCATCCACATGTGAACGCATGCAAAAGCATGCCCCTGCGTTCACCATGTTAAAGATATGTATGCATGACGTATGTGGATCATACGCTGCGCACAGAAACGCTAATGTGAACCCAGCCTAAGCTAAAGTAATATTAATCAAAACATTGTCTTGCGCCGCAAAAAAATAAGACATCATACAGCTCCATAGACCCCAAAGGAAAATGTTATGGGAAAATAGCGACACAACCCTAAAAAATGTTTTTTTTTTTTAACTTCTTATTGTTTTGTCAATAACCAAGCTCCATTTTGCAAATCTTATGTGGTAATACTGTATTAGAATGTTTGTTAGAATGTTAGAAGGATTAAAATATAGCAGCAATTTTTATTTTTTCAAGGAAATTTATAATTCTAATTTTCCTTGGGCTCTTTCACTTTAGAGGCAACTTTGAGGGGCCTTTATATTGTAGGTCCAAAACCGCAGAAGCCCCCGACAAGTGACCCTATTTTTTGGTGTGTTGAACATTTGCATCTCACAGGTGTTGCACAAAACTTTATAACATTGGAAAGTGAAAAAAAAATACCTAGTCTAGTAAAATGTTGTAGTATCCATAAATCTGTCAGTTTCGCAAGGCGTAAGAAGAAAGTGGATTACTCAATTTGTTTTGCAATTTCTCCCAAACACCCCCCAAAACGAATGTTTAGTCACGTGGCCAGGCTTGGAAAGGAGGGAGCCCTGTTTGATTTATGGAAGGCAGATTTCACTGGAATAGATTCTGATTGCTATGTGGCATCTGCAAAGTTCCTGAGGTGCGTAAATAGGAGAAACCCCCAAAGTGACCCCATTTTGGAGGTTAGACATCTCCAGGAATTCATCTAACAATGTGGTGCTCAATTTAAACCCACAGGTGCGTCACAAAACTTTACAACTTTGAGAATTGAAAATAAAAAAATATATGTTTTTGTTTTCCAATAAAATGGATTACTCCTAAATTTGTTGTTTCATAAGAAATTATAGTTAGAAAATGAACCCCACAATTTGTTATGCAAAACTGTATGCAGCTGTTCACAACTAGATATTGCCTCCATCCTCTACTGCAACCGCCTAGACTGCTAGCTCAGAGGCAACAACTTCGTAGAGTTATTAATCCCTAAAAATTACATGGACTCCATTCACCCTATTTGAAGGGAATTAACCCCATCAAACATTGCCTGATAATAGAGGCTCAAGTTTCCTAACCTGTATGATTTGATTTATGAATTGCTGTTTATTTTGTTCTAGTTCCTGACCTCAGCCTCTATCCTGAGAACGCTCCTACCATATCTGTTGGCTACCATCTGATTCTGTGTAATTGTGCATTGGCTACTAGTATAAGTCATCCGGTACTCCGACTGACAATCTCGCCAAACTCAAATACAAAAGACCAGCACTCATAAGGTTAAGTTGAGGATTCTTCTCGTTTATTTACATCAAGGAGGTGTACATCACACCTGAAACATATCCTCTAATTTGAACAGTAAAATGGCTTGTCCTAGTTAATGTTATGAATTTTTTGATGTTTAACAAAAGCTGATTTATAGCTAAAACATTTCCCACATTCTGAACAAGAAAATGGCTTCTCCCCTGTGTGAGTTATGTGGTGTTTAACAAGAGATGATTTTTCGCTAAAACATTTCCCACATTGTGAACATGAGAATGGCTTCTCCCCCGTGTGAGTTCTCTGATGTGTAACAAGATCCGATTTGTAAACAAAACATTTCCCACACTGTGAACATGAAAACGGCTTCTCCCCTGTGTGAGTAGTCAAATGATACACCAGGCCCGATCTGTGGCTGAAACATTTTCCACATTCTGAGCATAAATATGGCTTCTCCCCTGTGTGAGTTCTCTGATGTTTAACAAGATTTGATTTCTGGACAAAGCATTTCCCACATTCTGAGCATGAAAATGGCCTCTCCCCGGTGTGAGTTCTTTGATGGTCAACAATAGCCGATTTGTCTCTAAAACATTTGCCACACTCTGAACATGAAAATGTCTTCTTCCTTGTGCGAGTTCTTAAACGCGATTTCCGACTAAAACATTTCCCACATTCAAAACAGAAAACCGGCTTGGTCCCTGTGTGAACTCTCATATGTTCCATAAGATTTGATTTCCGATTAAAATATTTCCCACATTCTGAACATGAAAATGGACCATCATTTTTGTGAATTGTCTCATGAAAAGAAAATGACTTGTGACCAACAACATCTGATAGATCTGTGCTATGAAGGACCATGGGTTCAGTAGGAAACACAAAATTATCTTGTCTGATATTGTTATCTTCTACTTCATAATAGGGAAACAAAGGGTGATGTCCTTTGAAGGATCTCATCTCAACTTCACCTGGAAAAAAACGAAAACAAAGCTTTCATATTTTGTAAAATAATTTCTTTTTCATTAACCAAAAAGCATTATTTAGACAATAGCATAGAAGCAAAAAAAAACAAGTGTTATATCAGTTAGTATATCAAACATCCATGTATAAAAGTGGAGAAAAAACATGGAAACAATGTTTATGAGTTGTCCACAGAGAGTCTAGACCATGAGTGGGGAACCTCAGGCCCGCTAGCTGTTTACTGCCCTCGATGACCATTTATCCGGCTCCCGGGCAGATTCCCAGGGGCCGCAGTGCTTGGGCCGGCAGATGTATTTTGACGACCACTGTCCCTTTAATTTCTTCTTGCTCTATGAGCACGCAGTGTTCACTACTGAACGCCGAGTCACGTGCCATGAAGATTACGTCCTGACACCAGTGCCAGGGTCAGGAATGTACTTTGTGGGTGGAGTTAGTGTGCGATTTGTGCGCCCCTGGAGGATGGTATAAACATCCAAATGGCCATTATGGTCTAGAGGATAATCATGTAGAGATACTGGCAGATGTTTCTATCTGGACTACAAAATATAATACATCCAAATATCAGCAGGCAAATGTTGAAAAGTGTGAGAAGCTGGCCACAGACTAAAGACTATTGGACCAACAGACGTAGAGTGGAGTCTACGGCTCTAAGAGATGCGGACTTTTCCACCGGTTACGTTGATGTTATTGTTGTTTTACTATAGATTTGCTTGTTCGTCAATTTAAGGTTCATAAGTCTTTCCTGGAAAGTGTTCAGCCACAGTTCGCTTTGGGGGGGTGTTTTCTGAGGGCAGTGCTCAATTCTGGGGGGGGGAGTGACTATCGATGGCTTGGTGTATTTAGGTTACTGACGAGGGAATGGGGGTTTGTTCCTGGCTGGAGCTGGATATACGTGTTACGGTCGTGGTATCTGTTGTCTGGAGGAGCATAGGCTGTGACTGAAGTCTGGAGATACGAAAGCTGTGGGCCACCCAAAGTTGGGAGACAGTGGGTATCTCCTGGTGCGGGGACAGTGGAACTACTGGCACTGGGTTGGGATCTTGTGGATTGGGGGCATTTCATTGTGGCCATCTACCCAGAGTTGCTGTAAGACTGTGGACAGACAAGATAAAACTAACTGCATCGTTAACCTGCCTAGGTGATTAATAGAATCCTCAAACTGACACATTCACAAAAACAATTCAAGTTATCCCATAAAATAGGCAGTCTGGTAGTTTGAACATGTAGTATTGTGGTAGGGGATTGAATTATTTGAATACTCTAACTGTAAAGAATCCTTTCCTATATAGATGTCTAAATCTGATGCTCATATCACCTGACCACTGCAGCCAATCACAGGAGGCAACAGTCCTGCTGCTGGTGGAACAGCGATGTCTCCTCCTCCTGTGTTATCGTAGAGAATGGAGAGGCTTCCGTTTGATCGAGGTGTAGGGATTTTTAATTTTTTTCATTTCTCCTCTCTGTTTAGAAAAATCTCTGGTAACGCTCAGTTGTGCTTATCATTAGTTGTAAGGTAAACTTTAGAAGCTATTATCTCCACAACGGAGAAGAGAGACTCGCAATAAAAGAGACATTGTATTCAGCTCTGCAGACACTCTTCCATTCTGTGAATGATAAAGGTCTCCTTTAAACCCTTAGAAAAAATTCTCTTTATTGGTCTGACAACTTTCAGCAACCTAATTTAAAAACAATCGGCCCCAATTCATATCACTCGCGTAAAACAACGTTTCCATCTTCTCATCAACCCTTCACCACATACTAGACTATTCACCAACGCTAAGTTCCCCTTGAGTCTCCCACCCTCTCACTTTAGTTGGTGGATAAGCAAAAGGTTTGGTATTATTATTATTATTTATTTATAAAGCACCATTGACTCCATGGTGCTGTACATGAGAAGGGGTTACATACAAATTACAGATATCATTTACAGTAAACTAACAATGACAGACTGATACAGAGGGGCGAGGACCCTGCCCTTGCGGGCTTACATTCTACAGGAATATGGGGAAGGAGACAGTAGGTTGAGGGTTGCAGGAGCTCCGGTGTTGGTGAGGCGGTAGCTCCAGTAATGATAAGGAGGTAGCGGGGTCAGTGCAGGCTGTAGGCTTTCCTGAAGAGGAGGGTTTTCAGGTTCTGTCTGAAGGATCCGAATGTGGTTGATAGTCGGATTTGTTGGGGCAAAGAATTCCAGAGGATGGGGGATATTCGGGAGAAATCTTGGAGGCGATTGTGTGAGGAACGAATAAGTGTGGTGGAGAGTAGGAGGTCTTGGGAGGACTGGAAATTATGTGAGGGAAGATATCGGGGGATTAGTTCAGTGATATATGGAGGAGACAGGTTATGGATGGCTTTGTAGGTCAGTGTTAGTAATTTGAACTGGATACGCTGAGGGAATGGGGAGCCAGTGAAGAGATTTGCAGAGGGGGGAAGCGGAGGAGTAGCGAGTAGAGATGAATTAGTCGGGCAGCAGAGTTAAGGATGGACTGGAGAGGTGCAAGGGTGTTAGCAGGGAGGCCACAGAAAAGGATGGTATCTTTCAGACACTTTACGTCAAATAGCAAAATTATATCAGCTCAACGACTTAGGCAAAAATATGAAATTCCCAATGGAGATTCTTCACTTTGCTCACTCTGTCAGAAATGCAGAGGTCTCCGAACTCCAACTTCAATTGAGCGTTTACGCCAAATGTAACAGATTAGTCCGAGATCCAGCTCCATTTACAAAATATTTACAGCAATGAACCAACCCCCAGCCGAAAGTTATTGAGTGTTGGTGGCCCAGGATCCAGACCTCCAAATGCACTTAAAGGGAACCTGTCACCAGGTTTGGACGATAAGAGATACGGTCATCACCTTTCAGGGGTGATATACAGAATTCTATAATGCTGTATATCTTCCCTAACGCGACCTGTAAGAGAAGAAAAATAACTTTTATTAAACTCACCTGCGGGGCAGTCCGGTCCGATGGGTGTCGCTCTTCTTGGTCCGGCGCCTCTGATCTTCTTACGATCCCCATCCTCCTGCTTGTTTCGTGTGAATGATGCGTCCCTTCATCATCTACAGTCTCCTAGGCACAGCACTCCTGTGCAGGCATACTTCTCTGCCCTGCGAGGGCAGAGCAAAGTACTGCAGTGCGCATGCATCGGGGCTCTTTGAGGTTTCCTGGCGCCTGCGCACTTCAGTACTTTGCTCTGCCCTTAACAAGGCAGAGAAGTGAACCTGCGCAGGACCACGGTGCCGAGGAGACGTGTAGCCTGCACAGGAGCGCGGTGCCTAGGAGACGCGTCATCCACACGAAGCAAGCAGGAGGGCGGCATTGCAAGAAGATGGGAGGCGCCGGACCAAGAAGACCGGCACCCATCGGACCATACCGCCCTGCAGGAGAGTATAATAAAAGTTATTTTTCTTCTCTTACAGGTCGGGTTGGGGGCAGATATACAGCATTATAGAAGGCTGTATATCAGCCCTGAAAGGTGATGGCCATATTTCTTATCGGCCAAACCTGTTGACAGGTTCACTGTCATATTGTATAGGGTTAATGTCTTCAATTTATCGTAAGCCATATGGCAAGGCTCGTTAAAGAGTGGATATTGACTTTTAGCTTCCAAAAATTGGCGCTACAGTTCTAGTCCTCTTCCTGTCTGAAGAGGCAATTTGCAAATTTAATTTCCCAGAGGAGCATGCATGACTTATAAGTCTCCTCACTCTTGACATGCCAGGCTTGGCTTGTCGCTCTTCACAAGGAGAAACGTTACCCATTATGCCCCTTATTTGCACTCTAAATTTGTATTTGTACAGCACCAGTCAAAAGTTTAGACACCCCTGTTTATATAATGATTCTTTGCTCTTTTTGGAATGTGAACATTGTAGATTCAGACTGTAGGCAGCAAATCCATGAAGAGACAAATATGGAAACAAGGAGTAAAGAAACAAACCAGAATATGCCTTACACCTTAGTTTCCTCTAAGAACCCTCCTGTTACTTTGTAATGTAAGAACTTACAATAAAACAAAACTTATGAGCGTCTCTTACCGGTCACTGACACTGAAGGGGGGTGTTCGAGTCCAATCACTGTTCCACCAGGACTCTCCTGAAAGAACCCCACAGTAAAGATGTAAAACAAGGAAAAGGAATTCTGGATTATCTTACAATCAAGTGAAGGTCAAACAACAATTTGGAAGAAAAAAAAAAAGAAGGATCCCCTCATGTGGTGATCAGACAGCATTAACAATCAACCTCGTATATTACACAGCATCAGAAATGTTCCGGTTATTTCTCTGCGTGAAATGATCTTGGACTATGGTGAAGTTCTTATATTATTCAGCACTGTCACCACTTTTACAGTAAAGAAGCCTTTCGTCAACGCTAAAGATTCAGGCAGTTTGTTTTCCCTCAGAAGAAATGGGTCAAAAAAAGAGATTTCCCCAACTCTGAAAACTCACAAATTGTTCCAAGTCTTATAGATTCAGAACCTGACAGACTCCATGGTTCTAGATTATGACCGTTATTAAGAAACAGGGCGAATACATTACTATATCGTCACTGACATTTTTATGGAAATGTCAGAAATGGATTTTGTACATTGAGCTGTTTGTTCTTATTTGAAAATAAACAAGTTAGATGGAAAATTTACATTTTTCATTTAGTTGCCCAATAATTCTGCACCCAGAGAGATTCTCCTAAGAAAAAACCACACTGTGATTTTCTTAAACCTTCAAGG
Source organism: Ranitomeya variabilis (assembly GCF_051348905.1). Taxonomy (NCBI): domain Eukaryota; kingdom Metazoa; phylum Chordata; class Amphibia; order Anura; family Dendrobatidae; genus Ranitomeya; species Ranitomeya variabilis. The sequence goes on from NC_135233.1 coordinate 20,347,279, forward strand.
CTTCAGGTTTATCAACCTTTTGGACTGACAGACAGTACTGGAGATGTTCAGTATAACATGATCATCAAAAATACAAAGTGCCTCATAACTGGCATACAGTGTATGCAGCAGTGTCAGTGTGACTTTTGTGATGTATACACATCAGCCCCATGTTTCCTGTGATGTATATATAGCAGTCTCATGTATCCTGTTATGTATAAAGTACAGCCCCATATCCTATGTGATGTATATACAGCAGTCCCAGCATCTATGTGATGTGTATACAGCAGTCCCAGCGTCTCCTATATGATGTATAGACAGCAGTCCCAGCATCTCCTATATGATGTACAGACAGCAGTCCCAGCATCTCCTATATGATGTATACACAGCAGTCCCAGCGAATCCTATATGATGTATATACAGCAGTCTCGGTGTCTCCTAAGTTATGTATATACATCAGTCTCCGTGTCTCCTATCTGAGGTATATACAGCAGACAGTGCATCTCCTATGTGATGTATATACAGCAGTCTCTGCATCTCCTATGTGATGTATATACAGCAGTATCAGCGTCTCCTATGTAATGTATATACAGTAGTCTCAGCATCTGCTATATGATGCATATACAGCAGTCTCTGTGTCTCCTAAGTGATGTCTATACAGCAGTATCAGTGTCTCCTATGTAATGTATATACAGCAGTCTCAGCATCTCCTATATGATGTATATACCTTAGTATTAGTGTGTTTATTAGTATTATTTTCTGTATGCAAGACAATGGGCAAATAAATATTAATCCTGGACAACCTGTTTAATGGTCTTATCTCAAAAATAGGGGATAAGTTCATAATCACTGGGGGTTTGAATGCTGAGATCTCCATCGATCCCGAGAACTTGGGGTCATGTGAATGGAGCTGTGGTAAATCATGTGCAGATCTACCCTGCTCACACCTGAAATTGGTGGGAGTCCCAGCGGTCAGACCCCAAGTGATTGGGAAGTTATCCCCTGTAATATTGATAGGGGTAAGTTCAAAACTTGAGGAAAACTCATTTAAGGGAAATTTTTTTCTTACATTTTACCGTAAAAGAAAAAGGGCAAGGTATGTCTTGTCAGTAGAATTACATTTCCTTTTTTTATTTTACATTAATAATAATATAAGAAAAATCATCATTTTATTACTTACGTAGGTACATTTTCTATATTAGTGATCACAAATTTGGGACATGTTTTACTATTTTATAAGACTCTCGGAATAGGACGCTGCATAATAGGAGTATTATGTGAGCATTCCTTCACGTATCTATGGTGGTGATTTTACTGAAAATTATTCATGGACCTTTTTTGTTTTGTGCTCATCAGCTTTCATTAGTGTTTCTGTGTTTATTGTGTAGCCCAAGACAACTTTTCCTTTTCCAACATGGCCACAGACGCCAAAAGATTGGACAGCCCTGCTGTACGGTGGCATCTCAAATCTCAACCATTAGTGCGGAGTAAGCAGAAGCACAAGATTATGCAAGAGCCGGGTGTGAGGAACACAGAGAAGGTAGAGATGGTTTACTATAATCTCGGCCGTCCTGATCGAGCGCTGTGTATACAGGAAACACTAACAGCTCCTTCTGCTCTGGATCCAGCAATTACATTATCGCCGTGTGCTGGAAAAGAGCAGGAGCTGCAGGGTCCTAATTGCTGTTACATAAAAATAATTGATGTGGGATGGAAAAAAAATGTGCAGAAATTTAATTGTCATTTATGGTTATTACAAAAAATATGATGGAAAAAAAATGCTAAAATTTGAATATCCAAAACAAAAATGAATTTTTGAGCTCAGAAAAACAAATCTGCAAAAAAATAAAACATTTCCTGGTCGTGACCAGGTTGGGATGACAATTAGGCTTCATATTCCTCAGATCTCAATCAGACTGAATAACTATACATAGGAGAACAGGAGCTGATCTGCAGTTCTACGCAGCGGCCGCTACACATTGAACACAGCTGTGATGTCCTCACTCCATTCAATCTTTACAACCGGCCACCGCTAGAACTAATAACAGCTGATCGCTGAGGGTGCCACATATTAATATTGACCCTAAAGATAGGTAATAAAAATTATATGCCCAGACTACCCCTTTAATGCGTAGAGGATTGACAGAAATCTCATCTACCTGATGATCCGAAGGGTCAATTTCTTCATTTTTTAAACACTCCTGGGAATATAGAGGACTGGGACTTCTCTCCGGGGGATTTCTCGGACTGGATCCATCTATAGGAAATAGCCGCAGTGACTGAATACATTGTCTATATGTGATGAGCAGATGATGGGGAATCTAGACGACTCTCAGACCTGTTCTCTACAACCCAGGAAGGTCTCCTCTTACCCGGAGATGTGATGGACCGGTGATCCTCCATCATGGCGTCCTTGTACAGATCCTTGTGTCCTTCTATATACTCCCACTCCTCCATGGAGAAATAGACGGTGACGTCCTGACACCTTATAGGAACCTGACACACACAATGACCCGCCATTAGCAGACCCCTCCCCCGGCGTTATTGTATAATGTCCCAGCATTCCCGGCAGCGCTCACCTCTCCGCTCAGCAGCTCAGTGATCCTATTGGTCAGTTCTAGGATCTTCTGCTCATGTATCAGTGAATGAGGTGGAGGCTCGGTGATGTCACTCGGGGTCCTGCTCCGCCCTCCTGACACTCGGGGGGTCACACACTCCCCAGACGACGTCTTCACTACTGTGTGATCCTGTGTATGGGGAGACGCCGATCACTACACAGAGGCCAAGAATCCTTCACCTTTCCCGTCATTTCCCTACTTTATTCCTAGAGATCAGAGTGATGTGAAGATCTCACCTCTCCAGTGATCCAGTAGATAATCTCCAGGGTGAGGTCTAATATCCGAGCCGCCATGTGGTCTGTGTCCTGCTCCATCCTCGGGGGGTCACTGATGGAAAGGACCATTGTCTAATAAAGGGAAAGAGTCCTAAACATAAGGAACCTTAGAACACAAGGAGATCACTGTGGTTAAACACTTTTGAATAAATATGTTCCATAAAAGATAGTAACGAGAAAGCAAGGCCCAATGCAAAACTTTATAACAGTGCAAAACTTAAAAATCAGATCCCATATCAGACAAGTAAAATCAGGCATTCACCACTTCCCTTCTGGCTTCTTTAGTCTTTACAGCCGTGACCAAAATTTTGGGCCCCAACAAGAATCGGGGCCTTGTGTGCCATGTCCGAGAAGGCCTCATATGGCAAAACTGTAAATAACCCCTAAAGCATCATACCATAATTTACACAAACACACACATCTATACACATACCTGCAAATACAGTACTGTGCAATCTTACTCTGCAGGTGTGACAAAACACTGCAGAGTAAGAATTCTTTACAAAATATAAGTATTAATAGTTTATTTGTATCAATTAACACAATACAAAGTGAATTAAAATCGAAATCTAAATTCCATCAGTATTTGGTAACTATCCGTCGCCTCCATCATGAGTAGCTGGTGACCACACGTTGCCTCCATCATCAGTATCTGGTGACCACACGTTGCCTCCATCATCAGTATCTGGTGACCACAGGTTGCCTCCATCATCAGTATCTGGTGACCACAGGTTGCCTCCATCATCAGTATTTGGTGGTCGCCGCCATCACTTCTTCTCGTCACTTGTACACAGGTTATGGAGGATCTCGGCAGGAGTTGGTGCCAAACATCTTGGAGACCTGATCCCAGATCTTCTGTGTATCAGGCTTGTGCGGATCTTTCTGTCTCTTCCTGTGATCCCAGACAGACGGGATGATGGGAGATCAGGGATCTGTGGGGCCAAATAATCACACCCAGGAATTCTCGCTGGATGTTGGAGGTTGTTGACCAGCTGCAGAATAAATTTGGAGCCAATCAGACGCCTCGTGTTGGTGTTACATGATAGGTAAGTGTCTCTCAGTATTTGGGGTGCTTCTTTCTTACATAGTGCTCTGCAGATCGCCTCATCTACTAGTATACTTGTGACCAATAGGCTGTAATCCCAACACTGTGTCCTACATATACCTGTGTGACTAGCGTCCTATATAATCACCCCTTCCATGAATGGTCGGTTTGTGAGTGGTTGCTTCATCAGTATTTTGTACCTGTGTTGTCATCTTTACATGGGCCCGCTGCACCATGATAGTGCATTTGATTTCAGGCCTGGACAGGAAAGCACCTTTGCCTGTTTTTTCTTACTTTTTTTCCTGCTGTTGTGGTCTTTATCATAAGGGCTGTATCCAGCAATGCATCAGTGTATTGACCTGATGTTGACAAATGTGACTGACTTTTTTTCTGTGGCCTAAACCGGCTCGTGAGGCTGCAGCGTCTCCGGACTTGACTCCATCAGGAACATCGGGTACGTCGTTGGTCGGTGATTACACAGGAGCTGCAGCGTCTCTGGACTTGTCTCCATCAAGCACATCGGGGACGTCTTTGTGGTGATTACACAGGAGCTGCAAGCAGCGGATCTTGATGATTTGTACATTCAGCAGCAGACCCGCCCTCATATCATTAATAACTTCAGTGACAGTGTAAGGGAGTGACAGAGGCTGCCATGTGCCTCTCCCGCCCCTGACTGTTGGCATTGCATATATGCTGTTCCATTGAGTTTTATGAACCTTATTATATTTGCTTGATGTTATTATACTGTCGTGTACTTTACATTTACTTGGCATAGGGTTAGGGAAAGGTATGGAAGACAGAATAGAAGGGTAGTAATAGGATAGAACACTGTTGGGAATAGATTAGTGGGGCACAATAGAGATAGGAGATGAGAGTGCCAGACCAAGTATAGTTAGAATCAGGGGTTTTCCAGTTGGGAGGAGTTAGAGATGGGTGCTATTCTGACTCTTCAAGGCAGTATGAATTTCTAAGTCCTTAGCTATCAATCCCTTAGATAACTGTATGATTGTTGTACTCACATGCCAGGCTTCCTCAGACAGTGCCAACTCAGCCGTACTGACTTGTAATAAGAGTCCAGGAGAAACAGAGTTGATATTCTCTGAAATCTTGTATTAAGTACAATGCAGCAGGTGGAAAGAGTAATCCCAAACAGAGAAGTATACATGTGCATCCAAAGATGGGAACAGCAAACTGATAATGAAGAAGGGAGGGGCTAACATAATAAACTACAGGAGAGACAGGGACAAACTTCAGAGGGCAGAGCTTCTCCCTAGCAACAGCATAATTAAATGTATAACACAGAAAATACACAAGTTGTTCCCATTCATGGGACACAACAGGTGCAGTACAGAGCAGTGGGTTATAGTGGTGAGACTTCCTGCTTAGGGAGAAGTGATGCAGCAGTGAGAGAGGGCAGATGAATATCCGTGGGGGTGAGGATTGCTGAGGCAATGAGGTTCCCCAGGCTGAGCAGCTTGCGAGTGGTTACCATCTAATGAAGTAACCATTCCAAAGAGGATCCAGTGGCTATAGCCGGGACTAGGCAGAGCGGAGCGGGCCTTTTATCTTTTCCAATTGAAACTGGACAAAGGGGAATTGGTGGACCTAGGGGCACGGACGCTGCAGAAGAGAAAAGGGCTATGTGCGGGGCAGAGGCTATCGGAAGATACAGGGATACAAGTGTCTTCAGGAAGGACGTTGTCAGAGAAGGCAGGGAAAGTTCCAGGAATGTCATTGTATATGAACTGTGCTACGTCTGTATCAAGAACTTTGTTTCCAAGTAAAGTTGAACTGTTGAGTATGGACATGGAGTCTGGAGTTGTTTGTGTGAACCATGAGTCTGGAGCTGAGATTACAGAAGCAGAGGAAACCCTGGAATCTAAAGTGAGTGTTCTGCTTGATATTTGTCGCACACAACAGATGGGACTTTGTGTTTCCTTTGTGGGGTGCCAGGGTGTGGACGCGCAGCAGCTCTTCACCACAACTACCACCCCGGCCACCTTACAACAGCAGCCGAGGCCAGAGGTGCTGGGATTTCTGCACGAGGCTCAGACTCCAGACTAAATATATCCAGAGGTTTTATACATTTTGTTTCCATTTCTCCATCATTTGCAAATCACTAATGTCTCCATCCTGTGATTTGCACAATCCCATGACTTTTCCGTCTTGGTGATGTAATTTCAATGTTGAGAAGGGTATAAAATACTGCACTACACTGTATATATATATATATATATATATATATATATATATACACTGTATATCATAACACTATGTGACACATATCACCACTGCACTATAATAAACAAGGGAAGATGATCAGCGACTACAAGTCTCACATACCCGGTCGCAGCTCTGTAGATGTCTCCTCCTGGTGGATACAGGACCTGCGGTGATGTCACAGTCATATGATCAATTACACGTGAGAGACGTAGTAAATGTTAGCGTGTAGGACCTTTGATGAGATCACATGACAGGAAGTGCCACTGCTTTACTCCTCCCCTCCTCTGACTGATCACATGACCATGACATCACTAAAGGTCCTGTGGTCACTGGGATACATCAGAGAGCGTATAGGAGACGTTCGGTCTCACAACCGGTTTTCAGATCTGACCGGTGTCACTTTACACGGTGATAACTAAGGAATGTCGTTACAGCTCCAAGTGGTTCTGGGATTGTTTTTTTGGAACACGTCAGATTTCACATTAATACTAAATTTATTTAACCCTTTAGTGACGGGGCCAAGTTTGGCCTTCAATTCCCATTTTGCTAATCTGACCGGTGTCGCTTTATGAGGTAATAACGCTGGAGCGTCCACATCTCCCGGGGATCCGGAGATTATTTTTAATTTTTGTAACACATTGTACTTTACATAAGCAGGAAAATTTTGGCGACATGTTTTGTGTTTTTTTTTTTTTTTTTGCTTCTTTTTTATAAAAATATCAGAAATTTGATAAAATGGAAGAAATATGTAATATTGTAAAAAATGGGAACGTTTACACCAACAAGGTTCTTTTTGGCTGAATATAATCCGGAACTAGAAAATACCAGTGACCAACATGATGTGATGACTTTTTCCATACATCACAACCTTTGAAGAACAGAAAGAGGGATAAAGTGTGTGGAAAATGTTGTCCCTAACCAAATCCCAATCCACAACCATTTACCATTTCTTTCTCGCCTCACAGGAGTTTTTCAGAGGGGCGCTGGGGTAACACCCCAGGGTCCAGGTTGTTACAGTGGCATTGCTTTCCTCACAGGGAGAGTGATGTCACGCTTCGAAGCGAGGAAGGATCTCTTCTATCAGGAAACCACTAACATGTTCACACTCCAGGCCAGAAGGGGGAGCTCTAAACCCGGTTTAAGGGGAACTTACCTATATATACATTCTGGTCTGGAGGGAAAGTCAGAGTGAGTGCCAGATAGCAGACTGGAACAGTCTGAGGCAGAGAGATGTGTGAGGGGCCGTGCAGCCAAGAGGGTGCTGTAGCTCCTGGATAGTGATATACAAAAAGACTAACAGATTTGTAGTGAGCGAGCAGGAGAGCGAAGCACAGGAGAGTGACCACTGGGGAGGACAGCTGTGATTAGGTTACCTCCCTGCATGGCGCAGATTCCTGTAGCCGGAAGACCGAGGTTGTATCGGACTCTAGGAGGCACAGCAGAAACCGGCAGGACAGTTCGACTACACGTAACCTGTCCACCATAGTACCCTGGAGACACAGTGGCGCATAGAGCCAGGGTCGTGCTAGAGTCCCTGTGGAAAGGCTCGCGTCATCTGCCATACAGGAGGACAGAGAGAACTGTGAGGACCGTGATAGCAGCCACAGGCCGCAAGGGACTACACCAAAGTGCTGGTAGGAAGGCTTCTAACTCCACCTGGTAAAGGGGACTCTGAAGTTGCTTACAAGCTGGCCGGACCCTGTCTGTACCTGTGATCTGGTGCCTTGGACTGCGATTGCCTGAAGCCTTCAGTAAACCAGGTAAAGAGACTGCAAACCTGTGTCCTCTGTTTCTTACCACACCACCCACAATCTTCATCTACACACCGGGAGCCCTGGGGACCGAACTTCACCTGTGGGAAGGTATACCATCTTATCTGCCATAACATCACCCCAGAGGACCCCTTTAAGCAGCGTCGGTCTCCACTGACCGAATATCACAGGTGGCGTCACAAACACAAACTTTTATTACAACTCCCTTAAAAGACCTTTCCCTGTTACTTGAGTGCCCAGGGCCACGGACTGGGTCGCTGCCACCGTGACCCAGTACAGAGTACCCCTAGGCCCTGGCGGGCGACTCACTGGCAGTGAGGGACCATCAGCAGACGTCAGTCTAAGACTGCAGGACCCAAATCCAGGACTGTCCGCTGTATCCGGGACAGCTGGGACTAGAGATGAGCGGATGGATTCCCGGGTCTCTAGATCACTGGTGACTGGATGAGAGGCCGCGTATCTCTTACCTTCCAGCATCCCCGGCGTGGTTTTTCTATTAGCAAGGACTGGCACGGCATCGCTTATAATCAGGATTATTTATTGTGGTTTTCCAATGTGTCTGCAAAAATACTGTCTGTCCATAAGTTTTTGGTTAGCTGTCCAGAAAAAAAAAAAAAGAGTCAGGTGGGCAACCCTGGCGACATGCTGAGCTCACCGGTTGGCTGCAGCGCTGACGATATGTCAACACTGGAAACTATAGGAACTAGAGCAGCGCTCTCAAAAACTAAAACAGTAGTATAGGGTTTTAGGAGAGAACCAAGTGTATAACAGAAAACCCTTTAAAAAATAACCTTTATTGAAGGGGCGTGGCCTGACTGTGAAGGAGAACGGTCGCACATCTTGGAAGCTCCTGCCTGGCCCGGGATTTCTCCTCAAACTACTGGCCCCACGGTGAACGTCAGAGCTCCGGGAACAGTTGGAGACGCTCTGCCCGACCTTGTGGACATCTTTGGGTGAAAAGCATACCTCGCACCGGTGCGGGACCGACAGACCCCGGAGGAGAGGGGGTGAAGTGAGGAAGGCGCCGCCATTTTGGGCAACCCACGGACTGGCAGCAACTCCGGGAAGGTAGGAGCAGTCCCTTATCGGGCCTCCCTCCCCTGCCTCAGCCCACCGTTCACACAGCCGCTGCTTACCTACATCGGCGTCCCCTGTGGCCCGGCGTCTCGTGCGGCACGCTGAGTCGTGATTGCTGGATCCCGGCTGCCGCTCCCTGCCTGCGGCGCTTAGCAGGGGAGAAGAAGGACGTGCCTGGCGGCCGGACTGCTGGGTGGAATCATCGTCCCTAGTGGCGCCTGGTGCTTCCTCCGGCCGCACCAACGGAATAACGCGCCCCTGGGAGTGGGGTGAAGGTCCCCGGGGATTTCCCGCCAAGCCCGGCGCCATCTTAGATTCTCCATTAGGCTACGAAAGGGAAGGAGCCCTGCAGGCTGTGTATGGGTCAGGATCGCTCCCCCCCTGCGGCTCATCTTTGTGCCTCATTCCCTGCTGCCCCATACCTATAAACCCAGTATAATCCTCACAACATAATCTAGTTATGGGTTGCATTGAGGGGAAGCCTGGCATTGTGCCCTGGAACTGGCTGCATAGACATTCGGGATATGCTCCTGTGACACAAATAGGAGACCCTACTTACTGGCTTTTTCAGTACTACATGTACCATTTCTTAATACATTTCTTGGATTTTCCAGTGGTTACCAGCTTGCCGGATTTAACATAAAGATGCTGGAACAATCATTAAGTCTCTGCTGACATCTTGTGGCGAAACCTGGAATAACGCCAGATTTTCATTACTTCCATCATCCTTGGGTGCTGGGATCCGTCTTACAGGGTCTTGCCAAAAGCCCCACTGATTATTGGGAACTCGGCCCAGGGTGGGCTTGCTGATGGGGGACTAGGCTCTGTGGAGTGACTGCCCCACCCCCCATACCCCATCAACATTCTAGACACATAGTGCTTACTACAGACATCTATGGGAAAAAACAGAAAGATCCCTGAACAGAAAGCAAAATCAATTGGGGAAACTACCTCTGAGGATATGAAACACTACTTAAATTCGACTCCCCAGACTTGAAATACAAGGTCTGCAATGACATCTACTACTAATCGCGACAATTCCCCATCCGGGGAGTCATTGGGTGCACGTAGTTCGTCGGCTGACGGCTTTGAAGAAGACAACGCAGATTCGGAGGAAATGAACATCGCAGAATTAAGCAAGTACATCAAAGCTCTACCTACAAAAAAAGATCTTGAGGGATTTGCTTGCAGGCTCGAAAATTCATACAAGCAAGAAATCCACAACTTGCAGAAAGAATTTACTACACGAATAGAAGATGTGGAAAAAACTCAAGAGAACATCTTCCGAGAACTGCAAGCTCATAGAGACATCTTAATAGATCATACTCTTAAACTAGAAGATATATCATCTGGCATGGAGAATCTCGAAAATCGCAACAGACGAAATAACATCCGTATACGAGGCCTACCAGAATCTATTGGTTCCCCTGATCTGGACCGCACAGTACAAAACATCTTCTTAGACTTGTTGGACGATAAGGAGTGTAACTCTATCGAGTTTGATAGGATCCACCGCACCCTGGGTCCCAAACCCACTTCTGACACATGACCACGCGACGTCATATGCAGAATTCATTATTATAGAATTAAAGAAGCCATAATGTTGGCTGCCAGGAAAAAAGAAGTTGTCCGCTTCGAAGATCATCAAATTCTAATTCTCTCAGATCTATCCAGACGCACTTTACTACTGCGCAGAGCCCTGAAACCATTATTGGCCGAACTTAAAAAGAAAGACATCCCATACAGATGGGGGTTTCCGTTCCAATTAACGGCTTTTAAGGGAGGCAAGACGGCTTCTTTTCGAAGGCTATGTGATTTGTCTACTTTCCTGGGCACCTTCGAACTTCCTATGGTAAATCTTCCTGAGTGGCCCGTGAGCCCGATGCTTCCAGAAGCTCCACCAAAATGGCTCAAGGTTCAACAAACCAAAAAACGAGACAACAAGCGTGTCTCATCTGATCCGCCTTGAGAACTTCCTATTCTTGATGGGATGTCCCGAGGGGTGGGCTCTGCCTATTGATAGAGTGGGCTTCATACGACGACCTTTATAGCCTGGTTTCTCTTTTTTCTCTGTTATGCTAGACATGGTAGTCTGGCAATCATTGCTTAGTTTTATTTTGGTAGCACTTTATTCCTATGTTCTCAGTTTTTTTTTTTAGGTGCAGATGTTGCGGATTATGTGAAGTCAAAGGCCCGTAGCAGGAGTTCTCCTTCCAGACCCTTCCCACCCCCTTCCTCTAGGTCTTTCTCTCTTTCTTCCCCCCCCCCCCTTTTTTTGTTTTTCCTCTTCTCTTCTCTCCCTTCCCCTCATCCTTTCATCTATATGGGAGATTCGCCTGCATACACAGGCTTATACCAATATATTCCATAGCATATAAAACAGCCTCGACTTTACATTTTGGTTCCTGCACGGATAGTTAAACACCTTGTTTTCTTATACAACATATATAATTAGTAGTATTAACATGTGTCCAATTGTTATTTTTCATGTTTTCTTGGGTTGGGGGGGGGGTTCATGACTCCTCTTTGGGCTTCCTTCCCTTTGGCTGGGTTCTCGGGTAGTATGCTACCAGAACACGTCTTAGCGTTGCAAGAGTTACAGAGCCTTGGCTCCAGTGTAACTATGGATATGTTTTGCTATGTTTTGCTTTTTCTCTGTTTCTCTTCTTCTCTACTCTGCGCTCTTCCCCTTTCTTCTCCTTCCTAAATGCCTCTTCTCTATGCGGGTACCTCTCTCGGGTGGATCATCAAAAATTTGTTGCATTGCGAAGTATTCGGATTATGGGTAAAATAAAGTTTTGCTCCTTTAATGTAAAGGGGCTAAATGTTCCTGAAAAAAGGAGACAGGTCCTGTACACAAGCCATAAACAGCAAGTTTCGGTTTTAATGCTCCAGGAGACCCATTTTAAAACTGGGGCCGTCCCTCCATGTATCTCAAAATATTATCCCAAATGGTACCACAGTTCAAATCCGCATGCCAAATCTAAGGGGGTTTCGATAGCTTTTCATAAAAATGTTATGCCTGAAGTGCTGAGTTCCTTATTAGACCCAGATGGTAGATATGTGTTTCTAAATATTTCCTGTGATGCACGCCAATTGGTCTTAGCTAATGTTTATTTTCCGAACCAAGGTCAGCAGAGCTTCAGTGCGGAGTGTGGGAGGCGCCTCGGGGAATTTGCTGGCTCCTCTCCTGTGATACTGGGGGGCGATTTCAACATTCCCATGAACCCAGTGGTAGACGTCTCTTCGAGTAAGACTTCTTACTCACTTTCCTCTATTGCTCGTATTAGGAAACAAGTGCGCGACATGAGACTAGTAGACGTATGGAGGGTACTTCATCCTGGCACAAGAGATTACAGGTTTTTTTCACAAGTACACAATACTTATAGCAGAATTATTTTTTTATCTCACATAACCTGCTGGATCTTCCAGTGGAAGCAGGGGTGGGTTCGATTCTGTGGTCGGACCATGCTCCGATATATCTCTCAATTCTGCTTCATTCTAACATAAAACCGGGATTTTCATGGCGTCTAAATGAGAACTTACTCCAGGACACACTATGCAAAGCTGATGTGGTAATAACGATCTCTAACTTTGTAACAGACCATGGGGGAGATACCACATCTCCTCCTATGAAATGGGAGGCTTTAAAAAGTGTGATACGAGGAGTTCTCATCTCGCATGGTGCACGCCTGAAGAGGGAGAGGGTTGCGGAAATAATCAAACTATGAGACCAAATTCATAAATTAGAAACGCAACATAAAAGAGATCTCAATGATGTTACGTTCGCACAGCTGTCTACAGCAAGGCAAAAGTTGCTCGCTTTACTGGATCAAAAATCACGCTACCTTAGAGAAAGGCTCCGAAGTCGCTTTTATCAATTTGGAAACAGAAGCGGCAAGATTCTAGCTATTCTATATTAATCCACGCGGCCCAAATACATTTATTCCCTTTATTAATAACGGGAGGGGGGAAAAGATACACAATACCAGGGATATCATTTCGAGCTTTAGTGCTTATTATAAAGACTTATACAACATAGATGGCCACTATAAAGATATGTCCACATCCTCACTCCATAACAAAATTAATACATATCTACATCAAAATAATATACCCCTCCTACCGGAAGATAAGGTCCTGGATCTAGAAAGGGAGTTTACATTGGAGGAGGTAACGGAAACTATCAAAGATCTAAAGCAGGGGAAAAGCCCGGGTCCTGATGGGTACTCAGCGGGTTTTTATAAATCATTCTCCACATCATTGAGCCCGATCTTAATTGAAATGTGCAATTCTGTTTCTTCTGGCGGTTCCTTTCCCCCTCAGGCTCTAGCTGCCCAAATCACGGTCTTACCAAAACCAGATAAGGATCCCTCGTTGTGTAATAATTACCGTCCAATATCCCTAATAAATTTAGACGTAAAAATTTATGCAAAAATGATTGCAAATAGGTTGAGTCCCCTCCTCCCAAATGTGATAAATCAAGATCAGGTGGGTTTTGTCCCGGGCAGGGAGGCGCGGGATAACACCATACGGACAATCTCTTTAACCCCTTCACCCCCGGAGCTTTTTCCGTTTTTCCGTTTTCGTTTTTCGCTCCCCTCCTTCCCAGAGCCATAACTTTTTTATTTTTCCGTCAATTTGGCCATGTGAGGGCTTATTTTTTGCGGGACGAGTTGTACTTTTGAACGACATCATTGGTTTTAGCATGTCGTGTACTAGAAAACGGGAAAAAAATTCCAAGTGCAGTGAAATTGCAAAAAAAGTGCAATCCCACACTTGTTTTTTGCTTGCCTATTTTGCTAGGTTCACTAAATGCTAAAACTGACCTGCCATTATGATTCTCCAGGTCACTACGAGTTCATAGACACCTAACATGACTAGGTTATTTTTCACCTAAGTGGTGAAAAAAAATTCCAAACTTTGCAAAAAACAAAACAAAACAAAATTGCGCCATTTTCCGATACTCGTAGCGTCTCCATTTTTCGTGATCTGGGGTCAGGTGAGGGCTTATTTTTTGCGTGCCGAGCTGGCGTTTTTAATGATAGCATTTTGGTGTAGATACGTTCTTTTGATCGCCCGTTATTGCATTTTAATGCAATGTCGTGGCGACCAAAAAAACGTAAATCTGGCGTTTCGAATTTTTTTCTCATTACGCCATTTAGCGATCAGGTTAATGCTTTTTTTTAATTGATAGATCGGGCGATTCTGAACGCGGCGATACCAAATATGTGTAGGTTTTTGGTTTTTTTTATTGATTTATTTTGATTGGGGCGAAAGGGGGGTGATTTAAACTTTTATGTTTTTATTATTTTTTTCACATTTTTAAAAACTTTTTTTTTTTACTTTTGCCATGCTTCTATAGCCTCCAGGGGAGGCTAGAAGCAGGCACAGCCCGATCGGCTCTGCTACATAACAGCGATCATCAGATCGCTGTTATGTAGCTAAAATGCAGGTGTGCTGTGAGCGCCGACCACAGGGGGGCGCTCACAGCCACCGGCAATCAGTAACCATAGAGGTCTCAAGGACCTCTATGGTTACAATGGAGGAGCATCGCCGACCCCCGATCATGTGACAGGGGTCGGCGATGCGCTCATATCCGGCCGCACGGCCGGATGCGGTAGTTAAATGCCGCTGTCTGCGCTTGACAGCGGCATTTAACTAGTTAATAGCGGCGGGTGATCGCGATTTCACCCGCCGCTATTGCGCGCACATGTCAGCTGTAAAAAACAGCTGACATGTCGCGACTTTGATGTGCGCTCACCGCCGGAGCGCACATCAAAGCGGGGGTCCCGACATGTGACGTACTATACCGTCACATGTCGGGAAGGGGTTAATAGACAGGGCGGGGCGGGAGGGAGGAGATCCTATGTGCATTCTGTCGATTGATGCCGAAAAGGCCTTCGACCGGGTGCACTGGGAGTTTTTATTCCAGGCCTTGAGGGGGATTGGTTTGGGGGAAAATATGTTGCATAGAATTGAAGCCCTGTATGCTTCCTCTAGCGCCCAGGTAAAAGTAAACGGCGCCCTTTCGGACGCGTTTGCAATTAGAAATGGCACGAGGCAGGGGTGCCCGCTTTCCCCTCTCTTGTACATCCTGTCGATGGAATATTTGGCCACCGCCATACGCAATAACCCCTCTATCAGAGGAATTAAACTAAGATCAGAGGAGCACAAGTTGGCGCTTTTTGCCGACGATATCCTTTTATATATTACTTCCCCTATAACTAGTATACCCAATATCATATCAGAATTAACGAAATTCGGACATCTAAGCAATTTCAAAATTAATTCCCATAAATCTATGGTCTTAAATATATCTTTACCACTATCTGAGGTGGGCCGGTTACGCGCCTCCTTCCCGTTTGGGTGGCGCCTCAAATCACTTCCGTATTTAGGGGTCAGGATAACAGCTAAAACCTCCGGATTGTATGACGCAAACTTTAAAACGGCTTTACAAAAAGCGGAGCTGGACTTGGAGAGATGGCATAAACTTCAACTGTCCTGGTTTGGTAGAGTCAACGTAATCAAAATGGACTTATTGCCACGTCTTTTATATTATTTCCAGACAATCCCGTTATACCTTCCTGCTTCCTTCTTCTCGCGACTTAAGAAAGCGGTCATCCGACTGGTCTGGTCCCACACCAGATCACGAATAACATATTTTGTAGTAAACAGATCCAAGAAAACGGGGGGAATTGGCCTACCGGATTTCCTAGTCTATAGCCGTGCCTCAATCGGTACCTGCATTTTAGACTTAAGGTACCTTCACACTAAGCGACGCTGCAGCGTCGCTGTGTGGTCGCTGGAGAGCTGTCACACAGACAGCTCTCCAGCGACCGACTATGCCGAAGTCCCCGGGTAACCAGGGTAAACATCGGGTTACTAAGCGCAGGGCCGCGCTTAGTAACCCGATGTTTACCCTGGTTACCAGTGTAAATGTAAAAAAAACCGAACAGTACATACTTACATTCCGGTGTCCGTAACGTCCCCCGGCGTCTGCTTCCTGCACTGACTGGGAGTGCCGGCCGTAAGGCACAGCACAGCGGTGACGTCACCGCTGTGCTCTGCTTTTACTTTACGGCCAGCGCTCACAGTCAGTGCGGGAAGCGGACGGCGGGGGACGTGTGACAGACACCGGAATGTGAGTATGTACTGTTTTTGTTTTTTTTACATTTACAATGGTAACCAGGGTAAACATCGGGTTACTAAGTGCGGCCCTGCGCTTAGTAACCCAATATTTGCCCTGGTTACCATTGTAAAACATCGCTGGCATCGTTGCTTTTGCTGTCAAACACGACGATACACGGCGATCTGACGACCAAATAAAGTTCTGGACTTTCAGCAATGACCAGCGATATCACAGCGGGATCCAGATCGCTGCTGTGTGTCAAAAACAACGATATCGCTATCCAGGACGCTGCAACGTCACGGATCGCTGTCGTTATCGTTGCAAAGTCGCTTAGTGTGAAGGTACCTTTATACCATAGCAGAAATAATAAGAAGTGGGTTGGCCTGGAGGGTGATCTTGTTGGCGGGGATCCTCAGGCAATACTATGGAACACAGGAGGGGGGGTCTGGCCTTCCCTTCATGACTAGGAACATGCTCCTGCTTATCCGGCAGAGTGGCAGGAACATAATAACCTCTACAGCCCCGGGACCACTAACCCCAATTTATGATAATCCTCACTTCCCTGCAGGACTCCGTAGGGAAACCTTCCTGAGTAAGAACAGGGCTTCAAAGCCCATTATATTTGACTTCATAAACCAGACGGGTATTAAGCCCCTACACGAAATAAACCGGGGGGGAACCTCCTGAGGGCTCTTGGTTCTTCTATGAGCAGTTAAAAAGCTTCATAAGCACGACATTCAAACACAACAAGTCCATGGGGGCGCTGACCCCTTTCGAGAAAATATGTCTTGCTAAGGAGACCCCGGTCCACAAGGTCTCCTTGTTATATAACCTTTTTCAGGAGAGTCAAACTCCAACATATGATTTTCCAACGTTTTTTTCGAGATGGGAGAGTGACTTGGGAATATCATTGTCTCAAGAGGAGAGGGACAAGATTTTATTGTTTACTTTTAGGACCTCGTTGTCTACTGTATCACAGGAGAGGAGCTACAAGGTTCTGTCGAGGTGGTATAGATGCCCTTGCCAGGTTCATGCTATGTTCCCGGTGATCCCGGATGTCTGTTGGAGATGTGCAACAGAAAAGGGGACATATGTTCATATCTGGTGGGAATGCCCGCCCATAAAGAAATTTTGGATGTTGGTCTTTGATCTTCATAATAAATTATCCATCCGCAAAATACAACCCACGGTGGAACTAGCCCTTTTGTCTCTGTGTGACCTATCGATCTCTGGGTTTAAGAGGAGTCTTCTCAGACATTTTCTTACGGCTGTCAGGAACTTGATTCCCCGATATTGGAAGCAGGATCGCTACCCCTCATGCTCCGATTTTGTTGCAGAATTAAACAACATATACAGAATGGAACAATTGATAAGCCAATCCACTGGGGATTCTGAGAAATTTTATAACATTTGGGCTCCATGGATTGTATTCAGGGAGACCCCTGAGCTGGACGTGTGGCTGTCCAGATCCTAACCTAACCTACATCTGAAACCGCTCTAGATGCGTTCACAAAAGGGATGCTGCCCCTCTACCCTAACCTACTATTATGGCTTAAAACCAATGTCAGCAGCAGATTATCTCCCCCCTCTACTAAACCACCCCACAGAAGCCACAGTAGGTGAGCGACGAGTGGAGTCGACCATCAGTGGTTCCCCTATTTTACCAAATATGCGGCCACAAGATAGCCCCGACCCAGACATGTGGGAAGCTTTTAAGGCCCGTATTAGCAACGTTCCAACTAAAGAAGAACTTGAGGGCTTTATCTCCAGGGTGGAGAACTCCTTTAAAGCTGAAACTATGGCCCTGAGAGGGGACGTCTCAGCTCTGGCGGGCAGAGTCACACTTACTGACACTACTGTGGAAAATCTCTCCAACAAGATCCTAGCCCTTGAGGATAAACTGTCAGCCCAGATGTCCACCTTTGAGAGCTTTCTAGATCATATGGAGGACTTGGAGAATCGGGAGAGAAGGCAAAATCTGAGAGTGAGGGGTCTACCGGAATCAGTCCAAACCAGTGACCTAACTGCGACTCTTCAAACTCTGTTCAACTCCATTAGGAACACTGCCCCAGAGTTGGGTATTGAATTTGACAGAGCTCATAGGTCGCTGGGTCCTCCCCCTGAGGATGGAGGTCTGCCTAGAGACGTGATTTGTCGTTTTCATAGGTACCAAGTTAAGGAAGAAATCCTCAACTGTTCCAGAAAGACCCAGGAGATCCGATTCCAAGATTACCAATTACAGTTCCTCTCGGATCTGTCACGGAGAACCCTCCAAAAGAGGAGAGCTCTGCGACCTCTACTTAACCTCCTTCGCCAGAGCCAGATCCCCTATTCTTGGGGATATCCGTTCTGCCTTCAGGTTCGGCGGGGAACCCAGATGGTGTCCTTATCTCACCCCAGGGAGCATCGTTCATTTCTCTCCCTCTTGAACCTCGAGGATCCGGGCTTACAATTCCCTGACTGGCCTTATTCCGTTGGTCAGGATATGGGCCCTATGCCACAGCGCCGAAAGAGGGAGCGTCGTAACCGTGGAAGAGGCCGCACTAGTTCTCGTGGTAGAGGACAGAACTGTAATGATGTATCTGAAGACGGCTGATTTGCAAGCGTCCAGTATTTTTGGTTCAGTCGGTTGTAGACCTTTAGGTCTTTGGTCTAGCTTTAGGCAGTAATGGCCGTGTTGATGATATATGCTTTGCTCTTTTCCCTTGGTCATTTTCCCTTCCCTCTCCACTATTCCATTCTCTTCCTTCCCCCTTCTTATTCTTCCCCCTCCCTCTCCTCTCCTTTGATTACCCCTTCCCCCCCCCTTTTTTTCTTCTCCCTTTCCCTCCCCCTCTGGTGGTTCGGTTGTACTGGGTAATTTTGTGTATTTTTTTTGTCTCAGGGATGTTCGCCGGGGAACATGGTGTGTTATACAGCTATATTGTTTATCGAACTCGTCGGTATACGATTTATTTTGTTATATATTGTTTTGACTTTCTTCCTTTCTTCAGTGGAAAGGACACGACCCGTTAAGGGGTTATACGGTTGGTCCAAACCGTGATATTCGTGAAACGACTATACCCCATATCTTAAGTAAGAGTTTTTAATTTTCAGCTCCCCCGGGGGTACAATTTTCTGCTACATTCCTTTTTTCTTCTATATTTGCCTACTCTTTTTCTCTTCTTTTTCTTCTAATTTGCTGCGTCTTGTTTTCTGTTCTCATCTCTCAGGTGGCAGGATAACCCCCTTTTTGGGGCCTAACGGTTGGGTACTCGACATTCTATTGAAAAATGGGTTCCTTAAAATTTGGTTCCCTAAATGTACGGGGATTCAATACTCCCCAAAAACGAAGCCACGTACTTACAGATATGCACAAGCTAGGGGTTCAGATACTTTTTCTTCAAGAAACTCATTTTATAGCTGACCGGATACCAGTTGTCGGGGGTAAACTTTATGATAGATGGTCCCATAGTTCCAACCCCGATTCGAGGACAAAAGGTGTCTCAATAGCCTTTTGTGAGAATTTAAATATCATATTGATAGACAAGGTCATAGATGAAGGGGGACGCTATATTTTTATGAAAGTTAAAGTTGCTGAACGGATCCTGACCCTAGTTAACTGGTATCTCCTGAACCGGGAACAGCCTAAGGTCTGTAAGTCTCTATTGTTAAAATTGTCTTCTTTTGCGGAGGGCCAGGTTGTGATAGGTGGTGATTTTAACTTTGTCTTTGATCCCAAACTAGAGACCTCCTCTGGTCGGGGGGTGGTCCCATCGAGAAAGGTGAGAGCCCTACAAAAATTCTTACTTAAACTTCATCTGATAGATGTTTGGAGAATCCTCAATCCTAGAGGTAAGGATTATACTTTCTATTCTACTCCACATAACTCCTACAGCAGAATTGACCTTTTTCTGGTCAGCAGGGGGGTTTTATCTTGGAGACCTGATGCCAAGATTGGTAATATGGTTCAGTCGGATCATTGCCCTATTTTTCTGTCCTTGGAGATACCCGGGCTGGCTATGAAAAAATTCTCATGGAAATTGAATGGCAACCTTTTACGAGACACCACCTGTTTGAGTGATTTGAAATCTGACATTGCAGCGTTTGCCCATACTCATGCGTCAGATCCCACACCTCAGGCAATTAAATGGGAAGCACTGAAGTGCATCATGAGAGGCACCTTAATCAAACATGGGGCTAGAATCAAAAAACTTCAGACTGAGGAAATAGACGCTTTGCTGTCACAAATTCAGACCCTGGAAAGCAGGCATAAGAATTCGAGGTCCTCTGTGACTTTGGTCGAGCTCACTACAAAAAGGCTTGAACTTAAAGGCCTGCTGGATAGACGGTTTATGGGTGACAAGGAAAGAACTAAAGGGTTTTTCTACAAACGAGCTGTTTGTGGGCGCCCTCTAGCACGACTGCTTCATCCCAGATCGGGTCCCACCCTTATCTCATCACTCAAAAATGATAAGGGCCAACTGGTCCATAGTAATGAGGAGATCCTAGAGGTCTTTCAAAAGTTCTATAAATCCCTATACAACATTAGGGGCAGGTTCGCTGATTTGGATCCCACCACGTTGAAAAATAAAATAAAATCTTATATGAATAGGATCAAGGTCCCGTCCCTCCTTGAGGCGGATTTGGCGGTCCTGGAAAAGGACGTAACCCCTGAGGAGCTGGCAGAAGCTGTTAAATCTACGTCCACCTCTAAATGTCCTGGGCCGGATGGGTTCACTCCCTTTTTCTATAAATCCCTTCTATCTGACTTGCTTCCCCAAATGGTCCTCACCTTTAATGCGATTTCTGAGGAGAATAGTTTCACCCCCCAGTCCCTAGAGGCTCATATTTCTGTTCTGCCAAAGCCTAATAAGGATCCCCTGCTGGCTGGGAGTTATAGGCCAATCTCCCTGATCAACGTCGATGTAAAATTATTTGCTAAGGTACTGGCTGACAGATTGTCGGGACTTCTCCCATCTATTATCGACCTTGATCAGGTGGGCTTTGTCAAGGGCCGGGAGGCGCGGGACAGCATTATCAGGTCTCTTCTCCTTATTGAGAGGACCAAGATGCAAAAGTCCCCTCTTTGTCTTCTGTCGATCGAAGCGGAAAAGGCCTTTGATAGAGTCCATTGGGACTTTCTACGGGAGACCCTGACCCATATTGGCTTACAATCCAATTTCCTGGGGAAAATTATGTCATTATATTCAAAACCCTCAGCTCGTGTTAGAGTCAATGGATCCTTGTCCGATCGTTTTTATATCCAGAACGGTACTAGACAAGGCTGCCCGTTGTCGCCCCTATTATACGTTTTAGTTATTGAGCATTTGGCTAAGGCTATCCGAATTAATGACAGTATCTCAGGGATTCAGGTTGGAAACTCTAACCATAAAACGGCCCTATTTGCTGATGACATCCTCCTCTTCGTCTCTGACCCAGTCATCTCTTTTCCAGTGCTTATGAAGGAGTTCGAATCCTTCGGGGATTTAAGCAACTTCAAGATTAATTACTCCAAAACTGAGGTCCTAAACATTTCTCTATCTTCTTCCGTGGTGGCTTCCTTGAAGCAGACCTTCCCCTTTAGATGGCAACAGGATCAGATTTCATATCTCGGGGTGAACCTCACCTCAGATCCTCTTCAATTATTTTCTTTGAATCATCAGGTCATTTTGAACAGGGTAGGATCCCTTCTGGAGTCTTACGGCCCATTGAGGCTGTCGTGGCTCGGTAGGATTCAGGTGGTTAAGATGGATATCCTGCCGAGATTTCTTTATATCTTTCAGGCGATTCCCATTTGGCCACATAAATCGTTTTTTATTAACATACAGTCCTTGATTTCCCGTTTTATCTGGAAGGGGAAAACACCGAGGGTGAGTTACAAGGTTTTATCTAGCCCACGCCAGTTTGGTGGGGTGGGTCTACCCAACCTCCGAAACTATTGCAGGGCGGCCATATTAGTTCGCCTCTTGGACTGGAAATATAAAATTAAATTTAAAAAATGGGTAGAGTTGGAACAAGAATGGTCCGATTTGCCTCTTCATTATCTACAGTGGATCCCAAAGCAATATGCTCTTCAACGGGGGAGATTTTCCTTCCTAACCTCAGAGGCTATGAGGGCATGGCACTGCAGTGGTGTGAAGGGGTCCGCTCCTCCTGGGGCCAGCCTTCTTACACCTATTTTTTGCAACCCGGCATTTCCTCCGGGCATTCACAGGAAAGCCTTCATGGGATGGAAATACGAGGATGACATACGGGTTGGTGATCTCTTACAGCGTGGAGAGATTCCCACCCTCTGTTCCCTCCAAACTCAATCTCCCTCCACTAAACTTCTTTGGTGGGAGTATTTGCAGGTCCGGTCCTTCCTGGCCTCTTTGAATTTGCCAAGGGGCTCGAACTGTGAACTCTCTCCCTTGGAACTGTTGTTTGCCGGTGGAGACGCCCCGAGCAGGGGAATCTCTTCCCTCTACTCAATTTTTTCAACACCTGTCTCTGACGCAAGGCTCTATTTCCAGTCTGCTTGGGAGAGGGATTTGGGGCAGACTTTGTCGGATGAGGAATGGGAGCGTTGCTTCCTGATGAACCATAAACTCCCGAGTTCCAATGAGGCCTCGGAGAAGGGCTATAAACTGCAATATAGGTGGTACCTCACTCCTGACAGGTTACACAAATTTTCTCCCTCAATTTCAAGCTGCTGCTGGAGGTGTGGAAATGGCATTGGCTCCCTTTTGCATATCTGGTGGGGCTGCCCCTTGATTAGAACATTCTGGGACCAAGTGTTCCGAAATTATGGTTTGATCACAGGCAAGCACATCACCGGTACTCCGGAGATGGCATTGCTATCCATGATTCCCGATTCGGTGGGATCCCAAAAAAAGGACATCCTTAAATTCTGCCTAGCGGTTGCTAGGACGGTGATCCCCCGCCGATGGCGAGACCCGGTTCCCCCCGATATTGTGGAGTGGTTTTCAGAATTTGAAACCATCTTTAGGATGGAGGAAATTAATGCAGACCTTTCACAGACAAGGGTCTCCTTTTTAAGTATCTGGACTGAATGGATTCTATTTAAAGATTCTGCTCGTTTCCCTGACCTGTTTACCTGAATACACCTGTCTATTTTACAGTCGATTACTAAGCTACTCTTCTTTTCTTTTCGTGTTCTAACTCTATATTTCTTTTCTTGAGCCCCGCCTACTTGGGCTCCCCCCTCTATTTTCTCCTCTTTCTATCTCCCCCCTGGGTGAGCTGTTCACCTTCCACCAGTTCGGTGTGATAGGTCTGTACCATGATTTACCAGTTACTTATATATAATATCTTTAATAAAAATTATATTTACCCCCCCAAAAAAACAATGTCAGCGATATACTGACTTTTCCATCGCCGCAGGGGGTTTGGGGTCCACCCGGGGGAGGTGTTGCATTTCCCGTTCTTATCATACCCTCCCATTTCTACCCGCATTTCCTTCTTTTTTCCTCCCTTTTTCCTTTCTTTAACTTTCTCTCTTTCTCACTATCTTTTCTACTTAGTGACTTTCTCTACTAAAATAAATGACTAAATATAGTTAGTAATGCACAATTTCTTTAGTTGTTGTTTATATGTTTCATAATGAAAGATATTATTGCTAAATCGAAAGTGATATCATTGGCGTTGGCCAATAGCACCCGGAAACCGCTGGGACTTTCCCTTCTTGTCTGAATTATGGGTTGTATCCTATTGATTTTAACAAATGTGTTTCAGCGTTGTTCCATTTCTGTATTGCTCATTTGCTTCAATAAACTTGATTTATACAAAAAATAACCTTTATTAATTTCGTAAAAAAATCAAAAAATACCACTATTATTTCTTAAAAAAGGAGTTGGTGCAGGGTCTTGAAGCAATAGTCCCATGGAAGTTATCGACCGGGATATGCAACAATGGAACAATAAATTTAAAAAAATGTCATAAATAGGAAGAGTCTAGGGAAGATAGAATGTGCGTGACCCAAAGGATGACCCTTCCTGACAGTGGAGGTTGGCACCCTGGGTAGCTAAGGGGCGCCCCTGCTCCACGTTGACTGACCCTCCCTGACTCTCACCAAGACTCTAACAAAGCCACCAAAGAACCAATAAAGTGCTAGAGGGCAAAACAACTTGTCTGATTATTGGTGCCTGATAAATACTGAGCTGTGCAGACAATAAAGCTCAGTATTTTGGAGACATGCAGAGTAAATATACTGTGTGATATATATATATATATATATATATATATATATATATATATATATATATATATATATATATATATATACACACACACACACACTGCTCAAAAAAATGGGAACACTTAAACAACAGAATATAACTCCAGGTAAATCAAACTTCTGTGAAATCAAGCTGTCCATTTAGGAAGCAACACTGATTGACAATTAATTTCACCTGCTGTTGTGCAAATGGATTAGACAACAGATGGAAATTATTTGCAATTATCAAGACACCCTCAATAAAGGAGTGGTTCTGCAGGTGGGGACCACAGACCACATCTCAGTACAAATGCTTTCTGGCTGATGTTTTGGTCACTTTTGAATGTTGGTTGTGCTTTCACACTTGTGGTAGCATGAGATGGACTCTATAACCCACACAAGTGGCTCAGGAAGTGCAGCTCATCCAGGATGGCACATCAATGCGAGCTGTGGCAAGGTTTGCTGTGTCTGTCAGCATAGTGTCCAGAGGCACACCAGGAGACGAGGAGGGGGCTGGAGGAGGGCAACAACCCAGCAGCAGGACCGCTACCTCAGCCTTTGTGCAAGGAGGAACAGGAAGAGCAGTTAGAGCCCTGCAAAATGACCTCCAGCAGGCCACAAATGTGCATGTGTTTGCACAAACGGCTAGAAACCGACTCCATGAGGATGGTCTGACTGAACGACGTCCACAAATAGGGGTTGTGCTCACAGCCCAACACCATGCAGGACGATTGGCATTTGCACAGAACACCAGAATTGGCAAATTCACCAGTGGCACCCTGTGTTCTTCACAGATGGAAGCAGGTTCACACTGAGCACATGTGATAGAGTCTGGAGACAGAATGGAAAGCGATCTGCTGCCTGCAACATACTTCAGCATGACCGATTTGGCAGTGGGTCAGTAATGGTGTGGGGTGGCATTTCTTTGGAGGGCTGCACAGCCCTCCATGTGCTTGACAGAGGTAGCCTGACTGCCATTAGGTACCGAGATGAGATCCTCAGACTCCTTGTGAGACCATATGCTGGTGCGGTTGGCCCTGGGTTCCTCCTAATGCAGGACAAGGCCAGACCTCATGTGGCTGGAGTGTGTCAGCAGTTCCTGCAAGATGAAGGCATTGAAGCCATGGACTGGCCCGCCCGTTCCCCAGACCTGAATCCGATTGAACACATCTGGGGCATCATGTCTCGCCCCATCCACCAACGTCACATTGTACCACAGACTGTCCAGGAGTTTGCGGATGCTTTAGTCCAGGTCTGGGAGATCCCTCAGGAGACCATCCGCCGCCTCATCAGGAGCATGCCCAGGCGTTGTAGGGAGGTCATACAGGCACATGGAGGCCACACACACAACTGAACATCATTTCCTTGTCTTGAAGCATTTCCACTGAAGTTGAATCAGCCTATAATTTGATTTTGAGCATCATTCCAAATCAAGACCTCCATGGGCTATTCTTTTTTACTTTGATCATTTTTATGTTTTATTGTTCTCAACACATTCCACTACTTTAGTGTTCCCTTTATTTTTTTGAGCAGTGTATATTGTAGCAATACATGTGTCTTTCAGGGGAAACGTGGGCAACACTTCCATCTTCTTAAAGTGTTGCCATTTTTTCTTCAATACTGTTTCACATGCAGCAATGATAATAATGATGATGTTTTGAGCTCTGCAGGACTGACATTGAATAAACAGGTTGAGCTTGTGTGTTTCCTCTACATTCTGACAGCTTTTGAGCATACTCCAATAGCAGCTATGATATCATCTGTTCACAAGCTGAGAAGTGTAGAAGCAGATTTACCTATGAAAAGTTTTGAACTTTTGACAGTATGTCAGCTCCTCTCCTTATCACTGCCGCCACTACCCACAGTCTGTGAAATGTCATGTTTTCACGATTCCTCCTCTCAGTGAGTGATTGCTGTACTGTCGTATGGAAACTGGGTCATGTTGAGTTGTCAATGTTTTGATTGACAGCAATCTGTCCAATCTGTGACTTGTGAGGTGTGGGACTTATTTCAGGTGTTCTGGAGATTGCCCAAGCTATTTAACTGAGCTGTCTGCCTCTGATCCCTGCCAGACGTAGTTTGTGCTTCCTTGTGTTTGCCTGATTCTGTTGTTCTAATCTTCTGCTGCCTGATCCTTGGAACCTGTTCTGACTATCCCTTTGTCTTGCCCTCTTTTCTTTGATCCGATATCTCCTGGTATATTGATCCTGGTGCTCAACTAAAATTAACGTCAGTTTACTTCTACTAGTTTGACAGTAAATACACATGTCAATATTAGTTGCAAATAGCCTCTTCAGAGAGAAAGAGAACCTGAATTTTAGCACCACCTGTTAGGGACAGCAATTTTAAAAGTCAATTATCAACTCATTATTGACCCTTGCCAAATTACTTAGGATGAGAAACTAAACCAGAAAATCCATTTTGCAGATATGTATTTTGGGGTGCTTGCCCCTCATCAGTGCAAAGCTGGAGATCTGATTTGGCTGGATGAGAGGCCTCTGACATCAGTTCTAAAGGGATCCTTTTTCCTTGTATAGAGTGCTAAGCTGGCATAAAGAGACTAATAGCCCATACAATCAACCCTTTAAGAAGCCTTGTCACATGACTTTAGCCCATATACAGGGATCTAAACTTACACATGTCCCCGTGACCTGGGGCCACAGAGTCAGCTGCTGACTGGTGGAGCAAGCTGTTGGGAAGAAAGGTCATCACACTGCATTGATACCAAGAGGTCACGGGTGGTGAAAATACAAACCAGTCAGAAAACGGGATGTCAGGAGACCCAAGAGAAGCAAGGACCATAGTAAGTATTTAGACCAGATAAGCAGAACTTATTGACTGTCAGTGGAAGTCAGAGGCGGCCGGGGGTTTAATTAACAAGCAGTCCTGCCCAGGTCTCAGCAGGAAGTAACCAAAACCAGACAAGAATTAACCGCATGGCTCCCTGACTTAGCAGCACCGAAAGTCCCAGAAGTTTAACATGACTGCCAGTCACCCACAAAAAGCGGTGCCTCCCAATGACTGAAGTAGAAATATAGGCGACAGAAACTCACTCACTGATGTTACAACACTGATACAAAAGACTGAAACTAACTCAGTGAAGCTGAAGATTGTTAAATATTAATTATTGAGTTATTATTACACTCAATTCTGCACTGAGCCTCGTGGAAGGTTTCGCTGACATATGTGCTATTCCTGTATATTTAGCTCAGATTAAAAGTTAACACCATATAGAGAGAACATGTGCTCTATGGGACATATATATATATATATATATATATATATATATATATATATATATATATATATATTCACGGCTCATAGGAGGGGGGGAGGTCACTTAGGGGCTTCTTCACTCTCTAGGAACTTCAGACTCCACACAGACTTCAAATGGAATGAACAGCTGGTATGCGAGTTAGCCATGATGACTTCTACCATACTCCATGACAGAGACAGACGCTATTTACCATTCAGAATCTCAGGAAAGATGGGGAACAAACTTTGATATGGACAAATGGACAATCTCTTTGTAACTATTTCACCTATTTTATGTTTTGCTGCAATGATGCTTTTTGGTGGACAATCCAATAAACCACTACATTTTTTATGAGAACTATCATGAAATTTTCTGTAGAATATCGCATCTGGTAAAGAGTCCTGATTAAATAAATATACGAAATAAGCATATTTAACAAATATTCTTCTTGTTTATTTATATCAAGGAGATGAACATCACAAAGTTCCACACCTGAGACATTTCCTCGAATCAGAACACTAAAATGTCTTGTCCTATTTGTGAGTCCTATGATGTTTAGTAAGAGTTGATTTGTCGCTAAAACATTTCCCACATTGGAAACATGAGAATGGCTTCTCACCTGTGTGAGTTATCAGATGTTTAGCAAGATCTGATTTGTAGAGAAAACATTTCTCACATTGTGTACATGAAAATGGTTTCTTCCCTGTATGAGTACTCAAATGATATACAAGACCTGATCTCTGGCCAAAACATTTCCCACATTCTGTACATGAATATGGCTTCTCCCCTGTGTGGGTTCTCTGATGTTTAACAAGATTTGATTTGTGGACAAAGCATTTCTCACATTCTGAACATGAAAACGGTTTCTCCCCTCTGTGCGTTCTTAGATGTCCCACAAGATGTTGTTTTTGACTAAAACATTTCCCACATTCAAGACATAAAAATGGTCTCTCCCCTATGTGAGTTCTTCGATGATCAATAAGATCCGATTTATCGCTAAAACATTTCCCACATTGGAAACATGAGAATGGCTTCTCCTCCGTGTGAGTTATCAGATGTTTAACAAGATTTGATTTGTAGAGAAAACACTTCTCACATTGTGTACATGAAAATGGCTTCTCCCCTGTGTGAGTTCTCTGATGTATAACAAGACTTGATTTGTGGACATAGCCTTTTCCACATTCTGAACATGAAAATGGCTTCTCCCCTGTGTGGGTTCTCTGATGTTTAACAAGATATGATATATGGACAAAGCATTTCCCACATTCTGAACATGAAAATGGTTTCTCACCTCTGTGCGTTCTTAGATGTCCCACAAGATGTGGTCTCTGACTAAAACATTTCCCACATTCAAGACAAAAAAATGGTCTCTCCCCTGTGTGAGTTCTTTGATGGTCAATAAGACCCGATTTTTCGGTAAAACATTTCCCACATTCTGAACATGAATATGGCTTCTCCCCTGTGTGACTTCTTAGATGTCTCTTGAGATTTGGTTTCCGAGGGAAACATTTCCCACATTCTGGACATGAAAACGGCTTATCACCCGTGTGAAATCTCATATGTTCCACGAGACCAGATTTCCGACTAAAATATTTCCCACATTCTGAACATGGAAATAGCCTTTCGTTTTTGTGAATTCTCTCATGCAAAGACAGTGACGTGGGACAAGTATCTGTAAATAAATCTGTGCTCTGAAGGACCGTGGGTGCATTGGCCACCACTGACATAGTTTGACTGATATTGTTAGTTTCTACTTCATAAGAGGGTGACAAATAGTGATGTCCACTGAAGACTCTCGACTCGACTTCACCTGGAAAAAAGAAACAAAACCTTCTTATTTTTGGAAAAAAAAAATTTTTTTATTAACCAAAAATCTTTGCTAACCCCTTCATGACCCAACCTATTTTGACCTTAATGACCTGGCTACTTTTGCAAATATGACCAGTGTCCCTTTATGGGCTTATAACTTGGGAACGCTTCAACAGATCCTAGCGATTCTGAGACTGTTTTTTCGGGACATATTGGGCTTCATGTTAGTGGTAAAATTAGGTTGATAATTTTTGCGTTTATTTGTGAAAAAAAAGGAAATCTGTCAAAAAATTTGAAAATTTCGCAATTTTAAAATTTTGAATTTCTATTCTGTTAAACCAGAGAGTTATGTGACACAAAATAGTTAATAAATAACATTTCTCACATGTCTACTTTACACCAGTACAATTTTGGAAACAAAATTTTTTTTGTTAGGAAGTTATAAGGGTTAAAAAGTTGACCAGCAACAACAAAATTTACAAAACCGTTTTTTTAGGGACCACCTCACATTTGAAGTCAGTTTGAGGGGTCTATATGGCTGAAAATACCCAAGAGTGACACCATTCTAAAAACTGCACTCCGTAAGGTACTTAAAACCACATTCAATAAGCTTATTAACCCTTCAGGGGCTTCACGAGAACTAAAGCAATGTGGAAGGAAAAAATGAACATTTAACTTTTTAGTCACAAAAATGATCTTTTAGCAACAATTTTTTTTTATTTTCCCAAGGGTAAAAGGAGAAAGCGGACCCCAAAAGTTGTTGTCCAATTTGTCCTGAGTATGCTGAAACCTCATATGTGGGGGTAAACCACTGTTTGGGTGCACGGCAGGGCTCGGAAGGGAAGGAGCGCCATTTGACTTTTTGAATGGAAAATTAGCTCCAATCGTTAGCGGACATCATGTCGCGTTTGGAGAGCCACTGTGTGCCTAAACATTGGAGCTCCCCCACAATGACCCCATTTTGGAAACTAGACCCCCCTCCCACGGACTTTGAACCCCCAGGTGCTTCACAAATTGATCCATAAAAATGAAAAAGTACTTTTTTTCTCACAAAAATTTTCTTTTAGCCTCAATTTTTTCATTTTCACATGGGCAACAAGATAAAATGGATCCTAAAGTTTGTTGGCCAATTTCTCCTGAGTACACAGATACCTCACATGTGGGGATAAACCACTGTTTGGGCGCACGGCAAGGCTCGGAAGGGAAGGAGCGCCTTTTGACTTTTTGAATGGAAAATTAGCTCCAATCGTTAGCGGACACCATGTCGTGTTTGGAGAGCCCCTATGTGCCTAAAGATGGGAGCTCCTCACAAGTTACCCCATTGTGGAAACTAAACCCCCCAAGGAACTAATCTAGATGTATGGTGAGCACTTTGAACCCCCAAGTGCTTCACAGAAGTTTATAATGCAGAGCTGTGAAAATAAAAAAAAATTTCCTCAAAAATTATTTTTTAGCCCGCAATTTTTTATTTTCACAAGTGTAACAGGAGAAATTCGACCCCAAAAGTTGTTGTCCAGTTTGTCTTGAGTATGCGGATACCCCATATGTGGGGGGAACCACTGTTTGGGCACACGTCGGGGCTCGGAAGGTAAATAGTGATGTTTTGAAATGCAGACTTTGATGGAATGGTCTGCGGGCGTCATGTTAAGTTTGCAGAGCCCCTGATGTGCTTAAACAGTGGAAACCCCCCAACCCTAACCCCAACACACCCCTAACCCTAATCCCAACCTTAACCCTAATCCTACCCCTAATCCCAACCCTAATCCTAACCCTACCCCTAATCCCAACCCTAACTTTAGCCCCAACCCTAACCCTAATTTTAGGCACAACCCTAACCCTAACTTTAGCCCAACTCTAACCCTAATGGGAAAACTGGGGCAGGGTTGGTGATCACCGAGGCAGGGGGGAGATCAGCGGGGCAGAGGGGAGATCAGCGGGGCAGAGGGGAGATCAGCGGGGCAGAGGGGAGATCAGCGGGGCAGAGGGGAGATCAGCAGGGAGGTGAGATAAGCGGGGCACGGGGGAGATCAGCGTGGCAGGGGGGAGATCAGTGGGGCTGGGGGAGATCAGCGGGGCAGATCAGGGGGGCAGAGGGGAGATCAGTTGGGCAGGGAGCGATCAGGGGGTGATCATTGGGGCGGGGGGGGAGCGGAGGGCAGCAGAGGGGAGTACCTGGCGGCGATCGCGGTATGTGGCAGAGCAGCATGAAAGCACCTCGCTGTTCAGCTTCCACGGACGGCATGAAGCTGGACAGCAAGGTAGCCATGGTTTTCTCCGCCTCTCTACAATTGAATGGAGAGATAGCGTCACATGGACGCTAGCTTCAATCAGATCTGGGGGGTGGTGACAAAGTGGTCACCAGGGCGACCGTAGCCAAGGGAGGGCAATGCCAACCCACCAACCCACCCCCGCCCTAAAGTACAAGTCCCCCTGTTTCTGCAGGTTGGGTGAAATTTCAGTTAACCCTTTCACCCGACCTGCAGGAATGTGATCCCGCCATGACGCATACGCTGCGTCACAGGTCAGATTGGCACCGACTTTCATGATGCAGCGTATGCGTCATAGGTTGGGAAGAGGTTAAGGCAATAGCATAACGGCAAGAAAACAAAATACAATATCAGAAATCTATGTATAAAAGTGGAGAAAATCAATAGAAAACATAGTGTTTATAAGTTTTGTTGTCTCCAGAAAGTCTAAACTATTATTGGTTGTAGAGATAGTGGCAGATGTTTCTATCCAGACCACAAAATATATAATATGCACAAAGGACAACAGACAATAATGGCCCAAACAATTCCATAAAACCCATAATATAGGCAGCATGATAGTTTGAACATGTAGTATTGTGGTAGGGGATTCCATTGTTTAACTACTCTAACTGTAAAGAATCCTTTCCTATATAGATGTATAAATCTGATGACGCACTGCTCAAGTCACCTGACCACTGCAGCCAATCAAAGGTTGCAGCTGTTGGTGGATTGGTGACGTCCCCTCTAAATGTGTCATGAATTTTGGGGTTCAAGTCCCACCAAGAACAAAATATGCAAGGAGTTTGTATGTTCTCCACGTGTATTTTGGGGTTTTCTTCGGTTTCCACCCACACGCTAAAGACTCCTAGGGAATGTAGATTGTGAGCCCCGATGGGGACAGTGATGATGATATCTGTAAAGCGCTGCAGAATATGATGGCGCTATATACGTGAGTAAAATAAATAAAAATCAGACCACAGTCCAGAGGTCCTAAAAAAAGAAATTCAAGATGTAAACCTGCCTAAAAAAATGTCAGCCCGTTAACCCCAAAATAAACGTATGATGAGACAAATTTCATCTCTCATTGTTGATGTCTGTTGTAAACAACAAGGAAAATTAAAAAATTAATAAAGCACCACGCTAGCGGTTTGTTTTTTAGTGCTCAAGTGGCGATTTAAATGGTAAGCTCCCTGCCCCCATTCTTTTTTTTTTTTAATCAGATACATTTTTATTAACAAAATTCAAATTAACAGACAAGTGCAATTTTGTCAAAAGACATGTTTACATATGTCACGATTCACTCCGTGACTGTCACCAATTGTCAAGATCCCTTAGCCGCTGCCCACAATATGTCACGGATTGGGGTGACTTTAGACCAGCAGACGGCTATCACATGTGCAGGGGGCTTATCTTAGTTATCCCTCCACTGCCACAATGTGATGAAAAAAAACACACACGAGGCTACTGACCTCTTGTTTCCAGCAGGGGCTTATTTTAGGTATCCCACTGCTCTTCAGTATACCATGAACTGCAGGGATTTGTGTATATCCCGCTTACAGTTCCACTTAAACCTTGCAGCTCTCTGGCGCCCCCCTTACTGTCAGGTCAGATTAGGTACTGCACCTAGGGTGATTAGTCGCCAGAAACGCTGCCTGCTATGTACTGGCTATTGGGTGCACTGCAGCGACGCGATAACTACTCCCACTCAGGCAGGAACAATAATTATCAAGCCGCAGTCGCTACAGTGACCCCCAAAAGCCGGCACACGGTCACTGCCACCAGCTCCAATTGAACGGGTCTGGAGACAACCCCAGAACAGTAGCGTAATTCCCTTCAGAGACAGGGTACGGTTTAGGGCAGGAAGAACGAACTAGTATTAAATATTATACCCCATAAATGATTTTTAGGCAGTGTTTATAAAATATTTTACAAAGATGTTACAAATGAGACAATTGCAAATATGTACAAGGTAATTATAAAAATAAAAGGATTAAATGAAGAAAAGGTAACACTCACATATTCTCAGATCATTGCATTGCAGGCAACAGGCTATGATAGCTTTCCATCTATCCCAGTGCATTTGCACTCTCAGTCTGGTCGCTTCAGGTAAAAACTCACAACTCCCCCCCTGGAAGCCTGCCAGCAACTTTATAACCTACAGCCTGTGACCTCACAGAAAGGGCTGGTTTTTCCAACCCCTCCTACTTCTTCAGTATTACTCACTGGGCATTAAATATATCTGATGCCCGTAACTTCGCTACAGAACATAAAATAATCGCACCATACCCATCATTCATCTCGTAGTATCGTGGGCATTCCGATGAGATCAAATAGGTCCTATTTGTCACGCACACTGATAGAGAAATCCCTACCTCTGTACCAGATGGAGTTAAAAGCTCATGTTTAGAGTGATGGGTAGCTCCTTCGATGGAGATTACAAATATATGTTTTCGTGGTCTTAACTTAAACGAGTTGCCTAATATCTTCCAAAAACAGAACAAAAGACTTTCATATTCTGGAAGGTTCTAATCTAGTTAAAGCTGGGCACTTTCCACCACAGGAAATACTGGTCGTAAATGCCTTTCGTCAATAAAACTCTCTTCCCCCATCTACATTGGCAAGCAAGCTCAACTCTGAAGTAAAAGAGAAGGGGGGTTTCTTAGCCCACATCCTGGGCTGACAAGAGAAACTAACTTATGATATTTCATACCATATCGTGACAACATATTTCAAATTACTCCCTTACCCGTCCATTCCTGTCCCTCCCCCTATTATATATATGAACAGCAACAGGACAGTAATATACATTAAAATAGCATTCTATTGGGATCAGCCCCTCTCCATCCACGCTTTCTACAGTGTTTCAAAGGTTCCCCCCTTTCCTTTTTTCATAAATACTCTTTCCCATATTAACAATAAGATCAGACTGTCTGTAAAATTCTCGCAGCGTCGGCGGTTCTTCACTTATCCAGTGTCTGGCGATTAATTTCCGTGCAACATATAACAATCTGGCTATTGCCAGTGTATGACAATTACGCACCCGGATCTCCTCCACATAGCCCAAAATGCATATCACAGGGTCCCTTTCAATTTTACATATATTCTCAATTACTTCCCTCACATCTAACCAATATGAGTTCCACCTCGGACATTGCCCCCTCGGACTGACACCTCGGACACTCAGAGATCTGTCCCAACCCGGCTCTATACAGCCTATCTGGAGTTCTATATACTCTATGGAGCGCGTGGATCTGCGAGAGTCTCCCCGGGTCACTTAATGATAACTGGGGGACATATTCCACAATATCTTCCCATTTATCCTCCTCTTTCCTCCCCAACTCTTCCTCCCATTTCTCTTTTGCTGTGATCCGGTACCTGTTTAGAAAGGTATATAACAAATCTTTGTAAATATCTGAAACCACCTCTTTTGTCCTCTTTTGTTCCCCCCTTCGCGCAAACATAGTCCACCAGAATATCTTTATGAATCTCCATATTGACTGTTCTACTCTGTGTTATGTAGGCATGCCTCAGCTGTCTATATTGAAACCTACAGACCTCCGGTAACCCGTAGATCTCTTGTAGTGTCTGAAAGGGTGTCAGTCCTTGTGCATTTTGTATTTGGGCCATATATTGAATACCCAGTAACTTCCAATTTTTGAATTCCCCCATTTTAATAAATTTTGGTAATACTTCGTTATACCATATTGGAGAAAGATTTGTCAGGGGCCTTTTTAATTGCCTCCCATACCTTTTGTAGTAGTGTCAAAGTGGGATAGGCCGTTTCAAACTTCCTAAAACGACCTGCCTCCAAGCCCTGAAATAACGGATACCTTCCCAAAAACTGAACCAAAATCCTCTGAGCCGAATTCATGCCATTCACCTCCCTCCAGCCTCTCATCTGCTGACTCTGCGCTGCCAAAAAATAGATCCAAGGGTTCGGAAGTGCCAGTCCCCCTCTGTCCTTAGGCCTCTGCAGTAATTCCAGCCTGATTCTTGGCTGTTTTGATGGTGCGAAACCATCTTTCGGGCAGCCATATGGGGGCATTGTGCAGTACGTACCCCTGTCCCCGCTCTTACACTCGCCTTCACCTTTTACTTACGGCACTCCAGTCCCGCAGCTCCATCTTGTGCCTGTAACTTCTGACTGGCCAGAAATCACAAGTTACGTCACGAGCTCAAAGCAAGTAAATGAGAGCCAGAACGAGTATTGGAAAGTGACCTCTGGCTTACTCCATGACACACGTGAGCTGCCAGAAGGTCACTTTTCGATGGGATGGAAGACGATGAAGGTGGCGGCAGGTGAGTATGAGACAGGGGGCAGGGGAATTACATTTAAAGCACCACTCCAGCCGTGCATTAAAAAAACAAAATGCTGGAGTGGTGCTTTAAGAAAATAAGTTAAATTAATAAAACACCTCATTTTCTACTTTTCACCTACTAGGGATCCTGTCACTTCTACATCGAAAAGGGCTAACTTATAGGTACAATTTGATTTTACCAGTTTAATATTCTTCGTTTCAGCTCTGATTTAGCCTTTCAGGGAAAGCCAGGTACCAGAACATTGCTAAATTGTCACTTCAGAACAATCGCACTATCAAGGCACTTGTCATAATTTTAGAAATGTCTCTATGGACCCATCTTCCTGCTCAGAAACATCAGAAGGACAAGGAGGATATAAAAGAGTTAGAGAGGAGCGGAGTCTAAGGAAACTGCAGGATGGAAAGTCTGCTCTTATCAACCTGGGCTCCTGGGTATGACACATGCTCCCTGCTACATATTATTATTATTATTATTATTATTTATTGTTATAGCGCCATTTATTCCATGGCGCTTTACAAGTGAGGAGGGGTATACATAATAAAAACAAGTACAATAGTCTTGAACAATACAAGTCATAACTGGTACAGGAGGAGTGAGGACCCTGCCCGCGAGGGCTCACAATCTACATATATATATATATATATATTTATTCCTACATATATACATGAGACATGTTTATTGCAGATTTACTTTTTATATCTGGTACTTTTTTTTCTATTCTCTTGCATGCATTATTCATGATCCTTTCAGTGACCTCTATTATATCATTTAGCCATTGTGCGTGAATCCATTTAGTTTTACATCTTAAAATCCATTATAAAAACAATTACAGTTCAGGTGAATAAACCAGCGGCTATCTGCCATAGTGATTGTAAATGACGTTCTATCCATGTCCTGTTTAACATTCTCCATTTTACGTTGGAGAGATAGAACTTCAGACACAAGGACTGGACATTAACCCCTTTACCCCCAAGGGTGGTTTGCACATTAATGACCGGGCCAATTTTTACAATTCTGACCACTGTCCCTTTATGAGGTTATAACTCTGGAATGCTTCAGCGGATCTTGGCGATTCTGACACTGTTTTCTCGTGACATATTGTACTTCATGATAGTGGTAAAATTTCTTCGATATAACTTGCGTTTATTTGTGAAAAAAACGGAAATTTGGCGAAAATTTTGAAAATTTCGCAATTTTCCAACTTTGAATTTTTATGCCCTTAAATCACAGTGATATCTCACACAAAATACTTAATAAGTAACATTTCCCACCTGTCTACTTTACATCAGCACAATTTAGGAACCAAAATTTTTTTTTGTTAGGGAGTTATAAGGGTTAAAAGTTGACCAGCAATTTCTCATTTTTACACCACCATTTTTTTTTAGGGACCACATCTCATTTGAAGTCATTTTGAGGGGTCTATATGATAGAAAATAACCAAGTGTGACACCATTCTAAAAACTGCACCCCTCAAGGTGCTCAAAACCACATTCAAGAAGTTTATTAACCTTTCAGGTGTTTCAGGAATTTTTGGAATGTTTAAATAAAAATTAACATTTAAATTATTTTTTTTTTTTTTTTACACAAAATTTATTTCAGCTCCAATTTGTTTTATTTTACCAAGGGTAACAGGAGAAAAAGGAGTCCAAAAGTTGTTGTACAATTTGTGCTGAGTACGCTGATACCCCATATGTGGGGGTAAACCACTGTTTGGGCGCATAGCAGAGCTCGGAAGGGAAGGAGCGCCATTTGACTTTTCAATGCAAAATTGACTGGAATTAAGATGGGACGCCATGTTGCATTTGGAGAGCCCCTGATGTGCCTAAACATTGAAACCCCCCACAAGTGACACCATTTTGGAAAGTAGACCCCCTAAGGAACTTATCTAGAGGTGTGGTGAGCACTTTGACCCACCAAGTGCTTCACAGAAGTTTATAATGCAGAGCCGTAAAAATAAAAAATCATATTTTTTCACAAAAATTATCTTTTCGCCCCCAATTTTTTATTTTCCCAAGGGTAAGAGAAGAAATTAGACCCCAAAAGTTGTTGTGCAATTTGTCCTGAGTACGCTGATAACCCATATGTGGGGGTAAACGACTGTTTGGGCGCATGGCAGAGCTCGGAAGGGAAGGAGCGCCATTTGACTTTTCAATGCAAAATTGACTGGGATTAAGATGGGACACCATGTCGCGTTTGGAGAGCCCCTGATGTGCTTAAACATTAACCCCTTCATGACCCAGCCTATTTTGGCCTTAATGACCTTGCCGTTTTTTGCAATTCTGACCAGTGTCCCTTTATGAGGTAATAACTCAGGAACGCTTCAACGGATCCTAGCGATTCTGAGATTGTTTTTTCGTGACATATTGGGCTTCATGTTAGTGGTAAATTTAGGTCGATCATTTCTGAGTTTATTTGTGAAAAAAACGGAAATTTGGCGCAAATTTTGAAAATTTCGCAATTTTCACATTTTGAATTTTTATTCTGTTAAACCAGAGAGTTATGTGACACAAAATAGTTAATAAATAACATTACCCACATGTCTACTTTACATCAGCACAATTTTGGAAACAATTTTTTTTTTTTGCTAGGAAGTTAAAAGGGTTAAAATTTGACCAGTGATTTCTCATTTTTACAACAAAATTTACAAAACCATTTTTTTTTTTAGGGACCACCTCACATTTGAAGTCATTTTGAGGGTTCTATATGGCTGAAAATACCCAAAAGTGACACCATTCTAAAAACTGCACCCCTCAAGGTGCTCAAAACCACATTCAAGAAGTTTATTAACCCTTCAGGTGTTTCACAACAGCAGAAGCAACATGGAAGTAAAAAATGAACATTTAACTTTTTAGTCACAAAAATGATCTTTTAGCAACAATTTTTTTATTTTCCCAAGGGTAAAAGGAGAAACTGGACCACGGACGTTGTTGTCCAATTTGTCCTGAGTACGCTGATACCTCATATGTGGGGGTAAACCACTGTTTGGGCGCACGGCAGGGCTCGGAAGGGAAGGAGCGCCATTTGACTTTTTGAATGAAAAATTATCTCCATCGTTAGCGGACACCATGTCGCGTTTGGAAAGCCCCTGTGTGCCTAAACATTGGAGCTCCTCCACAAGTGACCCCATTTTGGAAACTAGACCCCCCAAGGAACTCATCTAGAGGCATAGTGAGCACTTTAAACCCCCAGGTGCTTCACAAATTGATCCGCAAAAATGAAAAAGTACTTTTTTTTCACACAAAATTTCTTTTAGCCTCAATTCTTTCATTTTCACATGGGCAACAGGATAAAATGGATCCTAAAATTTGTTGGGCAATTTCTCCTGAGTATGCCGATACCTCATATGTGGGGGTAAACCACTGTTTGGGTGCACGGCAAGGCTCGGAAGGGGAGGCGTGCCATTTGACTTTTTGAATGGAAAATTAGCTCCAATCGTTAGCGGACACCATGTCGCGTTTGGAGAGCCCCTGTGTGCCTAAACATTGGAGCTCCCCTACAAGTGACCCCATTTTGGAAACTAGACCCCCCAAGGAACTTATCTAGATGCATAGTGAGCACTTATAACCCCCAGGTGCTTCACAGAAGTTTATAACGCAGAGCCGTGAAAATAAAAAAATAATTTTTCTTTCCTCAAAAATGATTTTTAGCCCAGAATTTTTTATTTTCCCAAGGGTAATAGGAGAAATTGGACCCCAAATGTTGTTGTCCAGTTTGTCCTGAGTACGATGATACCCCATATGTGGGGGTAAACCACTGTTTGGGCGCACGGCAGGGCTCGGAAGGGAAGGCACGCCATTTGGCTTTTTGAATGGAAAATTAGCTCCAATCATTAGCGGACACCATGTCGCGTTTGGAGAGCCCCTGTGTGCCTAAACATTAGAGCTCCCACACAAGTGACCCCATTTTGGAAACTAGACCTCCCAAGGAACTAATCTAGATGTGTGGTGAGCACTTTGAACCCCCAAGTGCTTCACAGAAGTTTAGAACGCAGAGCCATGAAAATAAAAAATAATTTTTCTTTTCTCAAAAATGATTTTTTTAGCCCACAATTTTTTATTTTCCCAAGGGTAACAGGAGAAATTGGACCCCAAAAGTTGTTGTCCAGTTTCTCCTGAGTACGCTGATACCCCATATGTGGGGGTAAACCACTGTTTTGGCACATGTCGGGGTTCGGAAGGGAAGTAGTGACGTTTTGAAATGCAGACTTTGATGGAATGCTCTGCGGGCATCAGGTTGCGTTTGCAGAGCCCCTGATGTGCCTAAACAGTAGGAACTCCCCACAAGTGACTCCATTTTGGAAACTAGACCCCCAAAGGAACTTATCTAGATGTGTGGTGAGCACTTTGAACCCCCAAGTGCTTCACAGAAGTTTATAACGCAGAGCCGTGAAAATAATAAATGTGTTTCCTTTCCTCAAAAATATTTTTTTAGCCCAGAATTTTTTATTTTTGCAAGAGTAACAGGAGAAATTGGACCCCAAAAGTTGTTGTCCAGTTTCTCCTGAGTACGCCGATACCCCATATGTGGGGGTAAACCACTGTTTGGGCACATGCCGGGGCTCGGAAGGGAAGTTGTGACGTTTTGGAATGCAGACTTTGATGGAATGGTCTGCGGGTATCATGTTACGTTTGCAGAGCCCCTGATATGCCTAAACAGTGGAAACCCCCCACAAGTGACCCCATTTTGGAAACTAGACCCCCCAAGGAACTTATCTAGATGTGTGGTGAGCACGTTCAACCCCCAAGTGCTTCACAGAAGTTTACAACGCAGAGCCGTGAAAATAAAAAATCATTTTTCTTTCCTCAAAAAAGATGTTTTAGCAAGCAATTTTTTATTTTCACAAGGGTAACAGGAGAATTTGGACCCCAATATTTGTTGCCCAGTTTGTTGTGAGTACGCTGATACCCCATATGTGGGGGTAAACCACTGTTTGGGCACACGTCAGGGCTCGGAAGGGAAGTAGTGACATTTGAAATGCAGACTTTGATGGAATGGTCTGCGGGCGTCACATTGCATTTGCAGAGCCCATGATGTGCCTAAACAGTAGAAACACCCCACAAGTGACCCCATTTTGGAAACTAGACCCCTGAAGGAACTTATCTAGACGTGTGGTGAGCACTTTCAACCCCCAAGTGCTTCACAGAAGTTTATAACGCAGAGCCGTGAAAATAAAAAATAATTGTTCTTTCCTCAAAAATTATGTTTTAGCAAGTAATTTTTTATTTTTGCAAGGGTAACAGGAGAAATTGGACCCCAACAGTTGTTGCCCAGTTTGTCCTGAGCACGCTGGTACCCCAAATGTGGGGGTAAACCACTGTTTGGGCGCACGTCGGGGCTTGGAAGGGCGGGAGCACCATTTGACTTTTTGAACGCAAGATTGGCTGGAATCAATGGTGGCGCCATGTTGCGTTTGGAGACCCCTGATGTGCCTAAACAGTGGAAACCCCTCAATTCTAACTTCAACACTAACCCCAACACACCCCTAATCCTAATCCCAACTGTAGCCATAACCCTAATCACAACCCTAACCCCAACACACCCCTAACCACAACCCTAACCGCAACACACCCGTAACCCTAATTCCAACCCTAACCCTAATCCCAACCGTAACCCTAATCCCAACCCTAACCACAACTGTAACCCCAACACACCCCTAACCCTATCCGTAACCCTAACCACAAGCCTAATCTTAACCCTATTTCAAACCCTAGCCCTAATTCCAACCCTAACTCTAATTCCAACCCTAACCCTAAGGCTATGTGCCCACGTTGCGGATTCGTGTGAGATTTTTCCGCACGATTTTTGAAAAATCTGCAGGTAAAAGACACTGCGTTTTGCCTGCGGATTTACAGCAGATTTCCAGTGTTTTTTTGTGCGGATTTCACCTGCGGATTCCTATTGAGGAACAGGTGTAAAACGCTGCGGAATCCGCACAAAGAATTGACATGCTGCGGAAAATACAACGCAGCGTTTCTGCACGGAATTTTCCGCACCATGGGCACAGCGGTAGGTGTACCTA
Organism: Ranitomeya variabilis; assembly: GCF_051348905.1. Lineage (NCBI taxonomy): Eukaryota > Metazoa > Chordata > Amphibia > Anura > Dendrobatidae > Ranitomeya > Ranitomeya variabilis. Next base: position 20,389,250 of record NC_135233.1, read on the forward strand.
CACATAGGTGTACATGGTACTGTAAACCTGATGGAAAACTGCTTCGAATTCGCAGCGGCCAATCCGCTGCGGATCCGCGGCCAATCCGCTGCGGATCCGCGGCCAATCCGCTGCGGATCTGCTGCCAATCCGCTGCGGATCCGCGGATAATCCGCACTGTGTGCACATGCCATAACCCTACCCCTACCCCTAGTTCTAACCCTAGTTCTAACCCTAACCCTAGTGGAAAAAGAAAAAAAAATATTTTCTTTATTTTATTATTGTCCCTACCTATGGGGGTGATAAAGGGGGGGGGGGGGTTTATTTATTATTTTTTTATTTTGATCGCTGCGATAGAACCTACCACAGCGATCAAAATGTACTTGTAATGAATCTGCCGGCTGGCAGATTCGGCGGGCGCACTGCGCATGCGCCCGCCATTTTCCAAGATGGCGGCGCCCATGGAGAAGACGGCCGGACACCGGGAGGGACATCGAAGCTAGGTAAGTATGGGGGGGTGGGATCGGAACACGGGGGGGGGGGGGGGGGGGATCGGAGGACCGGGGGAGCGGACAGGAGATCGGGGCAGAAAGGACGACTGGGGGGGCGATCGGTGGGGTGGGGGGGGGACAGATCGGGGTCTCCAGCCATGGCAGATGCTATTGCAGCATCGGCCATGGCTGGATTGTAATATTTCACCATTTTCATAGGTGAAATATTACAAATCGCTCTGATTGGCTGTTTCACTTTCAACAGCCAATCAGAGCGATCGTAGCCACGGGGGGGTGAAGCCACCCCCCCTGGGCTGAAGTACCACTCCCCCTGTCTCTGCCGATCGGGTGAAAATGGAGTTAACCCTTTCACCCGATCTGCAGGGATGCGATCTTTCCATGACGCCACATAGGCGTCATGGGTCGGATTGGCAAGGGTTTTCATGACGCCTACGTGGCGTCAAAGGTCGGGAAGGGGTTAAACCCCCCACAAGTGACACCATTTTGGAAAGTAGACCCCCTAAGGAACTTATCTAGATGTGTTTTGAGAGCTTTGATCCCCCAAGTTTCACTACAGTTTATAACGCAGAGCCGTGAAAATAATTTTTTTTTTTTCCACAAAAATTATTTTTTAGCCCCCAGTTTTGTATTTTCCCAAGGGTAACAGGATAAATTGGACCCCAAAAGTTGTTGTTCAATTTGTCCTGAGTATGCTGATACCCCACATGTGGGGGGGAAACCACTGTTTGGGTGCATGGCAGAGCTCGGAAGGGAAGGAGCACCATTTGGAATGCAGATTTAGATGGATTGGTCTGCAGGCGTCACGTTGCATTTGCAGAGCCCCTGATGTACGCAAACAATAGAAACCCCCAAAAGTGACCCCATATTGGAAACTAGACCTCCCAAGGAACTTATCTAGATGTGTTGTGAGAACTTTGAACCCCAAGTGTTTCACTACAGTTTACAACGCAGAGCCGTGAAAATAAAAAATCTTTTTTTTCCCACAAAAATGATTTTTAGCCCCCCAAATTTATATTTTCCCAAGGGTAACAAGAGAACTAGGACACCAAAAGTTGTTGTCCAATTTGTCCCGAGTACGCTGATGCCCCATATGTTGGGGTAAACCCCTGTTTGGGCGCACGGGAAAGCTCGGAAGGGAAGGAGCACTGTTTTACTTTTTCAGTGCAGAATTGTCTGGAATTGAGATCGGACGCCATGTCGCGTTTGGAGAGCCCCTGATGTGCCTGAACAGTGGAAACTCCCCAATTCTAACTGAAACCCTAATCCAAACACACCCCTAACCCTAATCCCAACGGTAACCCTAACCACAACCCTAACCCTGACACACCCCTAACTCTAATCCCAACTGTAAATGTAATCCAAACCCTAACCCTAACTTTAGCGCCAACCCTAACACTAACTTCTTTAGCTCCAACCCTAACCCTAACCCTAACCCTAGCCCTAACCCTAGCCCTAATGGGAAAATGGAAATAAATACATTTTTTTAATTTCATTATTTTTCCCTAACTAAGGGGTTGATGAAGGGGGGTTTGATGTACTTTTATAGCATTTTTTATAGCGGATTTTTATGATTGGCAGCCGTCACACACTAAAAGACGCTTTTTATAGCAAAAAAGTTTTTGCGTCTCCACATTTTGAGACCTATAATTTTTCCATATTTTGGTCCACAGAGTCATGTGACGTCTTGTTTTTTGCGGGACGAGTTGACGTTTTTATTGGTAACATTTTCGGACACGGGACAGTTTTTGATCGCTTTTTATTCTGATTTTTGTGAGGCAGAATGACATAAAAACAGCTATTCATGAATTTCTTTTGGGGGAGGCGTTTATACTGTTCCACGTTTGGTACAATTGATAAAGCAGTTTTATTCGTCGGGTCAGTAAGATTACAGCGATATCTCATTTATATCATTTTTTTATGCTTTGGCGCTTTTATACGATAAAAACTATTTTATAGAATAAATAATAATATTTTGGCGTCGCTTTATTCTGAGGACTATAACTTTTATATTTTTTCTTTGATGACGATGTATCGCTGCTCGTTTTTTGCGGGACAAGATGACGTTTTCAGCGGTACCATGGTTATTTATATCCGTCTTTTTGATCGCGTGTTATTCCACTTTTTGTTTGGCGGTATGATAATAAAGCGTTGTTTTTTGCCTCGTCCCCCCCCCCCACGGTGTTCACTGAAGGGGTTAACTAGTGATATAGTTTTACTAGATTGTGGCCCGATTCTAACGCATCGGGTATTCTGGAATATGCATGTCCCCGTAGTATATGGACAATGATGATTCCAGAATTCGCTGCAGACTGTGCCTGTCGCTGAATGGTCGAGGCAACCTTAATGCATCATCGTCGCCATGGCAACCATTATGACATCTACGTCGATACTGTGCCCGTCGCTGATTGGTCGAGGCGAATTCACGGCAGACTGTGCCCGTCGCTGATTGGTCGAGGCAACCTTTATGACATCATCGTCGCCATGCTGTGCCTGTCTCTGATTGGTCGAGGCCCAGGCGGCCTCGACCAATCAGAGACGCGGGATTTCCAGGACAGACAGACAGACAGACAGAAAAACCCTTAGACAATTATATATATAGATAGGTCGGGTCGCTACGAACGCGGCGATACTAAATATGTGTACAGTTTGCACAGCACTCTGTCAGATCACCGATCTGACTTACAGCACTGCAGGCTTACCAAGCGCCTGCTCTGAGCAGGCACTCGGTAAGCCACCTCCCTCCCTGCAGGACCGGGATGCCGCGGCCATCTTGGATCCGGGCACCTGCAGCGAGGAGGAGGTAAGAGACCCTCGCAGCAACGCGATCACATCGCGTTGCTCCAGGGGTCTCAGGGAAGCACGCAGGGAGCCCCCTCCCTGCGCGATGCTTCCCTGTACCGCCGGCACACTGCGATCATGTTTGATCGCGGTGTGCCGGGGGTTAATGTGTCGGGGGCGGTCCGTGACCGCTCCTGGCACATAGTGCCGGATGTCAGCTGCGATAGTCAGCCGACACCCGGCCGCGATCCCCCCGTGAGCGCCGCCGATCGCGCTGGACGTACTATCCCGTCGGTGGTCATACGGGCCCACCCCACCTCGACGGGATAGTACGTCGGATGTCAGAAAGGGGTTAAACCAGTGGAAATCTGTACTGAGGTCCAATGAGTCAAAATCTGAGACCTTGAGAATTGAGTACCATTATTATTGGGGGATGTGAGATTGGACTATGAATATTGTAGAATTGACTATGAAGGGCATAATGCAGTCGTAAATGATGATCTTCCTGGATTTGTGAAAATGACCAAATGGTGTTTCCCAAAAAACGTCACTAAGGTGCTAACATTACGTGCTTACTAAAAGTTATTATCCATAAGTGTTACTAGGTGGTCAACCATAGGATTGCTATGGCAGTCAGTGGTTCTTCGGAGACTTGACGCAAAGTAGTTGTAACACCGGAGTAAGGAAATGACCGACGTGCAGCGCAAACGAAGGAAAGAAGGTAAAGGGTGCCCTGATGATGGGGAGAAGGGAAACTCCTAAACATTCACCTGAGTTTGCACCCTGCTCTCCCTATCGTACCTAGACGGGTCCTTCCCAATGGGCGCCATCACGTGTCTAAGCCATGGCTGGTCCTGAGATAGCCCTAGCTAGTGAGTAGGACAGCAACACAGTAGTTTCACTACTAAGGAAAGGAAATACAGGGAGGGAAACAATCAGAGAGAAATCAAAAAGCAACTGGAACTCCACAGCTTAAACTGGAACAGAGAGGACAGCATAGAAAACCTATAACCGGCATAGGAGACGGCTAGGAGTAAGCTTAAATAATGGAAGGAAGTGGCAGCAAACTGCATACCCGCCATGGCCTCACTTGTTAATTCACTTTGCAGTAATATATTGGGATCATCATTTACACTGCAACAGGACAATGCTTCCAACAAACCTCAAGGCTACGTAAGGAGCATGTGACAAAACGGAGAAAGTTGGAGGCTGCCTCAGCTGACATGGCCTCTACAACCGCCTGACCTTAGCCCAACTGAGATGGTTTGGGATGAGAAGGCAAAGCAGCCGACAAGAGCTCAGCCTTTCTGGGAGCTCCTTCCACACTGTCCACGCCATTCCAGGTGTTGACCTGATGGAACTGCTGAAAAAACGCCTGATTTGTTTCATACGCCTTCCTTCACCCTTGTTTCCGCATTACTTTGTGTTTTTGCTGCCTTCAGTCTGAATCTAAAATGTGCACATTCCAATAAGAACAAGGAAAACCACCACATGCACAGGGGTGTACAATCTTTTGACTGGCGCTGTATCTGTCCATACTGCATCACATTGTAGAAGTGCCATGGAATATGATGGGATATGATGGGAATAAATGAAATATTCACGATGAGGAAGTGATCTCATTAATAAAGAAATTTACAGTGAAACAAGATGGATGGCTCTTACCGATCACTGACACAGATGTGAAGTTTTCGAGTCCACACGTTGTTCCACTGGAGTTTTCCTGCAAGAATCCCACAGTGAATATAAGATGAAAGGGAAAAAGGAATCCTGGATTATCTTACATCCAGGTGAATGAGAAAAAAAGAAATTACAAGTAAAGGAGAAGGATCTCCTCAAGTGATGATCAGGCAGAATTACCAATCAACCTCATCATTTACACATTGACGGAAATGTTCCTGTTAATTCTCTGTATGAAATGATCTTGATCTACTGTGAAGTGGACGCTGTGTTCAGTCACACCAGTTTTTCAGCATAGTCACCACTTTTACAGTAAAGCAGCATTTCATCACTACTGAAGATTGACTGTTCCCTCCTTCAGCGCTCATCATGTCCTCCCTCAAGAAGTCTGTTCTCTAGACATCCTAGCCCGGGCTCGTACATCATGTTTCCATTATCATATGAATGGCAGGGTGTGTGCGTCACTTACCTGGGTAACAGATGGTACCAAGGTGATCTATCGGAAGGACACAAGGTGGCAAAGGGAGAGCGATGCTCTGGATCATGTTCTGCTGGGAAACCTTAGCTCCCGGCACAGATATGTACAGTATGTGACATGTGCCAAGACCAAGTGTCCCTTTCATCACAGTGACATTTCTTAATACCAGTAGCCCTATTACAGCAAAATTATGTGATCTAAGTGTTTAACGTTTTCTAGACCGTCCTATGGCTTTAACCATCCGGATGGTCCACATGTTACTCTGCAGTCACATTCTAAAATGTCACCGCAGACTCAACAGCGGTACAAGACTGTGGAAGAGGAGGAAGCCGGCTGTGAGGGACGGCTGGACCCCAATAGAGAAGATAGAAATGGTATATCGCCATCTTGGCTGTCCTGATTGAGCACTGTGTATACAGTAAAAGAAGGGCTGACAACACCTTCTACTCTGGACCCAGGAATCATGTGACAACCGAGCGTTGGAAAGTAGCAGGAGCTGCTGAGTCCTAATTGTCGTTTCTGACCCCACAATCTCACATGTATCTTACATAAAAATAATTGCTATGGAAACAGAACACATTTAGAAATGTAATTTAATTGTCCTTTATGGTGGTTAAAATTATACATTAAATGACAAAAAAAAAAAATGGGACATGCATATGGAGAAAAAAAATTATAAATTATACGAATGACCGAACTAGTAGAACCTTAGTGTTCTTAAAAGTACATGTGCGAAAAAACCCCGAAAATGTGCCTGGTTGTGAACTGGTGTGTAATGGAAAAAGAAAAAACTAAAAGGAGAAAAAGAGCAACAGGGTTTTATCCAAGGGAGATAAAAATGTTAAATAAGGTTATACTAATCTGATTTAGTTACATATACACAATATCTCCATGACTTCTAAATCCAGCTGCTGCAGGTCCAACGGGTCATCAGACCAGGAAATCACAGATAAGGAGGATAATCTGCGCTGTGGTATCACATATCACATCTGATAGATCCAAGTCCAGACAGCAAGTATTTGTGGTTTTTCATTATTCCTCTGACGAGTTTCGAAGTACCACAGACTTCTTCATCAGGACAAGAAAACCAGAGTTTACAACACAGTGCGGCTACATTTATAGTGATGAAAGTTCATCACGGTTCATCAGAAACAAAAGAACAAAAGGTTTTACAAGTTTGGTAGTATAGAATTGACATAGAAAAAGATATCCAAACTTTTACCATTATTAATATACAGTGCCTTGCGAAAGTATTCGGCTCCCTGAAACTTTTCAACCTTTTCCCACATATCATGCTGCTTCAAACAAAGATACCAAATGTAAATTTTTGGTGAAGAATCAACGACAAGTGGAACATAATTGTGAAGTTGAACGAATTTTATTGGTTATTTTACATTTTTTTGGAAATTCAAAAACTGAAAAGTGGGGCGTGCAATATTATTCGGCCCCTTTACTTTCAGTGCAGCAGAAGTTCATTGTGGATCTCTGAATGATCCAATGTTGTCCTAAATGCCTAATGATGATAAATATAATCCACCTGTGTGTAATCAGGTCTCCGTATAAAAGCACCTGCTCTGTGATAGTCTCAGGGTTCTGTGTGAAGCACAGAGAGCATCATGAAGACCAAGGAACAAAGCAGGCAGGTCCATGATACTGTTGTGGAGAAGTTTAAAGCCAGATTTGGATACAAAATGATTTCCAAAACTTTAAACATCCCAAGGAGCACTGTGCAAGCGATCATATGGAAATGGAAGGAGTATCATACCACTGCAAATCTACCAAGACCCGGCCGTCCCTCTAAACTTTCACCTCAAACAAGGAGAAGACTGATCAGAGATGCAGCCAAGAGGCCCATGATCACTCTGGATGAACTGCAGAGATCTACAGCTGAGGTGGGACAGTCTGTCCATAGGACAACAATCAGTCGTACACTGCACAAATCTGGCCTTTATGGAAGAGTGGCAAGAAGAAAGCCATTTCTCAAAGATATCCATAAAAAGTGTTGTTTAAAGTTTGCAACAAGCCACCTGGGAGACACCAAACATGTGGAAGAAGGTGCTCTGGTCAGATGAAGCCAAAATCCAACTTTTTGGCAACAATGCCAAACGATATGTTTGGCGTAAAGGCAACACAGCTCATCACCCTGAACACACCATCCCCACTGTCAAACATGGTGGTGGCAGCATCATGGTTTGGGCCTGCTTTTCTTCAGCAGGAACAGGGAAGATGGTTAAAATTGATGGGAAGATGGATGGAGCCAAATACAGGACCATTCTTGAAGAAAACCTGTTGGAGTCTGCAAAAGACCTGGGACTGGGACGGAGATTTGTCTTCCAACAAGACAATGATCCCAAACATAAAGCAAAATCTACAATGGAATGGTTCACAAATAAACGTATCCAAGTGTTAGAATGGCCAAGTCACAGTCCAGACCTCAATCCAATGGAGAATCTGTGGAAAGAGCTGAAAACTGCTGTTCACAAACGATCTCTGTTATGATCCTAGTGGCAAGGATCGCAGGTCGGACTAGCTAAGTAACTGAACAGACTACTAGCTCTGGGGAAGAGGTAACTAGATTGACCGCAACCTGATCCTATCCACAAACAACTATAGGCAGCCGTGGAACGTTACCTAAAAAATCCTAGACGTCTCGTCACGGCCTGAGAAACTGACTATTCCTGGAGGGAAAGTAAGTCCTCACTTGCCTCAGTAGAAGACCCCAAAGATATAGAATAGCCCCCCACAAATATTAACGGTGAGTTTAAGGGGAAAGCACAAACGCAGAGATGAAATCAGATTTAGCAAATGAGGCCCGCTAATACTAGATAGCAGAAAATAGGAAGGAAACAGTGCGGTCAATAAAAAACCCTATTAAAAAAATCCACGCAGAGATTGCTCGAGCCCCCGCACCAACTAACGGTGCGGGGGAAGCAACTCCGTACCCCAGAGCTTACCAGCAAAAAGAAATCACATATTAGCAAGCTGGACTAGACTCATCATACACAGAAATCATATTGCAGGTGGATGAGCAAAAAATATTCAAACAGAACTTAGCTTATCCTGAAGAGGCAGAAAACGAGATAATCAGGAGTAATCAGAATAGCACTGAATACATTGACAGCCGGCAACAAGTGGAAGTGAAGCAGAGCTAAATAGGAGCCTCCCTGGTGAATAACGAGGCAGCTGATCCAGCAGATCCGCAGGATAATAAACCAAACCACCAGGGGGAGCCAAAAAACCAAAGTCACACAATACCATCTGTGACCACAAGAGGGAGCCTGAAAACGGAGTTCACAACAGATCTCCATCAAACCTCACTGAGCTCGAGCTGTTTGCCAAGGAAAAATGGGCGAGAATTTCAGTCTCTCGATGTACAAAACTGATAGAGACAAACCCCAAGCGACTTGTAATCGCAGCAAAAAGTGGAGCAACAAAGTATTAAGTTAAAAGGGCCGAATAATATTGCACGCCCAACTTTTCAGTTTTTGAATTTCCACAAAAATGTAAAATAACCAATAAATTTCATTCAACTTCACAATTGTGTTCCACTTGTTGTTGATTCTTCCCCAAAAATTTACGTTTTGTATCTTTATGTTTGAAGCATGATATGTGGGAAAAGGTTGAAAAGTTCCAGGGGGCCGAATACTTTTGCAAGGCACTGTATATTCTCTTTTGCTGATTCCTAGGTGAAGAAGAAACAAAGAAAAAAAAGAGAACAGGAGAAACATGCATTTGATTGTAAGAAATATCTGTCTAGGTTTTGTGGATTCGATTGTTCATTCTGTAGTACTTTAAAACGCGTCGACTGAATGAAGAAGAACCGCAAATACTTTCTGTCTGGACTTGGATCTATCAGATGTGACACCAGCTGCGCAGATTATCGGCTAATTCTCCTTCTCTGTAGTTGTGAACTGTGAGATGAGGCTTTAGCTTCGAGATTCCACCGGATTTCAATCAGATTGAATATTTCTATGTAAGATAAGAGGAGCTGATCTGCAGTTCTCCGCAGCGGCCGCTACATACTGAGCACAGCTGTCATGTCCTGACTCCACTCAATCCTTACATCCAGCCACAGCCAGAGCTAAAAATCTGATATCAATATTATATGTCTAATCACACATGCGGAATATGAGTAAAAGTCGGGCTATTTCATCTTTGCCTTTGATAGGCATCCTCAACTCACAGGGTCCTCAAGGACTCTTATCCTCTTGGTATACATACAGGTCCTTCTCAAAAAATTAGCATATAGTGTTAAATTTCATTATTTACCATAATGTAATGATTACAATTAAACTTTCATATATTATAGATTCATTATCCACCAACTGAAATTTGTCAGGTCTTTTATTGTTTTAATACTGATGATTTTGGCATACAACTCCTGAAAACCCAAAAAACCTGTCTCAATAAATTAGCATATTTCACCCGTCCAATCAAATAAAAGTGTTTTTTAATAACAAACAAAAAAACCATCAAATAATAATGTTCAGTTATGCACTCAATACTTGGTCGGGAATCCTTTGGCAGAAATGACTGCTTCAATGCGGCGTGGCATGGAGGCAATCAGCCTGTGACACTGCTGAGATGTTATGGAGGCCCAGGATGCTTCAATAGCGGCCTTAAGCTCATCCAGAGTGTTGGGTCTTGCGTCTCTCAACTTTCTCTTCACAATATCCCACAGATTCTCTATGGGGTTCAGGTCAGGAGAGTTGGCAGGCCAATTGAGCACAGTAATACCATGGTCAGTAAACCATTTACCAGTGGTTTTGGCACTGTGAGCAGGCGCCAGGTCGTGCTGAAAAATGAAATCTTCATCTCCATAAAGCATTTCAGCCGATGGAAGCATGAAGTGCTCCAAAATCTCCTGATAGCTAGCTGCATTGACCCTGCCCTTGATGAAACACAGTGGACCAACACCAGCAGCTGACATGGCACCCCACACCATCACTGACTGTGGGTACTTGACACTGGACTTCAGGCATTTTGGCATTTCCTTCTCCCCAGTCTTCCTCCAGACTCTGGCACCTTGATTTCCGAATGACATGCAAAATTTGCTTTCATCAGAAAAAAGTACTTGGGACCACTTAGCAACAGTCCAGTGCTGCTTCTCTGTAGCCCAGGTCAGGCGCTTCTGCCGCTGTTTATGGTTCAAAAGTGGCTTTACCTGGGGAATGCGGCACCTGTAGCCCATTTCCTGCACACCAGACTCAGTCCACTGCTTCCTCAGGTTCCCCAAGGTCTGGAATCGGTCCTTCTCCACAATCTTCCTCAGGGTCCGGTCACCTCTTCTCGTTGTACAGCGTTTTCTGCCACATTGTTTCCTTCCAACAGACTTACCATTGAGGTGCCTTGATACAGCACTCTGGGAACAGCCTATTTGTTGAGAAATTTCTTTCTGGGTCTTACCCTCTTGCTTGAGGGTGTCAATGATGGCCCACTTGACATCTGTCAGGTCGCTAGTCTTACCCATGATGGGGGTTTTGAGTATTGAACCAGGCAGGGAGTTTTTAAAAGCCTCAGGTATCTTTTGCATGTGTTTAGAGTTAATTAGTTGATTCAGAAGATGAGGGTAATAGGTCGTTTAGAGAACCTTTTCTTGATATGCTAATTTATTGAGACAGGTTTTTTGGGTTATCAGGAGTTGTAGGCCAAAATCATCAGTATTAAAACAATAAAAGACCTGACAAATTTCAGTTGGTGGATAATGAATCTATAATATATGAAAGTTTAATTGTAATCATTACATTATGGTAAATAATGAAATTTAACACTATATGCTAATTTTTTGAGAAGGACCTGTATTTATTGTCTCAGGGAGCTGGGTCTGCTATAGATTCTATCAAGGGGAAGTGGGAGAGTCTTCTTCCTGATGTATTGGGAGAGGAATGGGATGATATTCTGGAATCTCCAACTAAAGTCTCCCCTTCGATTAACAATAGGATGACCCAACTGTATATTATATACAGTCATGGCCAAAAGTATTCACACCCCTGCAATTCTGTCAGATAATACTCAGTTTCTTCCTGAAAATGATTGCAAACACAAATTCTTTGTTATTATTATCTTCATTTAATTTGTCTTAAATGAAAAAACACAAAAAGAATTGTCCTAAAGCCAAATTGGATATAATTCCACACCAAACATAAAAAAGGAGATTTTTGTTTACTTACCGTAAAATCTTTTTCTCCGAGCCACTCATTGGAGGACACAGGACCATGGGTGTTATGCTGCTGCCACTAGGAGGACACTAAGTAGACAGAAAGATTAACTCCTCCTCTGCAGTATACACCCCTTCACTGGATACAATTTCAACCAGTTCGGTAGTAAAGCAGTAGGAGCATGAACAAAGACAACTATGTCAAAACCAAAGAAGTAACAACAAGCCAAAACAGGCTAACAGGGTGGGTGCTGTGTCCCCCAATGAGTGGCTCGGAGAAAAAGATTTTACGGTAAGTAAACAAAAATCTCCTTTTCTCCTACGCCTCATTGGGGGACACAGGACCATGGGACGTACAAAAGCAGTCCCTGAGCGGGGAGCAATATGCTAAAACCCCATGTACCACTGGCTTACGGCTTAAGGAACTGCCGCTTGCAGAATGCGCCTGCCAAGGGCGGCGTCTGCAGAAGAGATAGAATGAATGTGGTAATGCTTGGTAAAAGTGTGCAAACTGGACCACGTCGCAGCCTTGCAGACCTGCTGTGCTGACGCCTGGTGCCGAATGGCCCACGAGGCGCCCACTGACCGAGTAGAATGAGCCTTGATCCCAGCTGGGATAGGAACACCTTTGACATGATAGGATTCTTGAATGGCTGACCGAATCCATTTTGCCAGAGTGGCTTTTGAAGCAGGAGAGCCCCTCCTGGGCCCCTCTGGAAGTACGAACAGGGCGTCTGACGTGTGGAAGGGAGCCGTCCTTGAGACGTACCGACGAAGAGCCCTCACCACATCAAGAGTGTGTAGAGCCTTTTCGATGCGGTGGACAGGAGCCGGGCAGAACGAAGGCAGAACAATCTCCTCATTGAGGTGGAAAGAGGAGACGACCTTGGGCAAAAAGGTGGGAGAGGTCCTCAATACCGCCTTGTCCGGATGAAAAATGAGAAAGGGAGGGCGGCAGGAGAGCGCAGCCAACTCCGAGACCCTTCTGATGGATGTGACGGCTACTAGGAAGACTACCTTCCAAGAAAGGAAGGTCAAGGAAACGTCCTGTAGCGGTTCGAAGGGAGTCTCCTGAAGAGCTCCGAGAACTAAGTTGAGATCCCACGGATCCAAAGGTGACTTGTAGGGAGGCGCCACACGGGAAACTCCCTGGAAGAAGGTTTTCACCGGCAACCTGTTGGCAATCTTCCGCTGGAAAAGGACTTGACAATGCCGAAACCTGACCCTTCAGGGAGCTAAGAGCAAGTCCCGACTCTAGTCCGGACTGAAGAAACTCCAGTATGGAAGGAATAGAAAAGACTAGAGGAGATCGACCCTGTGCATCGCACCATGAGAAAAAAATTCGCCAGGTACGGTGGTAACTACGCATGGAAACAGGTTTCCTAGCTCTGATCATGGTGGAGGACACCCTGGGAGAGAAACCCGCTTGGCCTAGAATCCAGGACTCAACGGCCAGGCTGTCAAAGACAGGGCCCTTGAGTTCTGGTGGTAAATCGGGCCCTGCGAAAGGAGATCCGCGCGATCTGGAAGACGCCAGGGGACGTCGGCCACCAGCTGAACCAGTTCGGCGTACCATGCCCGACGCGGCCAGTCTGGCGCGACGAGAATCACTGGTACCCCCTCTGCCCTGATCTTTTTGATGACCCTCGGTAGTAGGGGGAGAGGAGGAAAAATGTACGGGAGGCGGAATTGGCGCCAAGGCAGGACCGGGGCGTCTACTCCGAGGGCCCGTGGGTCGAGGGACCGAGCAAGGAACTGAGGAACCTTGTTGTTCATCCTGGAAGCCATGAGATCCACATCCGGGGTCCCCCAGCGATGGCAAATCTGCTGGAAGACCTCCGGGTGGAGGGACCACTCTCCGGAGGCGATGCCCTGGCGGCTGAGGAAGTCCGCCGCCCAATTTTCCACACCTGGAATGTGGATTGCCGAGATGGGCGAATGGTTCGACTCCGCCCAATGGAGGATGTGAGACACCTCGAGCATGGCCGTCTTGCTGCGAGTTCCGCCCTGACGGTTGATGTATGCCACAGCCGTGGCGTTGTCGGACTGGATTCTGACTGGATGACCTGCCAGAAGTCGGTGAAAGTGAAACAATGCTAGCCTGATAGCTCGAATCTCGAGGATATTGATGGCGAGGCGAGACTCTTGAATGGACCACCGCCCCTGGGCTGTGTGATGGTTGAAGACCGCTCCCCAGCCTATGAGACTGGCGTCGGTGGTCACCACCAGCCACCGTACTGGGAGAAAGGACCTTCCCTGGGTTAGGGAGGACTTCAGCGTCCACCACCTGAGGGTCTTCCTGACCCGAGGGGACAGGATGAATCGGCGGTCGAGGGAGGAAGGGTTGCCGTCCCAAGCCGACAGTAGCGCATGCTGCAGGGGACGGAGGTGAAACTGTGCAAATGGAACCGCTTCCATGGTCGCTACCATCTGTCCGAGAACTCACATGCTGGCGCGAATGGAGTGGGATACTGGACGAGAAAGACGCTGGGCTCCCTGCTGCAAGGCCAAAGCCTTGTCTTGAGGGAGTATGACCAGACCGCGGGAAGTGTCCAGTATCATCCCCAGGAAGGAGATTTGTTGAGCCGGAATTGGAGAAGATTTTTCGAAGTTTATCTTCCATCCCAGGCGAGAAAGAGTATCCATCGTGAGAACGACGGACTCTTCGCACGCTGGGTAGGAAGGACCCTTTATCAGTAGGTCGTCCAAGTACGGAATTACCACCACTCCCCTGGAGTGAAGAATGGCCATGGCAGCCGCCATGACCTTCGTGAAAACTCTGGGAGCGGTGGCGAGACCGAAGGGCAAGGCCACAAATTGGAAGTGTTCCCCGCAAAAGGCGAAGCGAAGGAACTGCTGATGCGGAGGGAAGATCGGTATGTGTAGGTAGGCATCCTTGATGTCTATGGATGCCAGGAATTCTCCCTTTTCCATAGACGCGACCACAGAACGGAGGGATTCCATCCTGAAGTGTCGGATCTTTATGAATCTGTTTAGTAGCTTCAGGTCTAGGATCGGACGTAGTGATCCGTCCTTCTTTGGGACCACGAACAGATTCGAATAGAAACCCTTGAATCTTTGTTCTAGGGGGACCGGAATGATGACTCCGTCCCTTTGTAGTGCCCGTATTGCCTGGAGAAACGCTGTGGCCTTTGACCTTTGAGGGCAAGACTGGAAGAAGCGTGTAGGGGGGAGGGAGGAGAATTCTATTTTGTATCCGGTGGACACCAGTTCTCTGACCCACTCGTCGGAAACGACTGAGAGCCAGGCTTGACGGAACAAGAGTAGACGTCCGCCTACTTTGTTGGAGTCCACCGGATGATGCAAGGAGTCATTGGGCGGAGGATCCATGGGATGCGGATCCCTTAGGCCCGGGAGGTTTGGGCCTGGGTCTCCAGTTACGATTAGGTCTGTAAGAGACCTGGGTGCCTCGGCCACCGCGCGAACCTCGTCCTGATGCGGGGGTAGAGGATGTAGAAGACCAGTTGGTATTGGACCGAAAAGGCCGAAATGGAGGTTGCTGCTGGAACCGAAAGGACCGGGTGGGCTTTTGCTGGGGGAGAAATTTACTTTTCCCTCCGGTAGCATCCGAGATCATTTGGTCCAATTTTTCTCCAAATAGCCGACCAGCCTGGTAAGGCAGGGCTGTTAGAGAACGTTTAGAAGCCGAATCTGCTCGCCAATCCCTGAGCCACAGGGCTCTCCTGATGGAAATTGCATTGGCGGCTGCCTGAGCAGCGCAATTGGCTGCGTCCATAGAGGCGTTGACTATGAAGTCTCCGGCCTGCGCTAACTGGTTAACCAGGATGCTGGCTTCTGGAGGTAAATCACTGGCTTGGATGTTAGAGGAAAGAGTCTCGGTCCAAGAGACCATAGCCTTAGCCACCCAAGAGGCGGCGAAGGATGGGAAGAGAGACGCTCCTGTGGCCCTCGAAGGCGGAGCGAGCCAGATAATCAATCTGGCGATCGGAGGGATTCTTAACGGAGGAACCGTCCGAAAGAGACAGGATGGTCTTGGACGCGAGGTGTGACACAGCAGGGTCCACCGAGGGAGACTGCAGCCAGTCCTTGACTAATTCCCGAGAAAAAGGGTATTTGGCCTCGATGGACTTTTGTCCTATGAAGCGTTTATCTGGGCGATCCCTATGTTTTTGTACGACCTCCTTAAAGTGAGGGTGAGTGACAAAAACATTTTTTAACACGTTTAGTCTTTTTGAAAGACACCACATGTTCGGGTTCCGAAGCGGAGTCCTCAGTCACCTTCAGGGTCTGGTTTACCGCCTCAATGAGAGAGTCGAGAGACTCTTGGGAGGAGGGGGGGTCCTGAACGTAGGAAATGTCGGACTCATATTCAGAGTCATCCGAGTTTGGGGAAGGGGACCTGGAAGCAGAGCCTGCAGGCACTGAGGGGCCCGCTAGCTCATGGTCAGGGGATGAAACGTGAACACGTTTTCTGGAGCCCCGGGTAGAAAGTGACCGGGTACGCCCCCTGCTGGTAGAAGAATCCATACCGTCGTCTGAATCCTCCACGGTCCGACCTAGAGGGGGGCCCCGGAGGGAGTCAATTGCCCTGGCTAGGGAAGCCACAGATCGTGACAGAGAGGTTGCCCACTCAGGGGGGCTAGGCTCTACCGGGTCGACGGCTGCGGCATCGGAGACGGTACCGGCGTCGGCAAGGGGCGGCTGCACAGAGGGCGAGACGCAATCTGCACACAAATGGCTAGTGTGAGCTCGGGGCAGAGCCGCATTGCAAGTGGCACATACAGTGAAAAACACTGTGTGCTTCTTGTTACCCTTTTTTGTCTCCTTGGATTGAGATATAGTGCCTTAGGGACAGAGCGGGCAGTATACAGCAGAGAAAGGGTTAAGCTTTCTTGAAGCAGCTTACCCACGGTCCTGTCTGTGTCCCCAGAGAGAGATATGGCGGTTCTGTGTCCAGGAGTTCTCCTTGGAGCGCTGTAGAAGCGTGGGCTCCGTGCAGGGAGAGAGGAAATATGGCCCCCGAGATTTGGAGGGCGCCTCTCGTCCCAGACGAGAAGCGCCGATGTAGGGGGCGGAGCTACGGCCGTGGGAGGAGATTTTTCCCCTGCGGCCTACTCCGGCTGAAGAAGCCGGGGACTAAATTTTTGAGGCCTGCCGACGATGTGCGGCGGCGGCCGCGACGGAGCGCCGCCGAGCACCGCCGACCCCCGGTCGGCGGTGCCTCTCCCTGGGGACCCGGACCGCATCGCTGCCGCTGAGGAGGACTGCACAGAGGGCGAGACGCGCAGGGGGGAGTCCCCCGAAGGTACTTACAGCCACTGTCCCGGTTCTCACAGGTCTGCGCTTCTGTGGGGGTGTGACTCAATCCATGCACCCTGGATGGGGATGGAGAGGCCCCTGATGCATCATGCTGCTATAGCAGAGGGGGGCTGCGGCACAACATCCCCTCCGGACTGCATTCTTCTCCAGTTACATTGCTGTAATGCAGGGTCCTGGAGGGGGTTGGGGGAAATCGGGACCAAGAGGAACCGTTGCCCTGGCGCAAACTTTCCGTGCGCCATACGTCGCAGGAGAGGAACGGGGAGGTGTGCTCGCCTGTTGTTGGTTCGGGGGAGAGCGGACCTTATGAAAAAAAAAAAAGGACCCGTCGCCCCCTTCACTCCGTTAAATAAAAAATTTAAAATTTACATAAAATTAAAAAATCAAAAATTAAAATCAAGTTGGGGTCTGGGAAAAAAGACCCAAGTGCCTCCTAAGACACTAAGCAAGAACTGGTTGAAATTGTATCCAGTGAAGGGGTGTATACTGCAGAGGAGGAGTTAATCTTTCTGTCTACTTAGTGTCCTCCTAGTGGCAGCAGCATAACACCCATGGTCCTGTGTCCCCCAATGAGGCGTAGGAGAAAAGGGGGTGGACAAAAGTATTGGCACTGTTCGAAAAATCATGTGATGCTTCTCTAATTTGTGTAATTAACAGCACCTGTAACTTCCCTGTGGCACCTAACAGGTGTTGGCAATAACTAAATCACACTTGCAGCCAGTTGACATGGATTAAAGTTGACTCAACCTCTGTCCTGTGTCCTTGTGTGTACCACATTGAGCATGGAGAAAAGAAAGAAGACCAAAGAACTGTCTGAGGACTTGAGAAACCAAATTGTGAGGAAGTATGAGCAATCTCAAGGCTACAAGTCCATCTCCAGAGACCTGAATGTTCCTGTGTCTACCGTGCACAGTGTCATGAAGAAGTGTAAAGCCCATAGCACTGTGGCTAACCTCCCTAGATGTGGACGGAAAAGAAAAATTGACAAGAGATTTCAACGCAAGATTGTGCGGATGTTGGATAAAGAACCTCGACTAACATCCAAACAAATTCAAGCTGCCCTGCAGTCCGAGGGCACAACAGTGTCAACCCGTACTATCCGTCGGCGTCTGAATGAAAAGGGACTATATGGTAGGAGACCCAGGAAGACCCCACTTCTTACCCCGAGACGTAAAAAAGCCAGGCTGGAGTTTGCCAAAACTTAACTGAAAAAGCCTAAAATGTTTTGGAAGAATGTTCTCTGGTTAGATGAGACACAAGTAGAGCTTTTTGGGCAAAGGCATCAACATAGAGTTTACAGGAGAAAAAAGAGGCATTCAAAGAAGAGAACACAGTCCCTACAGTCAAACATGGCAGAGGTTCCCTGATGTTTTGGGGTTGCTTTGCTGCCTCTGGCCCTGGACTGCTTGACTGTGTGCATGGCATTATGAAGTCTGAAGACTACCAACCAATTTTGCAGCATAATGTAGGGTCCAGTGTGAGAAAGCTGGGTCTCCCTCAGAGGTCATGGGTCTTCCAGCAGGACAATGACCCAAAACACACTTCAAAAAGCGCTAGAAAATGGTTTGAGAGAAAGCACTGGAGACTTCTAAGGTGGCCAGCAATGAGTCCAGACCTGAATCCCATAGAGCACCTGTGGAGAGATCTAAAAATGGCAGTTTGGAGAAGGCACCCTTCAAATATCAGGGACCTGGAGCAGTTTGCCAAAGAAGAATGGTCTAAAATTCCAGCAGAGCATTGTAAGAAACTCATTGATGGTTACCGGAAGCGGTTGGTCGCAGTTATTTTGGCTAAAGGTTGTGCAACCAAGTATTAGGCTGAGGGCGCCAATACTTTTGTCTGGCCCATTTTTAGAGTTTTGTGTGAAATGATCAATGTTTTGCTTTTTGCTTCATTCTCTTTTGTGGTTTTTCATTTCAGACAAATTAAAGATTAAAGATAGAAGATAATAATAACAAAGAATTTGTGTTTGCAATCAATTTCAGGAAGAAACTGAGTATTATCTGACAGAATTGCAGAGGTGTGAATACTTTTGGCCATGACTGTATCAGTCTTATTTGACCCCAACACGACTCTTTAAAATAGGTCGCCTCCACTCGTCAGATTGCCTAAGGTGTCATACACGTGATGCAGATTTTATCCACATGATCTGGAAGTGCCCTGTAGTCTTTCATTATTGGAAAGAGGTAACGACATTACTAACATCCTTATTATCAATTCCTGTTCCACTTGAGCCATTGACCTGCTTATTCGGAGTGTGGGATGTGGAAACCTGGGATCATTACACAGGGATTTTTCTACGAGAAGCACTTTTTATGGCCCGGAAGGTGTTAGCGTTAAGGTGGATGGGTGGTTCTCACCCGTCTCTCAGAGCTTAGGTGGATTTGGTGAACTCTATCATCCCGTATGAAAGAACACTGTACCAAAACAGAGGATGTCCAGGTAAATTTGAGAAGATTTGGGGTAGATGGAATTCTTCTCACCATACTCTATAGTCCACACTAATTTACCACTTATGCAAGTGGCTGGATTTATGGCTTCGGGGGCATCACTTAAGGGCGAGATTTACGTAGAATTTTCTTTGGCGACTTATTATTCTTGGTAGTTAAAGTAGTTAATGTTATACAATAGGTAGTTTGTAAGTGTTAGTGACTTGACACACACAGTCTGCTATCCTCGTATTACTCGGGATGTGATGTTGCACTGCAATTATTTGTATTTCATGTTATAATTGATAGTAACAAATGCAAATGTGTGTATTGTTTGATATATTCTGAATTAATAAACGAATTTAAAAAATATTATATGTCTGGACAACCCCTTTACTCTATAGAGGAATTGTAGTAATCTCATCTCATCTACCTGATGATCCCGGGGGACATCTTCCTCCTTCTCTGGCCGATCCTGGGAATATAGAGGACTGGGACTTCTCTCCGGGGGATTTCTCGGACTGGATCCATCTATAGGAAATAACCGCAGTGACTGAATACATTGTCTATATGTGATGAGCAGATGATGGGGAATCTAGACGACTCTCAGACCTGTTCTCTAAAACCCAGGAAGGTCTCCTCTTACCCGGAGATGTGATGGACCGGTGATCCTCCATCATGGCGTCCTTGTACAGATCCTTGTGTCCTTCTATATACTCCCACTCCTCCATGGAGAAATAGACGGTGACGTCCTGATACCTTATAGGAACCTGTATGTGAAACAAAACCGTGAGCACAGCTACGAAGTGGTGCTATAGTTAGGCTCCCACGCCATATACTTAATCAACATAAAACTTAGCACTCAACTTAGAATGCTGGAACAGGAGAATTTATTTTGCAGTATACTCAAAACGTTTCGGTTCAACATGAACCTTCTTCAGTTACGTATACGGAATACATGTGATGAATGGGGCCGGAAGTCAGTGGGCCACACAAATTCTATGCTGGGGGACCACAGCCGAGGTATGCAGAGAGAAGTGCATGCCGCCAGACGTGGAGTCCACCGCTAGTCTAGCGGTGGACTCCGCGTCTGGTGGCATGCACACCTACACCTCGCTCTCCTAAAGCACTTCTATCTGCATAACTCGGCTGTGGTCCCCCAGCATAGAATTTTTGTGGCCCACTGACTTCCGGCCCCATTCATCACATGTATTCCGTATACGTAACTGAAGAAGGTTCATGTTGAACCGAAACGTTTTGAGTATACTGCAAAATAAATTCTTCTGTTCCAGCATCCTAAGTTGAGTGCTAAGTTTTATGTTGATTACCTTATAGGAACCTGACACACACAATGACCCGCCATTAGCAGACCCCTCCCCCGCCGTTATTGTATAATGTCCCAGCATTCCCGGCAGCACTCACCTCTCCGCTCAGCAGCTCAGTGATCCTATTGGTCAGTTCTAGGATCTTCTGCTCATGTATCAGTGAATGAGGTGGAGGCTTGGTGATGTCACTTGGGGTCCTGCTCCGCCCTCCTGACACACGGGGGGTCACACTCTCCCCAGACGACGTCTTCACTACTGTGTGATCCTGTGTATGGGGAGACGCCGATCACTACACAGAGGCCAAGAATCCATCACCTTTCCCATCATTTCCCTGCTTTATTCCTAGAGATCAGAGTGATGTGAAGATCTCACCTCTCCAGTGATCCAGTAGATTATCTCCAGGGTGAGGTCTAATAACTGAGCCGCCATGTGGTCTGTGTCCTGCTCCATCCTCGGGGGGCCACTGATGGAGAGGACCATCGTCTAATAAGAAAAAAAAAAGCCCAGTACACAAGGAACCTGAGGAACAGAAGATAAATCACATTCAAAAGCACAGCGGATAGAAGAGATGTGACAAAAAATGTTAAATAAATCAGCAGACACGTTCCCGTCCTCACTCCTGTCTTCGATTATCTGTAGCCCCCTAACCTCACCAAGTCCTGTATATCATCCGCACAGCGATGCCCATTAGTGTCCCCACACAGTACGGTATCGCTCTCATGGCCCCCGCAGTCCTCGCCATATTGTATCTGCCACACACAGTACTTTACAAGCCCCTGGATGCACTGACAACCTCAACAGGCCCCAAACTGACTTTGGCCCTCCTGAATACCTTTTGACTGCTTGACAGCGGCACTTAAGAGGTTAAAATGATTATTTTGATCAGACGGAATAAATGTTCAGTCAAGTATTTTACATTGACAGAAATGTTCCTGTTATTTCTCTGCTTAAAATAATCTCAGTCTATCTGTGCTCGGTAACACCAGTCCTTACATTATTCATCACAGTCACCGCTTTTACAGTAAAGAAGCCTTACGTCACAGCTGGAGGTTGAACCTTCTTTTCCCCAGTAAATTCACAATTATCTCCTTCCTGGGGGCCGTACTGTGAAAAGCTGCTTACAGGGAGTCTTACACTTAAATATTTGTACAATTTTATCACGTCCTCCCCTTGGATCTCAGAGATTTCTTCTCACTATTTTTCCTCGTATCTCAGGATCTCCAAGCCTCATATCACTTTAATATTCTCTTCAGAGAGGGCTCTAAATCTACCACCACCTATTAAACGTAGTCAGACCCTTTAACGAGCCTCGCCACATGACTTGGGATAAGAAGCCAAACCAGAAACTCCATTTGAAGATACAGGTTTCGGAGTTTTACCCCTCCTCTGTGCAAAGCTGAAGGTTTGATTTCACTGAGTGGCAGAACTCTGACTGGGTGTCTAAGGGAGAACGTTTCTCCTCGTGGAGAGTGCCAAGCCGGAGTAAGGAGACTCATAGGCCATGCATATATATTCACAGAGGACCATTGCATGGCCTATAAGTCTTGTTATGCCAGCTTGGCCCTCTACACAAGGAGAAATGTTCCTCCTTAGGTAGGGTTCACATTGCGTCAATGGCAATGGGCTGACGGCATCCGTTACACAGCGGCATTAACGGTATGTAACGGATGCGTTAGCGCACCCATTGACTGCCATTATGTATTGCATCGCTAACGCATGTCATAATCGGCATGCGTTAGCGATGTGCCATCATCCTCTGACGGACCCTTGGACGCGGTCTGCAGCGTTTCCGGGTTCGTCACCGATAGCGCAGATGCTCCACCTACGCTATTGCGATCGCATAACGCGATCTTTAAAAGGCACTAGCGTTGATGCAGTCCATTTAACGCATGCGTTGAACGGGCTGCACCAACGCAATGTGAACCCTGTCCTTAGATTCTATTTCTACCCAAAACTGAACTTAATATTTTGTAAAGGATTAAGATTAAAACTCACATTTCATGTAGGATTGGCGTCTTCTACACCAGAAACAATCGACTTTCGCCAAATTTATTAAAAGACGTATTTTGAAATCCCAGAAAAGGAAATGTCTGACAGATAAGAGCAGCCCTGGACGTGTGCCGTACTGTTTTAAATCTGGTGACCACAACCAAGTTTTTAGGTTTTGGTGAGAGCAGAATAAAAAAAAAAAATTAGGGGCAACTTTTTCACTATAAAATTTGGTGAAAACCAATTACAGTTCATGTAACTAAGCTGTGACCGTAAGACTCTCACCATCAGCCTCAGTGTTCTGCCCTAGAAGCAGCTGCCTGGCATTGTGCTCTCATCTGTCATCTACATCTCACTGCAGAACTTTCCATTTATCCACGTTACATCTCAATCTCCAGACAGCAGGAAGCGTCACACAATCTTATATAAAGAGGAAACCATTTATACCGACCACAAGCGGCAATAATAGGATCTGCTGGAGCCTCCAGTACTCGGCGCGGCGGCCGGAGGTTACTAGAAGGTTCATTATATCACTCTATAGAGAATGTACAGAAATCTCATCTCATCTACCTGATGATCCCGGGGGACATCTTCCTCCTTCTCTGGCCGATCCTGGGAATATAGAGGACTGGGACTTCTCTCCGGGGGATTTCTCAGACTGGATCCATCTATAGGAAATAACGGCAGTGACTGAATACATTGTCTACATGTGATGAGCAGATGATGGGGAATCTAGACGACTCTCAGACCTGTTCTCTACAACCCAGGAAGGTCTCCTCTTACCCGGAGATGTGATGGTCCGGTGATCCTCCATCATGGCGTCCTTGTACAGATCCTTGTGTCCTTCTATATACTCCCACTCCTCCATGGAGAAATAGACGGTGACGTCCTGACACCTTATAGGAACCTGACACACACAATGACCCGCCATTAGCACACCCCTCCCCCGGCGTTATTGTATAATGTCCCAGCATTCCCGGCAGCGCTCACCTCTCCGCTCAGCAGCTCAGTGATCCTATTGGTCAGTTCTAGGATCTTCTGCTCATGTATCAGTGAATGAGGTGGAGGCTCGGTGATGTCACTCGGGGTCCTGCTCCGCCCTCCTGACACACGGGGGGTCACACACTCCCCAGACGACGTCTTCACTACTGTGTGATCCTGTGTATGGGGAGACGCCGATCACTACACAGAGGCCAAGAATCCTTCACCTTTCCCGTCATTTCCCTGCTTTATTCCTAGAGATCAGAGTGATGTGAAGATCTCACCTCTCCAGTGATCCAGGAGATTATCTCCAGGGTGAGGTCTAATATCCGAGCCGCCATGTGGTCTGTGTCCTGCTCCATCCTTGGGGGTCACTGATGGAGAGGACCATCATCTAATAAAGGTCCTGTTAATAAAGAACCTGAGGAAAAAAGGAGAAATTGGTGAAAAATCTCACCTGAAATAATCTTTTACTTGACAGATCGTTACGAAACTGTGTGGCCATTATGCAGAACTTTATAATAGCGCCCCCTACATAAAATCAGATCCCGGAGCAGACACAGTCAGACTTCTACCTCTCCTCATTCAGAGCTTCTGTAGTTTTTAGTGTCCTAAACATAATTCCTGGCACCAACAAGTGTCGGGGCTTTAGGTCGAGTCCTAGAGAGACCTCATATGACAAAGTTCTGAATCCGTGAATAACCCTGTAAATATGATACCATAAGCTGCACACAGACATACAGTATATACAGGAAATTCAGCCGCCTGTGACAGCAGTAAACCGCAGGCAAACACTGAATATATGACATCTGCTCTGCACTACGGTTATAGTTAGAATATGTTTATAGAAATGAAGGTACTTAGCGCACAAATGAGATAACTCATGAGAGCCCACCAGCCATGACAAGGCAGACTTTTCTGTGGTAGGATCCTAGTGAGTCTAATATTTACCTACCATGCCTCTCCCAAGCTAAAAGCCAAGCAGATCCTTTGCCAAAAAGCTGAAGAGCAGAACAATAAAAGAGCATCTGCAGGAGCAGTGACGCTCGGAGGAGGGGCCTGTAAGTTTGTGGCTGCACTTCAGCCAATGGAGATGAGGATTTGGTCAGGATTAATGTTGTCCTCATTGTTGTAAAATCCTGGCAGATCCTTCTCCATCAGGAGATACATCAGGGAGGAGATAGATCGGCTCCAGGTTTATTCTGCAGTCGGATAACGACCCCAAACAGGGGCGTAACTACAACAGGTGCAGGGGTTGCAATTGCACCCAGGCCCTAAAATTCCCTTTGGCCTATATAAAAAGACTATTGCTATTAAATATTTAAAATATTTGGGGGCCCCGTTGGAGCTTTGGCATCGGGGCCCATGAGTTTCAAGTTACGCCACTGAACCCAAAAATCCAGCCAATGTCATTAAGGACGAGGAGTCCTGGGGGTGATGATCCGGCCTCACAGATCACTGATCTCACATCATCCCTTCTGTCTGGGATCAGAAGAGAGAGAAGGATCCGCACAAGCCTCATACACAGAAGATCTGGGGTCCGGTCTCCAAGATGTTTGGCACCAACTCCTGCTGAGATCCTCCATAACCTGTGTACAAGTGATGAGAAGAAGTGATGGAGGCAATGGGGGGTCACTAGATACTGATGATGGAGGCGACGGTCAGTCACTAGATACTGATGACGGAGGTGACGGTCAGTCACTAGATACTGATGACGGAGGTGACGGTCAGTCACTAGATACTGATGACGGAGGTGACGGTCAGTCACTAGATACTGATGACGGAGGTGACGGTCAGTCACTAGATACTGATGACGGAGGTGACGGTCAGTCACCAGATATATATAGATATATTTGTGCACATTATACTGGGATGTTATATATAACACCACACTTCATGGCTCTTGCAGACTTTCACCATTGTCCCAATCTCCAGCCCTTCGGTCACATTACAGCTAAATATTTCACAAATTCATTGACCATTGCTGCCATTTTCCACACCCCTGTTCCATGTTTTCCTGCACAGTTGTCTCTTGGTCTTGTTTCCATGAAGACAACTGCTGATCAGACTTTTCCGGACAGTAAATGGTGGGAGCTGGTTCCACGGGTTACTGTCGGTTCTGAGCTGTTGGCACTGCTGGACATTTTCTGATTTCGAAGGTTAGTAACTAGTGAGGAGTGAAGGTGCTGGGATAAGGTGTTATCTGGGCATGCTCATGTGCTCACCGAGTGTCTTCGGCCTGCTAGAGGAACATGTCCGAGTCCCCGCGGCTGCACGTCTGGAGCATATTATTGGAGCCCCCGAGCATGCTCAGATAACACCTCATCCCAGCCGCTCACTCATCGCTGTTAGTAACGTCTCCTCCATCCGCTGCAGTTTTCTCTTCCGTCCTCAGCGTTGCTCATTCCTGCAGCCGGTTACACTGAGTGCTGGAAGTGTCCGAGCAGCGGTTTATCCCACACACCGGACTGTGAGCGGAGGAGTCCGGTGTCCCCGCTATACCGCGGCCTGCAGCGTCCCCGGACTCGTCTCCATGGAGCACAGTGCGGCCGTCACTGGTCGGAGATCCTTCCTCAGACGCCCAGTAATCACCTCAGTGACCGCGGCCGGAGGCGCCGAGATTTCTGCCGGAGGCTCAGACTCCAGAATGGAGAAATCTAGAGGTTTCCACAATGTTGTTTCCAGGTCCGGAGTCTCGGTCCGGTCACCTCACAATGTCGCGGCTTCTTCATGTGGTGACGTCGGTGCTGCGGAGCCGCCGCTGTATGTGACCGACACAACCACGGGGAGAAGCCGAGAGGAAGAGAGAGCAGAACATGGAGGACAAGTGTCCCGTACCCGAGCGCTGTGCGGACGTCACCTCCCGGCGGGGACAGGACCTGCGGGGACAAACACGGGGGACGGGGGAAAGGGAGAGAGCATAGGACCTGCGGTGACGTCACAGGATCACATGACAGGAAGTGCCGCAGTATAACTCCTCCCCTCCTCTGACTAATCACATGACCATGACGTCATTGAAGGTCCTGCAGTCACCGGGATCCATCAGACCCCACAGGACCCCGGTGGCCGCTCGGTGCAGCAGCGGATATCGCACGTCCGGTCTCACACCCGGTTGTCAGATCTGACCGGCGTCACTTTACACGGCGAGAGCTTAGGAATGTCGTTACTGATCCGAGTGGGTCTGAGATTGTTTTCTTTCTTGCAACACGTCAGACTTCACGTTAAGGCCGGTGTCACACTGGCGAGTTTTACGGACGTATGAGAGGCGCAGAAAATACGGATTGCATACGGTACAATGATTCTCTATGGCCCAGCTCCTATCTGCCGTATATTACGCATCCGTAATATACGGTCTTGTACGGCCGTAGCAAATCGCAGCATGCTGTGTTTGTCAGCGTATTGGGCAAAAAAATCGCAAAAAAAAATGGGGATATGAGATGGTTTACTGTATGTAACCATGTGTCATATCCTGTCGGGTTTGTGAAGGAGAAATGAGAAGCCGGCAATTGAATTAGCGGCTTTTCATAGATATCGCGCTGAATGAAATCTAAATACAGTGTGTGTGTATATATATATATATATAATGTGTGTGTCTCAATGATATATATATATATATATATATATATATATATATATATACTGTATATATGTTTTCCCGAACATTTGAGCCCATAAATCCATTAGATGTCGGTTTTGCAAGCCTGCGAGAAAATCTCGCAGTACGGATGCCATACAGATTACATACGGAGGATGCCATGCGCAAAATACGCTGACACACCCTGACTACGGATGACATACGGACCACTATTTTGGGGACTTTTCTGCGTATTACGGTCGTAAAACACGGACCGTATTTACATACGCTGAGTGTGATGCCGGCCTAATAGTAAATGTATTTTTAGCCCCTTAGTGACGGAGCCAATTTTGACCTTAAGTCGCCATTTTGCTAATCTGCCCGGTGTCACTTTATGAGGTAATAACGCCGGAGCGTCCACATCTCCCGGGATCCAGAGATTAGTTGTCATTTTTGTAACATTGTACTTGGTGATATGTTTTGCGCTTTTTTTTTGTTTTGTTTTTAATAAAAATATCAGAAATGTGATAAAAATGGAAGAAATATGTAATATTGATAAAAATGTGAGCGTCTTACACGAACAAGGTTCCTTTTGGCTGAATTCAGAACCACATAAGGGTATGTTTCCACTTTCAGGATGGCCGCCCCCTTCTGTGACGCGATGATGCCGGATGTGTTCATTGCACACATCCGGCATCATCGCACCCCACACATAGGGTCCTGTGATATACCTTGCAGCGGCGCAGTGTCGCCGCAAGGTACACGGACATGCTGCGATCTAAAAAGACGCGCAGCATGTCCGGAATCGCAGGGCCGCCGGGTGCGTGTTACCACGCATAGTGGAGACGGGATTTCATAAAATCCCCTCCACTATGCTGGAACATCTGGATGCTGCGTGTTTGACACTGCAGCTCTGCACAGCGTCAAACACGCAGCGTTTACTGAACGTGGACACATACCCTAATACCAGTGACCACCATGATGTGAGGACTATTTCCATACATCACAGAACAGAAAGAGGGATAAAGTGTGCGGCAAATTGTGGCCCCCAACACATCCCAATCCACATCCATTTAGCATTTGTTTCTCCCCTGACAGGAGGAGTTGTCAGAGGGGCGCTGGCAGTGAGGGACCGTCAGTCTGCAGGGCGTAGACCCCAAATCCAGGACTGTCCGCTGTATCCGGGACAGTTGGGACTAGAGATCAGCGGATGGATTCCCGGGTCTCTAGATCACTGGTGACTGGATGAGAGGCCGCGTATCTCTTACCTTCCCGTATCCCCGGCGCGGTTTTTCTATTAGCAAGGACTGACACCACATCGCTTATAATCAGGATTATTTATTATGGTTTTCCAATATACTGTCCATAAGTTTTCGGTTAGCTGTCCAGAAAAAATAAAAAGTCAGGTGGGCAACCCTGGCGACATGCTGAGCTCACCGCTGCAGCACTGACGATATTATGTCAACACTGGAAACAATAGAAACCAGAGCAGCAGCAGAGATTCATCGCTGGACCTGGGGAGGGTGAATGGGGTCCTTTTTTTTACAAGTTACAACTAGGAACACAGCTTTTCTACAGACAGAAAACCCCTTTAAAGTGAATCCCTTTAAAGTATCAGTCACTGGCTGCATAAACTTAGCCAGGTATGTTTGATTCTGAGGGTATGTGCACACGTCAGGATTTTGTCAGGATTTTTCATCAGGTTTTTTGTAGCCAAAACCAGGAGTGGGTGATAAATGCAGAAGTGGTGCATATGTTTCTATTATACTTTTCCTCTAATTGTTCCACTCCTGGTTTTGGCTACAAATCCTGATGAAAAATCCTGACGTGTGCACATACCCTTAAACTCTACAGTGTTTCAGAGAGAAACATTTTAAGAACCGCCGTGAACTGAGATTGCGCCATAGACTAGTTGGACAGGTGGGTCCACAGTTGCTTCTCCCCACCCACTGCCAGGACTGACACAGGCCTCTGCCTACATGACCTGTCAATCTTGGCCAGCGGATGTAGAAAAGCCGCAGAGACCCGCCTGTTAAACTAGTCTCCTGTGTCGCTTGGTCCCCGGCAGTTATTAAAATATATTTTTCAAACATTCCTGGCTGAGATAAAACCATCAGTACAGAAATAGATCACCAGACCTATCAACAATACATGTATAACCATAACCGTCATCAGTGTATGCATACATAACCAGAACCGCCATCAATACATGCATACATAGCCAGAACCGTCATCACTGTATGAATACATAACCAGGACTGCCATCAATACATGCATACATCACCAGAACTATCAGTATTTGAATAAATCACCAGAACCACCATCAGTATATGAATATAGCACCATAACCACCAACAGTACAAAAATACAGCCCCAGAACCACCATCACACATGTACACACATACACATATTAGAAAAGCCAGTATTACATGTTCATAGCAAAATTGATAGCTGTTAAAGATTGGCATTTAGCAAAACCATTGGTAGAAAGTAATGATGAGCAAGTGTCCTCGTTGCTCGAGTTTTCCTAGCATGCTTGGGTGTTCTCCGAGTATTTTGGGCGTGCTCGTAGATTATGTTTGAGTCCCCACAGCTATATGATTTGCGGCTGCTAGACAGCCTGCACACATGTGGGGATTCCCTAACAAACAGGCAATCCCTGCATGTAAATCATGCAGCTGTGTTGACAAAAATTAAATCTCCGAGCACTAACAAATACTCGGAGACCACCCGAGGGCGCTTGGGAAAACCCGAGCAACGAGTATACTCGCTTATCACTACTTAACACCTTTCCCCATCTTATACACATAAAAATCATTTCCTGGATTGTTCACATCTTTTTGTACCTCCTAAATGATGTAAGTCTGCTGCTCTTTATGCCATGCATTTGCATGCTCAGCAACTTAGGGTCAACTAACTTCCCTTTTTCCTTTCTCAATACGTCATGCCATTCATCAGCCTGAAGTCTGCCTTCCTTATGAATCCCACATACTTTCATGAGCTGTCTAAAATTCTTCACATACTTAACACCTTCTTGTTCGGCACTTTAACACTTTGTCTCAGACACTTCCCCTTTTCTCTGCTGGTGTATCTAAAGTCAAGTATCTAAAAACAGGTATCACACAGCACAGTCACAGATACAGCTCAGTTTCAGTTCCTGAAAGTTTCTACACTGCAGCTAACACTTATCTCAAATACTAAAAACAGGAAAAAGCAAAAACAGATGTGACAGTGATTTACAAGGGATTTGCCAGGTGAAGTATGCAAAAATGGTTTCTGTTACAACTCTATTGAAAGCGACAACACGTTACATTACAAACATGAATAGACATCCGGGAGAAAACAAAGCCCTCTTTATTGTTCTGTGACACGTACATGTCGTTCTGGTTACCGACAACTGCCAATTGCACAGGGCACTCATGCCCGGGACTACCACCCTCTGCTCCGGATGTCCTGCCTGGCTCACCGGCTATGAGAATCTGTGATATCCCTCTAGATTATCACCATCTGAGCCTGGAAATCTGGGAGCACCTCGCCCTCTGGTGCTTGGGAATCTGTGATAACTTAGCGAGTGATTTGACTTCCTGTTAATGGTTTCCCAGCAACCACAAGCAAAATTAGTCACTGTTCCAACTATCTCCCAGATCTACATAAACACATAAAACACGGCATGCAGCAGACACCTTGGCTTATATCCAAAGGTTTGGATAAGGGCATGGACTTTTTACACTAGCGGTGACCACACCTGACCGGCAAGAGGTATAGACCCGGACTGGGTGCAGGGGACATTTAGGTAAGATGACAAGATTTTCTTACCTTACTATGGAGCTGCAGTCTCTATCCCGTGAACCAAGGCCGCGGTCGACACCCCCATCTCTCCGGTCAGCAGGGTCCCTGTGCCTGTCATCCACTGCCCCGCGTTCAGGCGCTAGATGTTATGGAAATTTGGTTTTGATAAATCTATCCCTGTGTGTGCTGCGGCCGTTCCCAAATTAGAATGAGTATTTGAGCACTCCAGAACAACACTGTACACCCACGGTGACAGAATAGCATTCCATCAATACTGATGGTTTATTGTACATACGTTTTTATAATTGCATATAGAAAGGGGTGGTTAATTACCATGTGGTCAAGCTCTGTTATTGAATGTCTAAATATATATGGAATATTGTGACTAATGCACATATGACTGCTGATTAAGCAACTAAAGTGTAACTGTCGCCTTTTCTGCAATTAAGCTAAAAATTGAGACATTGACTGACTCGGCACATGTGATCTTGTTACGCTTTTCATCTTGGAAAGTCCCAAGAGATATATATATATATATATATATATATATATATATATATATATATATATATATATATATATATTTCCATCACACTGTCAGCCTGACAGCATCATATAGAGCACGCAGCGAGACTGATGGGTGGTTAGAATATCACACCCCTGTGACGCGATCGTATGGCGCCATTGGGATGCCATGACAGTTGGGAGTCTGCTGAAGACCCTGAGCATGTCATGATGATACTACCATAAAAACCAACCTGTAGCTGCCATTCATAGGAGACCGTGGCATTTGCTATACACAGCAGTATTATTTTATTGTTATCTGCCGGAAGGTGGCATTATTTTATTATTATAGACTAGAGGTGGGGGCATTGTTTTAATATTATACTCCAAGGGTAGGGGCATTATTTTTTTATTATTATACTCAACGGGTGGGGCATTATTTTATTATTATACTCCAGGGGTGGAGATGTTACTTTATTATACTCCAGGGGTGGAGATATTTTATTATTTTACTCCAGAGGTGAGGGTGTTAGTTTACTTTTATACTCCAGGGGTGGAGATGTTCATTATTACACTCCAGGGGTGGAAATGTTATTTTATTTTTATAGTTCAGGGGTGGAGATGTTATTTTATTATTATACTCCAGGGATGGAGATGTTATATTATTATTATACTCCAGGGTTGGTGATGTTATTTTATTATTATACTCGAAGGGTGGCGATGTTATTTTGTTATTATACTCCAGGGTTGGAGGTGTTATTTTATTATTATACTCCAGGGGTGGAGATGTTACTTTATTATACTCCAGGGGTGGAGATATTTTATTATTTTACTCCAGGGGTGAGGGTGTTAGTTTACTTTTATACTCCAGGGGTGGAGATGTTCATTATTACACTCCAGGGGTGGAAATGATATTTTATTTTTATAGTTCAGGGGTGGAGATGTTATTTTATTATTATACTCCAGGGATGGAGATGTTATATTATTATTATACTCCAGGGTTGGTGATGTTATTTTATTATTATACTCGAAGGGTGGCGATGTTATTTTGTTATTATACTCCAGGGTTGGAGGTGTTATTTTATTATTATACTCCAGGGTTGGAGATGTTATTTTATTATTACACTCCAAGATGGAGATGTTATTTTATTATTATACTCAAGGGATGGAGATGTTATTTTATTATTGTATTCCAGGGTTGGAGATGTTATTTTATTATTAACCCCTTCCCGACCTGTGACACAGCGTATGCGTCATGAAAGTCGGTGCCAATCCGACCTGTGACACATATACTGTGTCACGGAATGATCGCGTCCCTGCAGATCGGGTGAAAGGGTTAACTCCAATTTCACCTGACCTACAGGGTCAGGGGGAGTGGTACTTCAGCCCGGGGGGGTGGCTTCGCCTCCCCGTGGCTACGATCGCTCTGATTGGCTGTTTCACTTTCAACAGCCAATCAGAGCAATTTGTAATATTTCACCTATGAAAAGTAGTGAAATATTACAATGCAGCCATGGCCGATGCTGCAATATCATCGTCCATGGCTGGAAACCCTGATGTGCCCCCCGCCACCGATCTCCTCCCCAGTTCTCCGTTCTGTCCCATACTCCCCTCCGTCCTCCTGTCCGCTCCCCCCGTGCTCCGATCCACCCCCCGTGCTCCGATCCCACCCCCTCATACTTACCAAGCCTCCAAGTGTCCGTCCGTCTTCTCCATGGGCGCTGCCATCTTCCAGCCGGCAGATTCGTTCCAGGTACATTTTGATCACTGTGATAAAACCTATCACAGTGATCAAAATAAAAAAAAAATAGTAAATGAACCCCCCTTTTTCACCCCCATAGGTAGGGACAATAATAAAATAAAGACAATATATATTTTTTTTTTCCCCACTAGGGTTAGGGCTAGGGTTAGAATTAGGGTTAGAACTAGGGTTAGAATTAGGTGCGGATTTGGCTGCGGATCCGCAGCGGATTGGCCGCTGCGGATTCGTAGCAGTTTTCCATCAGGTTTACAGTACCATGTAAACCTATGGAAAACTAAATCCGCTGTGCCCATGGTGCGGAAAATACCACGCGGAAACGCTGTGTTGTATTTTCCGCAGCATGTCAATTCTTTGTGCGGATTCCGCAGCGTTTTACACCTGTTCCTCAATAGGAATCCGCAGGTGAAATCCGCACAAAAAACACTGGAAATCCGCGGTTATTCCGCAGGTAAAACGCAGTGCCTTTTACTTGCAGATTTTTCAAAAATGGTGCGGAAAAATCTCACACGAATCCGCAACGTGGGCACATAGCCTTAGGGTTAGAATTAGGGCTAGAGTTGGAAATAGGGTTAAGATTAGGCTTGTGGTTAGAATTATGGTCAGGGTTAGGGGTGTGTTGTGGTTAGGGTTGGGATTAGGGTTAGGGGTGTGTTGGGGGTTAGGGTTGTGGTTAGGGGTGTGTTGGGGTTAGGGTTGGGATTAGGGTTATGGCTAGAGTTGGGATTAGGGTTAGGGGTGTGTTGGGGTTAGTGTTGGGGTTAGAATTGAGGGGTTTCCACTTTTTAGGCACATCAGGGGTCTCCAAACGCAACATGGCGCCACCATTGATTCCAGCCAATCTTGCGTTCAAAAAGTCAAATGGTGCTCCCTCCCTTCCGAGCCCCGACGTGCGCCCAAACAGTGGCTAACCCCCACATATGGGGTACCAGCATACTCAGGACAAACTGGGCAATAATTATTGGGGTCCAATTTTTCCTGTTACCCTTGCGAAAATAAAAAATTGCTTGCTAAAACATAATTTTTCATTCCTCAAAAATTATTTTTTATTTTCATGGCTCTGCGTTATAAACTTCTGTGAAGCACTTGGGGGTTCAAAGTGCTCACCACACATCTAGATAAGTTCCATGGGGGGTCTAGTTTCCAAAATGGGGTCACTTGTGGGGGGTTTCTACTGTTTAGGCACATCAGGGGATCTGCAAACGCAACGTGACGCCTGCAGACCATTCCATCAAAATCTGCATTTTGAAAGTCACTACTTCCCTTCCGAGCCCCGACGTGTGCCCAAACAGTGGTTTACCCCCACATATGGGGTATCAGCGTACTCAGGAGAAACTGGACAACAACTTTTGGGGTCCAATTTCTCCTGTTTCTCTAGTAAAAATAAAAAATTGCAGGCCAAAAAATAAGTTTTGAGGAAAGAAAAATTATTTTTTATTTTCACGGCTCTGCGTTATAAACTTCTGTGAAGCACTTGGGGGGTTTAAAGTGGTCACCGCACATCTAGATTAGTTCCATGGGAGGTCTAGTTTCCAAAATGGGGTCACATGTGGGGGAGCTCCAATGTTTATGCACACAAGGGCTCTCCAAACGCGACATGGTGTTCGCTAACGATTGGAGCTAATTTTTCATTCAAAAGTGAAATGGCGCTCCTTCCCTTCCGAGCCTTGCCGTGTGCACAAACAGTGGTTTACCCCCACATGTGAGGTATTGGTGTACTCAGGAGAAATTGCCCAACACAATTTAGGATCCATTTTATCCTGTTGCCCATGCGAAAATGAAAAAATTGAGGATAAAAGAATTTTTTTGTGAAAAAAAGTACTTTTTCATTTTTAAGGATCAATTTGTGAAGCACCTGGGGGTTCAAAGTGCTCACTATGCACCTAGATAAGCTCCTTTGGGGTCTAGTTTCCAAAATGGGGTCACTTGTGGGGGAGCTACAATGTTTAGGCACACAGGGGCTCTTCAAACGCGACATGGTGTCCGCTAAAGATTGGAGCCAATTTTTCATTGAAAAAGTCAAATGGCGCTCCTTCCCTTCCGAGCCCTGTCGTGCGCCCAAACAGTGGTTCCCCCCCATATGGGGTATTGGCGTACTCAGTACAAATTGTACAATAACTTTTGGGCTCCAGTTTCTCTTTTTACCCATGGGAAAATAAAAAAATTGTTGCTAAAAGATCATTTTTGTAACTAAAAAGTTAAATGTTCATTTTTTCCTTCCATGTTGCTTCTGCTGCTGTGAAGCACCTGAAGGGTTAATAAACTTCTTGAATGTGGTTTTGAGCACCTTGAGGGGTGCAGTTTTTAGAATGGTGTCACTTTTGGGTATTTTCAGCCATATAGATCCCTCAAACTGACTTCAAATGTGAGGTGGTCCCTAAAAAAGTGGTTTTGTAAATTTTGTTGTGAAAATGAGAAATCGCTGGTCAAATTTTAACCCTTATAACTTCCTAGCAAAAAAAAAATTTGTTTCCAAAATTGTGCTGATGTAAAGTAGACATGCGAGTAATGTTATTTATTAACTATTTTGTGTCACATAACTCTCTCGTTTAACAGAATAAAAATTCAAAATTTGAAAATTGCGAAATTTTCAAAATTTTCGCCAAATTTCCATTTTTTTCCCAAATAAACGCAAAACTTATCGACCTAAATTTACCACTAACATGAAGCCCAATATGTCACGAAAAAACAATCTCAGAACCGCTTGGATCCGTTGAAGCGTTCCTGAGTTATTACCTCATAAAAGGACACTGGTCAGAATTGCAAAAAACGGCCAGGTCATTAAGGTCAAAAGAGGCTGGGTCATGAAGGGGTTAAACTCTAAGGGTGGAGATGTTATTTTATTATTATACTCCAAGATGAAGATGTTATTTTATTATTATACTCCAGGGGTGGAGATGTTATTTTATTATTGTACTCCAGGGGTGGAGATGTTATTTTATTATTGTACTCCTGGGGTGGGGTGTTATTTTATTATTATACTCCAGGGGTGGAGGGGCATTATTTTAATATATTAAAGGGGGTTAATTTAATAATTTTTAATTAAGGGGTATTGTCATTTTACAACATTGGGTATTATTATTATTATTTATTGTTATAGCGCCATTTATTCCATGGCGCTTTACATGTGAGGAGGGGTATACATAATAAAAATAAGTACAATAATCTTAAACAATACAAGTCACAACAGGTACAGGAGGAGAGAGGACCCTGCCCGCAAGGGCTCATAATCTACAAGTATATGTGAATATTTTGTTATGTGGCTCCTAATTATGTAATTCATACACACA
Organism: Ranitomeya variabilis; assembly: GCF_051348905.1. NCBI lineage: Eukaryota > Metazoa > Chordata > Amphibia > Anura > Dendrobatidae > Ranitomeya > Ranitomeya variabilis. Next base: position 20,425,775 of record NC_135233.1, read on the forward strand.
ACACTCCTTGCAGTAAAATAAAGACCCCCAACTCCATGGACCTAATCATATGCACGCTATTAACATTAAATACCCCTCTCTCCCCATTTAACGTACAATGCAGTTCCCCCACATTCCCAACTGCTTATATAATCTCACATTACCTGAAGAATAGGGTCTCTCCCTCTATAACCCTCACACCCACCGCTGCTGGGTGACCTCACCCGCACTACAGAGCAGTACAGTGTTACTCACACATCCTTCGGGTCCGTCTCTTACAGCCACCTGCGTCAGTCATGGACAGTCAGGCACAGGTTGAATCTGCAGCAGGTCGCCCGGCCAGGGCACAGCAGGTCACCAAGAGGATGGTTGTCTGTTGTGAATTAGACTTTTTTGGCTCCCTCTAGTGGTTACTAGTGATATGACTCTGGGATTTCCTTCCCTCTGTTTGCACCCAGCTGGGTCGTTACTTCAGGGGTGTTGCTATATAACCTCCTGGAACCTTAGTCCAGTGCCTGGCATCGGTGTTATCAGACACATTCTGTTTGCTCCTGTTTGCTGGTCCTGGTTCGTGCTAAATTAAGCTAAGTCTTGCTTCTTTGTTTTTTGGGTTATTTGTTTGCTATCATTTTTGTCCAGCTTGTACAAAATGTGATTCCTGACCTTGCTGGAAGCTCTAGGGGACTGGTGTTCTCCCCCCGGGCCGTTAGAAGGTTCGGGGGTTCTTGAATTTCCAGTGTGGATATTTTTGATAGGGTTTTTGCTGACCATATAAGTTATCTTTCTATATTCTGCTATTAGCTAGTGGGCCTCTCTTTGCTAAATTCCTAGCTCATTCTTATGTTTGTCTTTTCCTCTTACCTCACCGTTGTTATTTGTGGGGGGCTTCTATCCAACTTTTTGGGGTATTTCCTCTGGAGGCAAGAAAGGTCTTTCTTTTCCCTTCTAGGGGTAGTTAGCTCTCCGGCTGGCGCGAGACGTCTAGGATCAACGTAGGAACGTTCCCCGGCTGCTGGTATTTGTGGTGCTAGGATTAGTTATATGGTCAGCCCAGTTACCACTGCCCTATGAGCTGGTTTTCTGTATTTACTGACTTAGCATTATTCCTGAGACCCTCTGCCATTGGGGTCATAACAGTTGTCCTGTCCCCACACTTTTCAGCTGATGAGTGACCATGTGAGAGGTGCACAGACAGTAAACGCGCAGTGAAGGGAGCAGGAGCAATAAATGTAGACACATAGTCTTGGTAGGGCGGGCTATGCATGTGGCGGCATACTATGCGGCTTCTTCAGTACAACAGCACAGTTCATCCCCTCAGGATTCCTCTTCACTTCTGTCGCTACGTGGCTGCAGCAACTGCCCTTACAGATGTCCCCATTTACATTTTTACAAGTATTTTTGAATATTTTTTCTTACATTATTACTTAGTACCACTGTAACGTGTTGTGGGACTGTAGCCGTAGGCGAGGTACTCGTCTTCAGCACCACAGATCGATACATGAAGATGGGGTCCTGGCTGGATGTGTGGACATTGTCTACGGGGGCACTACTATCTTACAGGTCCCATCATGTCGGTGACTTCAGCTGGCCAGGACTTACTTAACATTAACTTGAGGATTTTGTACAATAGATAGCCGGTACATAACTTCATGAATGTTTCCTTTACAACATGGAGCATCCACACACGGTCTCTTTACCTCTTCAAGGCTTACTTGCTTTTTGTCCCCAAATTCCTCCGCCTTGACAACCCAGACCATCACTACAGTCCAGTTAGGGACAGTCTTGTACTTCAACCAGGGGTTCCGCATCTTTTCCTGTTAGGGGTACTAGTTTGCTATTATGGTTAGTACGTAGGTTTTCTGCTTGCTTACGACTTGGAACTTCTGGACTTGCGACCTTGGTATTGCGTTGCTCGTGTTCCTGCCCCCAGATCCCTTCACAGGGATACCGTGACTTAGAGGGGCTAAAAGATTGAGGCGTCTGGTTATACGAACTCCTGCACTGATTAGAACTGCTTCAACATTCTATTGAAGAGTGCAAGTTTTCCTGGAGCTCTCCATCCTGAATTTTCTTAGCTGTTCTGAGTTGGCCACTCCTGTCTGGTATATATGCTCGTCACTGGCTCTAATTATTTATTTATATAGCACTATTGATTTCATGGCACTTGAGAGTTGCCAGTGAGTTTCTGCACTTCTTGGTTTGGAGTTGAAGAAGTTTAGTCTTTGGAGTAAGCGTTTGGAGAGTTTTTCAGGAGATTTCTGCATGGAGTTGGTTTGCAAGTTTATCCTTATCCTCTCCCATTTGGGTTGTGCCTTCCATTCTTCCTCTGTTTCCCACGTTTGTTTTGAGAGTGTATTTGTATTATTGTAGTTTTCTTTTATCCCTGTTTATTTATCCCTGTCTGGTTGGTGCTTTCCAATAAACTTTGGCCTCACACTTCAATGGGTGGGCCATGGAACAGATAAGGGTTTCCACCATTCAAGTTAATGTGGAAAACAGGGATAGACTAGGGTGTCCTCTACTTTGAGGGGAAACATGAGCAACACTTCCATCTTCTTAAAGTGTTGCCATTTTTTCTTCAATACTGTTTCACATTCAGCAATGATGATAAAGATGATGTTTTGAGCTCTGCAGGACTGACATTGGATGAAAAGGTTGAGCTTGTGTGTTTCCTCTACATTCTGACAGCTTTTGAGCATACTCCAATAGCAGCTATGATATCATCTGTTCACAAGCTGAGAAGTGTAGAAGCAGATTTACCTATGAAAAGTTTTGAACTTTTGACAGTATGTCAGCTCCTCTCCTTATCACTGCCGCCACTACCCACAGCCTGTGAAATGTCATGTTTTCACGATTCCTCCTCTCAGTGAGTGATTGCTGTACTGTCGTATGGAAACTGGGTCATGTCGAGTTGTCAGTATTTTGATTGACAGCACGGCTGTCTAATCAGCAACTTGGAGGTGCAAGACTTATTTCAGGTGTTCTGGAGATTGCCCAAGCTATTTAACTGAGCTGTCTGCCCCTGATCACTGCCAGACGTAGTTTGTGCTTCCTGGTGTTTGCCTGATTCTGTTGTTCTGATCTTCTGCTGCCTGATCCTTGGAACGTGTTCTGACTATCCCTTTGTCTTGCCCTCTTTTCTGTAATCCGATATCTCCTGGTATATTGATCCTGGTGCTTAAGTAAAATTAACGTCAGTTTAATTCTATTACTTTGACAGTAAATACACATGGCAATATTAGCTGCAAATAGCCTCTTTAGAGAGAAAGAGAACTTGAATTTTAGCTCCACCTGTTAGGGACAGCAATTTTAAAAATCAATATTGACCCTTGCCAAATGACTTAGGATGAGAAACTAAACCAGAAATTCCATTTTGCAGATATGTGTTTTGGGGTGCTTGCAGGAGATCTGATTTGGCTGGAGGAGAGGCCGCTGACATCAGTTCTAAAGGGGGATCATTTTTCCTTGTATAGAGTGCTAAGCTGGCATAAAGAGACTAATAGCCCATGCAATGCTCCTCTGGGAATTAAATATGCAAATAGCCTCTATTTAAGAATACTTATTCTAAGTATTCTACAGCCACCTATTGTATGTAGAAATCCTTCAAGTCAATATCAAGCCTTTAAGAAGCCTTATCACATGACTTTAGCCCGTATACAGGGATCTAGAGTTACACAGGTCCCCGTGACCTGGGGCCACAGAGTCAGCTGCTGACTGGTGGAGCAAGCTGTTGGGAAGAAAGGTCATCACACTGGTCATGGGTGGTGAAAATAAAAGCCAGTCAGAAAATGGGATGTCAGGAGACCCAAGAGAAGCAAAGACCACGGTAAGTCTTTAGACCAGATAAGCAGAACTTATTGTCAGTGGAAGTCAGAGGCGGGTGGGAGTTAATTAACAAGCAGTCCTGCCCAAGTCTCTCAGGAGGAAGTAGCCAAACCAGACAACAATTAACCACATGGCTCCCTCACTTAGCGGCACCGAAAGTCCCATTAGTTTAACATGACTGCCACAGTGAAGTGTGTCACCCACAACAAAAAGCGGTGCCACCCAATGACTGAAGTAGAAATATAGGCAACAGAAACTGTCACTCACAGATGTTACAACACTGATACAAAAGACCGGAACTAACTTAGTGAAGTTGAAGATTCTTCTTGTTTATTTATATCAAGGAGATGAACATCACAAAGTTCCACACCTGAGACATTTCCTCCAATCAGAACACTAAAATGTCTTGTCCTAATGGTGAGTCTTATGATGTTTAGTAAGAGTCGATTTGTCGCTAAAACATTTCCCACATTGGAAACATGAGAATGGCTTCTCCCCCGTGTGAGTTATCAGATGTTTAACAAGATCTGATTTGTAGACAAAACATTTCTCACATTGTGTACATGAAAATGGCTTCTCCCCTGTGTGAGTAGTAAAATGATATAAAAGACCTGATCTCTGGCTAAAACATTTCCCACATTCTGTACATGAATATGGCTTCTCCCCTGTGTGGGTTCTCTGATGTTTAACAAGATTTGATTTCAGGACAAAGCATTTCCCACATTCTGAACATGAAAATGGTTTCTCCCCTCTGTGCATTCTTAGATGTCCCACAAGATGTTGTTTCTGACAAAAACATTTCCCGCATTCAAGACATAAAAATGGTTTCTCCCCTGTGTGAGTTCTTTGATGGTCAATAAGATCCGATTTATCGCTAAAAGATTTCCCACATTGGAAACATGAGAATGGCTTCTCCCCCGTGTGAGTTTTCAGATGTTTAACAAGATTTGATTTGTAGAGAAAACATTTCTCACACTGTGTACATGAAAATGGCTTGTCCCCTGTGTGAGTAGTCAAATGATACGCAAGACCTGATCTATGGCCAAAACATTTCCCACATTCTGTACATGAATATGGCTTTTCCCCTGTGTGGGTTCTCTGATGTTTAACAAGATATGATTTATGGACAAAGCATTTCCCACATTCAGAACATGAAAATGGTTTCTCCCCTCTGTGCGTTCGTCGATGTTCCACAAGATGTTGTCTCTGACTAAAACATTTCCCACATTCAAGACATAAAAATGGTCTCTCCCCTGTGTGAGTTCTTTGATGGTCAATAAGACCCGATTTTTCGATAAAACATTTCCCACATTCTGAACATGAATATGGCTTTTCCCCTGTGTGACTTCTTAGATGTCTCTTAAGATTTGGTTTCCGAGGGAAACATTTCCCACATTCTGGACATGAAAACGGCTTATCACCGGTGTGAAATCTCATATGTTCCACAAGACCAGATTTCCGACTAAAATATTTCCCACATTCTGAACATGGAAATCGCCTTTCGTTTTTGTGAATTCTCTCATGCAAAGACAGTGATGTGGGACAAGAAGTATCTGTAACTAAATCTGTGCTCTGAAGGACTGTGGGTGCATTGGCCAACACTGACATAGTTTGCCTGATATTGTTACTTTCTACTTCATAATACGGTGACAAATAGTGATGTCCATTGAAGACTCTCGACTCGACTTCACCTGGAAAAAAGAAACAAAACTTCCTTATTTTTGCAAATTTTTTTTTTATTAAACAAAAATCTTTATTAACCCCTCTGTGACCTTAGACGTACTATCCCGTCGAGGTGACCTGGGCCTATCTGACCCTCGACGGGATAGTACGTCATAGCCGATCGGCCGCGCTCACGGGGGGAGCGCGGCCGATCGCGGCTGGGTGTCAGCTGACTATCGCAGCTGACATCCGGCACTATGTGCCAGGAGCGGTCACGGACCGCCCCCGGCACATTAACCCCCGGCACACCGTGATCAAACATGATCGCGGTGTGCCGGCGGTACAGGGAAGCATCGCGCAGGGAGGGGGCTCCCTGCGGGCTTCCCTGAGACCCCCGGAGCAACGCGATGTGATCGCGTTGCTGCGAGGGTCTCTCACCTCCTATCCCTGCAGGCCCCGGATCCAAAATGGCCGCGGGGCTGCATCCGGGTCCTGCAGGGATCACTTCCGGGTGCAGAGCAGGCTGCAGATGAAAGCTGCAGCCTGCACTGCTGGAAATAAGATTGCCGATTTGACAGAGTGCTGTGCAAGCTGTCAAATCGGCGATCTGTGATGTCCCCCCCTGGGACAAAGTAAAAAAGTTAAAAAAAAATTTCCATATGTGTAAAAAAAAAATAAAAAAAAAATTCCTAAATAAAGAAAAAAAAATATATTATTCCCATAAATACATTTCTTTATCTAAATTAAAAAAAAATCAAACAATAAAAGTACACATATTTAGTATCGCCGTGTCCGTAACGACCCCACCTATAAAACTATATCACTAGTTAACCCCTTCAGTGAACATCGTAAGAAAAAAAAAAAAAACAGGCAAAAAACAACGCTTTATTCTCATACCGCCAAACAAAAAGTGGAATAACACGCGATCAAAAAGACGGATATAAATATCCATGGTACCACTGAAAACGTCATCTTGTCCCGCAAAAAACGAGCTGCCATACAGCATAATCAGCGAAAAAATAAAAAAGTTATAGTCCTCAGAATAAAGCGATGCCAAAATAATTATTTTTTCTATAAAATAGTTTATATCGTATAAAAGCGCCAAAACATAAAAAAATGATATAAATGAGATATCGCTGTAATCGTACTGACCCGAAGAATAAAACTGCTTTATCAATTTTACCAAACGCGGAACGGTATAAATGCCTCCCCCAAAAGAAATTCATGAATAGCTGGTTTTTGGTCATTCTGCCTCCCAAAAATCGGAATAAAAAGCGATCAAAAAAATCTCCCATGCCCGAACATGTTACCAATAAAAACGTCAACTCGTCCCGCAAAAAACAAGACCTCACATGACTCTGTGGACTCAAATATGGAAAAATTATAGCTCTCAAAATGTGGTAACGCAAAAAATACTTTTAGCAATAAAAAGCGTCTTTCAGTGTGTGACGGCTGCCAATCATAAAAATCCGCTAAAAAACCCACTATAAAAGTAAATCAAACCCCCCTTCATCACCCCCTTAGTTAGCGAAAAATAAAAAAATTTAAAAAATGTATTTATTTCCATTTTCCCGTTAGGGTTAGGGCTAGGGTTAGAGCTAGGGTTAGGGTTAGGGCTAGGGTTAGGGTTGGGGCTAGGGTTGGGGCTAGGGTTAAGGCTACAGTTAGGGTTGGGGCTAAAGTTAGATTTAGGGTTGAGGCTAAAGTTAGGGTTAGGGTTTGGATTATATTTACGGTTGGGATTAGGGTTGGGATTAGAGTTAGGGGTGTGTCAGGGTTAGGGGTGTGGTTAGGGTTACCGTTGGGATTAGGGTTAGGGGTGTGTTTCGATTAGGGTTTCAGTTATAATTGGGGGCTGTCCACTGTTTAGGCACATCAGGGGCTCTCCAAACACGACATGGTGTCCGATCTCAATTTCAGCCAATTCTGCGTTGAAAAAGTAAAACAGTGCTCCTTCACTTCCGAGCTCTCCCGTGCGCCCAAACAAGGGTTTACCCCAACATATGGGGTATCAGCGTACTCGGAACACATTGGAGAACAACTTTTGGGGTCCAATTTCTCCTGTTACTCTTGGGAAAGTACAAAATTGGGGGCTAAAAAATAATTTTTGTGGAAAAAAAATATTTTTTATTTGCATGGCTCTGCGTTATAAACTGTAGTGAAACACTTGGGGGTTCAAAGCTCTCACAACACATCTAGATGAGTTCCTTAGGGGGTCTACTTTCAAAAATGGTGTCACTTGTGGGGGGTTTCTACTGTTTAGGTACATTAGGGGCTCTGCAAACGCAATGTGACGCCTGCAGACCATTCCATCTAAGTCTGCATTCCAAATGGCGCTCCTTCCCTTCCGAGCCCTCCCATGCGCCCAAACGGTGGTCCCCCCCCACATATGGGGTATCAGCGTACTCAAGACAAATTGGACAACAACTTTTGAGGTCCAATTTTGCCTGTTACCCTTGGGAAAATACAAAACTGGGGGCTAAAAAATAATTTTTTGGGGAAAGTTTATTTTTATTATTTTCACGGCTCTGCGTTATAAACTGTAGTAAAACACTTGGGGGTTCAAAGTTCTCACAACACAACTAGATAAGTTCCTTGGGGGGTCTAGTTACCAATATTAGGTCACTTGTGGGGGTTTCTACTGTTTAGGTACATTAGGGGCTCTGCAAACGCAATGTGACGCCTGCAGACCAATCCATCTACGTCTGCATTCCAAATGATGCTCCTTCCCTTCCGAGCTCTGCCATGCGCTCAAACGGTGATTCCCCCCCACATATCAGGTATCAGCGTACTCAGAACAAATTGGACAACAATATTTAGGGTCCAATTTCTCCTGTTACCCTTGGAAAAATACAAAACTTGGGGCTAAAAAATAATTTTTGTGGTAAAAAAGTTTTGTTTTATTTTTACGGCTCTGCATTATAAACTTCTGTGAAGCACTTGGTGGGTCAAAGTGCTCCCCACACCTCTAGATAAGTTCCTTAGGGGGTCTACTTTCCAAAATGGTGTCACTTGTGGGGGGGTTTCAATGTTTAGGCACATCAGTGGCTCTCCAAACGCAACATGGCGTCCCATCTCAATTCCTGTCAATTTTGCAGTGAAAAGTCACACGGCGTTCTTTCCCTTCCGAGCTCTCCCATGCGCCCAAACAGTGGTTTACCCCCACATATGGGGTATCAGCGTACTCAGAACAAATTGTACAACAACTTTTGGGGTCCAATTTCTTCTCTTACACTTGGGAAAATAAAAAATTGGGGGCGAAAAGATAATTTTTGTGAAAAAATATGATTTTTTATTTTTACGGTTCTGCATTATAAACTTGTGAAGCACTTGGTGGGTCAAAGTGCTCACCACACCTCTAGATAAGTTCCTTAGGGGGTCTACTTTCCAAAATGGTGTCACTTGTGGGGGGTTTCAATGTTTAGGCACATCAGGGGCTCTCCAAACGCAACATAGCGTCCCATCTCAATTCCAGTCAATTTTGCATTGAAAAGTCAAATGGCGCTCCTTCGCTTCCGAGCTCTGTCATGCGCCCAAACAGTGGTTTACCCCCACATATGGGGTATCTGCGCACTCAGGACAAATTGTACAACATCTTTTGGGGTTCATTTTCTCCCGTTACCCTTGGTAAAATAAAACAAATTGGAGCTGAAGTAAATTTTGTGTGAAAAAAAGTTAAATGTTCATTTTTATTTAAACATTCCAAAAATTCCTGTGAAACACCTGAAGGGTTAATAAACTTCTTGAATGTGGTTTTGAGTACCTTGAGGGGTGCAGTTTTTAGAATGGTGTCACACTTGGGTATTTTCTATCATATAGACCCCTCAAAATGACTTCAAATGAGATGTGGTCCCTAATAAAAACTGGTGTTGTAAAAATGAGAAATTGCTGGTCAACTTTTAACCCTTATAACTCCCTACCAAAAAAAAATTTTGGTTCCAAAATTATGCTGATGTAAAGTAGACATGTGGGAAATGTTACTTATTAAGTATTTTGTGTAACATATCACTGTGATTTAATTGCATAAAAATTCAAAGTTGGAAAATTGCGAAATTTTCTAAATTTTCGCCACATTTCCGTTTTTTTCACAAATAAGCGCAGGTAATATCAAAGAAATTTTACCACTATCATGAAGTACAATATGTCATGGGAAAACAATGTCAGAATCACCAGGATCCGTTGAAGCGTTCCAGAGTTATAACCTCATAAAGGGACAGTGGTCAGAATTGTAGAAATTGGCCTGGTCATTAACGTGCAAACCACCCTTGGGGGTAAAGGGGTTAATATAATAGCATAACGGCAAGAAAACAAAGTGCAATATCAGAAATCTATGTATAAAAGTGGAGAAAATCCATAGAAAACATAGTGCTTATAAGTTTTGTTGTCTCCATAAAGTCTAAACTATTATTGGTTGTAGAGTTTGTGGCAGATGTTTCTATCCAGACCACAAAATATATAATATGCACAAAGGACAACAGACAATAATGGCCCAAACAATTTCATAAAACCCATAATATAGGCAGCATCATAGTTTGAACATGTAGTATTGTGGTAGGGGATTCCATTGTTTGACTACTCTAACTGCAAAGAATCCTTTCTTATATAGATGTATAAATCTGATGACGCACTGCTCAAGTCACCTGACCACTGCAGCCAATCAACGGCTGCAGCTGTTGGTGGATTGGTCACATCCCCTTTAATTGTGTCATGACTTTTGGGTTCAAGTCCCACCAAGAACAAAATATGCAAGGAGTCTGTATGTTCTCCACGTGTTTTTTGGGGGGGTTTCCTCTCACACGCCAAAGACTCATAGGGAATGTAGATTGTGAGTCCCAATGGGGACAGTGGTGATAATATCTGTAAAGCGCTGCAGAATATGATGGCGCTATATACGTGAGTAAAATAAATAAAAATCAGAACACAGTCCAGAGGTCCTAAAAAAAAGAAATTCAAGATGTAAAACTGCCTAAAAAAATGTCAGTCCATTAACCCCAAAATAACAGGATTTTTGGTTGCTTACCGTAAAATCTGTTTCTCGGAGCCTTCATTGGGGGACACAGGAACCATGGGGTGTATGCTGCTGCCACTAGGAGGCTGACACTATGCACAAAAAAAGTTAGCTCCTCCTCTGCAGTGTACACCCCACCGACTGGCATTATGAACTTCAGTTCGTGAGAAAGCAGTAGGAGAAAAACAATAAGGTTGAAATAACATAACCACAAACATGAGAACTGTAAACATGAGAACAGTCATAGAACACAGAACAATAGAACTGAATAACATGGGAGGGTGCTGTGTCCCCCAATGGAGGCTCCGAGAAACAGATTTTACGGTAAGCAACTAAAAATCCTGTTTTCTTTATCGCCTCTCATTGGGGGACACAGGAACCATGGGACGTCCCAAAGCAGTCCTTGGGGTGGGAAAAACAGGCTTCCATCAGGTCAGAGGACTCACCACTGCCGCCTGCAGGAACCTTCTGCCCAGGCTGGCGTCCGCCGAAGCGTAGGTATGGACCTGGTAAAATTTGGCGAACGTGTGGATGGAAGACCAGGTTGCCGCTTTGCAAAGCTGTAGGGCGGAAGCCCTGTGGTGCACTGCCCAGGAAGCGCCAACTGCCCGGTTAGAGTGAGCCTTTATTCCAGGAGGGGGCACTCTGTTCTTGATCCGGTAAGCCTCCAAAAATTGCCGTTCTGATCCAGCGAGCGATAGTCGCCTTGGAAGCCGGCAGGCCTCTACGCGTGCCATCAGGAATGACGAAAAGAGAATCCGTCTTCCGGAAAGCGGCCGTTCTAGCCAGGTAAATCCTCACTGCCCTGACGAGGTCCAGCTTGTTCAACGATCGCTCCAGAGGATGTCGGAGCTGGACAAAAGGAAGGTAGAACGATGTCCTCGTTGAGGTGGAAGGTGGAAACCACCTTAGGAAGGAAGGAAGGCGGAGGCCTGAGGACCACCTTGTCCTGATGGATAACCAAGAAAGGAGGTCGGCAAGAAAGGGCCGCCAACTTGGAAACGCAGCGGATAGAAGTGATGGCCACAAGGAAGGCCACCTTCTAAGATAGAACTGACAGGGAAACTTCCCTGAGAGGCTCAAAGGGGGAACCCCTCAGAAGCTCCAGCACAAGGTTCAAATCCCATGAATCCACAGGAGCCCTGTAAGGAGGGACAGCATGGGCTACTCCTTGAAGGAAGGTCTTAACCTGTGGCCGAGAAGAGAGCGTCCTCTGAAAAAGGATGGAGAGAGCAGAAACCTGGCCCTTTAGGGAACTAAGAGCAAGGCCCGAATACAGTCCTGCCTGAAGGAAGGCCAAGATGGAAGGCAGGGAAAAGGACATAGGTGAAAAGGAGTTGGACTCGCACCAACGGAAGTAAGCCTTCCAGGTCCGATAGTAGATCCTGGAAGACGAAGGCTTCCTAGCCTGGATCATAGTGAGAATCACCCGATCCGAAAGGCCGGACGCTCTTAGAACTGCGGTCTCAACAGCCACGCCGTTAAACTGAGCGACCGAGAATTCGGGTGGCAGATCGGACCCTGAGACAGCAGATCGGGTCTGTCTGGAAGGCGCCAGGGGGCGTCCGCGAGAAGATTGACGATCTCTGCAAACTAAGATCTCCTGGGCCAATCCGGGGTGTTCAGAATGACCGGCACCCCTTCCGCCTTGATCTTTTTCAACAGCTTGGGAAGCAAGGGCAGAGGCGGAAACAGATAGGGGAGCACGAACTGCGACCAAGGAATGGCCAGAGCGTTGACGCCCACTGCGAGAGGGTCGCGAGGCCTGGAGACGAACCGAGGAACCTTCCTGTTGATTCGGGACACCGTGAGGTCCACATCCGGGGTCCCCCATCGAAGACAAATCTGATGGAAGATCTCCTGATGCAAGGACCATTCCCCTGCCGCGAGGCCCTCGCGGCTGAGGAAGTCGGAGGCCCAATTGTCCACGCCAGGGATATGCACCGCGGATATCACCGGAACCATTGCCTCTGCCCAGAGGAGGATCTTGGATACCTCGGCCAAGGAGCTCTAAGTCCCCCCCGATGGTTGACATATGCCACCGCCGTGGCATTGTCTGTCTGGATTCGGATTGGAAGACCCCTGAGAATCCTTTCCCAGTGACGAAGGTACAGAAAAATGGCCCGAATCTCGAGGACATTGATCGGGAGAGAAGACTCCTGCGCCGACCAATGACCCTGAACAGTCAGGTGACGAAACACCGCACCCCAGCCGAGAAGGCTGGCGTCCGTCGTCACCACTTGCCAGTGAACTGGAAGGAAGGACCTGCCCTGGGTGATGAGAAGTGACATCAGCCACCAGATGAGGGACCTTTTGACCCGGGGGGAAAGCCGAAGCGGATGATCCAGGGAGAAGACAGACCTGACCCATTGTGAAAGAATGGCCAGCTGAAGAGGCCGGGAGTGAAATTGGGCAAAGGGAATCGCTTCCAATGTTGCCATCATCCTCCCCAGCATGGCCGATCGGAAGGAGGGAGGCCGAGGACCCTGAAGCAGGCGAACCTCCCGACGAAGGATGGATCTCTTGTCTTCGGGAAAGAAGACTTTGGTCTGACGAGTGTCGTAGAGCATGCCCAGAAAAACAAGGCACTGAGAAGGGACAAGACAGGATTTCTTCCTGTTGACAAGCCACCCGAAACGGGCTAGAGTGTCGAGGATGATGGACAGACTTTCTTGAGCCTGAGGGAAGGACGGAGCCTTGATGAGGATGTCGTCGAGGTACGGAAAAAGTACCAGGCCCCTGACCCTCAAGATGGCTATCAGCGCTGCCATGATTTTTGTGATAACCCTGGGAGCGGATGCAAGACCGAACGGCAGGGCGACAAACTGAAAATGCTGCTGATGCACTGCAAAACGCAGGAATCTGTGATGTCACGGAAAAATCGGGACATGGAGGTAGGCGTCCCGGATGTCTATGGAGCACAGAAATTCCTGAGCCTCCATGGAAGCAATTACTGAACGAAGGAATTCCATCCTGAAGTGTGTCAGATGAACTCTCTTGTTCTGCAATTTGAGATCCAGAATGGGACGAACCCTGCCGTCTCTTTTCAGTACCACAAAAAGATTTGATTAGAAAATAGTGAACCGTCCTTTTTCTGGGATGGGAACGATTACCCCGGATTTGAGGAAAGAAGCGATGGCTGCAAAGAAACCCGGAACTAGAGCGGGGTCTCTTGGAGGTCGGGATTCAAAGAAACGATCCCGGGGTTGTGAAATGAACTCTATTTTGTATCCCGTGGATACAACTTCCCTGATCCATGCGTCCTCTACTGGGGAGATCCAGACGTCTCTGAAGAAGAGGAGACGGCCGCACAGCCTGGCAAGTGGGCTGGGGTCTTGTTGTGAGTCATAGACCTGGAGGATCTACCTTGGGGGTAGCGAGGGCGCCAGGAAGGAGTGGGTCTAAAGGATACCTTTTTCTTCTCTTGACGTGCCTGTGGCCTCTGCTGTTGGGAAAAGGAATCTGACGCCGCAAAACGACGAAAGGGCCGGAAAAAACGGAAATTGCCGCTTAGGAGGAGGGCGACGAGGTTTAGGCTGGGGAAGAAGAAAACTTGTGCCCCCGGTTGCGTCTTTAATGATTTGGTCCAGCTTGGAACCAAAGAGACGTGAAGCCTGAAAAGGTAGACTGGTAAGGGACTTTTTGGAGGACAAATCCACCTGCCAGGCCTTGAGCCAAACGGTCCGACGGATGGCAACAGCATTGCTGGAAGCCTGAGCCGCACAAGACGCGGCATCCAGGGAAGCGGAGACCAGGTATTCACCCGCATGAGAGATCTGGTTGGCAAGCTCCGCCAGTTGTCTGGGTGGAGCCCTGTCCAGGATGCCCTGACGAAGCTGTTTGGCCCATCTGGATAAGAATTTTGAAACCCAAGTGGAAGCAAAGGACGGGCATAGAGAAGATGCAGCCGCTTCGAAAGCTGACTTCGCAAAGGATTCTATGACTCTGTCATTAGAATCCTTCAGAGATGCCCCGTCAGATAGCGGAAGGACAGTGTTGGTGGACAATCTTGACACTGGAGGGTCCACTGAGGGAGAAGCAGTCCAATTAGCGGTGAGCTCCGGAGAAAAGGGATATAAAACGCCAAGGCGCTTTCCTCTCTGAAAGCGTCTGGTCGGATTCTCTCTTTCTCTGGTCATGATTTCCTCGAATTCGGGGTGAGGAGCAAAAACCTTGGAAGGTGGTTTAGATCGTCTAAATTAAACCGCCTGGTCTGCGGGTTCCGTAGCGAAATCTTTGATGCCACAGGTCTGATTTATCGCTGCAATGAGGTTCTGGACCATATCCCTCATACTAGAGATTTGGTTAGAATCTAGCTCCGAAATATCCTCCGAAGGTGCATCTGAGAATGCCTCACCTGACTCAGGGGAGGAGGACCGGGGGCAGGCCGACCGCAGAGAGGGGCCGTGGGGCGAGATGGAACGGGAAGAGGACTCAGACCGGCGTTCCTGTCTGGACCTTTTGCGGCCTATAACGGAAGGCTCGGACGGAGCCTCCTGCGAACCGCTGGCTACTGCGAGGGTCTGCAGAGGCAACCTATCAAGCACGGACACGAGGGTTTGAGACACCCGTGTTAGGTCCGCTACGGATTGTGACAGAGAGGCAGCCCAGGCTGGGAAGGAGGCTTTGCTCTGTGGCGGAACAGCAGGGGGGTCCTGGGCGGTGGGCATAATGGGGTTGCTGCAAGCCTGTCAGAGGGGAGAGGACTGACCTGAAGGAAGTTTGTAGTTACAAGATGAACACGCATAGTGTTTGACTAAGGCAGAGGAAGTAGAGGAAGAAGTAGGAGGACGAGATCGACCTCCCTTGGAATTAGACATAGCGAACGGGTCCCTGATGAATGCCAGAAGGTTAGGGGACAGAAGGGCAGAGGAGAGTGTCAGTCTGCAGTGCAGAGCTACTCACGGCAGGTGAAGCGATTTCCAGATGGAAGGCTGCACGGCTTTAAGATGCTCTTCAGGGGCAAAGATTCTTCAGGCTGGGGTGCATGCAGATAGGAAAAAAACCTCTGGGGCACTCTCCTGTCCGGGGCCAGTTGCAGGGCTGAGGAAACCTCAAGGGGTGAAGACGCCGGGATTCGCGCTCTTGGAGGGGCGGAGCAAGAAAACTCGATGCGCGCCAAAATATTTCTTTGCCTGGGAGGTGGTGGACGGAGCAAGTCGCCTGGCCAGGAGCACCAAGATGGTGCTGGGGGCGGAGCTCACCGAGAAAGACAGGCGGGAGAAAAGCCCGCCCGAGAAACAGGAAGTGAGCGGAGTCGCGGCCGGAAGTAGGCCCCGATAGAAGCCGGGGCCTAAATTAGAGACCGGTGACTGCCGGAGTAGGCCGCGGTACAGGAGGAGGTGCGGTCGCCGGAAAACCGGCGCCGCGCCAGGACGGGTGACCGGCACCCCTGCAGAAGGAGCGGCGGCAGTAACAGCAGCGCGGCTGCTGTGGGATTGCCACGCCGCTCTGAAACACCGGGACCGCTGGCAAGGTGACCGCAGGGGGGAAAAGGCTGTGCGGCTGCCTGTAATAGTGCGGTCGCCTGGAACAGTGCGGCCTCCGGGGGAAAAAACTGCACGGCTGCCCGCAAGGGTCTGCGCACCCGGGGCCTGACTCTCGCCTCATATTGCCCTTAGAAAGGGCATAGGGAGGCATATTTCTGAGGACCGGGGCCTCCCCAAGGCACAGGGAATCCCCAGGGAACCCCCATGACTATCCCGACTTGGGGAGGAATCTAGAGGCCTCTGAGGGAGGGGGAGAGTGGAATACTCACCTAAACATCCCACGCCGTCCTTACTAACCTCAAACCCGGGAAAGGTAGACGTCCAGGGAGCTGTGATGGACGTTCTCGTCTCCTCCAACCGACAGGCTCTGGTGGGCGAGAGGGTGGGGGACGGAGCTAGGACCGTCCACTGAGCATGCTTGTGTGCTAGGAGTCTTCCGGTCCTGCTGTGGGATCTATGAGGATACGGGGTGGCAGTACACGCCGTACTCATAGTCCGCATTGTGGGACTACAGGCGTGACTGTTCACCCTGTATCCCTTCCGGAACCTGAAAGAAAACGATGCACGTTCAGGTAGATAAGGGTCTAATGAAAGAACCGTGTCCACCTCCTACTGACACTAAGCTAAACTGAAGTTCATAATGCCAGTCGGTGGGGTGTACACTGCAGAGGAGGAGCTAACTTTTTTTGTGCATAGTGTCAGCCTCCTAGTGGCAGCAGCATACACCCCATGGTTCCTGTGTCCCCCAATGAGAGGCGATAGAGAAAAAAGTATTGATGATACAAATTCCATCTCTCATTGTTGATGTCTGTTGTAAACAACAACGAAAATTAATAAAGCACCCCTCTAGCGGTTTGTTTTCTTAGGCCGGGAGCACACATCCCCGAGATACGGCCGAGTCTCGCAGGTGAAAACCCAGCTCTGGCGCCGGCACTCCGGAGCGGAACGTGCAGCTCCATGTATTGCTATGCGGCCGCACACTCCGCTCCGGAGTGCCGGCGCCAGAGCTTGGTTTTCACCTGCGAGACTCGGCCGTATCTCGCGTATGTGTGATCCCGGCCTTAGTGCTCAAGTGGCGATTTAAATGTAAGCTCCCTGCCCCCGCTCTTACACTCACCTTGACGCGACTTCACCTTTTACTGACGGCACTCCAGTCCGTGGCTCCATCTTGTGCCTGTAACTTCTGACTGGCCAGAAATCACAAGTTACGTCACAAGAGCTCAATGCAAGTAAATGAGAGCCAGAACGAGGCTTTCATAGACTTGTATTGGAAAGTGACCTCCGGCTTACTCCATGACACACGGGAGCTGCCGGAAGGTCACTTTTCGATGGGAGCAACGCTGGGAAACGATGAAGGTGGGGGCAGGTGAGTATGAGACAGGGGGCAGGGGAATTACATTTAAAGCACCACTCCAGCCGTGCATTAAAAGAAAAAAAACGCTGGAGTGGGGCTTTAAGAAAATAAGTGAAATTAATAAAACACCTCATTTTCTACTTTTCACCCACTAGGGATCCTGTGACTTCTACATCGAAAAGGGCTAACTTATAGGTACAATTTGATTTTACCAGTTTAATATTCTTAGTTTCAGTCCTGATTTAGCCTTTCAGGGAAAGCCAGGTACCAGAACATTGCTAAATTGTCACTTCAGAATAAGCGCACTATCAAGACACTTGTCATAATTTTAGAAATGCCTCTATGGACCCATCTTCCTGCTCAGAAACATCAGAAGGACAAGGAGGATATAAAAGAGATAGAGAGGAGCGGAGTCCAAGGAAACTGCAGGATGGAAAGTCTGCTCTTATCAACCTGGGCTCCTGGGTATGAGACATGTTCATTGCTACATCTATATATATAATTGCCTAAGGGGTACTTCCGTCTGTTTGTCTGTAACGGAAATCCTGGGTCGCTGATTGGTCAGCGAGATTGGGGCGGGATTTAAACACAGCTTGACTTTTTACTATTGATGCTGCCTATGCAGTATCAATAGTAAAAACATAGAATGTTAAAAATAATTTAAAAAACCCCAAAACATTACATTCTCACCTTCCGAAGTCCGCCGCCGTCCACGCCAGCCTTTCCCGCTCCTCGCGCTCCGGTCCCAAGAATGCATTGCGGCAATGAGCCGAGATCACGTGGCGGTCTCGCGGGACCGCTACATGATCACAGGTTATTGCCGCAAAGCATTACTGGGAATGGAGCGTCGCGAGGAGCATCGGTAAGGGCCTGGGCTGGATCCTGGGGCCGAAGGAAGGTGAGTATATAACTATTCTTTATTTTATTTGTTTTTTAACAGGGATATGGTGCCCACACTGCTATATACTACGTGGCCTGTGTTATATACTACATGGTCTGTGTTATATACTGCGTGGGCTGTTATATAATACGTGGGCTGTGCTATATACTACGTGGCTGTTATATACTGTGTGGGCTGTGCTATATACTAAGTGCCTGTGCTATATACTACGTGGGCTGTGTTACATACTGCGTGGGCTGTTACATACTGCGTGAGCTGTGTTATATACTGTGTGGGCTGTGCTATATACTAAGTGCCTGTGCTATATACTACGTGGGCTGTGTTATATACTACGTGGGCTGTGTTATATACTACGTGGGCTATGTTACATACTGCATGGGCTGTGTTATATATTGCGTGGGCTGTGCATTCTAGAATACCCGATGCGTTAGAATCGGGCCACCATCTAGTATATATATTTACTCCTACATATGTATATATATATATATATATATATATATATATATATATATATATATATATATATATATATATATATATACACTCACCGGCCACTTTATTAGGTACACCATGCTAGTAACGGGTTGGACCCCTTTTGCCTTCAGAACTGCCTCAATTCTTCGTGGCATAGATTCAACAAGGTGCTGGAAGCATTCCTCAGAGATTTTGGTCCATATTGACATGATGGCATCACACAGTTGCCGCAGATTTGTCGGCTGCACATCCCAAAGATGCTCCATACAAGGCAGGATGGATCCATGCTTTCATGTTGTTTACGCCAAATTCTGACCCTACCATCCGAATGTCGCAGCAGAAATCGAGACTCATCAGACCAAGCAACGTTTTTCCAATCTTCTACTGTCCAATTTCGATGAGCTTGTGCAAATTGTAGCCTCAGTTTCCTGTTCTTAGCTGAAAGGAGTGGTACCCGGTGTGGTCTTCTGCTGCTGTAGCCCATCTGCCTCAAAGTTCGACGCACTGTGCGTTCAGAGATGCTCTTAGGCCTACCTTGGTTGTAACGGGTGGCGATTTGAGTCACTGTTGCCTTTCTATCAGCTCGAACCAGTCTGCCCATTCTCCTCTGACCTCTGGCATCAACAAGGCATTTCCGCCCACAGAACTGCCGCTCACTGGATTTTTTTTCTTTTTCGGACCATTCTCTGTAAACCCTAGAGATGGTTGTGCGTGAAAATCCCAGTAGATCAGCAGTTTCTGAAATACTCAGACCAGCCCTTCTGGCACCAACAACCATGCCACGTTCAAAGGCACTCAAATCACCTTTCTTCCCCATACTGATGCTCGGTTTGAACTGCAGGAGATTGTCTTGACCATGTCTACATGCCTAAATGCACTGAGTTGCCGCCATGTGATTGGCTGATTAGAAATTAAGTGTTAACAAGAAGTTGGACAGGTGTACCTAATAAAGTGGCCAGTGAGTGTATATATATATATATATATATATATATATATATATATATATATATATATATATATATATATATATATATATATATAAGACATGTTTATTGCAGTTTTACTTTTTATATATGGTACGGTTTTTCTATTCTCTTGCATGTATTATTCATGATCCTTTCAGTGACCTCTATTATATCATTTAGCCATTGTGCGTGAATCCATTTAGCTTTACATCTTAAAATCCATTATAAAAACAATTACGGTTCAGGTGAATAAACCAGCGGCTATCTGCCATAGTGATTGTAAATGACGTTCTATCCATGTCCTGTTTACCATTCTCCATTTTACTATGTTGGAGAGAAAGACACAAGGACTGGACATAAAACCAGTGGAAATCTGTACTGGGGTCCAATGAGTCAAAATCTGAGACCTTGAGAATTGAGTACCATTATTATTGGGGGATGTGAGATTGGACTATCAATATTGTAGAATTGACTATGAAGGGCATAATGCAGTCGTAAATGATGATCTTCCAGGATTTGTGTAAATGACCAAATGGTGTTTCTTAAACATTCACCCAAGTTTGCACCCTGCTTTCCCTATCGTCCCTAGACGGGTCCTTCCCCCTGGGCGCCATCACGTGTCTAAGCCCTGGATGGTCCTGAGCTAGCCCTAGCTAGTGAGTAGTGCAGCAAGACAGTAGTTTCACTACTAAGGAAAGGAAACACATGGAGGGAGACAAACAGGGAGAAATAAAAAAGCAACTGCAATGCCACAGCTTAAACTGTAACAGAGAGGACAGTATAGAAAACCTATAACCGGCAGAGGAGACGGCTAGGCGCAAGCTTAAATAATGGAAGGAAGTGGCAGCAAACTGCAGCGCTGAATGGCAGTGGAGTAGCCTGCATACCCGCCATGGCCTCACTTGTTAATTCACTCTGCAGTAATATATTGGGATCATCATTTGCACTGCACCAGCACAATGCTTCCAACAAACCTTCCAAGGCTACGTAAGGAGCATTTGACAAAGAAGGAGAAAGTTGGAGGCTGCCTCAGCTGACATGGCCTCTACATTCGCCTGACCTTAGCCCAACTGAGATGTTTTGGGATGAGAAGGCAAAGCAGCCGACAAGAGCTCAGCCTGTCTGGGAGCTCCTTCCACACTGTCCAAGCCATTCCAGGTGTTGACCTGATGAAACGGCTGAAAAAACGCCTAAGGGGTGTAAAGCTGTCATCAGAGTAAAAGGGGGGTGCAATGAGGAATCTATGGTGTAACACACATTCTGATTTGTTTCATACGCCTTCCTTCACTCTTGTTTCCGCATTAGTTTGTGGTTTTGCTGCCTTCAGTCTGAATCTAAAATGTGCACATCCCAATAAGAACAAGCAAAACCACCGCATGCACAGGGGTGTACAATCTTTTGACTGGCGCTGTATCTGTCCATATTGTATCACACTGTAGAAGTGCCATGGAATATGATGGAATATTATGGCAATAAATGAAATATTCACGATGAGGAAATGATCTCATTAATACAGAAATTTACAGTGAAACAAGATGGACGGCTCTTACCGATCACTGACACCGATGTGAAGTTTTCGAGTCCACACGTTGTTCCACTGGAGTTTTCCTGCAAGAATCCCACAGTGAATATAAGATGAAAGGGAAAAAGGGATCCTGGATTATCTTACATCCAGGTGAATGAGAAAAAAAGAAATTACAAGTAAAGGAGACGGATCTCCTCAAGTGATGATCAAGCAGAATTACCAATCAACCTCATCATTTACACATTGACGGAAATGTTCCTGTTAATTCTCTGTATGAAATGATCTTGATCTACTGTGAAGTGGACGCTGTGTTCAGTCACACCAGTTTTGCAGCATAGTCACCACTTTTACAGTAAAGCAGCATTTCATCACTACTGAAGATTGACTGTTCCCTCCTTCAGCGCTCATCATGTCCTCCCTCAAGAAGTCTCTTCTCTAGACATCCTAGCCCGGGCTCGTACATCATGTTTTCATTATCATATGAATGGCAGGGTGTGTGCGTCACTTACCTGGGTAACAGATGGTACCAAGGTGATCTATCGGAAGGAGACAAGGTGGCAAAGGGAGAGCGATGCTCTGGATCATGTTCTGCTGGGAAACCTTAGCTCCCGGCACAGATATGTACAGTATGTGACATGTGCCAAGACCAAGTGTCCCTTTCATGACAGTGAAATTTCTTAATACCAGTAGCCCTATTACAGCAAAATTATGTGATCTAAGTGTTTAACGTTTTCTAGACCGTCCTATGGCTTTAACCATCCAGATGGTCCACATGTTACTCTGCAGTGATATTCTAAAATGTCACCGCAGAGTCAACAGCTGTACAAGACTGTGGAAGAGGAGGAAGCCGGCTGTGAGGGACGGCTGGACCCCAATAGAGAAGATAGAAATGGTATATCGCCATCTTGGCTGTCCTGATTGAGCACTGTGTATACAGTAAAAGAAGGGCTGACAACACCTTCTCCTCTGGACCCAGGAATCATATGACAACCGAGCGTTGGAAAGTAGCAGGAGCTGCTGAGTCCTAATTGTCGTTTCTGGCCGCACAATCTCACATAATCTGCACTGTGGTATCACATCTGATAGATCCAAGTCCAGACAGAAAGTATTTGTGGTTTTTCTTTATTCCTCTGACGAGTTTCGAAGTACCACAGACTTCTTCATCAGGACAAGAAAACCAGAGTTTACAACACAGTGCGGCTACATTTATAGTGATGAAAGTTCATCACGGTTCATCAGAAAAAAAATAAAAGGTTTTACAAGTTTGGTAGTATAGAATTGACATAGAAAAAGATATACAAACTATTACCATTTTTAATATATATTCTTTCATGTTGATTCCAAGGGGGAAGAAGATAAAAAGAAAAAAGAGAACAGGAGAAACATGGATTTGATTGCAAAAAATATCTGTCTAGGTTTTGTGGATTCGATTGTTCATTCTGTAGTACTTTAAAACGCGTCGACTGAATGAAGAAGAACCGCAAATACTTTCTGTCTGGACTTGGATCTATCAGATGTGACACCAGCTGCGCAGATTATCGGCTAATTCTCCTTCTCTGTAGTTGTGAACTGTGAGATGAGGCTTTAGCTTCGAGATTCCCCGGATTTCAATCAGATTGAATATTTCTATGTAAGATAAGAGGAGCTGATCTGCAGTTCTCCGCAGCGGCCGCTACATACTGAGCACAGCTGTGATGTCCTGACTCCACTCAATCCTTACATCCAGCCACCGCCAGAGCTAAAAATCTGATATCAATATTATATGCCTGGACAACCCCTTTACTCTGTAGAGGAATTGTAGTAATCTCATCTCATCTACCTGATGATCCCGGGGGACATTTTCCTGGGGGACATTTTCCTCCTTCTCTGGCCGATCCTGGGAATATAGAGGACTGGGACTTCTCTCCGGGGGATTTCTCGAACTGGATCCATCTATAGGAAATAACCGCAGTGACTGAATACATTGTCTATATGTGATGAGCAGATGATGGGGAATCTAGACGACTCTCACACCTGTTCTCTACAACCCAGAAAGGTCTCCTCTTACCCGGAGATGTAATGGGCCGGTGATCCTCCATCATGGCGTCCTTGTACAGATCCTTGTGTTCTTCTATATACTCCCACTCCTCCATGGAGAAATAGACGGTGACGTCCTGACACCTTATAGGAACCTGACACACACAATGACCCGCCATTAGCAGACCCCTCCCCCGGCGTTATTGTATAATGTCCCAGCATTCCCGGCAGCGCTCACCTCTCCGCTCAGCAGCTCAGTGATCCTATTGGTCAGTTCTAGGATCTTCTGCTCATGTATCAGTGAATGAGGTGGAGGCTCGGTGATGTCACTCGGGGTCCTGCTCCGCCCTCCTGACTCACGGGGGGTCACACACTCCTCAGACGAGGTCTTCACTACTGTGTGATCCTGTGTATGGGGAGACACCGATCACTACACAGAGGCCGAGAATCCTTCACCTTTCCCATCATTTCCCTGCTTTATTCCTAGAGATCAGAGTGATGTGATGTGAAGATCTCACCTCTCCAGTGATCCAGTAGATTATCTCCAGGGTGAGGTCTAATATCCGAGCCGCCATGTGGTCTGTGTCCTGCTTCATCCTAGGGGGGTCACTGATGGAACGGACCATTGTCTAATAAAGAAAAAGAAAGCCCAGTACACAAGGAACCTGAGGAACAGGAGATAAATCACATTCAAAAGCACAGCGGATAGAAAAGATGCAACAAAAATGTTAAATAAATCAGCAGACACGTTCCCGTCCTCACTCCTGTCTTCGATTATCTGTAGCCCCCTAACCTCACCAAGTCCTGTATATCATCCACACAGCGATGCCCATTAGTGTCCCCACACAGTACGGTATCGCTCTCATGGCCCCCGCAGTCCTCGCCATATTGTATCTGCCACACACAGTACTTTACAAGCCCCTGGATGCACTGACAACCTCAACAGGCCCCAAACTGACTTTGGCCCTCCTGAATGCCTTTTGACTGCTTAACAGTGGCACTTAAGAGGTTAAAATGTTTATTTTGATCAGACGGAATCAACGTTCAATCAAGTATTTTACACATTGACAGAAATGTTCCTGTTATTTCTCTGCTTAACATAATCTCAGTCTATCTGTGCTCGGTAACACCAGTCCTTACATTATTCATCACAGTCACCGCTTTTACAGTAAAGAAGCCTTACGTCACAGCTGGAGGTTGAACCTTCTTTTCCCCAGTAAATTCACAATTATCTCCTTCCTGGGGGCCGTACTGTGAAAAGCTGCTTACAGGGAGTCTTACACTTAAATATTTGTACAATTTTATCACGTCCTCCCCTTGGATCTCTTAGAGATTTCTTCTCACTATTTTTCCTCGTATCTCAGGCTCTCCAAGCCTCGTATCACTTTAATATTCACTTCAGACAGAGGGCTCTAAACCTACCACCACCTATTGAACGTAGTCGGACCCTTTAACGAGCCTCGCCACATGACTTGGGATAAGAAGCCAAACCAGGAACTCACTTGAAGACACAGGTTTCGGAGTTTTACCCCTCCTCTGTGCAAAGCTGAAGGTTTGATTTCGCTGAGTGGCAGAACTCTGACTGGGTGTCTAAGGCTAGTTTCACACTAGCGTCGGGAACAACCCGTCGCTGCGCGTCGGGCCGACGTTCCCGACGCTAGTGTGGTCTCCGCCGCACAACGGGGGCAGCGGATGCATATTTCCCACGCATCCGCTGCCCCATTGTGATGTGCGGGGAAGTGCGGGGAGGTGGGGGCGGAGTTCCGACTGCGCATGCGCGGTCGGAAAAAGCGGACCGTCGGGAGCAAAAAACGTTACATGTAGCGTTTTTTTCTCCCGACGGTCCGCTACCATACGCCCAAGCGTCGCAAAACGGATTCACCGTTTGGAAATGCGTCGCAAATGCGTCGCAAATGCGTCGCTAATGTTACTCTATGACGAAACAACGTATCCAGCAAAAACTTTTGCTGGATGCGGCGTTTCGCAAAAACGACGCATTTGCGACGTATTGCAGTTAACGCTAGTGTGAAAGTAGCCTAAGGGTATGTGTCCATGTTCAGGATTGCATCAGGATTTGGTCAGGATTTTTCATCAGTATTTGTAAGCCAAAACCAGGAGTGGATGATAAATGCAGAAGTGGAGCATATGTTTCTGTTATACTTTTCCTCTAATTGTTCCACTCCTGGTTTTGGCTACAAATACTGATGAAAAATCCTGACCAAATCCTGATGCAATCCTGAACGTGGACACATACCCTAAGGGAGAACGTTTCACCTTGTGGAGAGTGCCAAGCCGGTGTAAGGAGACTCATAGGCCATGCATATAAGTTCACAGAGGATCATTGCATGGCCTATAAGTCTTGTTATGCCGGCTTGGCCCTCTACACAAGGAGAAATCTTCCTCCTTAGATTTTCTTTCTACCCAAAACTGATTTTCATATTTTGTAGAGGATTAAGATTAAAACTCACATTTCATGTAGGATCGGCGTCTTCTACACCAGAAATAATCGACTCGCACTAAAATTTATTAAAAGATGTACTTTGAAAAAACCAGAAAAGGAAATGTCTGACAGATAAGAGCAGCCCTGGACGTGTGCCATTCTGTTTTAAATCTGGTGACCACAACCAAGTTTTTAGGTTTTGGTGAGAGCAGAATAAAAAAAAATTAGGGGCAACTTTTTCACTATAAAATTTGGTGAAAATCAATGACAGTTCATGTAACTAAGCTGTGACCGTAAGACTCTCACCATCAGCCTCAGTGTTCTGCCCTAGAAGCAGCTGCCTGGCATTGTGCTCTCATCTGTCATCTACATCTCACTGCAGAACTTTCCATTTATCCACGTTACATCTCAATCTCCAGACAGCAGGAAGCGTCACACAATCTTATATAAAGAGGAAACCATTTATACCGACCACAGGCGGCAATAACAGGACCTGCTGGAGCCTCCAGTACTCGGCGCGGCGGCTGGAGGAAGTTACTAGAAGCCTCATTACATCAATCTATAGAGAATGTACAGAAATCTCATCTACCTGATGATCCCGGGGGACATCTTCCTCCTTCTCTGGCCGATCCTGGGAATATAGAGGACTGGGACTTCTCTCCGGGGGATTTCTCGGACTGGATCCATCTATAGGAAATAACCGCAGTGACTGAATACATTGTCTATATGTGATGAGCAGATGATGGGGAATCTAGACGACTCTCAGACCTGTTCTCTACAACCCAGGAAGGTCTCCTCTTACCCGGAGATGTGATGGTCCGGTGATCCTCCATCATGGCGTCCTTGTACAGATCCTTGTGTCCTTCTATATACTCCCACTCCTCCATGGAGAAATAGACGGTGACGTCCTGACACCTTATAGGAACCTGTCACACACAATGACCCGCCATTAGCACACCCCTCCCCCGGCATTATTGTATAATGTCCCAGCATTCCCGGCAGCACTCACCTCTCCGCTCAGCAGCTCAGTGATCCTATTGGTCAGTTCTAGGATCTTCTGCTCATGTATCAGTGAATGAGGTGGAGGCTCGGTGATGTCACTCGGGGTCCTGCTCCGCCCTCCTGACACACGGGGGGTCACACACTCCCCAGACGACATCTTCACTACTGTGTGATCCTGTGTATGGGGAGACGCCGATCACTACACAGAGGCCAAGAATCCTTCACCTTTCCCTGCTTTATTCCTAGAGATCAGAGTGATGTGAAGATCTCACCTCTCCAGTGATCCAGTAGATTATCTCCAGGGTGAGGTCTAATATCCGAGCCGCCATGTGGTCTGTGTCCTGCTCCATCCTCGGGGGGTCACTGATGGAGAGGACCATGGTCTAATAAGGGTCCTGTTAATAAAGAACCTGAGGAAAAAAGGAGAAATTGGTGAAAAATCTCACCTGAAATAATCTTTTACTTCACAGATCGTTACGAAACTGTGTGACCATTATGCAGAACTTTATAATAGCGCCCCCTACATAAAATCAGATCCCAGAGCAGACACAGTCAGACTTCTACCTCTCCTCATTCAGGGCTTCTGTAGTTTTTGAGGTCCTAAACATAATTCCTGGCCCAACAAGTGTCAGGGCTTTAGGTCGAGTCATATGACAAAGTTCTGAATCCGTGAATAACCCGGTAAATATGATACCGTAAGCTGCACACAGACATACAGTATATACAGGAAATGCAGCCGCCTGTGACATCAGTAAACCGCAGGCAAACACTGAATATATGACATCTGCTCTGCACTACGGTTATAGTTAGAATATGTTTATAGAAATCAAGGTACTTAGCGCACAAATGAGATAACTCATGAGAGCCCACCAGCCATGACAAGGCGGACGTTTCTGTGATGGGACCCTACAGTGAGTCTAATATTTACCTACCATGCCTCTCCCAAGCTAAAAGCCAAGCAGATCCTTTACCGATAAGCTGAAGAGCAGAACAATAAAAGAGCATCTGCAGGAGCAGTGACGCTCGGTGGAGGGGCTGTAAGTTTGTGGCTGCACTTCAGCCAATGGAGATGAGGATTTGGTCAGGATTAATGTCGTCCTCATTGCTGTAAAATCCTGGCAGATCCTTCTCCATCAGGAGATACATCAGGGAGGAGATAGATCGGCTCCAGGTTTATTCTGCAGCCGGACAACGACCCCCAACATCCAGCCAATGTCATTAAGGACGAGGAGTCCTGGGGGCGATGATCCGGCCTCACAGATCCCTGATCTCCCATCATCCCATTTGTCTGGGATCAGAAGAGACAGAAGGACCCGCACAAGCCTCATACACAGGAGATCTGGGGTCCGGTCTCCAAGATGTTTGGCACCAACTCCTGCTGAGATCCTCCATAACCTGTGTACAAGTGACGAGAAGAAGTGATGGAGGCGACGGTCAGTCAACAGATACTGATGATGGAGGCGATGGGTGGTCAAGAGATACTAATGATGGAGGCGACGGTCAGTCACCAGATACTGATGATGGAGGCAACGGGCAGTCACCAGATACTGATGATGGAGGCGACGGTCAGTCACCAGATACTGATGATGGAGGCGACGGTCAGTCACCAGATACTGATGATGGAGGTGACAGGTGGTGACGAGATACTGGTGATAGAGGCGACGGGTGGTCACTAGATACTGATGATGGAGGCGACGGGTGGTCACTAGATACTGATGATGGAGGCGACGGGTGGTCACTAGATACTGATGATGGAGGCGACGGGTGGTCACTAGATACTGATGATGGAGGCGACGGTCAGTCACCAGATACTGATGATGGAGGGGACGGGCAGTTATCAGATACTGATGATGGAGGGGACAGGCGGTCACCAGATACTGATGATGGAGGCGATGGGCAGTTACTAGATACTGATGATGGAGGCGATGGTCAGTCACCAGATACTGATGATGGAGGCGACGGTACGTCACCAGATACTGATGATGGAGGGGACGGGCAGTTCCCAGATACTGATGATGGAGGGGACAGGCGGTCACCAGATACTGATGATGGAGGCGATGGGCAGTTATCAGATACTAATGATGGAGGCGACGGGCGGTCACCAAATACTGATGATGGAGGCAACGGGCGGTGATAAGATACTGATGATGGAGGTGATGGGCAGTCACCAGATACTGATGATGGAGGTGATGGGCAGTCACCAGATACTGATGATGGAGGCGACGGGCAGTCACCAGATACTGATGGAGGCGACGGGCAGTTACCAGATACTGATGATGGAGGTAACGGGCGGTCACCAGATACTGATGATGGAGGTAACGGGCGGTCACCAGATACAGATGATGGAGGTGACGGGCAGTTACCAGATACTGATGATGGAGGCGACGGGCAGTCACCAGATTATATAGATATGTTTGTGCACATTATACTGGGATGTTATATATAACACCACACTTCATGGCTCTTGCAGACTTTCACCATTGTCCCAATCTCCAGCCCTTCGGTCACATTACAGCTAAATATTTCACAAATTCATTGACCATTGCTGCCATTTTCCACACCCCTGTTCCATGTTTTCCTGCACAGTTGTCTCTTGGTCTTGTTTCCATGAAGACAATTGCTGATCAGACTTTTCCGGACAGTAAATGGTGGGAGCTGGTTCCACGGGTTACTGTCGGTTCTGAGCTGATGGCACTGCTGGACATTTTCTCATTCCGAAGGTTAGTAACTAGTGAGGAGTGAAGGTGCTGGGATAAGGTGTTATCTGGGCATGCTCATGTGCTCACCGAGTGTCTTCGGCCGGCTAGAGGAACATGTCCGAGTCCCCGCGGCTGCACGTCTGGAGCATATTATTGGAGCCCCGAGCATGCTCAGATAACACCTCATCCCAGCGCGCTCACTCATCGCTTTTAGCAACGTTTCATTCATCTGCTGCGCACAGTTTTTTTCCCTGAAGTGTGGGATTGCACTTTTCTTTGCAATTTCACGGCAACTGCAATTTTTTTCTCATTTTCTCTTACACAACATGGTAAAACCAAAGGTGTCGTTCAAAAGTACAGCTCATCCCGCAAAAAATAAGCCCTCGCATGGCCATAGTGACGGAAAAATAAAGTTATGGCTCTGGGAAGGAGGGGAGCGGAAAACGAAAAAAGCTCCGGTCATGAAGGGGTTAATGACCTCAGTGACCGCGGCCGAGGCTCAGACTCCAGAATGGAGAAATCTAGAGGTTTCCACAATGTTGTTTCCAGGTCCGGAGTCTCCGTCCGGTCACCTCACAATGTCGCGGCTTCTTCATGTGGTGACGTCGGTGCTGCGGAGCCGCCGCTGTATGTGACCGACACAACCACGGGGAGAAGCCGAGAGGAAGAGAGAGCAGAACATGGAGGACAAGTGTCCCGTACCCGAGCGCTGTGCGGACGTCACCTCCCGGCGGGGACAGGACCTGCGGGGACAAACACGGGGGACGGGGGAGAGAGAGCATAGGACCTGCGGTGACGTCACAGGATCACATGACAGGAAGTGCCGCATATAACTCCTCCCCTCCTCTGACTGATCACATGACAGGAAGTGCCGCAGTATAACTCCTCCCCTCCTCTGACTGATCACATGACCATGACGTCACTGAAGGTCCTGCAGTCACTGGGATACTATAGGACCCCACACACAGGGTTGAGCCTACAATGTATGTGCTCCATCAAGGTATAAATTATTAAAGCCAGCAGAATATATGGGCTCCTGCCAGGTCCTGACTGCAGCCCATACAGTGCAGCCGGCGCAGAGAACACGCCCATAACACGTGACGTCAATGACGTCACACCTGGAAGGCGCCCATACAGTTCAACATTTACCATCAGCAAAGGTTCTGTGCTGTCTATCATCTACACTGAGCCTCCTCCAACAGACGGCTGAGTGCGGAAAGGAGTCAGGAACCCCATGGGGTCTCCCCCCCTCACACAGACCGCTCCCCATGGTCTCCCCTCTCTCACACAGACCGCTCCCCATGGTCTCCCCTCTCTCACACAGACCGCTCCCCATGGTCTCCCCCCCTCACACAGACCGCTCCCCATGGTCTCCCCTCTCTCACACAGACCGCTCCCCATGGTCTCCCCTCTCTCACACAGACCGCTCCCCATGGTCTCCCCTCTCTCACACAGACCACTCCCCATGGTCTCCCCCCCCCTCACACAGACCGCTCCCCATGGTCTCCCCTCTCTCACACAGACCGCTCCCCATGGTCTCCCCTCTATCACACAGACCGCTCCCCATGGTCTCCCCCCCCCTCACACAGACCGCTCCCCATGGTCTCCCCTCTCTCACACAGACCGCTCCCCATGGTCTCCCCTCTATCACACAGACCGCTCCCCATGGTCTCCCCCCCCCTCACACAGACCGCTCCCCATGGGGTCTCCCCCCCCTCACACAGACCGCTCCCCATGGTCTCCCCTCTATCACACAGACCGCTCCCCATAGTCTCCCCTCTATCACACAGACCGCCCCCCATGGTCTCCCCTCTATCACACAGACCGCTCCCCATAGTCTCCCTTCTCACACAGTCCGCTCCCCATGGTCTCCCCTCTCTCACACAGACCGCTCCCCATAGTCTCCCCTCTATCACACAGACCGCTCCCCATGGTCTCCCCTCTCTCACACAGACCGCTCTCCATGGTCTCCCCCCTCACACAGACCACTCTCCATGGTCTCCCCTCTCTCACACAGACCGCTCCCCATGGTCTCCCCCCTCTCACACAGACCGCTCCCCATGGTCTCCCCTCTATCACACAGACCGCTCCCCATGGTCCCCCCTCTCTCACACAGACCGCTCCCCATGGTCCCCCCCTCTCTCACAGACCGCTCCCCATAGTCTCCCCTCTATCACACACACCGCTCCCCATAGTCTCCCCTCTATCACACAAACCACTCCCCATGGTCTCCCCTCTATCACACAGACCGCCCCCCATGGTCTCCCCTCTATCACACAGACCGCTCCCCATAGTCTCCCCTCTATCACACAGACCGCCCCCCATGGTCTCCCCTCTATCACACAGACCGCTCCCCATAGTCTCCCCTCTATAACAGACCACTCCCCATGGTCTCCCCTCTATCACACAGACCGCTCCCCATGGTCTCCCTTCTCACACAGTCCGCTCCCCATGGTCTCCCCTCTCTCACACAGACCGCTCCCCATAGTCTCCCCTCTATCACACAGACCGCTCCCCATGGTCTCCCCTCTCTCACACAGACCGCTCTCCATGGTCTCCCCCCTCACACAGACCGCTCTCCATGGTCTCCCCTCTCTCACACAGACCGCTCCCCATGGTCTCCCCCCTCTCACACAGACCGCTCCCCATGGTCTCCCCTCTATCACACAGACCGCTCCCCATGGTCCCCCCTCTCTCACACAGACCGCTCCCCATGGTCCCCCCCTCTCTCACAGACCGCTCCCCATAGTCTCCCCTCTATCACACACACCGCTCCCCATAGTCTCCCCTCTATCACACAGACCACTCCCCATGGTCTCCCCTCTATCACACAGACCGCTCCCCATGGTCTCCCCTCTCACACAGTCCGCTCCCCATGGTCTCCCCTCTCACACAGACCGCTCTCCATGGTCTCCCCCCTCACACAGACCGCACTCCATGGTCTCCCCTCTCTCACACAGACCGCTCCCCATGGTCTCCCCCCTCTCACACAGACCGCTCCCCATGGTCTCCCCTCTATCACACAGACCGCTCCCCATGGTCCCCCCTCTCTCACACAGACCGCTCCCCATGGTCCCCCCTCTCTCACAGACCGCTCCCCATAGTCTCCCCTCTATCACACACACCGCTCCCCATAGTCTCCCCTCTATCACACAGACCACTCCCCATGGTCTCCCCTCACACAGACCGCTCCCCATGGTCTCCCCTCTATCACACAGACCGCTCCCCATGGTCTCCCCCTCTCTCACAGGCCGCTCCCCATAGTCTCCCCTCTATAACACAGACCGCTCCCCATAGTCTCCCCTCTATCACACACACCGCTCCCCATAGTCTCCCCTCTATCACACAGACCGCTTCCCATGGTCTCCCCTCTCACACACACCGCACCCCATGGTCTCCCCTCTCTCACACAGATCACTCCCCATGGTCCCCCCTCTCTCACACACACTGCTCCCCATGGTCTCCCCTCTCACACACAGACCGCTCCCTATTATCTCCCCTCTCTCATACACACTGCTCCCCATGGTCTCCCCTCTCTCACACAGACCGCTCCCCATAGTCTCCCCTCTATCACACAGACCACTCCCCATGGTCTCCCCTCTCACACAGACCGCTCCCCATGGTCCCCCCCTCTCTCACAGACCGCTCCCCATAGTCTCCCCTCTATAACAGACCGCTCCCCATAGTCTCCCCTCTATCACACACACCGCTCCCCATAGTCTCCCCTCTATCACACAGACCACTCCCCATGGTCTCCCCTCTATCACACAGACCGCTCCCCATGGTCTCCCTTCTCACACAGTCCACTCCCCATGGTCTCCCCTCTCTCACACAGACCGCTCTCCATGGTCTCCCCCCTCACACAGACCGCTCTCCATGGTCTCCCCTCTCTCACACAGACCGCTCCCCATGGTCTCCCCCCTCTCACACAGACCGCTCCCCATGGTCTCCCCTCTATCACACAGACCGCTCCCCATGGTCCCCCCTCTCTCACACAGACCGCTCCCCATGGTCCCCCCCTCTCTCACAGACCGCTCCCCATAGTCTCCCCTCTATCACACACACCGCTCCCCATAGTCTCCCCTCTATCACACAGACCACTCCCCATGGTCTCCCCTCTATCACACAGACCGCTGCCCATGGTCTCCCCTCTCACACAGTCCGCTCCCCATGGTCTCCCCTCTCTCACACAGACCGCTCTCCATGGTCTCCCCTCTCTCACACAGACCGCTCCCCATGGTCTCCCCTCTCTCACACAGACCGCTCCCCATGGTCTCCCCCCTCTCACACAGACCGCTCCCCATGGTCTCCCCTCTATCACACAGACCGCTCCCCATGGTCCCCCCCCTCTCTCACAGACCGCTCCCCGTAGTCTCCCCTCTATCACACACACCGCTCCCCATAGTCTCCCCTCTATCACACAGACCGCTTCCCATGGTCTCCCCTCTCACACACACCGCACCCCATGGTCTCCCCTCTCTCACACAGATCACTCCCCATGGTCCCCCCTCTATCACACAGACCGCTCCCCATGGACTCCCCCCCCCTCTCACAGACCGCACCCATGGTCTCCCCTCTCACACAGACCGCTCCCCATGGTCTCCCCTCTATCACACAGACCGCTCCCTATTATCTCCCCTCTCTCACACACACTGCTCCCCATGGTCTCCCCTCTCTCACACAGACCGCTCCCCATGGTCTCCCCTCTCTCACACAGACCGCTCCCCATGGTCTCCCGTCTCTCACACAGACCGCTCTCCATGGTCTCCCCTCACACAGACCGCTCCCCATTATCTCCCCTCTCTCACACCGACCGCTCCCCATGGTCTCCCCTCTATCACACACACTGCTGCCCATGGTCTCCCCTCTCTCACACCGACCGCTCCCCATGGTCTCCCCTCTATCACACAGACCGCTCCCCATTATCTCCCCTCTATCACACACACTGCTCCCCATGGTCTCCCCTCTCTCAAACAGACCGCTCCCCATGGTCTCCCCTCTCTCAAACAGACCGCTCCCCATGGTCTCCCCTCTCTCACACAGACCACTCCCCATGGTCTCCCTTCTCTCACACAGACCGCTCCCCATTATCTCCCCTCTCCACACCGACCGCTCCCCATGGTCTCCCCTCTATCACACAGACCGCTCCCCATGGTCCCCCCCTCTCTCACAGACCGCTCCCCATAGTCTCCCCTCTATCACACACACCGCTCCCCATAGTCTCCCCTCTATCACACAGACCACTCCCCATGGTCTCCCCTCTATCACACAGACCGCTCCCCATGGTCTCCCCTCTCACACAGTCCGCTCCCCATGGTCTCCCCTCTCTCACACAGACCGCTCTCCATGGTCTCCCCCCTCACACAGACCGCTCTCCATGGTCTCCCCTCTCTCACACAGACTGCTCCCCATGGTTTCCCCCCTCTCACACAGACCGCTCCCCATGGTCTCCCCTCTATCACACAGACCGCTCCCCATGGTCCCCCCTCTCTCACACAGACCGCTCCCCATGGTCCCCCCCTCTCTCACAGACCGCTCCCCATAGTCTCCCCTCTATCACACACACCGCTCCCCATAGTCTCCCCTCTATCACACACACCGCTCCCCATAGTCTCCCCTCTATCACACAGACCACTCCCCATGGTCTCCCCTCACACAGACCGCTCACCATGGTCTCCCCTCTATCACACAGACCGCTCCCCATGGTCTCCCCCTCTCTCACAGGCCGCTCCCCATAGTCTCCCCTCTATAACACAGACCGCTTCCCATAGTCTCCCCTCTCACACACACCGCACCCCATGGTCTCCCCTCTCTCACACAGATCACTCCCCATGGTCCCCCCTCTATCACACAGACCGCTCCCCATGGACTCCCCCCCCTCTCACAGACCGCTCCCCATGGTCTCCCCTCTCACACAGACCGCTCCCCATGGTCTCCCCTCTCTCACACAGACTGCTCTCCATTATCTCCCCTCTCTCACACCGACCGCTCCCCATGGTCTCCCCTCTCACACACAGACCGCTCCCTATTATCTCCCCTCTCTCACACACACTGCTCCCCATGGTCTCCCCTCTGTCACACAGACCGCTCCCCATGGTCTCCCCTCTCTCACACAGACCGCTCCCCATGGTCTCCCGTCTCTCACACAGACCGCTCTCCATGGTCTCCCCTCACACAGACCGCTCCCCATTATCTCCCCTCTCTCACATCGACCGCTCCCCATGGTCTCCCCTCTATCACACACACTGCTGCCCATGGTCTCCCCTCTCTCACACCGACCGCTCCCCATGGTCTCCCCTCTATCACACAGACCGCTCCCCATTATCTCCCCCCTCTCACACACACTGCTCCCCATGGTCTCCCCTCTCTCACACAGACCACTCCCCATGGTCTCCCCTCTCACACAGACCGCTCCCCATTATTTCCCCTCTCCACACCGACCGCTCCCCATGGTCTCCCCTCTACCACACACACACTACTCCCCATGGTCTCCCCTCTCTCACACAGACCGCTCCCCATGGTCTCCCCTCTCACACAGACCGCTCCCCATGGTCTCCCCTCTCTCACACAGACCGCTCCCCATGGTCTCCCCTCTCTCACACAGACCGCTCCCCATGGTCTCCCCTCTATCACACAGACCGCTCCCCATGGTCTCAGCCCTCTCTCTCACACAGACCGCTCCCCATGGTCTTCCCTCTCTCACACAGACCGCTCCCCATGGTCTATCACACAGACCGCTCCCCATGGTCCCCCCTCTCACACAGACCGCTCCCCATTATCTCCCCTCTCCACACCGACCGCTCCCCATGGTCTCCCGTTTCACACACACTACTCCCCATGGTCTCCCCTCTCTCACACAGACCGCTCCCCATGGTCTCCCCTCTCTCACACAGACCACTCCCCATGGTCTCCCCTCTATCACACACACTACTCCCCATGATTTATTGGAAAAATTACATAAGTCAATCACAAAGACAATAGGTGAATGAGTGAGCAGTAACAGCTAAAATAATCAGCATATTAGATGGTATAATATATGCTGACAGACAGCACAAATATCCCTACTGCAATGCCTGCAATTCATACTGCAGCGACATCATCAGGATAACAAACACAGCGTCAAATAAGGCCTTATTGGGAATAAAATAGCTTCACAATACTTCAATTAAAGGACCGAGGTCATGGTTTGTTAAGGCATAAGATTAATACAAGGTATTAGAGGGTTCAAATGCTGCCAAAATTGGCTAAATACTGATACCTTGAGACAGGATAAGAAGGGAGCCTTGACGCACGTTTCACCGCCTTGGCTTCGTCAGGAGGCATCGAGGCTTCCTTCTTATCCTGCTGGCACGCTTGCACTCTTCTGCTACGATGTTTCAAGGTATCAGGATATTGCCCAGCCACGTAGTATATTGCCCAGCCACTGTAATAATTATAGGGGATAACTCAGGAGACTCTTTGAGTGGAACAAGACAACTACAGGACACAGTTTTATAAGTGGTAAAGTCTATATTATCACACGGTGATTCAAACAGGTGCAGAGAGAAACTCAAGTCCACAACACTTGGTGCAACTAATAAACGCAGCTTAGCAGTCTATAGGAAACTTCAGAGAAAAATGCAATCAAGCAGAAAGTCTGAAGTACAGTTATTCTTGTGGATACTTGACACGAATAAATCCTTGTCTTAGTCCAGACACAGATAGATATGCTTATAGGCAGTTCAAATCATAGCTCAACCAGGGAGGCCTGGTTAATAGTCTCAGGTTATTGCAAAGCAGCAGCAGCAGCTTACATGTCCAGCAAATGCAGATGGAAGTAAACACGAGCAGCAGATGAAGGATTACTGGAACTGGTTTATGCAGCCGGAACTCAGAGCAGAGTAACAGGATCACCACACAGGTTCACAGGAGCAGGTGTATAGCCAGGGAGTAATCAGAGGTCAGGAGCTGGATGCAGGGCAGAATACTCTAGCACAGACTGAAGGCTGGGGTGGAGTTTTATAGCAGGAAGACAGTGCACATGAGACCAAAGACGCCATCTTGGAAGAGGGCAGTAATGCACAAAAGGTAAAAAATGTTCAGAATCCTGACATTACTCCCTCCTTAGAAGCGGCCTCAGGACGATCCTGGACCTGGTTTCTCAGGGAATCTCTGATGAAAACGAGAAATCTTCTGTTGGGCATTGATGTTTTCCACAGTTTCCCAAGAGTCTTCCTCAGGGGGATATCCCTGCCATCTTATCAGATATTGGAGCCGATTCCTGCGAATCCTGGAATCAATAATTTCCTCCACCACAAATTGTTCTTGCCCATCAATCACCACAGGCTGCGGAGGTGGCACAACACGTCCCTGGAAGGTATTAGGAGATACAGGCTTTAATAAAGATACATGAAAAACTGGGTGTACCTTCATTGTCCTAGGCAGCTTCAGCCAGCAGGCCACAGAGCTCACAATACCGTTGATCTTGAAAGGGCCAATGAATTTCTGTCCAAGTTTTTGTGAAGGAACGTTTAACTTCAGATTCTTAGTTGCTAACCACACGGAATCTCCTACCTTGAACATGGGTGCAGGTTTACAGAATCTATCAGCCG
Source organism: Ranitomeya variabilis (assembly GCF_051348905.1). NCBI lineage: Eukaryota > Metazoa > Chordata > Amphibia > Anura > Dendrobatidae > Ranitomeya > Ranitomeya variabilis. The sequence goes on from NC_135233.1 coordinate 20,463,705, forward strand.
ATCTCTTATAACGTTCTTGAGCTGTGGTCAGGGATTCCTTCAGAACCTCCAGATTTTGTCTCATCTCAGTCAGCCTTTCCTCAACTGCTGGAACCGGAGGATTAATTGGAGACCTAGGTAAGATACACGGATGATAACCCAGATTGGCAGAGAAAGGTGTAAATTTAGTGGAGGCGCTCTGAGAATTATTATATGACAATTCGGCTAACGGCAACAACTCCAACCAATCATCCTGGAGATGGCTGACATAGCATCTTAGATATTGCTCCAGCGTCTGGTTGGTACGCTCAGTCTGACCATTTGTCTGGGGATGGTAAGCAGAAGAGAGACAGACATTAATATTGAGTGCAGAGCAAAACCCCTTCCAGAATCTTGAAGTGAACTGTACTCCACGGTCAGAGATGATCTCATCCGGAACCCCATGCAACCGAAAGACATTCTGTATAACCAAGTTCACTGTATCCTTAGCTGAGGGGAGGCCGGTGCACGGAACAAAATGAGCAGCTTTAATCAGGCGATCAACTACCACCATGATTGTATTCATGCCCCCTGATGTAGGCAGCTCCACAATAAAGTCCATTGATATAGACCCCCAACGGTGGGACGGAACCGGTAATGGTTGTAGAAGACCCGTAGGTGCCACATTATTATTTATTGTTATAGCGCCATTTATTCCATGGCGCTTTACATGTGAGGAGGGGTATACATAATAAAAACAATTACAATAATCTTGAACAATACAAGTCATAACTGTTACAGGAGGAGAGAGGACCCTGCCCGAAAAGGCTCACAATCTATAAGGGATGGGTGAGGATACAGTAGGCGAGGGTAGAGTTGGTCATGCAGCGGTTTGGTCGATTGGTGGTTACTGCAGGTTGTAGGCTTGTCGGAAGAGGTGGGTCTTCAGGTTCTTTTTGAAGGTTTCGATGGTAGGCGAGTCTGATGTGTTGTGGTAGAGGGTTCCAGAGTAGGGGGGATACGCGAGAGAAATCTTGTGTACGATTGTGGGAAGAGGAGATAAGAGGGGAGTAGAAAAGGAGATCGTGTGAGGAACGGAAGTTGCGTGTAGGAAAGTACCGGGAGACGAGGTCACAGATGTATGGAGGAGACAGGTTGTGGATGGCTTTGTATGTCATGGTTAGGGTTTTGTACTGGAGTCTCTGGGCAATGGGGAGCCAGTGAAGGGATTGACAGAGGGGAGAGGCCGGGGAATAGCGGGGGGACAGGTGGATTAGTCGGGCAGCAGAGTTTAGAATAGATTGGAGGGGTGCGAGAGTGTTCGAGGGGAGGCCACAGAGCAGGAGGTTGCAGTAGTCAAGGCGAGAGATGAGGGCATGGACTAGGGTTTTTGCAGATTCTTGGTTGAGGAATGTACGGATTCGTGAAATATTTTTGAGTTGAAGTCGGCAGGAAGTGGAAAGGGCTTGGATATGTGGTTTGAAGGAGAGATTAGCATCAAGGATTACCCCGAGGCAGCATACTTGTGGGACTGGGGAGAGTGGGTAGCCATTTACTGTAATGGATAGGTTTGTTGGGGGGGTCGCGTGAGATGGAAAGAGGGGGAATGAGGAGTCTTGTACCGAGCACATACCTCACAAGAGAGAACATAGTCCTTGGTATCCTTCAGGCAAGTTGGCCACAAGAAGAATCGGCTCAGGAACTCTTGTGTCTTCTGTACCCCCCTGTGACCAGCCAACTTGGAGTCATGTACCAACTTGAGGATCTGCAGACGGACGACCTCAGGGACGTAGATACGTCGATCTCTGAACCACATGCCACCCTTAAAGACAAGATTAATATCCACAGGTGGGTTGGCCAGAAATACATCACCATCATAGGCCTCCTTGCACTCCTTCCACAAGTCCTGATCATGGATAACTCCGATGAAATTGGCATCAGATAGAATGGTCTTGGACGGGGCTCCAGGTACGGAATCCACAGCATGGATTCGGGATAAAGCATCAGCCTTCCCATTACGAGAACCTGGACGGTACGAGATAACAAGTTAAATTGATTTAAAAATAAGTTCCAATGAGCCTGACGAGGAGAAAGACATCTAGCGGATCTAAGGAACTCTAAATTGCGATGGCCAGTTAGCACTATGATCTGTTGTGCAGCTCCTTGCAGATGATGCCTCCATTCTTTGAAAGCCGCAATAATAGCCAGCAATTCCTTGTCTCCCACATCGTAATTCTTCTCTGCTGAGGTTAGTCTATGGGAAAAGAAAGCACAAGGATGTAGCAGACCCTTCTCTCCATTTCTTTGGGAGAGAATAGCCCCCAAAGCATTATCAGAAGCGTCCACCTCCACAATGAAAGGTTGTGTTGGATCTGGGTGTATCAACAGCGGTGCTGAGGTGAAACAGATCTTAAGCCGATCAAAAGCTTCTTGAGCCTGTGATGACCACTTAAAGGGCTTTTCCTTCTTTGTCAAGGAAGTAATGGGACGGACAATATCAGAAAAATTTCGAATGAAGCGTCTGTAGAAATTTGCAAAATTAATAAAACGTTGGACCTCAACATTCTTGGGTACCGGCCAGTCAAGGATAGCCTGAATCTTACCAGATTCTATGTTCAGCCCCTGGGGAGAGACGATATAACCTAAGAACTGTATCTCAGAACGATGGAACTCGCATTTCTCCGTCTTAATATACAGATGGTTCTCTTTCAGACGTCTTAAAACAGTTTTGACATGTTCTTCATGTTCCTGTAGAGAGTCAGAAAAGATTAGTATATCGTCCAAATAGATCACTACAAACTGGTCCAACAAATCTCTGAAGATGTCATTAACAAGGTGTTGAAATGCTGCAGGGGCGTTACAAAGCCCGAAGGGCATCACAAGAGATTCAAAGTGTCCATACCGGCATCTTAATGCTGTCTTCCACTCATCCCCTGGACGAATACGCACCAAATTATAAGCCCCACGAAGATCCAGCTTAGAGAACACCTTAGCATGGCGGACTCTTTCCAGTAATTCGGGAATCAGAGGCAAAGGGTAACGGTTTCGTACGGTTACCTTACTGAGTTCTCGATATTCAACACAGGGTCTCAGGGTCCCATCCGTCTTCTTTACAAAAAAGATAGGTTCCCATGCTGGTGAGGAAGAAGGACGTATGAAGCCTTTGGCCAGATTTTCATCAATATATTCTTTTAAGGCTTGAAGCTCAGGTGCCGGCAAAGGGTATACGTTACCAAAAGGAATGGCTGCCCCGGGAAGCAGCTCAATGGGACAGTCATAATGCCTGTGTGGAGGAAGCTGATCTGCATTCTTCTTGTCACAGATGTCAGAGAACTCTTTATAAGCTGGAGGTAAAGAAAATACCTGTACATGTGGTTCCATAACCGTGGACTCAGGGACAGCTTCTGTTAACGCTGAGTTGCTCCTTGTTGATAAGATAATCTCCTTGGTCTCCCAGTTGATAATTGGGTTCTGAGAACGCAACCAAGAAATGCCTAAAATCAAAGGAAAATGAGAAGAAATTAGCAAGAAAGAAAGTTGCTCCTGATGATTAGGCTCCAACAAAATTTCAAGGGGTACGGTCTCCTGATCCACAGGCCCAGAGATTAAAGGTGACCCATCCACTGTTTCACTGTTTCCATGGTAATTGGAGAGGCTCTTTGCTGAATTTTAATACCATGTTCCTTGGCAAATGCGATATTCATGAAATTGCCACCTGCACCAGAATCAATCATAGCTGCACTGGAAATCCATTGTCCTCAGCACAGGATCTTAATAGGGAGAGAACAGTGAGAGTTCTTTTCCTTCAGCTCCTTGGGGGGTGAAGTCATAGAAAGTGAATGGAATACAGCATGTAAAGGCAGGCTACATGCAGAGATGTCAGATTCATCATCACAGTTGTCATACTCCCCTACTGCTGCTAGCACCTTGTTAGGCCGTCTAGGACACTTAGGACAATTGATCAAGAAGTGGTCAGACTGGCCGCAGTAGAAACATAGACTTTCACGAAGGCGATGCTCCCGGCGCTCATTGATCTTGCGCCTCTGAACTGAATCAATTTGCATGGGCACCTCCTCCACTTCCCGAGATGTTTTACCTGCAGGCTCTTTGGAAGGAAGGGAAAAGTTAGAAACACGGTTATATGCAGCAAATTTCTCCTGCCTACGCTCAGTAAGGCGAATGTCTATGCGCACACAAGGCTGTATAAATGTCTCTAGCTCTTGTGGTGACTCAGAGCAAGCTAGTTCATCTTTTATAATACTAGACAGACCCCCTTTTAAAAATAGGCAATTGTGCATAACTATCCCAATTGGTATCTACCGTCAATCTCCTAAATTTAGTGGCATACTCAATAACAGAACGTTTAGCCTGGCGTAAAGACAACAAAGCAGATTCAGCGGTTGCACGGCGATTAGGGTCATCAAACATTAATGCCATAGCGGCCAAGAAATCATCCAAGTCATTTAACCGTGGGTCACGAGACTCAATCATCGGATTCGCCCAGGCGAGCGCTCGTGAGGTCAGTAGCATTATTACACACAATACTTTGGATCTATCAGTAGGAAAACGGTCAGCATGCAAATCAAAATATAGCATACATTGATTCACAAAGCCACGAAATTTGTCGCGATCACCATTAAATCTGAATGGGGGCAACTTAGGTGGGCTAGCTGGTGGCGGTTGCCCAGAGGGTAAAGTCACTTGTGCAGCTATTTGCGTGCTTATGTCCTGAAAAGCCCGTCTGTCATGGTTCCCAATGGCAGGGGAACGTCAGAAAACATAAATAACGTACTAGCTCTTGGGTGATGGAATCTCAAGCTGACCGTGAGCTAAACCTACCACACAACTAATAGTGGCCGGGGGGCGTGCCTACGTTTTATCCCTAGACGTCTCGCGCCAGCCGGAGGACTAACTAACCCTAATAGAGGAAAAACAGACCTGGCTTACCTCTAGGGAAATTCCCCCAAAAAGGAGACAGAAGCCCCCCACATATATTGACGGTGAATTCAGAGGAAAAGACATACGCAGTATGAAGGTAGGTTCAGCAAAGCGAGGTCCACTTACTAGATAGTAGGAAGATACAAAAGGGAACTTCACGGTCAGCTGAAAACCCTTTTAAAATACCATCCTGAAATTACTTTAAGACTCATGTGTCAACTCATGACACCGGAGTGGTAATTTCAGCCCACAAGAGCTTCCAGCTACAGAAAATAACATAACTGTGAACTGGAACAAAAAATGCAAAACAAACTTAGGACTAAGAGTCCAACTTAGCTGATCAGTAGACTAGGAGCAGGAACATGCAACAGAAAGGCTCTGGTTACATTGATGGCCGGCACTAGAATGACTGAGCAGCAAGGCTAAATAGGATACTCCCATATCCTGATGGAAACAGGTGAACAGAGAAAGTAAAGCACACAAGTCCAGTACCACCAGTGACCACCGGGGGAGCCCAAAAACCAAATTCACAACAGTACCCCCCCCTCAAGGAGAGGGCACCGAACCCTCACAAGAACCACCAGGGCGATCAGGATGAGCCCTATGAAAGGCACGGACCAAATCAGAGGCATGAACATCAGAGGCTGTCACCCAAGAATTATCCTCCTGACCGTAGCCCTTCCACTTGACCAGATACTGAAGTTTCCGTCTGGAAATACGGGAGTCCAAGATCTTCTCCACAACGTACTCCAATTCACCCTCAACCAACACCGGAGCAGGAGGCTCAACGGAAGGCACAACCGGTACCTCATACCTGCGCAATAATGACCGATGGAAGACATTATGGATAGAAAAAGATGCTGGGAGGTCCAATCGAAAGGACACAGGGTTAAGAATCTCCAAAATCTTATACGGGCCGATGAACCGAGGCTTAAACTTAGGAGAAGAAACCCTCATAGGGACAAAACGAGAAGACAACCACACCAAGTCCCCAACACGAAGACGAGGACCAACACGACGACGGCGGTTAGCAAAACGCTGAGTCTTCTCCTGGGACAACTTCAAATTGTCCACCACCTGTCCCCAAATCCGATGCAACCTATCCACCACAGTATCCACTCCAGGACAATCCGAAGATTCCACCTGACCGGAAGAAAAACGAGGATGAAACCCCGAATTGCAAAAGAAAGGAGAAACCAAAGTGGCAGAACTAGCCCGATTATTGAGGGCAAACTCCGCCAACGGCAAAAAGGCAACCCAGTCGTCCTGATCCGCAGACACAAAACACCTCAAATAAGTCTCCAAGGTCTGATTAGTTCGCTCAGTCTGGCCATTAGTCTGAGGATGGAACGCAGACGAAAAAGACAAATCAATGCCCATCCTAGCACAGAACGCCCGCCAAAATCTAGACACGAACTGGGTCCCCCTGTCAGAAACGATATTCTCCGGAATACCATGCAAGCGAACCACATTTTGAAAAAACAGAGGGACCAACTCGGATGAGGAAGGCAACTTAGGCAAGGGTACCAAATGAACCATCTTTGAAAAACGGTCACACACCACCCAGATGACAGACATTTTCTGAGAAACAGGGAGATCAGAAATAAAATCCATAGAGATGTGAGTCCAAGGCCTCTTCGGAATAGGCAAGGATAACAACAATCCGCTAGCCCGAGAACAACAAGGCTTGGCCCGAGCACAAACATCACAAGACTGCACAAAAACTCGTACATCTCGAGACAGGGAAGGCCACCAGAAGGACCTAGCCACCAAATCCCTGGTACCAAAGATTCCAGGATGACCTGCCAACGCAGAAGAATGAACCTCCGAGATGACTCTACTGGTCCAATCATCAGGAACAAACAGTCTACCAGACAGCCAACGATCAGGTCTATCCGCCTGAAACTCCTGCAAAGCCCGTCGCAGGTCTGGGGAAACAGCAGATAATATCACCCCATCCTTAAGGATACCTGTAGGTTCAGAATCACCAGGGGAATCAGGCTCAAAACTCCTAGAAAGGGCATCTGCCTTCACATTTTTAGAACCTGGTAGGTATGAGACCACAAAATTAAACCGAGAGAAAAACAACGACCAGCGCGCCTGTCTAGGATTCAGGCGCCTGGCAGACTCAAGATAAATCAAATTCTTGTGATCGGTCAATACCACCACCTGATGTCTAGCCCCCTCAAGCCAATGACGCTCCTCAAAAGCCCACTTCATAGCCAAAAGCTCCCGATTACCAATATCATAATTTCGCTCGGCGGGCGAAAATTTTCGAGAAAAGAACGCACAAGGTCTCATCACGGAGCAGTCGGAACTTTTCTGCGACAAAACCGCCCCAGCTCCGATCTCGGAAGCGTCGACCTCAACCTGAAAAGGAAGAGCAACATCAGGCTGACGCAACACAGGGGCGGAAGAAAAGCGGCGCTTAAGCTCCCGAAAGGCCTCCACAGCAGCAGGGGACCAATCAGCAACATCAGCACCCTTTTTAGTCAAATCAGTCAAAGGTTTAGCAACCTCAGAAAAACCAGTTATAAATCGACGATAAAAATTAGCAAAGCCCAAGAATTTCTGAAGGCTCTTAAGAGAAGAAGGTTGCGTCCAATCACAAATAGCCCGAACCTTGACAGGATCCATCTCAATGGAAGAGGGGGAAAAAATGTACCCCAAAAAAGAAATCTTTTGAACCCCAAAAATACACTTAGAACCCTTCACACACAAGGAATTAGCCCGCAAAACCTGAAAAACCCTCCTGACCTGTTGGACATGAGAGTCCCAGTCATCCGAAAAAATCAAAATATCATCCAGATACACAATCATAAATTTATCCAAATATTCACGGAAAATGTTATGCATAAAGGACTGAAAGACTGAAGGGGCATTTGAAAGACCAAAAGGCATTACTAAATACTCAAAATGGCCCTCGGGCGTATTAAATGCGGTTTTCCACTCATCCCCCTGCTTAATTCGCACCAAATTATACGCCCCACGGAGATCAATCTTAGAGAACCACTTAGCCCCCTTTATTCGAGCAAACAAATCAGTCAGCAGTGGCAGAGGATACTGATATTTGACTGTAATTTTATTCAAGAGTCGATAATCAATACACGGCCTCAAAGAGCCATCTTTTTTAGATACAAAGAAAAAACCGGCTCCTAAGGGAGATGAAGAAGGACGAATATGTCCCTTTTCCAGGGACTCCTTAATATATTCTCGCATAGCAGCATGTTCAGGTACAGATAGATTAAATAAACGACCCTTTGGAAATTTACTGCCCGGAATCAGATCTATGGTACAATCGCAATCTCTGTGAGGAGGTAGTGAACCAAGCTTAGGCTCCTCAAAAACATCACGATAATCAGATAAAAATTCCGGAATCTCAGAGGGAATAGATGACGAAATGGAAACCAAAGGTACGTCCCCATGAGCCCCCTGACATCCCCAGCTTAATACAGACATAGCTTTCCAGTCAAGGACTGGGTTATGAGATTGTAACCATGGTAATCCGAGCACCAAAACGTCATGTAGATTGTACAACAAAAGGAAGCGAATCATCTCCTGATGGTCTGGATTCATACGCATAGTCACTTGTGTCCAATATTGTGGTTTATTACTAGCCAATGGCGTAGAGTCAATACCCTTCAGAGGTATAGGGACTTCCAGAGGCTCTAGATTAAACCCACAGCGCCTGGCAAAGGACCAATCCATAAGACTCAAAGCGGCGCCAGAGTCGACATAGGCGTCCGCGGTAATTGACGATAATTAACAAATCAAGGTCACAGATAGAATAAACTTAGACTGTAAAGTGCCAATTGAAATAGACTTATCAACCTTTTTTGTACGTTTAGAGCATGCTGATATAACATGAGTTGAATCACCACAATAGAAACACAACCCATTCTTTCGCCTAAAATTCTGCCGTTCGCTTCTAGACAGAATTCTATCACATTGCATATTCTCTGGCGCCTTCTCAGAAGACACCGCCAAATGGTGCACAGGTTTGCGCTCCCGCAAACGCCGATCAATCTGAATAGCCATTGTCATGGACTCATTCAGACCTGCAGGCGCAGGGAACCCCACCATAACATCTTTAATGGCATCAGAAAGACCTTCTCTGAAATTTGCCGCCAGGGCGCACTCATTCCACTGAGTAAGCACAGACCATTTACGAAATTTTTGGCAGTATATTTCAGCTTCATCTTGCCCTTGAGATAGGGCCATCAAGGCTTTTTCAGCCTGAATCTCTAAATTAGGTTCCTCATAAAGCAACCCTAAAGCCAGAAAAAACGCATCCACATTGAGCAACGCAGGATCCCCTGGCGCCAATGCAAATGCCCAATCCTGAGGGTCACCCCGCAGCAAGGAAATTACAATCCTAACCTGCTGTGTGGGATCTCCAGCGGAGTGAGGTCTCAGAGAAAGAAATAATTTACAATTATATTTGAAATTCAGAAAACCAGATCTATCCCAGGAGAAAAACTCTGGTATAGGAATTCTAGGTTCAGATATAGGAGCATGAATAACAAAATCCTGTAAATTTTGAACTTTCGTAGCAAGATTATTCAAACCTGTAGCCAAACTCTGAGGATCCATTTTAATCAGGTGAGATCAGAGCCATTCAAGGATTAGAAGGAGAGACAAAGGCTGCAATTAGAGCAGAAATGCAACTGAGTCAACTATAGAGCAAGCTCAGAGGAAAAAAAAAAAAAAAAAAATCTGCAGACTTCTTTTTCTCTCCTTTCTTCTGCCAACAGTTTTAACACTTGGCCGGCCATACTGTCATGGTTCCCAATGGCAGCGGAACGTCAGAAAACATAAATAACGTACTAGCTCTTGGGTGATGGAATCTCAAGCTGACCGTGAGCTAAACCTACCACACAACTAATAGTGGCCGGGGGGCGTGCCTACGTTTTATCCCTAGACGTCTCGCGCCAGCCGGAGGACTAACTAACCCTAATAGAGGAAAAACAGACCTGGCTTACCTCTAGGGAAATTCCCCCAAAAAGGAGACAGAAGCCCCCCACATATATTGACGGTGAATTCAGAGGAAAAGACATACGCAGTATGAAGGTAGGTTCAGCAAAGCGAGGTCCACTTACTAGATAGTAGGAAGATACAAAAGGGAACTTCACGGTCAGCTGAAAACCCTTTTAAAATACCATCCTGAAATTACTTTAAGACTCATGTGTCAACTCATGACACCGGAGTGGTAATTTCAGCCCACAAGAGCTTCCAGCTACAGAAAATAACATAACTGTGAACTGGAACAAAAAATGCAAAACAAACTTAGGACTAAGAGTCCAACTTAGCTGATCAGTAGACTAGGAGCAGGAACATGCAACAGAAAGGCTCTGGTTACATTGATGGCCGGCACTAGAATGACTGAGCAGCAAGGCTAAATAGGATACTCCCATATCCTGATGGAAACAGGTGAACAGAGAAAGTAAAGCACACAAGTCCAGTACCACCAGTAACCACCGGGGGAGCCCAAAAACCAAATTCACAACACCCGTCCATACTGGGACTATATGCCAGCAAGTTTGTTTTCCTGGGCTGCCATGCGGTTGCTCAAGTCCTGCAAAGTTTGTCCAAACACTTGTTGATTGAGTTCAAAGCTTCCAAACTTCTTTTGCAGACCTTCCACCTCTTTCTGCAGTGATCTAATTATGGAAAACACCTGCTCTAATCTGCTTTCTGCAGTCATTGTTCCAGCAGTCTCCTTTTTTTTTGGCTAGAGTATCCTGTAATAATTATAGGGGATAACTCAGGAGACTCTTTGCGTGGAAAAAGACAACTACAGGACACAGTTTTATAAGTGGTAAAGTCTATATTATCACACGGTGATTCAAACAGGTGCAGAGAGAAACTCAAGTCCACAACACTTGGTGCAAATAATAAACGCAGCTTAGCAGTCTATAGGGAACTTCAGAGGAAAATGCAATCAAGCAGAAAGTCTATGAAGCAGTTATTCTTGAGGATACTTGACACGAATAAATCCTTGTCTTAGTCCAGACATAGATAGATAAGCTTATAAGGCAGTTCAAATCATATCTTAGCTCAACCAGGGAGGCCTGGTTAATAGTCTCAGGTTATTGCAAACCAGCAGCAGCTTACATGTCCAGCAAATGCAGATGGAAGTAAACACGAGCAGCAGATGAAGGAGGATTACTGGAACGTGTGTATGCAGCAGGAACTCAGAGCAGAGTAACAGGATCACCACACAGGTTCACAGGAGCAGGTGTATAGCCAGGGAGTAATCAGAGGTCAGGAGCTGGATGCAAGGCAGAATACTCTAGCACAGACTGAAGGCTGGGGTGGAGTTTTATAGCAGGAAGACACAGTGCACATGAGACCAAAGACGTCATCTTGGAAGAGGGCAGTAATGCACAAAAGGTAAAAAATGTTCAGAGTCCTGACAGCCACGTAGTATATTGCACAGACACGTACTATATTGCCCAGCCACATAGTATATTGCCCAGCCACGTAGTATATTGCCCAGTCATGTAGTACATTGCCCAGCCACGTAGTATATTGCCCAGCCACATAGTATATTGCCCAGCCACGTAGTATATTGCCCAGTCACGTAGTATATTGCCCAGCAAAGTAGTATATTGCCCAGTCACGTAGTATATTGCCCAGCCACGTAGTATATTGCCCAGTCATGTAGTATATTGCCCAGTCACGTAGTATATTGCCCAGTCACGTAGTATATTGGCCAGCCACGTAGTATATTGCCCAGCCACGTAGTATATAGCACAGGCCACGGAGTATATTGCCCAGCCACGTAGTATATTGCCTAGCCACGTAGTACCCTATATACTCGAGTATAAGGCGACCCGACTATAAGCAGACCCCCCTAAATTTGCCACAAAAAACTGGGAAAACTTATTGACTCAAGTATAAGCCTAGGGTAGGAAATGCAGCAGCTACCGATAAATTTCAAAAATAAAAATAGATATATAAATGCGCCATACAATTCACTATTGCCCCATAGATGCTCCATACAATTCATTATTGCCCCATAGATGCTCCATACAATTCATTATTGCCCCATAGATGCTCCATACAATTCATTATTGCCCCATAGATGCTCCATACAATTCATTATTGCCCCATAGATGTCTATACAATTCATTATTGCCCCATAGATGCTCCGTATGATGTGCCATACAATTCATTATTGCCCCATAGATGCTCCATACAATTCATTATTGCCCCATAGATGTCTATACAATTCATTATTGCCCCATAGATGTCTATACAATTCATTATTGCCCCATAGATGCTCCAAACAATTCATTATTGCCCCATAGATGCTCCATACAATTCATTATTGCCCCATAGATGCTCCATACAATTCATTATTGCCCCATAGATGCTCCAAATAAAACTGTGCCACATTCAATGCTGCTGCTGCTGTAATAAAAAAAAAAAAAAGTGACATACTCACCTCTCGTCGCTGCTCCTCAGCGTCCCGTCTCTCCGCACTGACTGTTCAGGCAGAGGGCGGCGCGCACACTAATACGACATCGCGCCCTCTGACCTCAACAGTCACAGCAAGAGGACGGGAAGACAGAGCGGCGCCCGGCGGGTGGAACGAGGGAAGGTAAATATGAAATACTTACCTGCTCCGGCGCAGGTCCCTGGCTCCTTCTCACGGACAGATGGTCTCCGGGCACCACGGCAGCTTCTAACTCTGTCAGCGGTCACTAGTACCGCTCATTACAAGGAATGAATATGCGGCTCCACCTCTATGGGGGTGGAGTCCATATTCATTTCTTTAATGAGCAGCACCATGTGACCGCTGAACAGAGGAAGAGCTGCGGCATCCGAAGACCGTGGGACATGCGGGGACCACGTCAGGAACGCCAGGAGTAGGTGAGTATGTGACAGCCTCTCTCCCCCTCACCCGCCACCGACCATGACTCGAGTATAAGCCGAGAGGGGCACTTTCAGCCCCAAAATTTGGGCTCAAAATCTCGGCTTATACTCGAATATATACGGTATATTGCACAGCGACGGAGCATACAGCACAGAGCCACGTAGTATACAGATTTAAAATAAAAAATAAATATACTCACCTTCTGAAGGCCCCTTGAAGTCCTGGCCCTGTGTGCTGTGCACGTGGCAGCTTCCGGTCCCAGGGTTGGTATGAGTGCAGAACCTGTGATGACGTCGCGGTCCCATGACCGTAACGTCATGGCAGGTCCTTCTCGCATACCATCCTTAGAACCGGAACCTGCCGCTTGCATGGAGCGGTCACCGGAGCGTCGCGAGGAGCGGAAAAGGCGGCAGATGGTGAGTATAGCAGGTTTTTTGTTTTTTTTAATTATTTTTAACATGACATTTTTACTATTGATGCCGCATAGGCAGCATCAAATAGTAAATAGTTGGGGACACAGGGTTAATAGCAGCGGTAACGGAGTGCGTTACACCACGGCCCGTTACCGCTGCCATTAACTCTGTGTGAGCGGTGACTGGAGGGGATTATGGAGCGGGCACTGACTGCAGGGGAGTAGGGGAGGGACTAATCGGACTGTGCCCGTCACTGATTGGTCGCGGCAGCCATGACAGACAGCTGCCGAGACCAATCAGCGACGCGGGATTTCTGTGACGGAAGTTGAGGACAGAAAGACGGAAGTACCCCTTAGACAATTATATATATAGATAAATGTGCTAATGTTGTGGAGAATGCAAAAAGTCCTCCATACAAACTGCATGAATTGGAGACTCTTATGTCAGTCACAGAATAAGATGTGGTGAGCATTACAGAAGCCTGGCTGGAAGAAAGTCATGAATGGGTGACAAACGTAGAGGGTTACACTACATTCAGAAAGAACAGACAATACAAAAAAGGTGCATTATCGACAAATCCAACTTAAGACCTGTGCTCAATGACGACAGTGGGGGCGCTGCAACAATGTAGAGTCAGTATGGGTATGGCATTGGCAATGATCGAACGCTGCTAATTGGAGTTTGCTACAAGCCTCCTGGCTGAACAGGTAGAGGATGAATTGGTGCAACAAATAAAAAAGGCAGCAAATAATAATAGTGTAATACTATTTTAGGAACTCAAGGATTCTGATAGCGTGGGGCAATGAACAGACAGAGACGGGTTTCTTTAGTGAAAATAGTGTATTTGTACAACAGCAATAACACCCAAAACAATATACTGATAACCCACAGTGTCCTGAAATGAAACGAGTCCTTGAAACATATACAGCAAATCGGCAGAGTTCTTAAGGCAGAGTCCTCAGCAAGGTGATCAAAAGGTGAGTGTGACGGGTGACGTGGTGCAGAACCAAACACTGTCGGCACAGAAAGAGTCAAATCCAGGTATGAAGTAAACACAGGGAAGTCCAGAACAAGTACACAAGTTCATCCCAGGTGTGATTGAACACAGGGAAGTCCAGAACAAGTACACAAGTTTATCCCAGGTGTGATTGAACACGGGTAAGTCCAGAACAAGTACACAAGTTCATCCCAGATGTGGCATAAACACGGGTAAGTTCAGAAACAGGTTCACATTAAAGTATTATACTGGTGTTGTTTCCAACAGCTCCCACCGGGGGGAGTAAATGAAGGATTAAGTAGCAACACACAGTCCCGAAACAAAGTTCCAAAAACACAGTTCTTACCAGAAGGAGTGAACCGAGGGTTAAGTTCCAAGTCAGCAGACTAATGATAATCTAGAGAGTGTAGCTTACAAATGCAGGAAATGTCCAGAGCCAGAGGTAGAGACACACTCAGAACCAGCAGCTGAGCTGAAGGAGAACAGAATCAGAATACTCCAGCAAAGAGGCTGACACCTGACCCGGGTTTTAAACAAACAAACAGGAAGTAAGGCAGACAAAAACAGCAAACTCCATCTGAACAAAGGGCAAAATCATTCACAAGGTGACTTAGAAAACCCGGAATACTGACAAATAGGGTCCTTATTATGGGGGTTTTAACTCTCCAGACATTCAATGGGACATACAGGTCCTTCTCAAAAAATTAGCATATAGTGTTAAATTTCATTATTTACCATAATGTAATGATTACAATTAAACTTTCATATATTATAGATTCATTATCCACCAACTGAAATTTGTCAGGTCTTTTATTGTTTTAATACTGATGATTTTGGCATACAACTCCTGATAACCCAAAAAACCTGTCTCAATAAATTAGCATATTTCACCCGTCCAATCAAATAAAAGTGTTTTTTAATAACAAACCAAAAAACAATCAAATAATAATGTTCAGTTATGCACTCAATACTTGGTCGGGAATCCTTTGGCAGAAATGACTGCTTCAATGCGGCGTGGCATGGAGGCAATCAGCCTGTGACACTGCTGAGATGTTATGGAGGCCCAGGATGCTTCAATAGCGGCCTTAAGCTCATCCAGAGTGTTGGGTCTTGCGTCTCTCAACTTTCTCTTCACAATATCCCACAGATTCTCTATGGGGTTCAGGTCAGGAGAGTTGGCAGGCCAATTGAGCACAGTAATACCATGGTCAGTAAACCATTTACCAGTGGTTTTGGCACTGTGAGCAGGTGCCAGGTCGTGCTGAAAAATGAAATCTTCATCTCCATAAAGCATTTCAGCCAATGGAAGCATGAAGTGCTCCAAAATCTCCTGATAGCTAGCTGCATTGACCCTGCCCTTGATGAAACACAGTTGACCAACACCAGCAGCTGACATGGCACCCCACACCATCACTGACTGTGGGTACTTGACACTGGACTTCAGGCATTTTGGCATTTCCTTCTCCCCAGTCTTCCTCCAGACTCTGGCACCTTGATTTCCGAATGACATGCAAAATTTGCTTTCATCAGAAAAAAGTACTTGGGACCACTTAGCAACAGTCCAGTGCCGCTGTTTATGGTTCAAAAGTGGCTTGACCTGGGGAATGCGGCACCTGTAGCCCATTTCCTGCACACGCCTGTGCACGGTGGCTCTGGATGTTTCCACACCAGACTCAGTCCACTGCTTCCTCAGGTTCCCCAAGGTCTGGAATCGGTCCTTCTCCACAATCTTCCTCAGGGTCCCGGTCACCTCTTCTCGTTGTACAGCGTTTTCTGCCACATTGTTTCCTTCCAACAGACTTACCATTGAGGTGCCTTGATACAGCACTCTGGGAACAGCCTATTTGTTGAGAAATTTCTTTTTGGGTCTTACCCTCTTGCTTGAGGGTGTCAATGATGGCCTTCTTGACATCTGTCAGGTCGCTAGTCTTAGGGCCCCTTCACACTGGTCGATTCTGCTACGATTACGACGCATTTGCGTCATATTCGACATCGCAGTACGAGCTCGTAGCCAGCGGTCACACTCTACGATGTTAACGCTTTTTCTGACGTAGTTGCGATGTGAACGTCACGCGTCGCAATCGTACGCTACCCTTCACACCGCCATAGTCCTACGACTCCGAGCGTGACGTATTACCAGCATGGGCGTGCTAAAACGTCACGCCCAATCAGGAGACAGGTATGCGGAAGCCCAACCCACGTAGTCGCATTACGAGCTCGTATGACCGCCGTCACATACTACGATTTCGACCGCCACAGCGAGACATTTACGACGAAAGAAAGTTCTGCTCTTTCTTTCACATCGTACGATGCTGGGCTGCGTCGCAAATCGTAACGCCATGTCACACTTTGCAACCTCGGAACGAGGACGGATAAACGTCACAAATCGAACGCTCGTTCAGACTTTGATTGCACAGTGTGAAGGGGCCCTTACCCATGATGGGGGTTTTGAGTAATGAACCAGGCAGGGAGTTTTTAAAAGCCTCAGGTATCTTTTGCATGTGTTTAGAGTTAATTAGTTGATTCAGAAGATTAGGGTAATAGGTCGTTTAGAGAACCTTTTCTTGATATGCTAATTTATTGAGACAGGTTTTTTGGGTTATCAGGAGTTGTAGGCCAAAATCATCAGTATTAAAACAATAAAAGACCTGACAAATTTCAGTTGGTGGATAATGAATCTATAATAAATGAAAGTTTAATTGTAATCATTACATTATGGTAAATAATGAAATTTAACACTATATGCTAATTTTTTGAGAAGGACCTGTACATCTTTAAGCACAATCACTAAATTCTAAGTTTTCAGATCTATAGGTCAGTGAGCGCTTCAGCAGCAGCGACCACAATATAAGAAGTTTCAATATAATAATCAGCAAAACTTTACATGGAGGAAAGATAAAAACCTGGAACTTTAGAAAAGTGAAATTCACTTGATTAAGGGGAGAGCTCAGTATAAAGTATAATAAGATGAAAAAAAAAAGGCTGAGAAGTCAGAAGTATAAAGATCTCATTAGGAATTGTAATAAAGAAGTCACCAACATTAAAATAAATCCCCCCAAATATGTTATAAATATATTAATTCCCCCCAAAACTCTGATGGCTTCAGCTCCTTAAAAGATAGAGGACAAAGGGAAGGCTGAAATATTAAACATGAACCTTTCATCCGTGTTCACCAATGAACCGCCCGTGCCACGGATCATTCAGCAGTTTTCCACTGAATTATGAATACAGGAAGAATTATGGCTTCGTCTGGGCAAATTAAATATTAGTAAAGCTGCCAGACCAAATGGCCTTCATCCTCGGATATTGAGGGAGTTGAGATCAGTAAGTGAAACACCGCTGTATATCATCTTTTTAGACAGGTATAAATATTATATACAGCATTGCACTGTATGGTGAAAATTAGTGGGCAAGGGGTGCTGTTTGTACACCCTTATTTTTGTGTGAACGAAACGGCATGTCAACCGAACCATGTGATGTAAATGTCACTGTCAGATATTGACATTGGCCATTAAGGTGTTAACAGCGGGTGGAGCACAGCTCTGATTGATGCTGTTAGTAGACGCTGGCTGTGTAACACAGTCGGTGTTTTGACTATCCCTAATGATCCGTTTCCCATAGACTTCAATGTAAAATTATTTTCTGGTTTGTTTTCGCACACAATTTTGAAAGGCCAGTGCACATGCGAGGATAAATGTGTGCGTATGTGAAGGTGAAAAATGTAATTCTTCTAAACTGACTGGAAAGAAAAAGTCAAGCATACTAAAAAATGAATATATACTGGTATATTTAAATCCAAGTGTACGCTTTATTTTTTCTGGAGTTTGATTTTTTTCTTACTATTTAATAATGATAAGTGCAAGTGCTGGTTACTGGAGTTTGCCGATGGTGCTCGGGTCTGCACCCAGTATCGCGGGTGCTCGAGTGACATGTTCAAGTCCAAGTTGTTTGACGGCTGTTGGACAGCTACAAAACATGTGGGGATTGCCTGACAAACACGGACAATCCACACGTTTTGTGGCTGTGTGAAACATGCGGCCGTGGGGACGTGAACATGTCACTCGAGTACCCGCAATACTCGGTGCAGACCCAAGCACCATCGGCAAACTCCAAAACGAGAACTTGCGCTTATCACTACTTGAAAATGCATAATTTTTATTTTTCTGTTTTCATGGTTTTTTTTAACATTTTTCTAAAACCCATAAGTTTTTTTTCTTATATTCAGGTGTACGTAGCTGTACAAGAGCTTTTTTTTCTTGTCACGTCAAGCTGTAGTTTTAAAACACACCATTAATTTTAGCATAGGATGCTGAAAAAGTATATCAAAATTTCCAAGTGCAGTGAAAAGGAAAAAAAGAAAACAAAACAGGGCTTAACAAGAGAACCAACATGGCAGCGATGGGGTCTTTAGCTGGTCTTCTGCTGTCATGGCACCCTGCAGTCACATCACAGGGGGTCTCGGTGGGTGCCACATTCAGAATGGACGCCAAACCCTACCAGGACTGCACGGTGAACATGTCGCTGTCCACTCTTGAGCCACTCCACATCCCCGGGCTGCCTCTTTCACGGATATATTAGTCATGGAGAGTTAAAGGGCCACTGTCACCCTGCCCCGCACTGTGTGTTATGCATTATGCACAGTGCGAGGCTGGGATTCCAAAGGTGGCTGGCCGCAATGCCCGCGCAGGCGCAGTGTGCAAGCCTGGCTGGGACATCAGACGGCCAGAGCTTACTGCGTCTGCGCAGGACACCAGTACACAGTGCAGGCGCCGGTTTTGAAACGATAACAGCGCTGAGGGGGCGGCGCCGAAAGCACAGGAAGATGTGAGTGACGGCAGAGGAGCTGCCAAGCTGGGGAGTGAGGACCCGCCTACGTGGCTAGAGACAGGAATTGTGGCTAAGCATAAAAACGCTTTATTTGGGGTACACTTGAACCTAAAACTAAAAGAGCCACCTTGTTAGAATGCAGCATTACTGCTGCACAAGGTGGCTCTTTTAGTTTATAACGGCTGGAGGGGGGTGACAGTGGCCCTTTAAGTAAAAAAAATGAATATACAGTGCCTTGCAAAAGTATTCGGCTCCCTGGAAGTTTTCAACCTTTTCCAACATATCATGTTTCAAACATAAAGATACCAAATGTAAATTTTTGGTGAAGAATCAGCAACAAGTGGAACACAATTATGAAGTTGAACAAAATTTATTGGTTATTTTAAATTTTTGTGGAAAATCAAAAACTGAAAAGTGGGGCGTGCAATATTATTCGGACCCTTTACTTTTAGTGCAGCAAACTCACTGACGCACAAAGAGGACTTAAAAATCCTCCAGAAAATTGACAAAAAAATCACAGAGAAAAAAGCAGAGATGATTACCTGCTGAAGCCTCCAAACAAATGCACCAGCAGGGCGCATCGGACCCGATTAATGATGGCAACAACACAATCCATAGTCTGTATGTGGCAATGCAGAGCATCTGGTCTACAGCCTATTACTAACGCACATACAGGCGGGCCGCCCAGTGCCACAAAATGCATGCTGTGTGAATAGAGGCCTACAGTGTACAGAGCCATCTTGGTCCGACTGCGCCCTGCAAGATAAAGTGCAAAAAAAACACATATCAATGTATGTAAGGTATTAGTTTATATTGGCTCTGTACACTGTAGGCCTCTATTCACACAGCATGCACTTTGTAGCACTGGGCAGCCCACCTGTATGTGCGTTAGTAATAGGCTGTAGACCAGATGCTCTGCATTGCCACATACAGACTATGGGTTGTGTTGTTGCCATCATTAATCGGGTCCGATGCGCCCTGCTGGTGCATTTGTTTGGAGGCTTCAGCAGGTAACCATCTCTGCTTTTTTCTCTGTGATTTTTTTGCAGCAAACTCCCTCCAGAAGTTCATTGTGGATCTCTGAAGGATCCAATGTTGTCCTAAATGCCTAATGATGATAAATATAATCCACCTGTGTGTAATCAAGTCTCCGTATAAATGCACCTGCTCTGTGATAGTCTCAGGGTTCTGTTTGAAGCACAGAGAGCATCATGAAGACCAAGGAGCACAACAGGCAGGTCCGTGATACTGTTGTGGAGAAGCTTAAAGCCGGATTTGGATACAAAATGATTTCCAAAACTTTAACCCCTTCACCCCGAAGCCTGTTTTCACCTAAGTGACAGGGCCAATTTTTATGAGGTCATAACTCTGAAACGCTTCAACGGATCCTGGTGATTCTGAGATTGTTTTCTTGTGACATATTGTACTTCATAATAGTGGTAAAACTTCTTCGATATGACTTGCATTTATTTGTGAAAAAAAACAAAATTTGTCGAAAATTATGAAAATTTAGCAATTTTCAAACTTTTAGTTTTTATGCCCTTAACCCCTTCATGACTGTGGGATTTTCCGTTTTTCCGTTTTCGTTTTTCACTCCCCTCCTTTCCAGAGCCATAACTTTTTTATTTTTCCGTCAATTTGGCCATGTGATGGCTTATTTTTTGCGGGACGAGTTGTACTTTTGAACGAAATCATTGGTTTTATCATGTCGTGTACTAGAAAACGGGAAAAAAATTCCAAGTGCGGTGAAATTGCAAAAAAAGTGCAATCCCACGCTTGTTTTTTGCTTGGCTTTATTGCTAGATTCACTAAATGCTAAAACTGACCTGCCATTATGATTCTTCAGGTCATTACGAGTTCATAGACACCTAACATGACTAGGTTATTTTTTACCTAAGTGGTGAAAAAAATTCCAAACTTTGCTAAAAAAAACAATTGCGCCATTTTCCGATACTCGTAGCGTCTCCATTTTTCATGATCTGGGGTCGGTTGAGGGCTTATTTTTGCGTGCCGAGCTGGTGTTTTTAATGATAGCATTTTGGTGCAGATACGTTCTTTTGATCGCCCGTTATTGCATTTTAATGCAATGTCGCGGCGACCAAAAAAACGTAATTCTGGCGTTTCGATTTTTTTTCTCGTTACGTCGTTTAGCGATCAGATTAATGATTTTTTTTATTGATAGATCGGGCTATTCTGAACGCGGCGATACCAAATATGTGTAGGTTTAATTATAGTGCTTTGGAACAAAGCACTATACTGTTATTCCATCGTGGTAAACTTCTTCTTATTATAGTGCTTTGGAACAAAGCACTATACTGTTATTCCACCGTGGTAAACTTCTTCTTATTATAGTGCTTTGGAACAAAGCACTATACTGTTATTCCACCGTGGTAAACTTCTTCTTATTCTTATTATTCAGTCCGCACGTAATGCGGCCCGAACCGCTAAACTCACAGACTCCAGTGAGGTGTCATTTCGAAGCCAGCGTTCCTGAGAGGTGTGCTAAGTATTTTTCGTGTCGATCGGATTTGTAGTTTTTGCGCAATTTGTGTTTGAAAAAAGTCTTTCAATGCGTTTCAATGGAGAAATTGTCCCATACGTTTATAATGGGCTGGTTTCTGAGGCAATTTCTAAAAATAACTGCCACCTGGCTGATTAGCTCATTGATATGCGCAGTCAGACACAGTTACTATGCCAACGCCTATGAAGTCTACATCAGCTCACCAGGTCACAAGTTTTGTCAGATAATATCAGCTCTTAAAGTGACAGTACAGCACAATTCCAAACCACTATCCGTAGTCTTATGATTATTAGACTGTGGCCCGATTCTAACTCATCGGGTATTCTAGAATATGTATGTCCACGTAGTAT
Organism: Ranitomeya variabilis; assembly: GCF_051348905.1. Classification (NCBI taxonomy): domain Eukaryota; kingdom Metazoa; phylum Chordata; class Amphibia; order Anura; family Dendrobatidae; genus Ranitomeya; species Ranitomeya variabilis. The sequence continues at coordinate 20,485,591 of NC_135233.1, forward strand.
ATTGCACAGCCACGCAGTATACAGTGCAGAGCCGTGCAGTACACAGCGCAGAGCCGCGCAGTACACAGCGCAGAGCCGCGCAGTACACAGCGCAGAGCCGCGCAGTACACAGCGCAGAGCCGCGCAGTATACCGCGCAGAGCCGCGCAGTACACAGCGCAGAGCCGCGCAGTACACAGCGCAGAGCCGCGCAGTATAAAGCGCAGAGCCGCGCAGTACACAGCGCAGAGCCGCGCAGTACACAGCGCAGAGCCGTGCAGTACACAGCGCAGAGCCGTGCAGTACACAGCGCAGAGCCGTGCAGTACACAGCGCAGAGCCGCGCAGTACACAGCGCAGAGCCGTGCAGTACACAGCGCAGAGCCGCGCAGTATAAAGCGCAGAGCCGTGCAGTACACAGCGCAGAGCCACGCAGTACACAGCGCAGAGCCGCGCAGTACACAGCGCAGAGCCGCGCAGTATAAAGCGCAGAGCCGCGCAGTACACAGCGCAGAGCCGCGCAGTACACAGCGCAGAGCCGTGCAGTACACAGCGCAGAGCCGCGCAGTTTAAAGCGCAGAGCCGTGCAGTACACAGCGCAGAGCCGCGCAGTACACAGCGCAGAGCCGTGCAGTACACAGCGCAGAGCCGCGCAGTATAAAGCGCAGAGCCGTGCAGTACACAGCGCAGAGCCGCGCAGTACACAGCGCAGAGCCGTGCAGTACACAGCGCAGAGCCGCGCAGTATAAAGCGCAGAGCCGCGCAGTATAAAGCGCAGAGCCGCGCAGTACACAGCGCAGAGCCGCGCAGTACACAGCGCAGAGCCGTGCAGTACACAGCGCAGAGCCGCGCAGTATAAAGCGCAGAGCCGTGCAGTACACAGCGCAGAGCCGCGCAGTACACAGCGCAGAGCCGTGCAGTACACAGCGCAGAGCCGCGCAGTAAAAAAGCGCAGAGCCGTGCAGTACACAGCGCAGAGCCGTGCAGTACACAGCGCAGAGCCGCGCAGTACACAGCGCAGAGCCATGCAGTACACAGCGCAAAGCCGCGCAGTATAAAGCGCAGAGCCGCGCAGTATAAAGCGGAGAGCCGCGCAGTACACAGCGCAGAGCCGAGCAGTACACAGCGCAGAGCCGCGCAGTAGACAGCGCAGAGCCGTGCAGTACAGAGCGCAGAGCCGCACAGTATAAAGCGCAGAGCCGCGCAGTATACCGCGCAGAGCCGTGCAGTACACAGCGCAGAGCCGCGCAGTACACAGCGCAGAGCCGCGCAGTACACAGCGCAGAGCCGCGCAGTACACAGCGCAGAGCCGCGCAGTACACAGCGCAGAGCCGCGCAGTACACAGCGCAGAGCCGCGCAGTACACAGCGCAGAGCCGCGCAGTATACAGCGCAGAGCTGCGCAGTACACAGCGCAGAGCCGCGCAGTACAGAGCGCAGAGCCGCACAGTATAAAGCGCAGAGCCGCGCAGTACACAGCGCAGAGCCGCGCAGTACACAGCGCAGAGCCGCGCAGTACACAGCGCAGAGCCGCACAGTACACAGCACAGAGCCGCGCAGTACACAGCGCAGAGCCACCCAGTATACAGCGCAGAGCCGCGCAGTACGCAGCGTAGACCCACGCAGTATGCAGCGCAGAGCCGCGCAGTATACAGCGCTGAGCCGCGTAGTATACAGCGCAGAGCCCCGCAGTATACAGTGCAGAGCCCCGCAGTATACAGCGCAGACACGCGCAGTACACAGCACGGACACGCGCAGTACACAGCGCAGAGCCGCGCAGTACACAGCGCAGAGCCGCGTAGTATACAGCGAAGAGCCACGCAGTATATAGCGCAGAGCCGCGCAGTACAAAGCGCAGAGCTGCGCAGAGCTGCGCAGTATACAGCGCAGAGCCGCGCAGTATACAGCGCAGAACGCGCAGTACACAGTGCAGAGCCGCGCAGTACACAGCGCAGAGCCGTGCAGTACACAGCGCAGAGCCGCGCAGTACACAGCGCAGAGCCGCGCAGTACACAGCGCAGAGCCGCGCAGTACACAGCGCAGAGCCACGCAGTATACAGCGCAGAGCCGCGTAGTATACAGCGCAGAGCCGCGTAGTATACAGCGCAGAGCCACGCAGTATACAGCACAGAGCCACGCAGTATACAGCGCAGAGCCACGTAGTTATACTGCCCAGTCACGTAGTATATTGTCCAGTCACATAGTATACTGCATATCCCTGTTAAAAAAAGAAGAATTAAAATAAAAAAGTTACATACTCACCTCCTGGAGCGGCCGGTATCTGATGGTTGTTGCACCTCCTAGAGCGGCCGGTACACGATGCTTGTTGCACCTGGAGTGGCCGGTACCCGATGCTTGTTGCGCGCTCCGGTCCCAAGAGTGCATTGCGGTCTCACGAGATGATGACGTAGCGGTGTTGTGAGACAGAAAGACGGAAGTGCCCTTAGATAATTAGATAGTAGATTACCCCGCTCACCAATTCGGAACCCGAGAGGCCCGGCCCACCAAATCGGACCCCGAGGGGCCCGGCCCACCAAATCGGACCCAGAGTGGCCGCGCCCACAGAATCGGACCAAAAGTGACCCCGCCCACCGAATCGGACCTAGATTTACCCCGCCCACAAAATCAGACCCAGATTGACCCAACCCACCAAATCGGACCGCCTGAGGGGCACCCAAGTGTGAAAGTCTTGCAGGGGCAGCCCGGGCACCATTCCAAAGCACTATCTGTAGTTCCTTCAGGAAATACCCATCTAGTTATAGTGCTTTGGAACAAAGCACTATACTGTTATTCCACCGTGGTAAACTTCTTCTTATTCTTATTATTCAGTCCGCACGTAATGCGGCCCGAACCGCTAAACTCACAGACTCCAGTGAGGTGTCATTTCGAAGCCAGCGTTCCTGAGAGGTGTGCTAAGTATTTTTCGTGCCGATCGGATTTGTAGTTTTTGCGCAATTTGTGTTTGAAAAAAGTCTTTCAATGCGTTTCAATAGGGAAATTGTCCCATACGTTTATAATGGGCTGGTTTCTGAGGCAATTTCTAAAAATAACTGCCACCTGGCTGATTAGCTCATTGATATGCGCAGTCAGACACAGTTACTATGCCAACGCCTATGAAGTCTACATCAGCTCACCAGGTCACAAGTTTTGTCAGATAATATCAGCTCTTAAAGTGACAGTACAGCACAATTCCAAACCACTATCTGTAGTCTTATGATTATTAGACTGTGGCCCGATTCTAACTCATCGGGTATTCTAGAATATGTATGTCCACGAAGTATATTGCACAGCCACGCAGTATACAGTGCAGAGCCGCGCAGTACACAGCGCAGAGCCGCGCAGTACACAGCGCAGAGCCGCGCAGTACACAGCGCAGAGCCGCGCAGTACACAGCGCAGAGCCGCGCAGTACACAGCGCAGAGCCGCGCAGTATACAGCGCAGAGCCGCGCAGTACACAGCGCAGAGCCGCGCAGTACAGAGCGCAGAGCCGCGCAGTATACCGCGCAGAGCCGTGCAGTGCACAGCGCAGAGCCGCGCAGTACACAGCGCAGAGCCGCGCAGTATAAAGCGCAGAGCCGCGCAGTACACAGCGCAGAGCCGCGCAGTACACAGCGCAGAGCCGCGCAGTACACAGCGCAGAGCCGCGCAGTACACAGCGCAGAGCCGCGCAGTACACAGCGCAGAGCCGCGCAGTATACAGCGCAGAGCCGTGCAGTATACAGCGCAGAGCCGCGCAGTATACAGCGCAGAGCCGCGCAGTACACAGCGCAGAGCCGCCCAGTATACAGCGCAGAGCCGCGCAGTATACAGCGCAGAGCCGCGCAGTACACAGCGTAGAGCCACGCAGTATACAGCGCAGAGCCGCGCAGTATACAGCGCAGAGCCGCGTAGTATACAGCGCAGAGCCCCGCAGTATACAGTGCAGAGCCCCGCAGTATACAGCGCAGAGCCGTGCAGTACACAGTGCAGAGCCGTGCAGTACACAGTGCAGAGCCGCGCAGTACACAGCGCAGAGCCGCGCAGTATACAGCGCAGACACACGCAGTACACAGCACGGACACGCGCAGTACACAGCGCAGAGCCGCGCAGTACACAGCGCAGAGCCGCGTAGTATACAGCGAAGAGCCACGCAGTATATAGCGCAGAGCCGCGCAGTACAAAGCGCAGAGCCGCGCAGTACAAAGCGCAGAGCCGCGCAGTATACAGCGCAGAGCCGCGTAGTATACAGCGCAGAGCCGCGTAGTATACAGCGCAGAGCCACGCAGTATACAGCGCAGAGCCACGCAGTATACAGCGCAGAGCCACGCAGTATACAGCGCAGAGCCACGTAGTTATACTGCCCAGTCACGTAGTATATTGTCCAGTCACATAGTATACTGCATATCCCTGTTAAAAAAAAAAAAAAGAATTAAAATAAAAAAGTTACATACTCACCTCCTGGAGCGGCCGGTATCTGATGGTTGTTGCACCTCCTAGAGCGGCCGGTACACGATGCTTGTTGCACCTGGAGTGGCCGGTACCCGATGCTTGTTGCGCGCTCCGGTCCCAAGAGTGCATTGCGGTCTCATGAGATGATGACGTAGCGGTGTTGTGAGACAGAAAGACGGAAGTGCCCTTAGACAATTATATAGTAGATTACCCCGCTCACCAAATCGGACCCCGAGGGGCCCGGCTCACCAAATCGGACCCAGTGACCCCGCCCACCAAATCGGACCCAGAGTGACCCCGCCCACCAAATCGGACCCAGAGTGGCTCCGCCCACCAAATCGAACCCAGAGTGACCCCTTCCACCAAATCAGACCCAGAGTGACCCCTTCCACCAAATCGGACCCAGAGTGACCCCACCCACCAAATCGGACCCTGAGGTGCCCAGCCCACCAAATGAGACCCTGAGGTGCCCAGCCCACCAAATCGGACCGAGTGACCCCACCCACCAAATTGGTCCCTAAGGTGCCCCGCCCACCAAATCGGACCCAGAGTGGCTCCGCCCACCGAATCGGACCCAGAGTGGCCGCGCCCACAGAATCGGACCAAAAGTGACCCCGCCCACCGAATCGGACCTAGATTTACCCCGCCCACAAAATCAGACCCAGATTGACCCAACCCACCAAATCGGACCGCCTGAGGGGCACCCAAGTGTGAAAGTCTTGCAGGGGCAGCCCGGGCACCATTCCAAAGCACTATCTGTAGTTCCTTCAGGAAATACCCATCTAGTTATAGTGCTTTGGAACAAAGCACTATACTGTTATTCCACCGTGGTAAACTTCTTCTTATTCTTATTATTCAGTCCGCACGTAATGCGGCCCGAACCGCTAAACTCACAGACTCCAGTGAGGTGTCATTTCGAAGCCAGCGTTCCTGAGAGGTGTGCTAAGTATTTTTCGTGCCGATCGGATTTGTAGTTTTTGCGCAATTTGTGTTTGAAAAAAGTCTTTCAATGCGTTTCAATAGGGAAATTGTCCCATACGTTTATAATGGGCTGGTTTCTGAGGCAATTTCTAAAAATAACTGCCACCTGGCTGATTAGCTCATTGATATGCGCAGTCAGACACAGTTACTATGCCAACGCCTATGAAGTCTACATCAGCTCACCAGGTCACAAGTTTTGTCAGATAATATCAGCTCTTAAAGTGACAGTACAGCACAATTCCAAACCACTATCTGTAGTCTTATGATTATTAGACTGTGGCCCGATTCTAACTCATCGGGTATTCTAGAATATGTATGTCCACGAAGTATATTGCACAGCCACGCAGTATACAGTGCAGAGCCGCGCAGTACACAGCGCAGAGCCGCGCAGTACACAGCGCAGAGCCGCGCAGTACACAGCGCAGAGCCGCGCAGTACACAGCGCAGAGCCGCGCAGTACACAGCGCAGAGCCGCGCAGTATACAGCGCAGAGCCGCGCAGTACACAGCGCAGAGCCGCGCAGTACAGAGCGCAGAGCCGCGCAGTATACCGCGCAGAGCCGTGCAGTGCACAGCGCAGAGCCGCGCAGTACACAGCGCAGAGCCGCGCAGTATAAAGCGCAGAGCCGCGCAGTACACAGCGCAGAGCCGCGCAGTACACAGCGCAGAGCCGCGCAGTACACAGCGCAGAGCCGCGCAGTACACAGCGCAGAGCCGCGCAGTACACAGCGCAGAGCCGCGCAGTATACAGCGCAGAGCCGTGCAGTATACAGCGCAGAGCCGCGCAGTATACAGCGCAGAGCCGCGCAGTACACAGCGCAGAGCCGCCCAGTATACAGCGCAGAGCCGCGCAGTATACAGCGCAGAGCCGCGCAGTACACAGCGTAGAGCCACGCAGTATACAGCGCAGAGCCGCGCAGTATACAGCGCAGAGCCGCGTAGTATACAGCGCAGAGCCCCGCAGTATACAGTGCAGAGCCCCGCAGTATACAGCGCAGAGCCGTGCAGTACACAGTGCAGAGCCGTGCAGTACACAGTGCAGAGCCGCGCAGTACACAGCGCAGAGCCGCGCAGTATACAGCGCAGACACACGCAGTACACAGCACGGACACGCGCAGTACACAGCGCAGAGCCGCGCAGTACACAGCGCAGAGCCGCGTAGTATACAGCGAAGAGCCACGCAGTATATAGCGCAGAGCCGCGCAGTACAAAGCGCAGAGCCGCGCAGTACAAAGCGCAGAGCCGCGCAGTATACAGCGCAGAGCCGCGTAGTATACAGCGCAGAGCCGCGTAGTATACAGCGCAGAGCCACGCAGTATACAGCGCAGAGCCACGCAGTATACAGCGCAGAGCCACGCAGTATACAGCGCAGAGCCACGTAGTTATACTGCCCAGTCACGTAGTATATTGTCCAGTCACATAGTATACTGCATATCCCTGTTAAAAAAAAAAAAAAGAATTAAAATAAAAAAGTTACATACTCACCTCCTGGAGCGGCCGGTATCTGATGGTTGTTGCACCTCCTAGAGCGGCCGGTACACGATGCTTGTTGCACCTGGAGTGGCCGGTACCCGATGCTTGTTGCGCGCTCCGGTCCCAAGAGTGCATTGCGGTCTCATGAGATGATGACGTAGCGGTGTTGTGAGACAGAAAGACGGAAGTGCCCTTAGACAATTATATAGTAGATTACCCCGCTCACCAAATCGGACCCCGAGGGGCCCGGCTCACCAAATCGGACCCAGTGACCCCGCCCACCAAATCGGACCCAGAGTGACCCCTTCCACCAAATCGGACCCAGAGTGACCCCACCCACCAAATCGGACCCTGAGGTGCCCAGCCCACCAAATGAGACCCTGAGGTGCCCAGCCCACCAAATCGGACCGAGTGACCCCACCCACCAAATTGGTCCCTAAGGTGCCCCGCCCACCAAATCGGACCCAGAGTGGCTCCGCCCACCGAATCGGACCCAGAGTGGCCGCGCCCACAGAATCGGACCAAAAGTGACCCCGCCCACCGAATCGGACCTAGATTTACCCCGCCCACAAAATCAGACCCAGATTGACCCAACCCACCAAATCGGACCGCCTGAGGGGCACCCAAGTGTGAAAGTCTTGCAGGGGCAGCCCGGGCACCATTCCAAAGCACTATCTGTAGTTCCTTCAGGAAATACCCATCTAGTTATAGTGCTTTGGAACAAAGCACTATACTGTTATTCCACCGTGGTAAACTTCTTCTTATTCTTATTATTCAGTCCGCACGTAATGCGGCCCGAACCGCTAAACTCACAGACTCCAGTGAGGTGTCATTTCGAAGCCAGCGTTCCTGAGAGGTGTGCTAAGTATTTTTCGTGTCGATCGGATTTGTAGTTTTTGCGCAATTTGTGTTTGAAAAAAGTCTTTCAATGCGTTTCAATGGAGAAATTTTCCTATACGTTTATAATGGGCTGGTTTCTGAGGCAATTTCTAAAAATAACTGCCACCTGGCTGATTAGCTCATTGATATGCGCAGTCAGACACAGTTACTATGCCAACTCCTATGAAATCTACATCAGCTCACCAGGTCACAAGTTTTGTCAGATAATATCAGCTCTTAAAGTGACAGTACAGCACAATTCCAAACCACTATCCGTAGTCTTATGATTATTAGACTGTGGCCCGATTCTAACTCATCGGGTATTCTAGAATATGCATGTCCACGTAGTATATTGCACAGCCACGCAGTATACAGTGCAGAGCCGTGCAGTACACAGCGCAGAGCCGCGCAGTACACAGCGCAGAGCCGCGCAGTACACAGCGCAGAGCCGCGCAGTATAAAGCGCAGAGCCGCGCAGTACACAGCGCAGAGCCGCGCAGTACACAGCGCAGAGCCGTGCAGTACACAGCGCAGAGCCGCGCAGTATAAAGCGCAGAGCCGTGCAGTACACAGCGCAGAGCTGCGCAGTACACAGCGCAGAGCCGTGCAGTACACAGCGCAGAGCCGCGCAGTATAAAGCGCAGAGCCGTGCAGTACACAGCGCAGAGCCGCGCAGTACACAGCGCAGAGCCGCGCAGTACACAGCGCAGAGCCGCGCAGTATAAAGCGCAGAGCCGCGCAGAGCCGCGCAGTACACAGCGCAGAGCCGCGCAGTACACAGCGCAGAGCCGTGCAGTACACAGCGCAGAGCCGCGCAGTTTAAAGCGCAGAGCCGTGCAGTACACAGCGCAGAGCCGCGCAGTACACAGCGCAGAGCCGTGCAGTACACAGCGCAGAGCCGCGCAGTATAAAGCGCAGAGCCGTGCAGTACACAGCGCAGAGCCGCGCAGTACACAGCGCAGAGCCGCGCAGTACACAGCGCAGAGCCGCGCAGTATAAAGCGCAGAGCCGCGCAGTATAAAGCGCAGAGCCGCGCAGTACACAGCGCAGAGCCGCGCAGTACACAGCGCAGAGCCGTGCAGTACACAGCGCAGAGCCGCGCAGTATAAAGCGCAGAGCCGTGCAGTACACAGCGCAGAGCCGCGCAGTACACAGCGCAGAGCCGTGCAGTACACAGCGCAGAGCCGCGCAGTATAAAGCGCAGAGCCGTGCAGTACACAGCGCAGAGCCGTGCAGTACACAGCACAGAGCCGCGCAGTACACAGCGCAGAGCCATGCAGTACACAGCGCAAAGCCGCGCAGTATAAAGCGCAGAGCCGCGCAGTATAAAGCGGAGAGCCGCGCAGTACACAGCGCAGAGCCGAGCAGTACACAGCGCAGAGCCGCGCAGTAGACAGCGCAGAGCCGTGCAGTACAGAGCGCAGAGCCGCACAGTATAAAGCGCAGAGCCGCGCAGTATACCGCGCAGAGCCGTGCAGTACACAGCGCAGAGCCGCGCAGTACACAGCGCAGAGCCGCGCAGTACACAGCGCAGAGCCGCGCAGTACACAGCGCAGAGCCGCGCAGTACACAGCGCAGAGCCGAGCAGTACACAGCGCAGAGCCGCGCAGTACACAGCGCAGAGCCGCGCAGTACACAGCGCAGAGCCGCGCAGTATACAGCGCAGAGCTGCGCAGTACACAGCGCAGAGCCGCGCAGTACAGAGCGTAGAGCCGCACAGTATAAAGCGCAGAGCCGCGCAGTACACAGCGCAGAGCCGCGCAGTACACAGCGCAGAGCCGCGCAGTACACAGTGCAGAGCCGCACAGTACACAGCACAGAGCCGCGCAGTACACAGCGCAGAGCCACCCAGTATACAGCGCAGAGCCGCGCAGTACGCAGCGTAGAGCCACGCAGTATGCAGCGCAGAGCCGCGCAGTATACAGCGCTGAGCCGCGTAGTATACAGCGCAGAGCCCCGCAGTATACAGTGCAGAGCCCCGCAGTATACAGCGCAGACACGCGCAGTACACAGCACGGACACGCGCAGTACACAGCGCAGAGCCGCGCAGTACACAGCGCGGAGCCGCGTAGTATACAGCGAAGAGCCACGCAGTATATAGCGCAGAGCCGCGCAGTACAAAGCGCAGAGCTGCGCAGAGCTGCGCAGTATACAGCGCAGAGCCGCGCAGTATACAGCGCAGAACGCGCAGTACACAGTGCAGAGCCGCGCAGTACACAGCGCAGAGCCGTGCAGTACACAGCGCAGAGCCGCGCAGTACACAGCGCAGAGCCACGCAGTATACAGCGCAGAGCCGCGTAGTATACAGCGCAGAGCCGCGTAGTATACAGCGCAGAGCCACGCAGTATACAGCACAGAGCCACGCAGTATACAGCGCAGAGCCACGTAGTTATACTGCCCAGTCACGTAGTATATTGTCCAGTCACATAGTATACTGCATATCCCTGTTAAAAAAAAAAAGAATTAAAATAAAAAAGTTACATACTCACCTCCTGGAGCGGCCGGTATCTGATGGTTGTTGCACCTCCTAGAGCGGCCGGTACACGATGCTTGTTGCACCTGGAGTGGCCGGTACCCGATGCTTGTTGCGCGCTCCGGTCCCAAGAGTGCATTGCGGTCTCACGAGATGATGACGTAGCGGTGTTGTGAGACAGAAAGACGGAAGTGCCCTTAGATAATTAGATAGTAGATTACCCCGCTCACCAATTCGGAACCCGAGAGGCCCGGCCCACCAAATCGGACCCCGAGGGGCCCGGCCCACCAAATCGGACCCAGAGTGACCCCGCCCCCTAAATCAGACCCAGAGTGACCCCGCCCACCAAATCGGACCCAGAGTGGCTCCGCCCACCAAATCGGACCCAGAGTGACCCCTTCCACCAAATCAGACCCAGAGTGACCCCTTCCACCAAATCGGACCCAGAGTGACCCCTTCCACCAAATCGGGCCCAGAGTGACCCCGCCCACCAAATCGGACCCAGAGTGACCCCACCCACCAAATCGGACCCTGAGGTGCCCAGCCCACCAAATCAGACCCTGAGGTGCCCAGCCCACCAAATCGGACCGAGTGACCCCACCCACCAAATTGGTCCCTAAGGTGCCCCGCCCACCAAATCGGACCCAGAGTGGCTCCGCCCACCGAATCGGACCCAGAGTGGCCACGCCCACAGAATCGGACCAAAAGTGACCCCGCCCACCGAATCGGACCTAGATTTACCCCGCCCACAAAATCAGACCCAGATTGACCCAACCCACCAAATCGGACCGCCTGAGGGGAACCCAAGTGTGAAAGTCTTGCAGGGGCAGCCCGGGCACCATTCCAAAGCACTATCTGTAGTTCCTTCAGGAAATACCCATCTAGTTATTATTATTATTCAGTCCGCACGTAATGCGGCCCGAACCGCTTCACTCACAGACTCCAGTGAGGTGTCATTTCGAAGCCAGCGTTCCTGAGAGGTGTGCTAAGTATTTTTCGTGCCGATCGGATTTGTAGTTTTTGCGCAATTTGTGTTTGAAAAAAGTGTTTCAATGCATTTCAATAGAGAAATTTTCCAATACGTTTATAATGGGCCTGATTTCTGAGGCAATTTCTAAAAATAACTGCCACCTGGCTGATTAGCTCATTGATATGCGCAGTGAGACCCAGTTACTATGCCAACGCCTATGAACTCTACATCAGCTCACCAGGTCACAAGTTTTGTCAGATAATATCAGCTCTTAAAGTGACAGTACAGCACAATTACAAAACACTATCCGTAGTCTTATGATTATTAGACTGTGGCCCGATTCTAACTCATCGGGTATTCTAGAATATGCATGTCCACGTAGTATATTGCACAGCCACGCAGTATACAGTGCAGAGCCGCGCAGTACACAGCGCAGAGCCGCGCAGTACACAGCGCAGAGCCGCGCAGTATAAAGCGCAGAGCCGCGCAGTACACAGCGCAGAGCCGCGCAGTACACAGCGCAGAGCCGCGCAGTATAAAGTGCAGAGCCGTGCAGTACACAGCGCAGAGCCGCGCAGTATACCGCGCAGAGCCGCGCAGTACACAGCGCAGAGCCGCGCAGTACACAGCGCAGAGCCGCACAGTATAAAGAGCAGAGCCGCGCAGTATACCGCGCAGAGCCGCGCAGTACACAGTGCAGAGCCGCGCAGTACACAGCGCAGAGCCGCGCAGTACACAGCGCAGAGCCGCGCAGTACACAGCGCAGAGCGGCGCAGTGCAAAGCGCAGAGCCGCGCAGTACACAGCGCAGAGCCGCGCAGTACACAGCGCAGAGCCGCGCAGTACACAGCGCAGAGCCGCGCAGTATAAAGCGCAGAGCCGCGCAGTACACAGCGCAGAGCCGCGCAGTACACAGCGCAGAGCCGCGCAGTACACAGCGCAGAGCCGCGCAGTACACAGCGCAGAGCCGCACAGTATAAAGAGCAGAGCCGCGCAGTACACAGTGCAGAGCCGCACAGTACACAGCGCAGAGCCGCGCAGTACACAGCGCAGAGCCGCGCAGTACACAGCGCAGAGCCGCGCAGTATAAAGCGCAGAGCCGCGCAGTACACAGCGCAGAGCCGCGCAGTACACAGCGCAGAGCCGCGCAGTACACAGCACAGAGCCGCGCAGTACACAGCGCAGAGCCGCACAGTATAAAGAGCAGAGCCGCGCAGTACACAGTGCAGAGCCGCACAGTACACAGCGCAGAGCCGCACAGTACACAGCGCAGAGCCGCGCAGTACACAGCGCAGAGCCGCACAGTATAAAGAGCAGAGCCGCGCAGTATACCGCGCAGAGCCGCGCAGTACACAGTGCAGAGCCGCGCAGTACACAGCGCAGAGCCGCGCAGTACACAGCGCAGAGCGGCACAGGGCAAAGCGCAGAGCCACGCAGTACACAGCGCAGAGCCGCGCAGTACACAGCGCAGAGCCGCGCAGTACACAGCGCAGAGCCGCGCAGTACACAGCGCAGAGCCGCGCAGTATAAAGCGCAGAGCCGTGCAGTACACAGCGCAGAGCCGCGCAGTATACCGCGCAGAGCCGCGCAGTACACAGCGCAGAGCCGGGCAGTACACAGCGCAGAGCCGCGCAGTACAGAGAGCAGAGCCGCACAGTATAAAGAGCAGAGCCGCGCAGTATACCGCACAGAGCCGCGCAGTACACAGTGCAGAGCCGTGCAGTACACAGCACAGAGCCGCGCAGTATACAGCGCAGACACGCGCAGTACACAGCACGGACACGCGCATTACACAGCGCAGAGCCGCGCAGTACACAGCGCAGAGCCGCGTAGTATACAGCGAAGAGCCACGCAGTATATAGCGCAGAGCCGCACAGTACAAAGCGCAGATCCGCGCAGTATACAGCGCAGAGCCGCGCAGTATACAGCGCAGAACGCGCAGTATACAGCGCAGAGCCGCATAGTATACAGCGCAGAGCCGCGTAGTATACAGCGCAGAGCCACGCAGTATACAGCGCAGAGCCACGCAGTATACAGCGCAGAGCCACGTAGTTATACTGCCCAGTCACGTAGTAAATTGTCCAGTCACATAGTATACTGCATATCCCTGTTAAAAAAAAAAAAAAAGAATTAAAATAAAAAAGTTACATACTCACCTCCTGGAGCGGCCGGTATCTGATGGTTGTTGCACCTCCTAGAGCGGCCGGTACACGATGCTTGTTGCACCTGGAGTGGCCGGTACCCGATGCTTGTTGCGCGCTCCGGTCCCAAGAGTGCATTGCGGTCTCACGAGATGATGACGTAGCGGTGTTGTGAGACAGAAAGACGGAAGTGCCCTTAGACAATTATATAGTAGATTACCCCGCTCACAAATTCGGAACCCGAGGGGCCCGGCCCACCAAATCGGACCCCGAGGGGCCCGGCCCACCAAATCGGACCCAGAGTGACCCCGCCCACCAAATCGGACCCAGAGTGACCCCGCCCACCAAATCGGACCCAGAGTGGCTCCGCCCACCAAATCGGACCCAGAGTGACCCCTTCCACCAAATCAGACCCAGAGTGACCCCGTCCACCAAATCGGACCCAGAGTGACCCCGCCCACCAAATCGGACCCAGAGTGACCCCACCCACCAAATCGGACCCTGAGGTGCCCAGCCCACCAAATCAGACCCTGAGGTGCCCAGCCCACCAAATCGGACCGAGTGACCCCACCCACCAAATTGGTCCCTAAGGTGCCCCGCCCACCAAATCGGACCCAGAGTGGCTCCGCCCACCGAATCGGACCCAGAGTGGCCGCGCCCACAGAATCGGACCAAAAGTGACCCCGCCCACCGAATCGGACCTAGATTTACCCCGCCCACAAAATCAGACCCAGATTGACCCAACCCACCAAATCGGACCGCCTGAGGGGCACCCAAGTGTGAAAGTCTTGCAGGGGCAGCCCGGGCACCATTCCAAAGCACTATCTGTAGTTCCTTCAGGAAATACCCATCTAGTTCTTATTATTATTATTCAGTCCGCACGTAATGCGGCCCGAACCGCTAAACTCACAGACTCCAGTGAGGTGTCATTTCGAAGCCAGCATTCCTGAGAGGTGTGCTAAGTATTTTTCGTGTCGATCGGATTTGTAGTTTTGGCGCAATTTGCGTTTGAAAAAAGTGTCTCAATGCATTTCAATAGGGAAATTTTCCAATACGTTTATAATGGGCCTGATTTCTGAGGCAATTTCTAAAAATAACTGCCACCTGGCTGATTACCTCATTGATATGCGCAGTGAGACCCAGTTACTATGCCAACGCCTATAAACTCTACCAGCCCACCAGGTCACAAGTTTGGTCAGATAATATCAGCTCTTAAAGTGACAGTACAGCACAATTACAAAGCACTATCTGTAGTCTTATCATTATTGCCCCGCTCACCAAATCGGACCCAGCCCACCAAATCGGACCAGAGTGCCCCCGCTTGCCAAATCGGACCCAGAGTGCCCAAGCCCCCCAAATCGGACCCAGAGTGGCGCCGCCCGTCAAGTCGGACCCAGAGTGGCGCCGCCCGCCAAATCGGACCCAGAGTGGCGCCTCCCGCCAAATCGGACCCAGAGTGGCGCCGCCCGCCAAATCGGACCCAGAGTGGCGCCGCCCGCCAAATCGGACCCAGAGTGGCGCCGCCCGCCAAATCGGACCCAGAGTGGCGCCGCCCGCCAAATCAGACCCAGAGTGGCGCCGCCCGCCAAATCGGACCCAGAGTGGCGCCGCCCGCCAAATCGGACCCAGAGTGGCGCCGCCCGCCAAATAGGACCCAGAGTGGCGCCGCCCGCCAAATCGGACCCAGAGTGACCCGGGCCGCCAAATCGGACCCAGAGTGACCCGGCCCGCCAAATCGGACCCAGAGTGACCCGGCCCGCCAAATCGGACCCAGAGTGACCCGGGCCGCCAAATCGGACCCAGAGTGACCCGGCCCGCCAAATCGGACCCAGAGTGACCCAGCCCGCCAAATCGGACCCAGAGTGACCCGGCCCGCCAAATCGGACCCAGAGTGACCCGGCCCGCCAAATCGGACCCAGAGTGACCCGGCCCGCCAAGTCGGACCCAGAGTGGCGCCGCCTGCCAAGTCGGACCCAGAGTGGCGCCGCCCGCCAAGTCGGACCCAGAGTGGCGCCGCCCGCCAAGTCGGACCCAGAGTGGCGCCGCCCGCCAAGTCGGACCCAGAGTGGCGCCGCCCGCCAAGTCGGACCCAGAGTGGCGCCGCCCGCCAAGTCGGACCCAGAGTGGCGCCGCCCGTCAAATCGGACCCAGAGTGGCGCCGCCCGTCAAATCGGACCCAGAGTGACCCGGGCCACCAAATCGGACCCAGAGTGACCCGGGCCACCAAATCGGACCCAGAGTGACCCGGCCCACCAAATCGGACCCAGAGTGACCCGGCCCACCAAATCGGACCCAGAGTGACCCGGGCCACCAAATCGGACCCAGAGTGACCCGGGCCACCAAATCGGACCCAGAGTGACCCGGGCCACCAAATCGGACCCAGAGTGACCCGGGCCACCAAATCGGACCCAGAGTGACCCGGGCCACCAAATCGGACCCAGAGTGACCCGGGCCACCAAATCGGACCCAGAGTGACCCGGGCCACCAAATCGGACCCAGAGTGACCCGGGCCACCAAATCGGACCCAGAGTGACCCGGGCCACCAAATCGGACCCAGAGTGACCCGGGCCACCAAATCGGACCCAGAGTGACCCGGCCCACCAAATCGGACCCAGAGTTACCCGGGCCACCAAATCGGACCCAGAGTGACCCGGGCCACCAAATCGGACCCAGAGTGACCCGGGCCACCAAATCGGACCCAGAGTGACCCGGGCCACCAAATCGGACCCAGAGTGACCCGGGCCACCAAATCGGACCCAGAGTGACCCGGGCCACCAAATCGGGCCCAGAGTGACCCGGGCCACCAAATCGGACCCAGAGTGACCCGGCCCACCAAATGGGACCCAGAGTGACCCGGCCCACCAAATGGGACCCAGAGTGACCCGGCCCACCAAATGGGACCCAGAGTGACCCGGCCCACCAAATGGGACCCAGAGTGACCCGGCCCACCAAATGGGACCCAGAGTGACCCGGCCCACCAAATGGGACCCAGAGTGACCCGGCCCACCAAATGGGACCCAGAGTGACCCGGCCCACCAAATGGGACCCAGAGTGACCCGGCCCACCAAATGGGACCCAGAGTGACCCGGCCCACCAAATCGGACCCAGAGTGACCCAGCCCACCAAGCCTCAACCCTGAGGGGCTACAACTACCAAACCAGCGCCTGAGGGGCACCCAAGTGTGAAAGTCTTGCAGGGGCAGCCCGGGCACCATTCCAAAGCACTATCTGTAGTTCCTTCAGGAAATACCCATCTAGTTATAGTGCTTTGGAACAAAGCACTATACTGTTATTCCACCGTGGTAAACTTCTTCTTATTCTTATTATTCAGTCCGCACGTAATGCGGCCCGAACTGCTAAACTCACAGACTCCAGTGAGGTGTCATTTCGAAGCCAGCATCCCCAAGAGGTGTGCTAAGTATTTTTCGTGCCGATCGGATTTGTAGTTTTTGCGCAATTTGTGTTTGAAAAAAGTCTTTCAATGCGTTTCAATAGGGAAATTGTCCCATACGTTTATAATGGGCTGGTTTCTGAGGCAATTTCTAAAAATAACTGCCACCTGGCTGATTAGCTCATTGATATGCGCAGTCAGACACAGTTACTATGCCAACGCCTATGAAGTCTACATCAGCTCACCAGGTCACAAGTTTTGTCAGATAATATCAGCTCTTAAAGTGACAGTACAGCACAATTCCAAACCACTATCCTTAGTCTTATGATTATTAGACTGTGGCCCGATTCTAACTCATCGGGTATTCTAGAATATGCATGTCCACGTAGTATATTGCACAGCCACGCAGTATACAGCGCAGAGCCGCGCAGTACACAGCGCAGAGCCGCGCAGTATACAGCGAAGAGCCACGCAGTATATAGCGCAGAGCCGCGCAGTACAAAGCGCAGAGCCGCGCAGTATACAGCGCAGAGCCACGTAGTATACAGCGCAGAGCCGCGTAGTATACAGCGCAGAGCCACGCAGTATACAGCGCAGAGCCACGCAGTATACAGTGCAGAGCCACGTAGTTATACTGCCCAGTCACGTAGTATATTGTCCAGTCACATAGTATACTGCATATCCCTGTTAAAAAAAAAAAAAAGAATTAAAATAAAAAAGTTACATACTCACCTCCTGGAGCGGCCGGTATCTGATGGTTGTTGCACCTCCTAGAGCGGCCGGTACACGATGCTTGTTGCACCTGGAGTGGCCGGTACCCGATGCTTGTTGCGCGCTCCGGTCCCAAGAGTGCATTGCGGTCTCATGAGATGATGACGTAGCGGTGTTGTGAGACAGAAAGACGGAAGTGCCCTTAGACAATTATATAGTAGATTACCCCGCTCACCAAATCGGACCCCGAGGGGCCCGGCTCAGGACCCAGAGTGACCCCGCCCACCAAATCGGACCCAGAGTGACCCCGCCCACCAAATCGGACCCAGAGTGGCTCCGCCCACCAAATCGAACCCAGAGTGACCCCTTCCACCAAATCAAACCCAGAGTGACCCCTTCCACCAAATCGGACCCAGAGTGACCCCACCCACCAAATCGGACCCTGAGGTGCCCAGCCCACCAAATGAGACCCTGAGGTGCCCAGCCCACCAAATCGGACCGAGTGACCCCACCCACCAAATTGGTCCCTAAGGTGCCCCGCCCACCAAATCGGACCCAGAGTGGCTCCGCCCACCGAATCGGACCCAGAGTGGCCGCGCCCACAGAATCGGACCAAAAGTGACCCCGCCCACCGAATCGGACCTAGATTTACCCCGCCCACAAAATCAGACCCAGATTGACCCAACCCACCAAATCGGACCGCCTGAGGGGCACCCAAGTGTGAAAGTCTTGCAGGGGCAGCCCGGGCACCATTCCAAAGCACTATCTGTAGTTCCTTCAGGAAATACCCATCTAGTTATAGTGCTTTGGAACAAAGCACTATACTGTTATTCCACCGTGGTAAACTTCTTCTTATTCTTATTATTCAGTCCGCACGTAATGCGGCCCGAACCGCTAAACTCACAGACTCCAGTGAGGTGTCATTTCGAAGCCAGCGTTCCTGAGAGGTGTGCTAAGTATTTTTCGTGTCGATCGGATTTGTAGTTTTTGCGCAATTTGTGTTTGAAAAAAGTCTTTCAATGCGTTTCAATGGAGAAATTTTCCTATACGTTTATAATGGGCTGGTTTCTGAGGCAATTTCTAAAAATAACTGCCACCTGGCTGATTAGCTCATTGATATGCGCAGTCAGACACAGTTACTATGCCAACTCCTATGAAATCTACATCAGCTCACCAGGTCACAAGTTTTGTCAGATAATATCAGCTCTTAAAGTGACAGTACAGCACAATTCCAAACCACTATCCGTAGTCTTATGATTATTAGACTGTGGCCCGATTCTAACTCATCGGGTATTCTAGAATATGCATGTCCACGTAGTATATTGCACAGCCACGCAGTATACAGTGCAGAGCCGTGCAGTACACAGCGCAGAGCCGCGCAGTACACAGCGCAGAGCCGCGCAGTACACAGCGCAGAGCCGCGCAGTATAAAGCGCAGAGCCGCGCAGTACACAGCGCAGAGCCGCGCAGTACACAGCGCAGAGCCGTGCAGTACACAGCGCAGAGCCGCGCAGTATAAAGCGCAGAGCCGTGCAGTACACAGCGCAGAGCTGCGCAGTACACAGCGCAGAGCCGTGCAGTACACAGCGCAGAGCCGCGCAGTATAAAGCGCAGAGCCGTGCAGTACACAGCGCAGAGCCGCGCAGTACACAGCGCAGAGCCGCGCAGTACACAGCGCAGAGCCGCGCAGTATAAAGCGCAGAGCCGCGCAGAGCCGCGCAGTACACAGCGCAGAGCCGCGCAGTACACAGCGCAGAGCCGTGCAGTACACAGCGCAGAGCCGCGCAGTTTAAAGCGCAGAGCCGTGCAGTACACAGCGCAGAGCCGCGCAGTACACAGCGCAGAGCCGTGCAGTACACAGCGCAGAGCCGCGCAGTATAAAGCGCAGAGCCGTGCAGTACACAGCGCAGAGCCGCGCAGTACACAGCGCAGAGCCGCGCAGTACACAGCGCAGAGCCGCGCAGTATAAAGCGCAGAGCCGCGCAGTATAAAGCGCAGAGCCGCGCAGTACACAGCGCAGAGCCGCGCAGTACACAGCGCAGAGCCGTGCAGTACACAGCGCAGAGCCGCGCAGTATAAAGCGCAGAGCCGTGCAGTACACAGCGCAGAGCCGCGCAGTACACAGCGCAGAGCCGTGCAGTACACAGCGCAGAGCCGCGCAGTATAAAGCGCAGAGCCGTGCAGTACACAGCGCAGAGCCGTGCAGTACACAGCACAGAGCCGCGCAGTACACAGCGCAGAGCCATGCAGTACACAGCGCAAAGCCGCGCAGTATAAAGCGCAGAGCCGCGCAGTATAAAGCGGAGAGCCGCGCAGTACACAGCGCAGAGCCGAGCAGTACACAGCGCAGAGCCGCGCAGTAGACAGCGCAGAGCCGTGCAGTACAGAGCGCAGAGCCGCACAGTATAAAGCGCAGAGCCGCGCAGTATACCGCGCAGAGCCGTGCAGTACACAGCGCAGAGCCGCGCAGTACACAGCGCAGAGCCGCGCAGTACACAGCGCAGAGCCGCGCAGTACACAGCGCAGAGCCGCGCAGTACACAGCGCAGAGCCGAGCAGTACACAGCGCAGAGCCGCGCAGTACACAGCGCAGAGCCGCGCAGTACACAGCGCAGAGCCGCGCAGTATACAGCGCAGAGCTGCGCAGTACACAGCGCAGAGCCGCGCAGTACAGAGCGTAGAGCCGCACAGTATAAAGCGCAGAGCCGCGCAGTACACAGCGCAGAGCCGCGCAGTACACAGCGCAGAGCCGCGCAGTACACAGTGCAGAGCCGCACAGTACACAGCCCAGAGCCGCGCAGTACACAGCGCAAAGACACCCAGTATACAGCGCAGAGCCGCGCAGTACGCAGCGTAGAGCCACGCAGTATGCAGCGCAGAGCCGCGCAGTATACAGCGCTGAGCCGCGTAGTATACAGCGCAGAGCCCCGCAGTATACAGTGCAGAGCCCCGCAGTATACAGCGCAGACACGCGCAGTACACAGCACGGACACGCGCAGTACACAGCGCAGAGCCGCGCAGTACACAGCGCGGAGCCGCGTAGTATACAGCGAAGAGCCACGCAGTATATAGCGCAGAGCCGCGCAGTACAAAGCGCAGAGCTGCGCAGAGCTGCGCAGTATACAGCGCAGAGCCGCGCAGTATACAGCGCAGAACGCGCAGTACACAGTGCAGAGCCGCGCAGTACACAGCGCAGAGCCGTGCAGTACACAGCGCAGAGCCGCGCAGTACACAGCGCAGAGCCACGCAGTATACAGCGCAGAGCCGCGTAGTATACAGCGCAGAGCCGCGTAGTATACAGCGCAGAGCCACGCAGTATACAGCACAGAGCCACGCAGTATACAGCGCAGAGCCACGTAGTTATACTGCCCAGTCACGTAGTATATTGTCCAGTCACATAGTATACTGCATATCCCTGTTAAAAAAAAAAAGAATTAAAATAAAAAAGTTACATACTCACCTCCTGGAGCGGCCGGTATCTGATGGTTGTTGCACCTCCTAGAGCGGCCGGTACACGATGCTTGTTGCACCTGGAGTGGCCGGTACCCGATGCTTGTTGCGCGCTCCGGTCCCAAGAGTGCATTGCGGTCTCACGAGATGATGACGTAGCGGTGTTGTGAGACAGAAAGACGGAAGTGCCCTTAGATAATTAGATAGTAGATTACCCCGCTCACCAATTCGGAACCCGAGAGGCCCGGCCCACCAAATCGGACCCCGAGGGGCCCGGCCCACCAAATCGGACCCAGAGTGACCCCGCCCCCTAAATCAGACCCAGAGTGACCCCGCCCACCAAATCGGACCCAGAGTGGCTCCGCCCACCAAATCGGACCCAGAGTGACCCCTTCCACCAAATCAGACCCAGAGTGACCCCTTCCACCAAATCGGACCCAGAGTGACCCCTTCCACCAAATCGGGCCCAGAGTGACCCCGCCCACCAAATCGGACCCAGAGTGACCCCACCCACCAAATCGGACCCTGAGGTGCCCAGCCCACCAAATCAGACCCTGAGGTGCCCAGCCCACCAAATCGGACCGAGTGACCCCACCCACCAAATTGGTCCCTAAGGTGCCCCGCCCACCAAATCGGACCCAGAGTGGCTCCGCCCACCGAATCGGACCCAGAGTGGCCACGCCCACAGAATCGGACCAAAAGTGACCCCGCCCACCGAATCGGACCTAGATTTACCCCGCCCACAAAATCAGACCCAGATTGACCCAACCCACCAAATCGGACCGCCTGAGGGGAACCCAAGTGTGAAAGTCTTGCAGGGGCAGCCCGGGCACCATTCCAAAGCACTATCTGTAGTTCCTTCAGGAAATACCCATCTAGTTATTATTATTATTCAGTCCGCACGTAATGCGGCCCGAACCGCTTCACTCACAGACTCCAGTGAGGTGTCATTTCGAAGCCAGCGTTCCTGAGAGGTGTGCTAAGTATTTTTCGTGCCGATCGGATTTGTAGTTTTTGCGCAATTTGTGTTTGAAAAAAGTGTTTCAATGCATTTCAATAGAGAAATTTTCCAATACGTTTATAATGGGCCTGATTTCTGAGGCAATTTCTAAAAATAACTGCCACCTGGCTGATTAGCTCATTGATATGCGCAGTGAGACCCAGTTACTATGCCAACGCCTATGAACTCTACATCAGCTCACCAGGTCACAAGTTTTGTCAGATAATATCAGCTCTTAAAGTGACAGTACAGCACAATTACAAAACACTATCCGTAGTCTTATGATTATTAGACTGTGGCCCGATTCTAACTCATCGGGTATTCTAGAATATGCATGTCCACGTAGTATATTGCACAGCCACGCAGTATACAGTGCAGAGCCGCGCAGTACACAGCGCAGAGCCGCGCAGTACACAGCGCAGAGCCGCGCAGTATAAAGCGCAGAGCCGCGCAGTACACAGCGCAGAGCCGCGCAGTACACAGCGCAGAGCCGCGCAGTATAAAGTGCAGAGCCGTGCAGTACACAGCGCAGAGCCGCGCAGTATACCGCGCAGAGCCGCGCAGTACACAGCGCAGAGCCGCGCAGTACACAGCGCAGAGCCGCACAGTATAAAGAGCAGAGCCGCGCAGTATACCGCGCAGAGCCGCGCAGTACACAGTGCAGAGCCGCGCAGTACACAGCGCAGAGCCGCGCAGTACACAGCGCAGAGCCGCGCAGTACACAGCGCAGAGCGGCGCAGTGCAAAGCGCAGAGCCGCGCAGTACACAGCGCAGAGCCGCGCAGTACACAGCGCAGAGCCGCGCAGTACACAGCGCAGAGCCGCGCAGTATAAAGCGCAGAGCCGCGCAGTACACAGCGCAGAGCCGCGCAGTACACAGCGCAGAGCCGCGCAGTACACAGCGCAGAGCCGCGCAGTACACAGCGCAGAGCCGCACAGTATAAAGAGCAGAGCCGCGCAGTACACAGTGCAGAGCCGCACAGTACACAGCGCAGAGCCGCGCAGTACACAGCGCAGAGCCGCGCAGTACACAGCGCAGAGCCGCGCAGTATAAAGCGCAGAGCCGCGCAGTACACAGCGCAGAGCCGCGCAGTACACAGCGCAGAGCCGCGCAGTACACAGCACAGAGCCGCGCAGTACACAGCGCAGAGCCGCACAGTATAAAGAGCAGAGCCGCGCAGTACACAGTGCAGAGCCGCACAGTACACAGCGCAGAGCCGCACAGTACACAGCGCAGAGCCGCGCAGTACACAGCGCAGAGCCGCACAGTATAAAGAGCAGAGCCGCGCAGTATACCGCGCAGAGCCGCGCAGTACACAGTGCAGAGCCGCGCAGTACACAGCGCAGAGCCGCGCAGTACACAGCGCAGAGCGGCACAGGGCAAAGCGCAGAGCCAC
Organism: Ranitomeya variabilis; assembly: GCF_051348905.1. NCBI lineage: Eukaryota > Metazoa > Chordata > Amphibia > Anura > Dendrobatidae > Ranitomeya > Ranitomeya variabilis. The sequence continues at coordinate 20,508,857 of NC_135233.1, forward strand.
GCAGTACACAGCGCAGAGCCGCGCAGTACACAGCGCAGAGCCGCGCAGTACACAGCGCAGAGCCGCGCAGTACACAGCGCAGAGCCGCGCAGTATAAAGCGCAGAGCCGTGCAGTACACAGCGCAGAGCCGCGCAGTATACCGCGCAGAGCCGCGCAGTACACAGCGCAGAGCCGGGCAGTACACAGCGCAGAGCCGCGCAGTACAGAGAGCAGAGCCGCACAGTATAAAGAGCAGAGCCGCGCAGTATACCGCACAGAGCCGCGCAGTACACAGTGCAGAGCCGTGCAGTACACAGCACAGAGCCGCGCAGTATACAGCGCAGACACGCGCAGTACACAGCACGGACACGCGCATTACACAGCGCAGAGCCGCGCAGTACACAGCGCAGAGCCGCGTAGTATACAGCGAAGAGCCACGCAGTATATAGCGCAGAGCCGCACAGTACAAAGCGCAGATCCGCGCAGTATACAGCGCAGAGCCGCGCAGTATACAGCGCAGAACGCGCAGTATACAGCGCAGAGCCGCATAGTATACAGCGCAGAGCCGCGTAGTATACAGCGCAGAGCCACGCAGTATACAGCGCAGAGCCACGCAGTATACAGCGCAGAGCCACGTAGTTATACTGCCCAGTCACGTAGTAAATTGTCCAGTCACATAGTATACTGCATATCCCTGTTAAAAAAAAAAAAAAAGAATTAAAATAAAAAAGTTACATACTCACCTCCTGGAGCGGCCGGTATCTGATGGTTGTTGCACCTCCTAGAGCGGCCGGTACACGATGCTTGTTGCACCTGGAGTGGCCGGTACCCGATGCTTGTTGCGCGCTCCGGTCCCAAGAGTGCATTGCGGTCTCACGAGATGATGACGTAGCGGTGTTGTGAGACAGAAAGACGGAAGTGCCCTTAGACAATTATATAGTAGATTACCCCGCTCACAAATTCGGAACCCGAGGGGCCCGGCCCACCAAATCGGACCCCGAGGGGCCCGGCCCACCAAATCGGACCCAGAGTGACCCCGCCCACCAAATCGGACCCAGAGTGACCCCGCCCACCAAATCGGACCCAGAGTGGCTCCGCCCACCAAATCGGACCCAGAGTGACCCCTTCCACCAAATCAGACCCAGAGTGACCCCTTCCACCAAATCAGACCCAGAGTGACCCCGTCCACCAAATCGGACCCAGAGTGACCCCGCCCACCAAATCGGACCCAGAGTGACCCCACCCACCAAATCGGACCCTGAGGTGCCCAGCCCACCAAATCAGACCCTGAGGTGCCCAGCCCACCAAATCGGACCGAGTGACCCCACCCACCAAATTGGTCCCTAAGGTGCCCCGCCCACCAAATCGGACCCAGAGTGGCTCCGCCCACCGAATCGGACCCAGAGTGGCCGCGCCCACAGAATCGGACCAAAAGTGACCCCGCCCACCGAATCGGACCTAGATTTACCCCGCCCACAAAATCAGACCCAGATTGACCCAACCCACCAAATCGGACCGCCTGAGGGGCACCCAAGTGTGAAAGTCTTGCAGGGGCAGCCCGGGCACCATTCCAAAGCACTATCTGTAGTTCCTTCAGGAAATACCCATCTAGTTATTATTATTATTCAGTCCGCACGTAATGCGGCCCGAACCGCTTCACTCACAGACTCCAGTGAGGTGTCATTTCGAAGCCAGCGTCCCCAAGAGGTGTGCTAAGTATTTTTCGTGTCGATCGGATTTGTAGTTTTGGCGCAATTTGCGTTTGAAATTTTTTTTTCCCCTCATTGTAATGCATTTCAATAGGGAAATTTTCCCATAGGTTATAATGGCCGGGTTTCTGAGGCAATTTGAAATGTACCTGCCACCTGCCACCTGGCTGATTAGCTCATTGATATGCGCAGTCAGGCCCAGTTACTATGCCAACGCCTGCGAACTGTACATGACCACACCAGCACAGTTTTACCAGATAATATCAGCTCTTAAAGTGATAGCACAGCACAATTCCAAAGCACTATCTGTAGTCTTATTATAATTATTGCCCCGCTCACCAAATCGGACCCAGCCCACCAAATCGCACCCAGAGTGCCCCCGCCCGCCAAATCGGACCTGGAGTGGCGCCGCCCGCCAAATCGGACCCAGAGTGGCGCCGCCCGCCAAATCGGACCCAGAGTGGCGCCGCCCGCCAAATCGGACCCAGAGTGCCCCCGCCCGCCAAATCGGACCCAGAGTGGCGCCGCCCGACAAATCGGACCCAGAGTGGCGCCGCCCGCCAAATCGGACCCAGAGTGGCGCCGCCCACCAAATCGGACCCAGAGTGGCGCCGCCCGCCAAATCGGACCCAGAGTGACCCCACCCACCAAATCGGTCCTGAGGGGCATGCAAGTGTAAAACCCTTGCAGGGGCAGCCTGGGTACCATTTCAAAGCACTATCTGTAGTTCCTTCAGGAAATACCCATCTAGTTTTTTTTTTATTGATTTATTTTGATTGGGGCGAAAGGGGGGTGATTTAAACTTTTATGGGTTTTTTTATTTTTTTCACATTTTTTTTAACTTTTTTTTTTCACTTTTGCCATGCTTCAATAGCCTCCATGGGAGGCTAGAAGCAGGCACAGCGCGATCGGCTCTGCTATGTAGCAGCGATCATAAGATCGCTGCTACACAGCAGGAATGCAGGTGTGCTGTGAGCGCCGACCACAGGGTGGCGCTCACAGCTGCCGAGGATCAGTAACCATAGAGGTCTCAAGGACCTCTATGGTTACCATTCAGAAGCATCGCCGACCTCCGATCATGTGACGGGGGTCGTCGATGACGTCATATCCGGCCACCCGGCCGGATGCGGTAGTTAAATGCCGCTGTCTGCTTTTGACAGCGGCATTTAACTAGTTAATAGGCACGGGTGAATCGCGATTCTGCCCGCGCCTATTGCGGGCACATGTCAGCTGTTCAAAACAGCTGACATGTCCCGGCTTTGATGCGGGCTCACCGCGGAGCCCTGCATCAAAGCAGGGGACCTGACGTCGGACGTACTATCCCGTCCGACGTCAGGAAGGGGTTAAATTAGAGAGTTATATCACATAATATAGTTAATAAATAACATTTCCCACATGTCTGCTTTACATCAGCACAATTTTGGAAACATAATTTTTTTTCTGTTAGGGAGTTATAAGGGTTAAAAGTTGACCAGCAATTTCTCATTTTTGCAACAAAATTTGCAAAACCATTTTTTTTACGGACCACCTCACACTTGAAGTGACTTTGAGGGGTCTATATGACAGAAAATACCCAAAGGTGACACCATTCTAAAAACTGCAACCCTCAAGGTACTCAAAACCACATTCAAAAAGTTTATTAACCCCTCAGGTGCTTCACAGGAATTTTTGGAATTTAAAAAAAAATTGAACATTTAACTTTTTTTTCACAAAATTTTTACTTCAGATCCAATTTGCTTTATCTTACCAAGGGTAACAGGAGAAATTGGACCACAAAAGTTGTTGTACAATTTGTCCTGAGTACGCCGATACCCCACATGTTGGGGTAAACCATTGATTGGGCACATGGCAGAGCTCGGAAGGGAAGGAGCACCATTGACTTTTCAATGCAAGATTTGCTGGAATTGAGATCGGAACCCATGGCTCGATTGGAGAGCCCCTGATGTGCCTAAACAGTGGAAACCCCCACAAGTGACACAATTTTGGAAAGTAGACCCTCTAAGGAACTAATCTAGATGTGGGGTGAGCACTTTGAACCTCCAAGTGCTTCACAGAAGTTTATAATGTAGAGCCGTAAAAAAAATTTCATATTAATTTTCACAAAAAATGATCTTTTTGCCCCAAATTTTTTATTTTCCCAAGGGTAACAGGATAAATTGGACCCCAAAAGTTGTTGTGCAATTTGTCCTGAGTACGCTGATACTTCATATATGGGGATAAACCACTGTTTGAGCGCATGGCAGAGCTCGGAAGGGAAGGAGCGCCGTTTGACTTTTCAATGCAAAATTGGCTGGAATTGAGATCGGAACCCATGTCGCCTTTGGAGAGCCCCTGACATGTCTAAACAGTGGAAACCCCCCACAATGGTCCCCATTTTGGAAAGAAGACCCCCTAAGGAACTTATCTAGATGTGTGGTGAGCACTTTTAACCCCCAATTGTTTCACTAAAGTTTAGAATGTAGCGCTGTGAAAATTAAAAAAATCATTTTTTCTTTCCACAATATGATGTTTCAGCCCGCAATTTTTTTTTCCCAAGGGTAACAGAAGAAATTGGACCACAAAAGTTATTGTCCAATTTGTCCTGAGTACGCTGATATCCCATATATGGGGGGGAACCACTGTTTGGGCGCACGGCAGAGCTCGGAAGGGAAGGAGCGCCGTTTGAAATGCAGACTTAGATGGATTGGTCTGCAGGCGTCATGTTGCATTTGCAGAGTCCCTGATGCACCTAAAAGTAGAAACCCCCCACAAGTGACCCCATATTGGAAGCTAGACCCCCCAAGGAACTTATCTAGATGTGTTGTGAGAACTTTGAACCAACAAGTGTTTCACTACAGTTTATAACGCAGAGCCGTGAAAATAAAAAAAAAAATTTTTTTCCACGAAAATGATATTTTAGCCCCCACGTTTTTATTTTTCCAAGGGTATCAGGAGAAATTGGACCACAAAAGTTGTTGTCCAATTTGTCCTGAGTACGCTGATACCCCATATATGGGGGGGGAACCACCGTTTGGGCACACGGCAGAGCTCGGAAGGGAAAGAGCGCCGTTTGAAATGCAGACTTAGATGGATTGGTCTGCAGGCGTCATGTTGCATTTGCAGAGCCCCTGATGTACCTAAACAGTAGAAACCCCCCAAAAGTGACACCATATTGGAAACTAGACCCCCAAAGGAACTTATCTAGATGTGTTGTGAGAACTTTGAACCAACAAGTGGTTCACTACAGTTTATAACGCAGAGCCGTGAAAATAAAAAAATCTTTTTTTTTCCACGAAAATGATATTTTAGCCCCCCACGTTTTTATTTTCCCAAGGGTAACAGGACAAATTGGACCCCAAAAGTTGTTGTCCAACTTGTCCTGAGAACGCTGATACCCCATATGTTGGGGGGGACCACTGTTTGGGGGCGCACAGGAGAACTCGGAAGGGAAGGAGCACTGTTTTAGTTTTTCAACGCAGAATTGGCTGGAATTGAGATCGGACGCCATGTCGCGATTGGAGAGCCCCTGATGTGCCTAAACAGTGGAAACCCCCAATTCTAACTGAAATCCTAACCCCAACCTTAACCCCAGCCCTAACCCTAGCCCTAACCCCAACCCCAACCCTAACCCTAGCCCTAACTCTAGCCCTAACCGTAGCACTAACCCTAACCCTAATGGGAAAATGGAAATACATACATTTTTTAAAATTTTATTATTTTTCCCCTAACTAAGCGGGTGATGAAGGGGGGTTTGATTTATTTTTAAAGCCTTTTTTTGGCGGATTTTTATGGTTGGCAGCCATCACACACTAAAAGACGCTTTTTATTACAAAAAATAGTTTTTGCATCACCACATTTTGAGAGCTATAATTTATCCATATTTTTGCCCACAGAGTCATGTGAGATCTTGTTTTTTGCGGGACGAGTTGACGTTTTTATTGGTAACATTTTCGGGCACATGACATTTTTTGATCGCTTTTTATTCCGATTTTTGGGAGGCGGAATGAACAAAAACCAGCAATTCCTGAAATTCTTTTAGGGGGGGCGTTTATACCGTTCCACGTGTGGTAAAATTGATAAAGCAGCATTATTCTTCAGGTCAGTACGATTACAGCGATACCTCATTTATGTAATTTTTTTATGTTTTTGCGCTTTTACACAATAAAAACTATTTTATATAAAAAAAATTGTTTTTGCATCGCTTTATTCTGAGAGCTATAACTTTTTTATTTTTCTGTTGATGATGCTGTATGGCGGCTTTTTTTTTGCGGGACAAGATGACGTTTTCAACGGTACCATGATTATTTATATCCGTCTTTTTGATTGCGTGTTATTCCACTTTTTGTTCGCCTGTATGATAATAAAGCGTTGTTTTTTGCCTTGTTTTTTTTTTGCGGTTTTCACTGAAGGGGTTAACTAGTGGGATAGTTTTATAGAGCGAGTCGTTACGGACGCGGCGATACCAAATATGTGTACTTTTATTGTTTTTTTTTTATTTACATAAATAAATGGATTTATTGGGAAATGTTTTTTTTTCTTTATTTGGGGATTTTTTTATTTTATTTTTATACATTGTATTTTTTATTTTTTTTTACTTTTTACCATTGTCCCAGGGTGGGACATCACTGTTTTAGATCAGATCGTTGATCTGACTGTGTGCATAGCACTCTGTCAGATGAACGATCTGACAGGCACGTTCCACAGGCTTGCCGGCGCCTGCTATTACGAACTCTCAGCAGGCGCCGGCAAGCCAGGTAATTTCATGACCCGGAAGGAGTCCCGCGGCCATCTTGTATCCGGGGATTCCTTCTAGGTCACCAGAGCAGCGTGATCTCATAGCGTTGCTCCGGTGGGAGAGCGCAGGGAGCCCCCGTCCCTGCGTGATCCACCTCTATGCCGCTGTCACTATTGACAGCGGCATCAGAGGGGTTAAATGCCCGCGATCGGCGATAGCGCCGATTGTGGGCATTGCTGCGGGGTGTCAGCTGTCATATACAGCTGACACCCGCACCCGATCACCGCGGTGCTCAGCGCGAGACCGCGGTGATCGAGCCGCCGTACTAGTACGGCGGCTGGCACAAATCCAGTGCCGGCAGCGCCATACTAGTACGGCGGATGGCGCGAAGGGGTTAAACATCCCAAGGAGTACCGTGCAAGCGATCATACTGAAATGGAGGGAGCATCATGCCACTGTAAATCTACCAAGACCCGGCCGACCCTCTAAACTTTCATCTCAAACAAGGAGAAGACTGATCGGAGATGCAGCCAAGAGGCCCATGATCACTCTGGATGAACTGCAGAGATCTACAGCTGAGGTGGGACAGTCTGTCCATAGGACAACAATCAGTCGTACACTGCACAAATCTGGCCTTTATGGAAGAGTGGCAAGAAGAAAGCCATTTCTCAAAGATATCCATAAAAGTGTAATTTAAAGTTTGCACCTGGGAGACACACCAAACATGTGGAAGATGGTGCTCTGGTCAGATGAAACCAAAATCGAACTTTTTGGCAACAATGCCAAACGATATGTTTGGCGTAAAGGCAACACAGCTCATCACCCTGAACACACCATCCCCACTGTAAAACATGTTGGTGGCAGCATCATGGTTTGGGCCTGCTTTTCTTCAGCAGGGACAGGGAAGATGGTTAAAATTAATGGGAAGATGGATGGAGCCAAATACAGGACCATTCCTGAAAAAAACCTGTTGGAGTTTGCAAAAAAACTGAGACTGGGACGGAGATTTGTCTTCCAACAAGTCAATGATCCCAAACATAAAGCAAAATCTACAATGGAATGGTTCACAAATAAACGTATCCAGGTGTTAGAATGGCCAAGTCAGAGTCCAGACCTCAATCCAATTGAGAATCTGTGGAAAGAGCTGAAAACTGCTGTTCACAACCGATCTCCATCAAACCTCACTGAGCTCGAGCTGTTTGCCAAGGAAGAATGGGCGAGAATTTCAGTCTCTCCATGTACAAAACTGATAGACACAGGCCCCAAGCGACTTGTAATAGCAGCAAAAGGTGGCGCAACAAAGTATTAAGTTACAGGGGCCGAATAATATTGCACGCCCCACTTTTCTGTTTTCTGATTTTCCACAAAAAATTAAAATAACCAATAAATTTCGTTCAACTTCACAATTGTGTTCCACTTGTTGATTCTTCACCAAAAATTTACATTTGGTATCTTTATGTTTGAAGCATGATATGTGGGAAAAGGTTGAAAAGTTCCAGGGAGCCGAATATTTTCACAAGACACTGTAGTTCCTTTGTCATTCCCTATTTGCAACACTTTATACTTGACATGATGCTTATGGTAGAGAAACACCTGGGACACGCTGAGTGGTTCATTCAGAAATGTATTATCTGTCACCAATCAATTCAACCCACTTATACACCCTGTAGCATAGCGCCTACTACGTGTCTTGGGGGACACTTGCTTGGCACGGGATTAATGCACTCGGGCACGGTCTTCTATCAAAAACATAGTCTCTTAGGTTTATTTCGCACAACATAAACCACATCCACAGGAACTTAGTAACAGCTTGAACAGTATCTGGACATATTCAACTTTACCACAGTTCGTCTCTGACCCCAGTCAGCATTACACACGGTTTTTAGACCGTTACCCGTTGGCAACCTTCACGGGTTCCTGGACACCTCTTGGCCTCAGAGGTGCCCTAGACACAATGTCTCTTTCTTTCACTCTGACCCCGGTCAGTACAACACGGATCTCCATCCGTTACCTGTTGGTGCTGCACAGGTTCTCGGATACCTCTCTTCCTCAGAGGCATCCATCAAACATTCTCACTCTGTCTTTCCTTTTCTCTGACCCTGGTCAGTACAACACGAATCTCCATTCGTTACCTGTCATTGCTGCACAGGTTCTCGGATACCTCTCTTCCTCAGAGGCATCCTTCAGACATTCTCACTCTGACCCCGGTCAGTACAACACGGATCTCCATCCGTTCCACAGTCTGGTCTGTGCGACGTCCAGAGCCCCCGCCATGTGCTCTTCAGGGAGCCGACACTCCCAACACATGGGGCTCTCCAGGACCTTCCAGCACAGACCATTCAGATCCACACTCAGAGCCCATGTGACCAAACCTCAGTCACATTATATAGTACTAACCACTCCCACAGGTGCGAGTGTGGATGTGTGGCGTTTGTCCCGCCCATCTCACACCACTAGCCTAGTAAGTCTCCCTTACAACTACACCATCGATATACACACTCTTGAGGGACTACAGGTCCCAGAACAACAACATCAGACTTACCACGCAGACTCCCTCTGCGACACATATCGGCCATTCACAACACTGCCAGTCAGTTTTACCACCATTATCACAACAGATATGCCTCCATGCATATCCCAAGTAGCACACACAGCGCCCCCTAGCTGCCACAGGGGTCACTACACCACAAGCCATAAATAACAACTTTATGTGCCGCTGGTGCCAGAAGTTATCGCTGACACAGAGATCTATATAATTGTATTTTTTTTTTACTTTTTATGATTTAATTTATTCCGAGGTTGAGAAAACTAACCTGTATGCTTCACAATTTATCATTGATTTATCATTGAAAACACCACATAATCTCATGTCCAGAAACGGACCCCCTATTAATGCAAGAGAAATGCATAAAAATAGGATTGTACTAAAACAATCAACCCCAATCCTGGTATAAATGTCCCCCATTATCGGCCGATCCTGGTATATATGTCCCCCATCCTGGTATTCATGTCACTCATCCTAGAATAAAGGTCCCCCATTCTGAGCCCATCCTGGTATATACATCCCCCTCATCCTGGTATATATGTCCCTCATCTTGGTATACATGTCCGCCATCCAAGTATTCGTATAACCCATCCTAGAATAAATATCCCCCATTGTGGGCCCATACTGGTGTTCATGTTACCCATTCCAGTATAAATGCCCCTCATTCTGGGCCCATCCTGGTATATACGTCCCCCTCATCCTAGTATACATGTCCCCAATCCTAGTATAACTGTCCCCCATTCTGGGCCCATCTTGGTATTAATGTCCCCATCCTAGTATAAATGTCCCCCTTTCTGGGCCCATCCTGGTATATACGTTCCCGTCATCCTGGTATACACATTCCCAATCCTAGTATAAATGTCCCCCATTCTGGGTCCATCCTGCTATACATGTCCCCCATCCTAGTATAAATGTACCCTATTCTGGGCCCATCCTGGCATACATATCTTGGTATGCACGTCCCCCATTCTGCTGCTATTCTGTAATGCATAAAAAAAAAAAAATTCTACTCACCTTCGCTCCAATCCCATAAAATACAACATCCTCTTCTGTAGCCGGCAGCTGACTTTAGCATGCAATTGCCGGGCAGCGCATGACGTTACTGTCATGCGCAGCCAATGACTTGCACGCAGCAAGGTGGACACAAGGACGGGCCTGGTTGCAGAGTGTGTCACAGTTTCATCTTGCCTAAAAATTACAGCTGGGTGTGCAAAAGATACAAGCTCTCATACATCTCCATCGTCGAGAAAATAAAAGAAGAACATACCATCACAAACCATTATTTATTTTTAACAAGCTTCAGGACTTATTTAATCCACTTAAATATTTCATAAAAAGAAAACTACAACCCGTCCCACAAACGGCCATAAAGTTATGGTTCTTGGATGAGGAGAAGGGAAAAACAAACAAAAATGGTCTGTGTTCTTAAGGGGTTAATGATAGGTCGCAACAGAGCCCTGTTCTTGGTTCTATGGAGAGGGAAGAACTTTCAAATCAGGGAAAAACTGATTAATAACTTATATACATTTTAATGCATACCAATAAAGTTATAAAGTTTATTTTTTATTGAGAGCATTACTTTAATCAGGTCTACATTTCCATTAGCCACTCACAAATCACTTCCAGTCCAGGTTTTTGTGACCTCAACTTATGTGACCATCATCTATTATGGCCACGGTGGCACAATCTTTAGAAGCAATACCAGCAATGAATCAGACAGAAGTTAGTCCTTTTCCTCTCACTTCTGCATTATGATGCGAGTGTGGTAGGACACAGAAAGTACCTGCCAGATGTGTGTGTGAGATTGGTAAGTGTTGTGGCACCGCTGCCTTTCTAATGAATAGGACAGGTGTGCGATACCTGCTTTATTGTGCAGGACTACTTCTGTAAGGTCAATAATGTATGATCTAATTTCAGGTCGGAGTACTGCTTCTCCATTGACTATTTCCTTTGTAGCCAATGGTCCTCAGTTTTGCTCCCGAGCACTCAGAAAACTAACAATTCCCACATATTCAGAGCCTCATAATAGTTTGGTGCAGGTCCTCTGCAGACTTCGGTCTGCTTAGTACTACCCTGACATGGGTGCCCAGGGGTTATAGAGTTAAAGACCTGAACTGTAAAAAGACTTCTCCCGACAGTGAGATTTCTGATGATTAAAAAGACTTGATTTCTGGCTGAAACATTTCCCACATTCTGAACATGAAAATGGCTTCTCCCCCGTGTGAATTCTTAGATGTTCCATAAGATATAATTTACGACTGAAACATCGCCCACATTCATGACATGAAAACGGTTTCTCTCCTGTGTGAATTCTCTGATGTAATTTAACACTGGATTGCTGGCTAAAACATCTCCCACATTCTAAACATGAAAATGGCTTTTCTCCTCTGTGAGATCTTAGATGGTCCTCAAGATTTGATTTCCGACTGAAACACTTTCCACATTCAGGACATAAGAACGGCTTCTCCCCTGTGTGAATTCTCTTGTGTTTAAGAAGACCTGATTTCTCGCTAAAACATCTTCCACATTCTGAACATGAAAATGGCTTCTCCCCTGTGTGAATTCTTAGGTGTTCCACAAGATTTGCTTTTTGACTAAAACATTTCCCACATTCTGAGCATGAAAAAGGCTTTTCTCCTCTGTGAGTTCTCAGATGTTTAAGAAGACTCGATTTCTGACTTAAACATTTCCCACATTCTGAACATTTAAACGGCTTCTCCCCGGTGTGACTTCTGAGATGTCCTGCAAGATTAGATTTATTGCTAAAACATTTCCCACATTCAGGACATGAGTATGGCTTCTCTCCTGTGTGAATTATCTGATGATGAATAAAAGCTGAATTGTGGCTAAAACATTTCCCACATTCAGAACATGAAAATGGCTTTACCCCTCTGTGCATTTTTAGATGTCCCTCAAGATTTGATTTCCGACTGAAATACTTCCCACATTCAAGACATAAAAATGGCTTCTCCCCTGTGTGAATTCTTTGATGTTTAATAAGACCAGATTTGTCAGTAAAACATCTCCCACATTCAGAACATGGAAATGGTTTCTCTCCTGTATGAGTTTTTAGGTGCTCCATAAGAGTTGCTTTTTTACTAAAACATTTCCCACATTCAGGACATGAAAATGGCTTCTCCCCTGTGTGAGTTCTCTGATGTAAAAGAAGATTAGCTTTTTTGGCAAAACACTTTTCACAATCAGGACATGAAAATGGCTTCTCTTCCTTTTGACTTCTTGGATCACTCACAACATTTGGTTGGGTGTTAAGGTATGGTAGTGGTTTCTCTTCTATGTGAGTTATCTGATGTTTAATATAATTAATTTCCCCTTTAAAGGATTTCCCACATTCTGAACATGAAAATGACATTAGATCTCTGTGATTTTTCTCAAGCACAGAAATATTAGATTCTTTTTTCAAATCTTTTCCATGTGGGAATATTTCCCCCTGTCTATATCTACTTGATTGTTTGCCAATCAGTGTTTGACTATATGAAGGAATCTTCTGATCAGAAGGATCTGTGGACAGATCTCTGTTGGGAAGGACTATGGGTTCATTAGGAAGTAATGAATTAGCTTGTAAGGTATTATTTTCTTCTTCATAACAGTGATATAAATGGTGATGCCCCCAGGAACCTCTCATTGTCTTTTTAACTGGAAAAAAAACAATAAAGTTTTTGGGTTATTATTTTTTATTAACTATTTAAAGCACCATTCCAGCATTTTGTTTTCTCTTTACTGATTGGTCTCCTTCTAACCAAACTTTTTCCTCTGCAATCCTTCCTGAATGCGGCAGTCAGGGTCGTATTTCTGTCCAGAAGCTTCACCGATGCCGCCATCCTGTGCCAGTCATTACACTGATTACCCATCAGCTAAAGAATACAATATAAACTTCTCTCTCACCCACAAAGGTATCCACAGTTCAGCACCACCCTACATCTCCTCCTTCATCTATGTCTGTCACCCTATCCGTGCCCTCCATTCCACAACCGATCTAAGACTAACATCCTCCATAATACAAACTTCGCACCTCCGTCACCAAGACTTCTCCCGTGCTGAGCCAGTTATCTGGAATGCATTACCAAAAACGATCCTTCTAATACCTACCCCCATGTTTTTTAGGAGTGCTTTAAAAACACATCTGTTTAGACAGGCCTACCACCTCAACTCACTAACCTAACTCTCTCCTGTTCCCTCCTTCTAAATGTTAATCATAGTCTGCTTCCTCCTATTTATCGGTCTCCACATCCTCCTTGCACTCAGTATCGCACGGTGACTGCGCTCAGACAGATCCTGGCTGATGACGGATCCTGCAGCTTAATATGAAAACCCTTATTTATTATAATGATGTGTGGACCGTAAATAACAGCACGCTCTATCTATAGTGTCCCCCCTACTTTCCTTATAGCTTGTAGCTTGCGTGCAGCAGGACCCTCACGCCACCTGTAACTGGTCAACTGTGTGTTACTTTTTATTGTCTGTACATGTCCCAGCTTAATCAGCGGTGGCTTCACTCTCCTACAGGAATAACTGATATCTGGAGAAAATTACAGGGCTGCAGCAGCGCTCGTCCATCCAGCATTCTTGATTTGTCTGAAGAAGAGGATAGTGAAGCCACCGATCCCTGGGAGAGCCAGCGCCAACATCGCTAGAACGGCACTGGAGGCGAGTGTAGGTGTTACTATTTTTCTGGCCCCAAAAAATGGGGATTCAGAAATGGTTGTCCCGAGTGCTGGACGAGCCCTGAAACCCGACGTACTATTCCGTCCCTGTGACCTGGGACTTAATCCCCATGTATGGAATAGTACGTCATGCCCTCTAATGCGACACTGCGACTTGAGTCGCGGTGATCGCATTAAAATTCCGACGCCATCTTACCTAAGGGAAGATGGTGTTGGAATCCAGGGCTGTGTCCTCCCCCATCCGGCCACCCGATCATTGTGATTGGCTGTTCAATTCTGGACAGCCAATCGCAGCCTTTCTCATTGTTTCAGCCAATCAGATTGGCTGAAAACAGTGAGGTCCCAGGCTAGGATCGAGTACCGATGTACTCGATCCTAGGCAACGCCAGGCATCGGCCAAAACTGCTTAGATTGGTGCGATCGACGATCACATCAATCGCGCCAATCGCAGGGCACAGCTGTAATAGCACCGATCCTAGGCCGGTGCCAAGGACAGGCCTAGTATGGCCTGCAGCTGCTGATTGGCGCTATCGATGTAATCGTCGATCGCGTCAATCACAGGGCACAGCTGCCATGTGACCGCGCTGTGACCTGCCTAGGATCGGAGCTGTGAGCTCCGATCCCAGACCGGTGCCTAGCAACACCGGCGTCACCAAGGCCACCTCTGATTGGTGGGATCGATGTGATCATCAATCCCACCAATGAAAAGTCACAGCAGCAGTATGACCGCTCTGAGACCTGTCTGTCACCTGTGTATGACCTGTCTGACTGCTCTGCAGGAATCCTCACACTAGCTGAGGATTCCTACAGAGCGGTCACACTGCTAGATCTCCTCCTGTGCTGGGACTTGTGGTGCCTGTGACACCACAATTCCTGCTGAAGAAAGAAGAAAAGAAGAAGAGAGACTACAACCATAAGTGTTGATCCCCGATCCCTGCCCAATCTCTCTTCATCCACCCCAATCCTCCCCATCCCCCTTTTTACCCCTCTCCACCCCCCTTTGCGCCGCCTCCGTGCACACATTTAGCAGCCGCCGATAGTTGATTGGTGACGCAGTTCACTGATCAACACTCGTGCTCGCTTTTTTTTCTCAGCCCTCTTTGCGCCAACTCCGTACGCACATGCTGCAGCCGCCGAACTTTGATAAGTGACACAGTTCACTTATAAGAGCTAAGGCCTGCTGTTTTAGAATTTTCTTTTCACAAGCATTTTTTATCTCCCTATTTGTTTTATTTCTTTTAGCTTTTTATTTAACCCTATATCTACATGTAAATAGTGTTTCTATAGGCGATGGGGTTCCCTTTAAACTTTGTTGTCTTTTGACTGGGATAACCGCAGCCTTCAAAGGATTGTTAAGAAAAGGACATTCAAAAATTTGTGGGAGATTCACAAGGAGTGGACGGCTGCTGGAGTCATTGCTTCACCACACACAGACGTCTCCAGGACATGGACTACAAGTGTCACATTCCTTGTGTCCGGCCACTCATGACCAATAGACAACGTCAGAAGCGTCTTACCTGGGCCAAGAGGGAAAAGAACTGGACTGTTGTCAGTGGTCCAAGGTGTTGTTTTCAGATGAAAGTAAATGTTGCATTTCATTTGGAAATCAAGGTCCCAGAGTCTGGAGGAAGAGTGGAGAGGCCACAATCCAAGCTGCTGGAGGTCTAGTGTGAAGTTTCCACAATCTGTGATGGTTTGGGGAGCCATGTCATTTGCTGGTGTAGGTCCACTGTGTTTTATCAAGACCAAAGTCAGTGCAGCCGTCTACCAGGACATTGTAGAGCCCTTCATGCTTCCCACTGTCGACAAGCTTAATGGAGATGGAAATGTCATTCTCCAGCAGGACTTGGCCCCTGTCCACACTGCCAAAAGTACCAATACCTGGTGTAAAAGCAACAGTATCACTGGGCTTGATTGGCAGCAAAGTCGCTTGACCTTAACCCCATAGAGAATCTATGTGTATTGTCAAGAGGAAGATGAGACACCAGACCCAACATTGCAGACGAGCTGAAGGCTGCTATCAAAGCAACCTGGGCTTCCATACATTGCTGTGGAGTCGGTAGGCTAAATCTCCGACTCCTCAATTTCCATGACTCCGACTCCACGACTCCCTCATACATGGCTCATGTTTAAGTGACAAATTTACTGTGGTAAAATGGTAACATCAGGTTTTAATCATTATTATGATACAATATATTTATTGGAATACAACTTTAAAACAAAAAACTTTTTCATACTTACAATTTATTATACACTATGCAGTAAGGGTAAAAAAAAAAAAAATATTTCACAAAAACATACTGAATAACATTTGAGCAGTCTATGAATTTGTTCTGAGAAATAGTATCGCCTCCATCAGATCCCCTCCTTTATAGATTACCTCAAATCTGACCTATTCTTTTTTATGCCTAGAGAACACTCTACACTAACTTGGGTTGGTGGCAAAGCAGTAACCAAATGGCCAACATCTCTAACAATTTCAGGGTATAAAGGAATTGCCTCGTGCACAGTCAGTTTTAATGAACAATTGAACTCTTCTACTTCTTTCAGAGCAAGTGAAACATTTTGCTGAAATATGGTTTTCTATGGGAGTTGAATCTTTTTCCCTGTGGCAACGCTTTGCCTGCTCCATGTGGTCCAAATACTTTTCAAAATCAAACTCCTTATCTCATGAGGATGAAGAAACGGCAGCAGCAGCATTGGCAGGACCCGAGTCCTCTTGCTCTTGGACATTCTGTAGCCACTCATCCTAACTGCTACCTCAATCAGAGCTTCTTTTCCTTTAGTAAGCTGTTGATCATCCAGCAATATACGATGACTCGGGTCCACATAAACAGCTGCCA
This sequence comes from Ranitomeya variabilis, assembly GCF_051348905.1. Lineage (NCBI taxonomy): Eukaryota > Metazoa > Chordata > Amphibia > Anura > Dendrobatidae > Ranitomeya > Ranitomeya variabilis. The sequence continues at coordinate 20,525,330 of NC_135233.1, forward strand.
GAAGAATTTTATTTTCTAATAGCAGTGTCTCTCTCCGTTTCATTAAAGCAGCAATGCCATCTGCGATTAAAGTTCCTCATTGGGACAGGAAAAACAACAAGTTCTTTCACTCCTTTATGAAAATGCCAGGAGTTAAATCTCAGCTTTTAACTTTTTAGTCACTGTAAATGGGTGTTGAAGAAATTCCTTTAATTCAGCCACCTGTGTCCATCGACCTTCATGTAGTGTTACCTGAGGGTTGGCCATATCTACAAAGAAGGGTTTCAGCTCAAGCAATTGCTCAATCATTAAAGAGGTGCTGCCCCACCAAGTGGCTTGATGCACAATTGCCCTTTTCAGCATGTCTCTTCAAGATGGAATCAATTTTAGGGGTTCTGGCAGCAACAGCCAATTTCTTCACTTTGCTAATCAGAGTTCCAGCATCTCCCTCTAGCAGACTATCTCTTATTGCCAGCTGCAGGGTGTACACAACACAGTGCATGTGCTGAATAGGAAAGAGGTGTGAAGCAGCTTCAACAAGATCATCTAATTGCAAAGAATAATTTTGCTGTTCTTCTGTAGTAATATCTGTTTGTTCCTCCATTATGGGAACAGGACTGTGGCCTTCCATCTCAAACATACTGAATGTGAAATGTTCTTCTAGCTGCTGTTCACCTTCATTATACTTATCATGTTTGCAGCATTATTAGGTACAATAGCAAGAACCTGTTGGTTTTTTTTTTTCAGTTCATAATCTTGCAGAACTTTTTCCACTAAGGTCAGGAGAAACTGGCTGCTGTGTTGAGCTTTAGTATCTTTTACTGGCAGCGTCTTAGTAACAATTTCTTTATTGTCACAAACATATCAAACGTTCATAGCAAAATAGTTCACTTTGTGACGTGTGCAGGCATCCATTTTAAGAAACACAAAGCGTCTTGAGAGTCTTTTTAAGATCTTCCTTTTGGTTAAGGGCTTCTTCAATCACTAATTTTCTAATACTTTCTCTCAAGAGAAACACCAAGTTTGTGAGCCATTTCTCCATTAAGAGCTGTAAAAGCTGGTCGTGCAAATAATGATAATGGTACACACAAGCTCGATGAGCTGTCTTTTAAATACATCATCTGTCATTGTTACAGTATCTTTGTCACTTACAAAATATCTTGTAACTAATGTTTGAAACCCTCTTTCCTCCTGCTTTGGCGGGAAGTGCTGGTCTCTGGTTTCTTGGTGCTGCTGTGATCTTTTTCAATCTCAGCTTTGTAAACTTCTAGATAGCAGCGTTGTAAATGTTTTCTTAGATTGGAAGCTCTTGAAGGAGCATTTTTTATCACTGCCTGATTTTGGCATCACAGCATTTGTTTTCATCTGGGTCACTTATACACTGACACACAAAATGTTTTTTTTATCTTGAGTCACCATAAAATGCTCAAATACAGCTGGCTTCATAAGATGCTTCTTAGATATTTTGTAACTATGAAACTTCGCTCTCAAAATAATTTTGCCCTGTAAAAAAATAAGGTATATTGTAATTCTTGCAAGAATAAGGAATCATGCACTGTATAATTTAGGATATAAATAAAACGATCTTTGCGTAAATCAATAGGACAGATAAGTATAAAGTTTGTAAATATGTTAAGACAGCTTTATGCTGAACTTTCAATGTCAGGCTTGTCTCAGGGTACAGCTCACTAAATGCTTCACATCATATTTCTTCACAGTCTATGAAAAGGGGAGGAGGGAGGGAGCATGTTTGTGCTGAATCATATTGCAGAACACACACACAAATATATGTCCTCGTCGATCCTGTTACTGTATTTCTGAACTTGAGATGTTAGAAAACCGTTTTTCCCCTTATATTCTATGTATAGTGTATATAAGTCATCAGAGCAGCTAATTTATCCAAACGTGAGCTAACTAAACATCAAGAATACAGAGACAACATATACTGGACCATTGATTTATGCACAGTTTATTGAAAGTTTAGATATGCTTTAAGAAGTACTTGCCTTAATCCTGCTTTCCTGTCCACTCCAGAAGTTCTGAGATAAATGCAGGCATTCCTTCCCTGTGTGATTGTTATTTTTCCACTTAACTGTAGAGGAGGAGCTTCACTACTTATCATGAACATAAACTGCAGCACAGATTCATCTCAGCTAAAAGTCTAGACCTTAGATCAGGAAAAGGACAGACATAGGACATTTCATAACTTTCCCAAATTCTTATGATAAAAATATTCCCCACAAACTGCATTGAACTACTGTACCCAATTTATTATATATTTTAGGAGACGGAGTCAGTCCATTTTATACCGACTCCACCAAAATGGGCTCAAACTCAGACTCCGAATCCACGACTCCGACTCCACAGCTCTGCTTCCATAACACCTCAGCAGTGCCACAGGCCGATTGCTTACATGCCATGCCGCAATGATGCAGTAATTGAAGCCAAAGGAGCTGCGACCAAGTATTGAGTGCATTTACTGAACATACAGTGGGTACAGAAAGTATTCAGACCCTTTTCAATTTTTCACTCTGTTTCATTGCAGCCATTTGGTAAATTCAAAAAAGTTCATTTTTTTCTCATTAATGTACACTCTGCACGCATATCTTGACTGAAATAAAAACAGAAATATAGAAATTTTTGCAAATTCATTAAATAAGAACTGAACTATCACATGGTCATAAGTCTTCAGCCCCTTTGCTCAGTATGGAGTAGAAGGACCTTTTGAGCTAGTACAGCCATTAGTCTTCTTGGGAATGATGCAAAAAGTTTTTCACACCTGGATTTGGGGATCCTCGGCCATTCTTCCTTGCAGATGCTCTCCGGTTCCGTCTGGTTGGATGGTGAACGTTGGTGGACGACATTTTCAGGTCTCTCCAGAGATGCTCCGTTGGGTTTAGGTCAGGGCTCTGGCTAGGCCAGTCAGGAATGGTCACAGAGTTGTTCTGAAGCCGCTCCTTTGTTATTTTAGCTGTGTGCTTAGGGTTATTGTCTTGTTGGAAGATGAACCTTCGGCCAAGTCTGAGGTCCAGAGCACTCTGGAAGACGTTTTTATCCAGGATATCTCTGTTCTTGGCCGCATTCATGTTTTCTTCAATGACAACCAGTCGTCCTGTCCCAGCAGCTGAAATACACCCCCATAGCATGATGCTGCCTCCACCATGCTTCACTGTTGGGATTGTATTGGGCAGGTGATGAGCAGTGCCTGTTTTTCTCCACACATACCGCTGAGAAATATCACCAAATAGTTCTATCTTCATCTCATCAGACCAGAGAATCTTATTTCTCATAGTCTGGGAGTCCTTCATGTGTTTTTTTTAGAAAACTATGGAGGCTTTCTTGCACTGAGAGGCCACTCTGCCATAAAGGCCCAACTGGTGGAGGGCTGCAGTGATAGTTGACTTTGTGTAACTTTCTCTCATCTCCCTACTGCATCTCTGGAACTCAGCCACAGTGATCTTGGGTTCTTCTTTACCTCTCTCACCAAGGCTCTTCTCCCACGATTGCTCAGTTTTGGCTGGACGGCCAGGTCTAGGAAGACTTCTGGTGGCCCCAAACTTCTTCCATTTAAGGATTAGGGAGGCCACTGTGCTCCTACGAATCTTGAGTACTGCAGAAATTCTGTTGTAACCTTGGTCAGATCTGTGCCTTGCCACAATTCTGTCTCTGAGCTCCTTGGCCAGTTCCTTTGACATCATGATTCTCATTTGGTCTGACATGCACTGTGAGCTGTGAGGTCTTATATAGACAGGTGTGCGCCTTTCCAAATCAAGTCCTATCAGTTTAATTACACACAGCTGGACTCCAATGAAGGAGTAGAACCATCTCAAGGAGGATCACAAGGAAATGGACAGCATGTGACTTAAACATGAGTGTCTGAGCAATGGGTCTGAATACTTAAGACCATGTGATATTTCAGTTTTTCTTTATTAATAAATTTGCAAAAATTATTACATTTCGGGTTTTTTCAGTCAAGATGGGGTGCAGAGTGAACATTAATCCCTTTCTGACATTAGACGTACTATCCCGTTGAGGTGGGGTGGGCCCGTATGACCACCGACGGGATAGTACGTCATATGCGATCGGCCGCGCTCACGGGGGGAGCGCGACCGATCGCGGCCGGGTGTCAGCTGACTATCGCAGCTGACATCCGGCACTATGTGCCAGGAGCGGTCACGGACCACCCCCGGCACATTAACACTGGCACACTGCGATCAAACATGATCTCAGTGTTCCGGCGGTATAGGGAAGCATCGCGCAGGGAGGGGGTTAACTGCGTGCTTCCCTGAGACCCCCGGAGCAACGCGATGTGATCGCGTTGCCTCGAGGGTCTCTTACCTCCTCCTCCCTGCAGCAGGCCCAAATCCAAAATGGCCGCTGCATCTGGGTCCTGCAGGGAGGTGGCTTCACAGCGCCTGCTCAGAGCAGGTGCCTGTAAGCCTGGAAGCTGTGCACGTCAGATCGCTGATCTGACACAGTGCACAGCAAAGTGTCAGATCAGCGATCTTACACTATAACATGATGCCCCCCCTGGGGCAATGCTATAGTGTAAAAAAAAAAACGTGTAAAAAAAATTAAAAAACTTAAAAAATAAAAATAAAAATGTTGTTTCCATAAATACATTTCTTTATCTAAATAAAAAAAACAATAAAAGTACACATATTTAGTATCGCCGCGTCCGTAACGACCCGACCTATAAAACTGGCCCACTAGTTAACCCCTTCAGTGAACACCGTAAAAAAAAAAAAAAAAAAACACGAGGCAAAAAACAACGCTTTATTATCATACCGCCAAACAAAAAGTGGAATAACACGCGGCGATCAAAAAGACGGATATAAATAACCATGGTACCGCTGAAAACGTCATCTTGTCCCGCAAAAAATGAGCCGCCATACAGCATCATCAGCAAAAAAATACAGTTATAGTCCTGAGAATAAAGCGATGCAAAAATAATTATTTTTTCTATAAAATAGCTTTTATCATATAAAAGCACCAAAACATAAAAAAATAATATAAATGAGGTATCGCTGTAATCGTACTGACCCGAAGAATAAAACTGCTTTATCAATTTTACCAAACGCGGAACGGTATAAACGCCTCCCCCAAAAGAAATTCATGAATACCTGGTTTTTGGTCATTCTGCCTCACAAAAATCGGAATAAAAAGCGATCAAAAAATGTCACATGCCTGAAAATGGTACCAATAAAAACGTCAACTCGTCCCACCAAAAACAAGACCTCACATGACTCTGTGGACCAAAATATGGAACAATTATAGCTCTCAAAATGTGGTAACGCAAAAAATATTTTTTGCAATAAAAGCGTCTTTCAGTGTGTGACGGCTGCCAATCATAAAAATCCACTAAAAAACCCGCTATAAAAGTAAATCAAACCCCCCTTCATCACCCCCTTAGTTAGGGAAAAATTAAAAAAATGTATTTATTTCCATTTTCCCATTAGGGTTAGGGCTAGGGTTGGGGCTAGGGTTAAGGCTACAGTAAGGGTTGGGGCTAAAGTTAGGGTTTGGGTTGGGGCTAAAGTTAGAGTTAGGGTTTGGATTACATTTACGGTTGGGATTAGGGTTGGGATTAGAGTTAGGGGTGTGTCAGGGTTAGGGGTGTGGTTAGGGTTACAGTTGGGATTAGAGTTAGGGGTGTGTTTGGATTAGGGTTTCAGGTAGAACTGGGGAGTTTCCACTGTTCAGGCACATCAGGGGCTCTCCAAACGCGACATGGTGTCCGATCTCAATTCCAGCCAATTCTGCGTTGAAAAATAAAACAGTGCTCCTTCCCTTCCGAGCTCTCCCGTGCGCCCAAACAGGGGTTTACCCCAACATATGGGGTATCAGCGTACTCAGGACACATTGGACAACAACTTTTGGGGTCCAATTTCTCCTGTTACCCTTGGGAAAATACAAAACTGGGGGCTAAAAAATAATTTTTGTGGTAAAAAAAGATTTTTTATTTTCACGGCTCTGCGTTATAAACTGTAGTGAAACACTTGGGGGTTCAAAGTTCTCACAACACATCTAGATAAGTTTCTTGGGGGGTCTAGTTTCCAATATGGGGTCACTTGTGGGGGGTTTCTACTGTTTAGGTACATTAGGGTCTCTGCAAACGCAATGTGGCGCCTGCAGACCAATCCATCTAAGTCTGCATTCCAAATGAAGCTCCTTCCCTTCCGAGCTCTGCCATGCGCTCAAACGGTGGTTCCCCCACATATGGGGTATCAGCGTACTCAGGACAAATTGGACAACAACTTTTGGGGTCCAATTTCAATTGTTACCCTTGGAAAAATACAAAACTGAGAGCTAAAAAATAATTTTTCTGGAAAAAATATTTTTTTTATTTTCACGGCTCTGCGTTATAAACTGTAGTGAAACACTTGAGGGTTCAAAGCTCTCACAACACATCTAGATGAGTTCCTTAGGGGGTCTACTTTCCAAAATGGTGTCACTTGTGGGGGGTTTCAATGTTTAGGCACATCAGTGGCTTTCCAAACGCAACATGGCAATTCCTGTCAATTTTGCATTGAAAAGTCAAACGGCGCTTCTTCCCTTCCGAGCTCTCCCATGCGCCCAATCAGTGGTTTACCCCCACATATGGGGTATCAGCGTACACAGGACAAATTGGACAACAACTTTTGGGGTCCAATTTCTTCTCTTATCCTTGGGAAAATAAAAAATTGGGGACGAAAAGATCATGTTTGTGAAAAAATATGATTTTTTTATTTTTACGGCTCTGCATTATAAGCTTCTGTGAATCACTTAATGGGTCAAAGTGCTCACCAGAAATCTAGATAAGTTCCTTAGGGGGTCTACTTTCCAAAATGGTGTCACTTGTGGGGGGGGGGGGTTTCAATGTTTAGGCACATCAGGGGCTCCCCAAAAGCAACATGGCGTCCCATCTCAATTCCAGTCAATTTTGCATTGAAAAGTCAAATGGCGCTCCTTCGCTTCCGAGCTCTGCCATGCACCCAAACAGTGGTTTACCCCCACATATGGGGTATCGGCGTACTCAGGACAAATTGCACAACAACTTTTGGGGTCCATTTTCTCCTGTTACCCTTGGTAAAATAAAACAAATTGGAGGTGAATTAAATTTTTTGTGAAAAAAGTTAAATGTTAATTTTTATTTAAACATTCCAAAAATTCCCGTGAAACACCTGAAGGGTTAATAAACTTCTTGAATGTGGTTTTGAGCACCTTGAGGGGTGCAGTTTTTAGAATGGTGTCACACTTGGGTATTTTCTATCATATAGACCCCTCAAAATTACTTCAAATGAGATATGGTCCCTAAAAAAATGGTGTTGTAAAAATGAGAAATTGCTGGTCAACTTTTAACCCTTATAACTCCCTAACAAAAAAAAATTTTGGTTCCAAAATTGTGCTGATGTAAAGTAGACATGTGGGAAATGTTACTTATTAAGTATTTTGCGTGACATATCTCTGTGATTTAATTGCATAAAAATTCAAAGTTGGAAAATTGCGAAATTTTCAGAATTTTCGTTTTTTTCACAAATAAACGCAGGTAATATCAAAGAAATTTTACCACTATCATGAAGTACAATATGTCACGAGAAAACAATGTCAGAATCACCGGGATTCGTTGAAGCGTTCCAGAGTTATAACCTCATAAAAGGACAGTGGTCAGAATTGTAAAAATTGGCCCGGTCATTAACATGCAAACCACCCTTGGGGGTAAAGGGGTTAATGAGAAAAAATGAACTTTTGTTTAATTTACCAAATGGCTGCAATGAAACAGAGTAAAAAAGTAAAGGGTTCTGAATACTTTCCGTACCCACTGTAGGTTTCAGTAGGCCAACATTTCAGATTTTAAAACCATTTTTTCAAGCTGGTGTTATAAAGTATTCTAATTTACTGAGATAATGGCTTTTGGGTTTTCATTGGCTGTAAGCCATAATCATCAACATTAACAGAAATAAACACGTGAAATAGATCACTCTGTGTAATGACTCTATAGAATATATGAATTTCACTTTTTGTATTGAAGAACTGAAACTTTTTGATGATATTCTAATTTTGTGAGAAGCTCCTGTATATTGTATTTTTTTCAAAAGACAACAAAGTTTAAATGGAACCCCATCGCCTATAGAAACGCTATATAAATGTAGATATAAGGTTAAGCTGCAGGTAGATAGAGTTTACATCATGTCCGGCTGCCTAACTGGAGCAGTGGCTACAGGGAGAAAAACTTACATCGCCTGTGCGGCCGCTTGTTTCCAGTGATCGGAGCGGTGCAGGGATCGGTGACAGTCACTGCTCATGATGCTGTGAGCGCGGTAATCGCTCCTCGGCACATTGACCGACAGACTGTCTGTCATTGTGTAGGTGCGGCATGTGTGAGCAGATCAGGCGGTCAATGGACACCTTATGTTTGTGCAGGATTGCACAGTTTAAATGCCGCGGTCAGTGATTAACAGCAGCATTTAAGGGTTTATCTGCGGTGATTGGAGCGAGCGTCGGTTGACGGTGTTAGACTCAGATGACAGCTGCATAATACAACTCCTGAGCCCATTTCATATGCCCAGAGAGGCTCCACGACAGATATATTTATCATGTAGCATTGAAGGGTTAACTAAGTTAATAAAAAGTTATAATTTATAGTTATTTTATCTGGTGAATTAAGTCAACTTGTAGATCGTGTCTACAACATTCTCTAAGACAAACCAAGGAGCCATCTCCAGTTTATGTACGTTCCTGCCAGTGCGATAAAGCAAATATCTGAACTGCTCTTAAGGCAATAGAGTCCCAGACATGATGACCGCCCCAAATATCGTGTATAGGAAATATACATTTGCGGATAAGAAAAAAAAATGGTTAAGCCATCAGTTTTTACATTCCCTCTAAGGATATCAGGAAAGTGTGCTTTACTCCTTGTAGCATGGCTAAAGGGTGTGTAGTCGACGGGAGGTATGTGCCACATAAGTGCCTTGTTGCTGTAATGTAGCCCGGAGTATTTCTTTGTTGTATATAACCATGTATATATGTGTGTTCCAGGACCTGTGGTGATGTCAGACCACATGGCTAATCATGTGATGGGTTACTGGGTGTGGTTAGCTCTACATAAGACAGGCAAATGCTTAACACAGGAGATATGTGTGGAGGTGCTAGTCTCCAGTGTGTTAAGGCTCCAGCACTGAGCCTGAAGGAATGGACACTTGTTTTTCCCTTTTGCCTGAGTTAAAGGCTATTTGTTTTTCCTGTTTATGCTAAACTGGTTTATGAAGCAATAAACCTTTGAACTTTTGTTGGAACCTGCCTCCTAAGTGTCAGTCATCGCACCTGAGTGAGTGAAATCCCTACAATTGGTGGTAGACGTGCGGGCAGCGTTCCCAGCGGAGACGAAAAGTCTGTTATTGAATGTCCTGGGTCAAGTCTGTTGTAAGCCAGCCGGGGAAAATGGAGGAACTGCTGAAACACTTGGTTCAGTTGCAGTCACAGCAGCAAGAGGCTAACAGGCTGTTGCAGTCACAGCAGCAAGAGACCAACAGGCTGTTGGTGCAGCAGATACAACAGAGCCAGCAGGAGCAACGGCAGCAGATGCAACAGAACCAGCAGGAGCAACGGCAGCAGATGCAACAGAACCAGCAGGAGCAATGGCAGCAGATGCAGCTTCTGGCAACCGCCATCCAGGGCAAGACGAGTGCCCCAACCCCAGGTCTGGCTGATGACACCCACGTCCGGAAGACGGTAAGACGCGCATTGCAGAAAATGACCCCCGGGGATGATGTTGAGGCCTTCCTGACGGTGTTTGAGAGGGTCGCTGAGAGGGAAAAACTCCCGCCAGAGCAGTGGGCAGAGGTACTGGCGCCATACCTGACGGGAGAACCCCAGAAGGCGTACTATGATTTGACCTTGCAGGATGCCAAAGAGTATCACAAATTGAAAGTCGAGATTCTCGCACGTTTGGGGGTGACACTGACTGTCAGGGCACAGCGAGTTCACTGCTGGGCCTATCACCGGGACAAACCGCCTCGCTCTCAAATGTTTGATCTGTTGCACCTGGTCCAGAAATGGCTGCAGCCAGAGTCATGTACACCGGCACAGATGGTGGAACGAGTGATGATGGATCGGTTTGTGCATTCCCTCCCGAGGTCCATACAGACGTGGGTTGCCCAGGGTGATCCCCAGAATGCCGACGAACTGATCGGACTGGTCGAGAGATACCAAGGGATGGAAGGCTCCTTTGGGAGGCAGCCCGTGCCATACTGGGGGTCCCAGAAAGCTGCTGAGTCCCAAAAAGGGGTGGCGCGTCCAAGGTCACAAAGGGTGGGGGAGGTGGTGCCCAAGGTCCCTACGGGTGATATTATTTGCTGGAGGTGCCACGGGCCAGGACATATAGCTGCCCGTTGTTCCCAGACCACTGAGCAGATGGACTGCAGCATGGGACGCCGTTGTTCATACTATGCGTATCCAGCCTGCAGTGTGAACTCTCCGCCCAACGAGGGACCTCAAGCGTGTCCCGTAAGGGTGAACGGTCGAGCAGCAACGGCGCTGTTAGACTCAGGGAGCTTAGTGACCCTGGTGAGGGCCACTTTCCTTCTCCACCTGCTCCCAGGAAAGAAGGTCGGCGTGCGGTGCATACATGGTGATGCCAAGGACTACCCTTTGGCCAGGGTGGACATTGAAACGGCATGTGGCACTGAGTCCCACATAGTCGGCGTCGCGCAGGACTTGTTGCACCCTATAATTATTGGCCGGGATTTCTGTCTGTTTTGGGATTTGTGGGGAAAAGGTTCTGAGCTCCCTAGCAAAAGTAGGGAACCAGTGAACCCTGAAAGGGTGTCACCACACCCAGAGACAGACAGGTTTCCTTTTTGTGTGCTGGTTGGGGATGAGGAGGAAGTATCCCCTGCATCTGACACTATGGAGTTAGAGGTAACCGGTGAAAATTTTGGGACTGCCCAACATAGGGATCCCACTCTGAGGGAAGCCTTTAATAATGTCACAGTTACTGACGGGGTGGTACAGGAGCCGGGGGCAGACACAAGATTTCCCCATTTTCTGATGAGTGGGGAGTTGTTGTACCGGGTCACGAAAATAAGGGAGGAGTTGGTAGAGCAGTTGCTAGTGCCGGGTCCATATAGACAGAAGGTGTTGGACATGGCCCATTCACACATCTTGGGTGGACACCTAGGGGTGGAAAAAACACAGGAACGGGTTGTGCAGAGGTTCTATTGGCCTGGGTATTCCAGAATAGAAGGAGAGCGCTCCAACCGGGTGTTATAGTTGAATAAAAGAAGTCTTTATTTTAGCCATGGTAAAACAGCAAACAGCAACGTTTCGACCGATCAACCGGTCTTTTTCAAGCAAAAAAAAAGACCGGTTGATCGGTCGAAACGTTGCTGTTTGCTGTTTTACTATGGCTAAAATAAAGACTTCTTTTATTCAACTATAACACCCGGTTGGAGCGCTGTCCTTCTATTCTGGAATATCTGTTATACCCTGGAGGGTTCCCTGGACTTGGAATGAGCGCCCTGTATAAGTGAGTGCTGTCAGCCATCTTTATACTCTAATGACCTGGGTGTCACCGGGAAATAGTGAACTATTGCAGGTCCTGCCCTACATGTCAGCTAACTGCTCCCACTCCTCATTTCCGGAACCCCCTTGTGCCCCTGCCCATTATTGAGGTGCCGTTCGAGAGAATTGCCATGGACTTGGTCGGTCCCTTAGTTAAATCAGCCCGGGGCCATCAGTATATATTAGTCATCCTGGACTATGCCACACGCTATCCTGAGGCAATTCCTCTGAGAAATTCTTCCTCGAAGAGTATAGCCCGCGAGTTGGTCCATGTCTTTTCCCGGACAGGTCTGCCGAAAGAGATCCTGACTGACCAGGGGACACCTTTCATGAGCAAAGTGATGAGTGAGTTGTGCAAAGCCCTGAAAATCTCCCAGTTGAGGACCTCGGTGTACCATCTCCAGTCACATGGCCTTGTTGAGAGATTTAACAAGACACTGAAGAGCATGCTGAGAAAAGCTATAGAGAAAGATGGTAGAGACTGGGATTGTCTCTTACCCTACCTGATGTTTTCCATTCGTGAAGTTCCACAGGCCTTCACAGGATTCTCACCGTTTGAGCTTCTATATGGCCGACATCCGCGAGGACTCCTGGATATAGTCAAGGAAACCTGGGAAGCCGAAGTCACGCCCCACAGAAGCGTCATTGAGCATGTGGCCCTGATGCAGCAGAGGATTGCAAAGGTGATGCCTATCGTGAAGGAACACCTCCTCCAGGCACAAGAAGCTCAGGCCAGAATCTACAACCGATCTGCAAGAGTGAGGCAGTTCAATCCGGGAGACCGAGTTCTTGTGTTAGTTCCGACGGTGGAAAGCAAGTTCTTGGCCAAATGGCAAGGGCCATATGAGGTTGTCGAGAAACTTGGTGAAGTAAAATATAAAATTCATCAACCAGGAAGACGGAAACCATTCCAAGTATACCATGTCAACCTCATCAAGCCGTGGCAAGATAGAGAGCCGACAGTAACTCCATCGTTGTTAAGCAACCCAGAAGGTGAGGTTGGAGCGGTTACTATAGCGGAGACGCTATCGAAGACCCAGAAACAACAGTGCCGGGAGTTACTCTAGAAAAACAGGGACCTGTTTTCAGAGTTGCCAGGACACACGAAGGTCATAGCGCACGAGGTCCTAACAGAGCCACATGTGCGGGTGAACGTGAAGCCCTATCGTATTCCTGAGGCTCGTCGATAAGTTATCTCCAAGGAAGTGGAGCGAATGTTGAAGCTTGGAGTCATTGAGGAATCCAAGAGCGGTTGGTCGAGCCCAATTGTCCTGGTCCCGAAACCTGATGGAGAATGGAGGTTTTGCAACGACTATCGGAAGTTGAATGAGGTCTCCAAGTTTGACGCTTATCCCATGCCCCGCGTTGATGAGCTCATCGAAAGGCTTGGGCCCGCCAGATATATATCCACCTTGGATTTGACAAAGGGGTATTGGCAGATCCCCATGGCACAGGAAGCCAAGGAGAAGACGGCCTTTTCGACACCTGATGGATGCTTCCAGTATGTCCGGATGCCGTTTGGCCTACAGGGAGCTCCGGCGACCTTCCAGAGGGCTATGGATAGAGTCCTTGCACCCCATAAGGCCTACGCTGCTGCGTACTTAGATGATATCGTCATCTTTAGCCCGGACTGGGAGAGTCATCTGGAGAAAGTCCAAGCGGTGTTTGATGCTCTAAGAGAGGCGGGGTTTACAATAAACCCGAAGAAGTGTGCCTTGGGTAAGGAAGAAGCTAAATACCTAGGCTATATAGTGGGTCGTGGAGAAATAAAGCCCCAAATCAGGAAAGTGGAGGCAATCCAAACATGGCCGAAACCACTCTCCAAAAAGCAAGTTAAAACCTTTCTGGGAATCGTGGGATATTACAGGAGGTTCATCCCGAACTTCGCCACAGTAGCTGCGCCTCTGACGGATCTGCTAAAGGGGACAAAATCAGTGATGGTTAAATGGTCCGAAGAGACAGAGTCAGCCTTCCAAGAGTTGAAAGGGGCTCTATGTAAGCAGCCCGTTCTGATGGCCCCAGACTTTAATAAAGAATTTGTTCTTCAGACAGATGCCTCAGATGTTGGGGTAGGAGCAGTCCTTTCCCAAGAGCTACATGGGGAGGAGCATCCTGTCCTCTATCTGAGTAGAAAGCTGTCCTCATCTGAGAAGAACTACTCAGTCGTAGAAAAAGAGTGTTTGGCCATAAAGTGGGTGGTGGACACGTTACGGTACTATCTGCTGGGTCGTAAATTCAGATTGATATCTGACCATGCCCCACTAAGATGGATGAGGGAAACAAAGGGTAGAAATGCTAGGGTCACCCGTTGGTTCTTAGCCCTGCAGGACTTCAGTTTCCATGTGGAACATAGGGCCGGAAAGCTGCACGGTAATGCGGATGCCCTATCCAGAATCCCTTGTTTAGTGGGGAAAAGTGCCAAGCCCCACGGCTTTAGGCAGAGGGGGGAGGTATGTAGCATGGCTAAAGGGTGTGTAGTCGACGGGAGGTATGTGCCACATAAGTGCCTTGTTGCTGTAATGTAGCCCGGAGTATTTCTTTGTTGTATATAACCATGTATATATGTGTGTTCCAGGACCTGTGGTGATGTCAGACCACATGGCTAATCATGTGATGGGTTACTGGGTGTGGTTAGCTCTACATAAGACAGGCAAATGCTTAACACAGGAGATATGTGTGGAGCGGCTAGCCTCCAGTGTGTTAAGGCTCTAGCACTGAGCCTGAAGGACTGGACACTTGTTTTTCCCTTTTGCCTGAGTTAAAGGCTATTTGTTTTTCCTGTTTATGCTAAACTGGTTTATGAAGCAATAAACCTTTGAACTTTTGTTGGAACCTGCCTCCTAAGTGTCAGTCGTCGCACCTGAGTGAGTGAAATCCCTACATCCTTCAAAAATGTAATAAAATGACTCAGATACACAATTCATACAGCAGGCCATCCTAGTCAGGTGGAAAGACGGCATTGGGAAGAAACAAAGCTCCTGAGACTTATGTCTCAACTGACAGAGGAGATGTATCGTAAGTACACATACCGGTGAGATGCTGGAGAACTGTGTGCCAGGAGAAGAAATAAGTCTTCTCTTCAGCTGACTGAGCACAAAGTCGTCCGTGCTCACGCAGCCGAGAAGATTTAGTTCTTCTTCCATCACAGCACTTCTCCAGCAGCTACATTATGTGCGCTTACGATACAGCTCCTCTGTCAGTTGAGACACAAGTCTTTGGAGCAGTGTTTCTGCAGACTGCAGCCCATCATCACATGTGACTAGGACGGGCTGCCATTTGAATTATTTCATAACATTCTTAAGGAATCTCTTTAATCTCGTTTTCTTTTTCTTGTTTGGCGAGCTACAATTCTAGATTCTACCATAAATGTCTTACAATTCAATTTACAGCGTGAGAACAATACAAAGACCCCCAGAAGACATGACATGTACATTTTTACCATCGGTGATTGTCTTCAATAAATAAAAACTAAATAAATAAACTGAAAAACATCTTCTACCCGCTACATGGGTAGCCTTGGGAAGCGCGGACTCTGAATCACCGTGTTCCTTATTGCAACATATCTCCCTGGTGGTCCTGCTGCAGCCTTTACATGCGTCTATAGGAGTTGTGACTGTCACGTCCCCCCAGGTGAGCAGACCTATAGTATCTTATACCACTTGTTATCAGATAAGACCCTATTTGCGCTTCGTGTCTCTCCTGTTTTACCATTTGATTTAATTTTGATCTGTGACTCAGATCAGACACGGACGTGTCACCGTGATGGTTTTTGCTCAGCAAAAAAAACATGGACATGTGAGCAGCTCCACAGATGATAACGGGTACGTGTTTTATCTATGGAAAACACGGACGTCTGAATGAGGCCTAGTATTAATGACCATTAGGAAGACAAATTTCAGAACTCCCTATCAGTGACACCAACATTAGGGACATTTACAGTGAAACAAGTGTTACGAGCGGCACTTACCGGTCACTGACACTGATGTGGGGGTTTCGTGTTCATGCGTCGTTCCACCAGAACTTTCCTAGAAGAATCCCACAGTAAAGGCATCAGAAAAAGGAAAAGTAACTCTGTAATAAGTAAGTAATCTTAGATCCAAATGAAGACTAAAAAATGAAAATAAGAACCAATCTGCTCTAAAAGGAGGAGCATCTTCTCACGTCGTCACCAGACATGATCAAGATTAATCTTGCACTTTACACAATGACAGAAATGTTCCTGTTATTTCTCTGCATAAAATGATCTCGGTCTATAGTGAAGTGGACGCTGTGCTCAGTCCACACCGGAGCTCACACTATTCAGTAATCTCTGCATTTACAGTAAAGAAGCCTTTCATCACCACAGAGGATTTACGCTCCTTTTCTCGGATGCCTCATTGGTGCACACGGCATGGTTTCCTGCATCCTCTAATGAGGACAACAAGGAAAAGATTTTACAGTAATCACCAAATATCCTCTTTGCACCAGACAGAGAATTTGCTTTTGTCCTTCGCAGTGATCCTACAGTGTAAATCTGCTCACAATACTTCTTACATTTATATATCTGTACTTTTCTATCACGTCTTCCTCTTAGATGTCTCTTCTCACAAATAAACACATTTCGCGTTTCTCCGCGCCTCTCATCACTTTTGTTTCTTCTCCTTGTACTTTGTGCCTAAAACTAGCAGGAACTACAATAGAAAGAGATAACTAAACTTCATACTCTGTACAAGACTAAGAATAAATCTGGAGATTTCTACACCAGAAGATGGCAACGTTTCAACATGTGAGATCGAACAAGTTGCTACAAATTTATTAAAAGACGCATTCAAGAATAAAAAGTCAGAATAGGAAACATAACACAGATACAAGCAGCCCTGGACTTGCGCCGTTCTCTGTTTTTCGTACCAAAAAAAAGGTGAAGACCACAAACATCTTTTCCCACTTTTCATTTGCAGCATTTTTTTTTTCATTTTTGAAACTTTCTTCACCCTCAGATTTGGTGAAAACCAATATATCTAATTGGAGAGTGAATGACTCTTACAATCCAAAACAGTTTTCTGCCTTAGAAGCAGCTGATTGGCATTGTGCTGTTATCTGACATTTACATCAATACTGCAGGACTTTACACTGAGGATAGTACAAGCCTCATTACATAAATCTATAGAGGATGTACAGAAATCTCATCTCATCTACCTGATGATCCCGGGGGACATCTTCCTCCTTCTCTGGCCGATCCTGGGAATATAGAGGACTGGGACTTCTCTCCGGGGGATTTCTCGGACTGGATCCATCTATAGGAAATAACCGCAGTGACTGAATACATTGTCTATATGTGATGAGCAGATGATGGGGAATCTAGATGACTCTCAGACCTGTTCTCTACAACCCAGGAAGGTCTCCTCTTACCCGGAGATGTGATGGACCGGTGATTCTCCATCATGGCGTCCTTGTACAGATCCTTGTGTCCTTCTATATACTCCCACTCCTCCATGGAGAAATAGACGGTGACGTCCTGACACCTTATAGGAACCTGACACACACAATGACCCGCCATTAGCACACCCCTCCCCCGGCGTTATTGTATAATGTCCCAGCATTCCCGGCAGCGCTCACCTCTCCGCTCAGCAGCTCAGTGATCCTATTGGTCAGTTCTAGGATCTTCTGCTCATGTATCAGTGAATGAGGTGGAGGCTCGGTGATGTCACTCGGGGTCCTGCTCCGCCATCCTGACACACGGGGGGTCACACACTCCCCAGACGACGTCTTCACTACTGTGTGATCCTGTGTATGGGGAGACGCCGGTCACTACACAGAGGACAAGAATCCTTCACCTTTCCTGTCATTTCCCTGCTTTATTCCTAGAGATCAGAGTGATGTGAAGATCTCACCTCTCCAGTGATCCAGTAGATTATCTCCAGGATGAGGTCTAATATCCGAGCCGCCATGTGGTCTGTGTCCTGCTCCATCCTCGGGGGGTCACTGATGGAAAGGACCATCGTCTAATAAAGAGAAATGTTACCGATGAAAGTCCTGTACATAAGAGCAGAGAATGCGGAGATGCACGATGCTGCAGTTGACTTCTTATTCATCAGACTGTTACATGGAAATTTTATTTTTTGATCTTTTACAAGTTTAATTATGAGAACAATGATTCCAGTAATACAACACAATGCAGTGTGGGGCCCAGAGGTGAATAGACTTAACAACAGGTACAAAAATATAGACGGCACAAAAATGGGCCCCGAATGGTGTTATGAAAAGGATTTAACACCGTGCACCACTGACCTCACACTGCAGACACACAGTACGGGACGCTCCATATCAGATGCCATTCACTCCAGCATTACCCACCTATGTTCTGGGCCTAAGATCTGGCATCAAAGCGAGCAGCAGCCAATACTCACAGGTTCAGATAAGTGACTCTGGGCCCCTGACCTCACCAGGTGCAGATGAGCGCGCCCCACATCAAATTCATTTCACCGTAGATTGGTACAAACGGGTTCTGGGCATAAAAAAATGACACCAAAATGGGTCGATGGCCACATTTCGTAGATTTGAATAGGTATCTGGTGTTTTTAAAGGGTTAGGCTGGTTTCACATTTGCGGTTGTGGCCGCAGCGTTTGTACCGCATATAAACGCATGTGTCGTGTATTCCTATATTTAACATTAGCGATGCATGCGGGTTTTTTTGTTCGCGTTTTGCCGCGTTTGATGACGCATGCGTCGTCTCGTCGTTTGCGGCTTGGCGCGGAAATGCAACATGTAGTAATTTTTAGAGGCGTCTATTTGCCGCCTGGAAACGCATGCGGTCGATTGCGCAAGGATTGCGACAAAAAAACGCATTGCTGTCTATATGAACGCATGCGTTTTTAAGCACATGCGTTTGGCTGCGTTCTTGAACGCATGCGTTTCAATAGAGAAAAACATGTCTAGACACTGATAAGCCACCCCCCACATACAAGGTGATAAAGGGAGGGTGTGGACATTTGCAGGTCACTTCTCACCAGACTCTGAAGCAGACGAGACACAGACAGGCTACATTTTTGGAGGAAAACAAGACCCTGCACAATGTGAGTATATCCTAGCCAATGCCTTTATTTTCTATTTTCTGTCTCTACATGTCCTAATTTCTGCCATTTCTTTCTTTCTACATGCATCAGAATGTCTTCTTCGGATTCTTCTTCTGGTGAGGAGTTTCAGCCAGGACAGTCGGAAGTGGAGCATGTCAGTGAGGTGAGTACTTGCCTCGTCAGATTGGTAAGTATTCACTGTCACATCGACACATGTGACAATTTGATTTTTTCTCTTTTTTTGCTCTTTTACTGCGGCAGAGACAGGGCAGGAGCAGCGGAGTCAAGGTCCGGTGGAAAGACGGCAGCGGGTACGTATACAAGGCTGACTGTCCTCAGTGTAATATTCTTGAATCTTCTTTTCTTTCCACTCGTATTTCTTTACTTTTTTCTTCTGGAATCCTTTTGTATGTTGACTTTCCTATTCATGCCATTTCTCAGCATCTTTTTTCTTTCTTTTCCTTCTGTTAATTGAGCAATCTTTAATGACTTTCTTTAATTTTTAAGTTTCACAACGGGAGGATGACCTAATTGAGAATGACCTCCTTATCACCCTGGTCCAGGAGAGAGTCCCGTTGTGGGACACCCGGGATCCA
Organism: Ranitomeya variabilis; assembly: GCF_051348905.1. Lineage (NCBI taxonomy): Eukaryota > Metazoa > Chordata > Amphibia > Anura > Dendrobatidae > Ranitomeya > Ranitomeya variabilis. Next base: position 20,544,499 of record NC_135233.1, read on the forward strand.
CTGCACTCGAACAACATCACGATCCGGCGGTTATGGAATGAGGTGGCCCAAGCGATGTGGGATGGCTGGGACAACGCCCCGATACGGGTCCGAAATGCATTTGGTAAGTATTACACTGCAGTGTGAAGTAGCAGAGACCTTGGCCGTGCTCACTCGACTGTGTGTGATGAAAGAAACTCTCAGGAGTTGTGTGAGTATGGCCAAAAGTCCTTTTCCTGACCACAATTTTTTTTTTAAGTCAAAACATGTTGGCGTTCGATGAAGGACCGCTTCAACAAGGACCTGCGTCAAGAGAGCCGTGTTCCCAGTGGTTCAGGAGCAAGAATCAGACGCTACAAATAACATCGCGTTCTGTCATTTTTAAGACCGGTCCTTGCTCAGAGAACGTAAGTATTTATCACGTGCATTAGGTTGTGTTGTATTGCCAGAATCTGTATTTTTACATTCCACAGGATTTTGCGTCTGGTAAATTTTTGATATTAATTTTCTTTTTCCTTTTTTCACACCACATACAGCACTACTGTTGGCCCAGGTTCTGGAGCGGTCCTTCATCCGACAGGCACGGACCCGTCCCCGCCATCCAGCAGCGCAGCGGCAAGTGGGCCTTCCACACTAACTGGAGACCAGGGAGCTGGTCCATCAGGTGTTCCCCTTTCGCAGTCCTCTTCCACTGCCCCCTTTTTTTTGGGCTCCTCCCGGCAGCAGCAGAGGGCTTCGGACAGGTCACTCATGCCTGAGTTTTTGCACTTGAGCTCGGTTTTACACGACGCAATCAAGGCTTTGGGTGACCGAATGGATGTTTCACATAGCCTCTTGAATGCACGTATCCAGGAGGTCAGCAAAAGCCTTGATCAAGTGAAAGCCGACCTCCAGAGGCCAGCACATCATTTTTTTAACCAAATTGAGCAGGGCATGTCGGAACACCTTACTCCTGATCTCTAGCTGAGTGTCATGCAGGCCTGCAGTGCTGCTTACGTGCAGGCTATGCAGCAGAGTCGGTATTTCCAGCAGACAGTGGCGGCATATCCACCTGTGCCTTCACTGTCACGACTGTCCTCAATGCCGACCTCTGCTGCATCCCACTGCACGGCCACCTCAATTCCTTCCACAGCCGGACACCACTACAGCACCACCATGCCGAGTGCAGTTGGACATCCCACCGCCACCACCATGACATCGGCTGCTCCTGCTTGGACCTCCTCCACTGACATCACGATGCAGCAGGACCCTGGCATGGCCTTCCGTAAAGCCACCTCCACGATGCAGCAGGACCCTGGCATGGCCTTCCGTACCGCCACCTCTACGATGCAGCAAGACCCTGGCATGGCCTTCCGTACCGCCACCTCCACGATGCAGCAGGACCCTGGCATGGCCTTCCGTACCGCCACCTCCACGATGCAGCAAGATCCTGGCATGGCCTTCCGTACCGCCACCTCCACGATGCAGCAGGACCCTGGCATGGCCTTCCGTACCGCCACCTCCACGATGCAGCAAGATCCTGGCATGGCCTTCCGTACCGCCACCTCCACGATGCAGCAAGATCCTGGCATGGCCTTCCGTACCGCCACCTCCACGATGCAGCAAGATCCTGGCATGGCCTTCCGTACCGCCACCTCTACGATGCAGCAAGACCCTGGCATGGCCTTCCGTACCGCCACCTCCATGATGCAGCAGGACCCTGGCATGGCCTTCCGTACTGCCACCTCCACGATGCAGCAAGATCCTGGCATGGCCTTCCGTACCGCCACCTCCACGATGCAGCAGGACCCAGGCATGGCCTTCTGCTCTACAAGCGCTATGGACTCTGGCATGGCCTTCCGCTCTACGAGCACTATGGACTCTGGCATGGCTGCACGCTCTACAAGCGCTATGGACTCTGGCATGGCTGCACGCTCTACGAGCACTATGGACCCTGGCATGGCTGCACGCTCTACGAGCACTATGGACCCTGGCATGGCTGCACGCTCTACGAGCACTATGGACCCTGGCATGGCTGCACGCTCTACGAGCACTATGGACTCTGGCATGGCTGCACGCTCTATGAGCACTATGGACTCTGGCATGGCTGCACGCTCTACGAGCACTATGGACTCTGGCATGGCTGCACGATCTACGAGCACTATGGACTCTGACACAGTGCAGCCGGACCCTGACAGGTCACCCGCCACGCCATATGAGCCCACCAAGACCTCCCACAACCAGGCAAAGCAAAAAAAAAAAAAACAGAGGACTCTTCGCATTCCTCCCCCTTCACCTCCCAATGTGTCTGTAATGTCAGGTTTGTCTCACCCTTCCAGTGCGTCTCAAGCCTCTCATGTGTGAAGCCCCATCCCCGAACTTCCAGACCCTTCTAGTTTCATTGCCCCTTCTCCTGCCACCTCTGCTTCGTCCACGGTTAGCCAGGCCTCAGTGCTTCACACCCCCCGTTTACATCACTCTACCCCAAGACGGCGCAGTAAATACATTTTTGAGTTGTTTACAAAATAAAAAAAGTTTGATTTGCCACAATTATGTTTGGTTTATTGTGTCTTCCGCCGCCGGCAACACACACCATGCGCCAAGAAACTTCGCCACACACTTACTTTTTGGGCCACATCATATCTCCAGTAGTTAAAAATAAAAAGACTGCAGCTTTGTGTGTCTTTAGTATACAGACATGAGGTGGGCCAAAAAATATTACATGTATCTCCATAATCTCTTTTTGTCTGTGCCTAGTGTGGCAGTCTGAAGAGAAGATGGTGGAAATACAGTGCAGACCTCTACTGAACAGGTCAGGTGTCAAAAAACTCATTCGTTATGACACCTGACCTGTTGAGTACTGCCAGTACTGCCTTGTATAACCACCATTTTCTCTTCTTTATACATAATCTATTACACACAAATTGAGGGGACAATGGTGGTCACACACTGCATATCTATGCTCACCTGCACAGGTGTCAGAAGTAGTGAATTCATGAGCCTGTATATGTTTATCATGAATTCATTATTTCTGACACCTGACTTGATGAGTATAGATAGTGTGACAGTGATTGTCTCTTCAGCTTGTGTCCAATGGATACAGAAGAGAATCATGACGCAATGACGTCAACAAACTTACCAATAAAGCAACATGGCTGCCATTACTAGCAGTATGTGGCCAGTGTTTTATATCAGTATTTGTAAGCCAAAACAAGGAGTGGAACAATTAGAGGTAAATTATATTAACATAATAATTAGCACCTCTGCTTTTATCACCCACTCCTGGTTTTGGATTACAAAAACTGATATTACATACAGATCAAATACTGCCAGTTTTAGGACAGCCTTGGTTTGGAGAGGAAAAAGATAGGAGACACGGTCAACACAAACAAAACTAAAGTTTATTAATGAGAAATATTATTATCATTGTAGAAAATTACTGGTACAGATGTAATTACAACAGCACATTTACACAACATTGTCCTGCCATGACATACGTCCAATATCTGAATCAAAAAAGGCAGCAAATTGGTTCCGCATGTGACCAACGGCTGCAGTTGACCGCAGCGGGTGATGCTGGAAATCGGGCAGTGGGTGTGCAACTGGTTCATCCAGTTCAATGTTGGGTTGCTCCTTAACCATTATATAATTGTGCAGAACCACACAGGCTTTGACCATCTCGTCGACTGTTTCCACTTTTAGATTTATGGCTGATGCAAGAATGCGCCATTTAGCGACCAGAATGCCAAAGGTACACTCGACTGTTCTTCGGGCCCTGGTCAGTCTGTAGTTAAAGATCCTTCTAGTGTGGTTCAAGTCCCGACTGGAATAGGGCTTCAGTAGGTTTTCACACATCTGGAAGGCCTCATCCCCAACCATAACAAATGGCATCGGTGGACCTTGAGTGTTGGGGAGAGGTTGTGTCGGGGGAAAATTGAAATTGTTGCCATACACACGGCGGCCCATATCCGAGTTCTTGAAAGTCTGGGAATCGTTGCCACGGCCAAAAGCTCCAATGTCCACGGCGATGAAGCGACAGTTCGCATCAGCTATTGCCATGAGCACAACAGAAAAATATTTTTTGTAATTGAAGTACTCCGATCCTGTTCTGGCAGGTTTGATAATGCGGATGTGCTTTCCATCCACCGCTCCTAAACAGTTGGGGAAATCACACACACTCCAGAATTTTTCCGCAATTTCAAGCCACATGTCCAAGGTGGGTAGGGGTATAAACTCATCCCGGAGTACATTCCACAAAGCCCGGCAGGTGTCCACAACTATTCTGGACAGGGTGGATATTCCAAGCCGGTATTGGAAGTGGAGGGATAATAAACTCTCTCCGGTTGTCAGAAATCTGGAAGAAAAACAAACACAAAAAACATTACAATCTATTCTTTTTATGGTGTGGTTACGCTAAAGAAAGAAAGGAAAATACCCAAAACATACATGTCAGAAAACACTAAATTTGGACTGTCATTGGTTTAGATTTTGAACGTACCTTAATGTAACCAGCAGACGTTCCTCGGGTGGAATCGCTCTACGGAGCTGGGTGTCCTGTCTCCGTATGGCTCCTTGGACACGAGCAAGCAAATCCCGGAACGAGTCTTGCGACATCCTTATATATTCATGGAATTTCTCCGGGTTGGCATTAAGCTCGGCATAGAGCGTGTGATAGGCTCCACAGCTCTCACGTAGTTCGATAATGGGGTGCCTCCAAAAACGCCTACGTTGTCTCCTTCTCCATCTTTCGCGATTTCTGTCTTGCTCCCAAGCAAAAGCACAGGCAAGAAACAGCTTGATGCTTAAATCCAGGTTGAAATAAAAGCTCTCCATGTGAAGATCCATTATGACCAGCATACAGGAGCAAAATCTGAACATTTCAGCTGTTCAGGGGTCTATATATAGAGATTCCATAACACACGCCCTCTGTAGTCCCATTGGCGGTGTCTGGTTATCTTGATTTTTCTCTTGTGAAATTTCTCATCATGCGCACCAAAAACGCAAACGCAGGAAAAAAATGCATATAAACGCATACAAACGCGGCGTTTTTTTAACCGCATGCGTCTAAAAACCGCCGCATTTGTACGCTTTTATATGCGTTTTTTCCACCACTTGCGGATGCGTTTTAAACGCTGCGGATTTAAACGCTAATGTGAAACTAGCCTTAAACCACTTTCAGCCGCTGATCTCACAAAACTAGTAGCAGCGTGATTGAAGTCAGTGGAATCACCCAGAAACCAGGACAAGTATGGCGTCCGCGCTGCTGGATAATGGGGTCATTGAGCTGGTATATAGAGACTTCTCGGGATGGCCACATCTTTGTGTGTCGTGGTCGCACTGACGCCGGACAGCCCTCTGTGTCTCCGCAGAGTGAGATCAGCGGCTGAAATGTATGTAACACTCTAAGGGGTAACGTTTCTCTTTATGGAGAGTGACATACCAGCTGGCTTGTCAAGGTAAGGAGGCTTATTCGCCGTGCAATGCTCCTCTGGGAAATTAAATATGCAAATTGCCTCTTCTGAGAAAAAGAGGACTTAAACTCTATAGCGCCACCTGTTGAGATACTGATTTGGCTTTTATCCTAAGTCATATTGCACGACTCGTTAAAGGGTTGATTGTGACTTGTAGGATCGCTACTACCAACAGGTGGCGCTATAGAGTTTAAGTCCTCTTTCTCAGAAGAGGCAATTTGCATATGTAACACTCTAAGGCTACTTTCATACATCCGTCGGTACGCGGCTGTCGCAAACCGTCGGCCCGACGTACCGACGGACGTTGTGCTAAATTTAGCACAACACGGGCAGCGGATGTAGTTTTACAACGCATCCGCTGCCCATTGTGATGAGCGGGGAGGAGGGGACGGAGTACCGGATATTTTTTCTAATGCGCGGTTGGAAATAGCGGATCTACCAGACAAAAAAGTTACATTGAACACTATTTTGTCACGACGGACCGCTAAAACACGACGCATCCGTCGCAATCTGTCGTCCATTAAAGTGTATGGCAAAAAAAACGGATCCTGCGGGCACATTTGCAGGATCCATTTTTTTGCCATAACGATGGATTGCGATGGAGACAAAAAGATGGAAGTGTGAAAGTAACCTAAAATCACTGGTTACTTATTCAAAGCAGCGAGAACTGTCCTTCTGCCCAACTGTGCCTGCGGGCACCGCACTGTAACACTGTGGCCATTACTGCTCATAATTACACTTGTAAAAAAAACAAAAAAGACAACTGTGGGATATGTCACCCCTATGAAGGCTTCTGTGGAGCCCCGGAGAATAGGCAACAACTTCTGTAGCGCCATAGACTATAATGGGTACGAGTGCTCTCCGGGAAAAACACACAACTATGGAAAAGTGAGGTGTGAACGAGGCCTGAGGCAGAGAAAAAACTGAGGGAAGACACAAGGAAACTGACATACCCGACTGACCAATGCGGCTGTCACCTCCTGCGGGGAACAGGACCTGTGGTGACGTCACTGAGATGTGCAGGTCACATGGCAGGAAGTGCTACAGTGAAAAATCTGCATTACTCCTCCCAATGTGACTGATCACATGACCATGACATCAGCACAGGTCCTGCGGTAACTAAGATACAATATTTACAGAGAAGTCAGTGTTCGCTATTGGCTCCACCGCCCCCCATGGTCTCCCCTCTCTCACACAGACCGCCCCCCATGGTCTCCCCTCCCTCACACAGACCGCTCCCCATGGTCTCCCCCCTCTCTCACACAGACCGCTCCCCATGGTCTCCCCTCCCTCATACAGACCGCTCTCCATGGTCTCCCCTCTCTCACACAGACCGCTCCCCATGGTCTCCCCTCTCTCACACAGACCACCCCCCATGGTCTCCCCTCCCTCATACAGACCGCTCTCCATGGTCTCCCCTCTCTCACACAGACCGCTCCCCATGGTCTCCCCCCTCTCTCACACAGACCGCTCCCCATGGTCTCCCCTCCCTCATACAGACCGCTCTCCATGGTCTCCCCTCTCTCACACAGACCGCTCCCCATGGTCTCTCCTCTCTCACACAGACCACCCCCCATGGTCTCCCCTCCCTCACACAGACCGCTCCCCATGGTCTCCCCTCTCTCACACAGACCGCCCCCCATGGTCTCCCCTCCCTCACACAGACCGCTCTCCATGGTCTCCCCTCTCTCACACAGACCGCTCTCCATGGTCTCCCCTCTCTCACACAGACCGCTCCCCATGGTCTCCCCTCACACAAACCGCTCCCCATGGTCTCCCCCCTCTCACAGACCACTCCCCATGGTCTCCCCTCTCTCATACAGACCGCTCTCCATGGTCTCCCCTCTCACACACAGACCGCTCCCCATGGTCTCCCCTCTATCACACAGACCGCTCTTCATGGTCTCCCCTCTCACACACAGTCCGCTCCCCATGGACTCCCCCCTCTCACACAGACCGCTCCCCATGGTCTCCCCTCTCTATCACACAGACCGCTCCCCATGGTCTCCCCTCTCTATCACACAGACCGCTCCCCAATGGTCTCCCCTCTCTATCACACAGACCGCTCCCCATGGTCTCCCCTCTCTCACACAAACCGCTCCCCATGGTCTCCCCCCTCTCACAGACTGCTCTCCATGGTCTCCCCTCTCACACACAAACCGCTCCCCATGGTCTCCCCCCCTCTCACAGACCGCTCCCCATGGTCTCCCCTCTCTCATACAAACCGCTCCCCATGGTCTCCCCTCTCTCACACAGTCCGCTCCCCATGGTCTCCCCTCTCTCATACAGACCGCTCCCCATGGTCTCCCCTCTCACACAGACCGCTCCCCATGGTCTCCCCTCACACAAACCGCTCCCCATGGTCTCCCCCCTCTCACAGACCACTCCCCATGGTCTCCCCTCTCTCATACAGACCGCTCTCCATGGTCTCCCCTCTCACACACAGACCGCTCCCCATGGTCTCCCCTCTATCACACAGACCGCTCCCCATGGTCTCTCCTCTCTCACACAGACCACCCCCCATGGTCTCCCCTCCCTCATACAGACCGCTCTCCATGGTCTCCCCTCTCTCACACAGACCGCTCCCCATGGTCTCCCCCCTCTCTCACACAGACCGCTCCCCATGGTCTCCCCTCCCTCATACAGACCGCTCTCCATGGTCTCCCCTCTCTCACACAGACCGCTCCCCATGGTCTCTCCTCTCTCACACAGACCACCCCCCATGGTCTCCCCTCCCTCACACAGACCGCTCCCCATGGTCTCCCCTCTCTCACACAGACCGCCCCCCATGGTCTCCCCTCCCTCACACAGACCGCTCTCCATGGTCTCCCCTCTCTCACACAGACCGCTCTCCATGGTCTCCCCTCTCTCACACAGACCGCTCCCCATGGTCTCCCCTCACACAAACCGCTCCCCATGGTCTCCCCCCTCTCACAGACCACTCCCCATGGTCTCCCCTCTCTCATACAGACCGCTCTCCATGGTCTCCCCTCTCACACACAGACCGCTCCCCATGGTCTCCCCTCTATCACACAGACCGCTCTTCATGGTCTCCCCTCTCACACACAGTCCGCTCCCCATGGACTCCCCCCTCTCACACAGACCGCTCCCCATGGTCTCCCCTCTCTATCACACAGACCGCTCCCCATGGTCTCCCCTCTCTATCACACAGACCGCTCCCCAATGGTCTCCCCTCTCTATCACACAGACCGCTCCCCATGGTCTCCCCTCTCTCACACAAACCGCTCCCCATGGTCTCCCCCCTCTCACAGACTGCTCTCCATGGTCTCCCCTCTCACACACAAACCGCTCCCCATGGTCTCCCCCCCTCTCACAGACCGCTCCCCATGGTCTCCCCTCTCTCATACAAACCGCTCCCCATGGTCTCCCCTCTCTCACACAGTCCGCTCCCCATGGTCTCCCCTCTCTCATACAGACCGCTCCCCATGGTCTCCCCTCTCACACAGACCGCTCCCCATGGTCTCCCCTCACACAAACCGCTCCCCATGGTCTCCCCCCTCTCACAGACCACTCCCCATGGTCTCCCCTCTCTCATACAGACCGCTCTCCATGGTCTCCCCTCTCACACACAGACCGCTCCCCATGGTCTCCCCTCTATCACACAGACCGCTCTCCATGGTCTCCCCTCTCACACACAGTCCGCTCCCCATGGACTCCCCCCTCTCACACAGACCGCTCCCCATGGTCTCCCCTCTCTATCACACAGACCGCTCCCCATGGTCTCCCCTCTCTATCACACAGACCGCTCCCCAATGGTCTCCCCTCTCTATCACACAGACCGCTCCCCATGGTCTCCCCTCTCTCACACAAACCGCTCCCCATGGTCTCCCCCCTCTCACAGACTGCTCTCCATGGTCTCCCCTCTCACACACAAACCGCTCCCCATGGTCTCCCCCCCTCTCACAGACCGCTCCCCATGGTCTCCCCTCTCTCATACAAACCGCTCCCCATGGTCTCCCCTCTCTCACACAGACCGCTCCCCATGGTCTCCCCTCTCTCATACAAACCGCTCCCCATGGTCTCCCCTCTCTCACACAGACCGCTCCCCATGGTCTCCCCTCTCACACCCAGACCGCTCTCCATGGTCTCCCCTCTCTCACAGAGACGGCTCCCCATGGTCCCCCCTCTCTCACACAGACGGCTCCCCATGGTCTCCCCCCCCCCTCACAGACCGCTCCCCATGGTCTCCCCTCTCTCACACAGACCGCTCCCCATGGTCTCCCCCCTCTCACACACAGACCGCTCCCCATGGTCTCCCCTCACACACACACCTCTCCCCATGGTCTCCCCTCTATCACACACACTGCTCCCCATGGTCTCCCCTCTCACACACAGACCGCTCCCCATGGTCTCCCCTCTATCACACAGACCGCTCTCCATGGTCTCCCCTCTCACACACAGACCGCTCCCCATGGTCTCCCCTCTCTATCACACAGACCGCTCCCCATGGTCTCCCCTCTCTATCACACAGACCGCTCCCCATGGTCTCCCCTCACACACACACCTCTCCCCATGGTCTCCCCTCTATCACACACACTGCTCCCCATGGTCTCCCCTCTCACACACAGACCGCTCCCCATGGTCTCCCCTCTATCACACAGACCGCTCTCCATGGTCTCCCCTCTCACACACAGACCGCTCCCCATGGTCTCCCCTCTCTATCACACAGACCGCTCCCCATGGTCTCCCCTCTCTATCACACAGACCGCTCCCCAATGGTCTCCCCTCTCTATCACACAGACCGCTCCCCATGGTCTCCCCTCTCACACACAAACCGCTCCCCATGGTCTCCCCCCCTCTCACAGACCGCTCCCCATGGTCTCCCCTCTCTCATACAAACCGCTCCCCATGGTCTCCCCTCTCTCACACAGACCGCTCCCCATGGTCTCCCCTCTCTCATACAAACCGCTCCCCATGGTCTCCCCTCTCTCACACAGACCGCTCCCCATGGTCTCCCCTCTCACACCCAGACCGCTCTCCATGGTCTCCCCTCTCTCACAGAGACGGCTCCCCATGGTCCCCCCTCTCTCACACAGACGGCTCCCCATGGTCTCCCCCCCCCCTCACAGACCGCTCCCCATGGTCTCCCCTCTCTCACACAGACCGCTCCCCATGGTCTCCCCCCTCTCACACACAGACCGCTCCCCATGGTCTCCCCTCACACACACACCTCTCCCCATGGTCTCCCCTCTATCACACACACTGCTCCCCATGGTCTCCCCTCTCACACACAGACCGCTCCCCATGGTCTCCCCTCTATCACACAGACCGCTCTCCATGGTCTCCCCTCTCACACACAGACCGCTCCCCATGGTCTCCCCTCTCTATCACACAGACCGCTCCCCAATGGTCTCCCCTCTCTATCACACAGACCGCTCCCCATGGTCTCCCCTCTCTCACACAACCGCTCCCCATGGTCTCCCCCCTCTCACAGACTGCTCTCCATGGTCTCCCCTCTCACACACAAACCGCTCCCCATGGTCTCCCCCCCTCTCACAGACCGCTCCCCATGGTCTCCCCTCTCTCATACAAACCGCTCCCCATGGTCTCCCCTCTCTCACACAGACCGCTCCCCATGGTCTCCCCTCTCTCATACAAACCGCTCCCCATGGTCTCCCCTCTCTCACACAGACCGCTCCCCATGGTCTCCCCTCTCACACCCAGACCGCTCTCCATGGTCTCCCCTCTCTCACAGAGACGGCTCCCCATGGTCCCCCCTCTCTCACACAGACGGCTCCCCATGGTCTCCCCCCCCCCTCACAGACCGCTCCCCATGGTCTCCCCTCTCTCACACAGACCGCTCCCCATGGTCTCCCCCCTCTCACACACAGACCGCTCCCCATGGTCTCCCCTCACACACACACCTCTCCCCATGGTCTCCCCTCTATCACACAGACCGCTCCCCATGGTCTCCCCTCGCACACAGACCTCTCCCCATGGTCTCCCCTCTATCACACAGACCGCTCCCCATGGTCTCCCCTCGCACACAGACCTCTCCCCATGGTCTCCCCTCTATCACACAGACCGCTCCCCATGGTCTCCCCTCGCACACAGACCTCTCCCCATGGTCTCCCCTCTATCACACAGACCGCTCCCCATGGTCTCCCCTCGCACACAGACCTCTCCCCATGGTCTCCCCTCTATCACACAGACCGCTCCCCATGGTCTCCCCTCGCACACAGACCTCTCCCCATGGTCTCCCCTCTATCACACAGACCGCTCCCCATGATCTCCTATCTCACACAGACCTCTCCCCATGGTCTCCCCTCTCTCACACAGACTGCTCCCCATGGTCTCCCCTCTCTCAATTTTCTTCCCACTTTTCTAGCCCTATACTTTCCAATTACTCTCCACATACCCTTTCTGAGTATTAAATAATCCTTCGGACCATTGAATAATTGTACTATATCTGGTCCTAGAGATCAGAAACTGCCCTACAAAATCAGGGTTGTGATGAATACTCCAATATGGCGCTGCCAGAATAGGATATGATGTCTGAGGCTTCTCGGTTTCGATGGAGACACTGTGACATGTCCGATTTTCTGCACAGTGCCCTTTGAGGAGACAACTCAATGCACGTTGTGGTCTGCACAGTGCCCATTGACAGGGAGGCCCCGCCCATGTGTATGACAAGATCGGCATCTCCGATACCATGGAGACCACCTGTCACAAAATGAAGGAAGCTCCACCACAATAACAAGATGTGACATCAGAGGCGTCCCTGTTTCTATGGAGATGCCTCAACATATCCGATGTTCAGCACAGTGCCCTTTGAGGTCAGCGAGGGCGAGATGGAAATAACTGCAGCCCATGACATGATTAATGGACTACAGAACTGTTTGCTCTCGAGGTGTGAGAGGAGGGCGTAGAGTCAAGAGGAACACGTCCATCTAGAATAATGGCCATAGCAATTTACAGTATGGGCATGGTCGCCCCTAGCTTAGGTCTTCACAAACTAGCTTCTTATCTTGTGCTGTACTTAGCAATAATTTTGTGATTGGATCAAATTAGGGCAAGTCATTGTTATATACTGTAGATAGTTCGTTAAAAAAAACGTACACTTGGCTACTAGTGATGAGCGAGTGTACTCGTTGCTCAGGTTTTCCCGAGCATGCTCGGGTGGTCTCCGAGTATTTGTAACTGCTCGGAGATTTCGTTTTTGTTGACACAGCTGCTTGATTTACGACTGCTACCCAGCCTGAGTACATGTGGGGGTTGCCTGGTTGCTAGGGAATCCCCACATGTACTCAGGCTGTCTATCAGCTGTAAATCATGCAGCTGAAGCAACGAAAACGAAATCTCCGAACACTAACAAATACTCGGAGACCACCCGAACAACGAGTATACTCGCTCATCACTACTGGCTACTAGTCCATGGTCTGTCTCTATAAGGATGGCTCTAAAAGGGTAACAGCAGAAATATGACAGAAAAATAACCCCCTGCTATAGATGCTTCATTATTATTACTATGCTTCGTTATTGCTATCAATCTGGCAATCGATCTGCTTCATCCTCAGGTATGTTCGCTGGTTGCAACCCCAATCCCATCACCATCACCCAACTTTCCTGATCCTTCTCACCCTGTATCCGTTTACTATTCCTGGTATGTCTGCTCGCTGCAACCCCAATCCCATCACCCAACTTTCCTGATCCTTCTCACCCTGTATCCGTCTGCTATTCCTGGTATGTCCACTGGCTGCAATTCCATCACCATCACCCAACTTTACTGATCCTTCTCACCCTGTATCCATCTGCTATTCCTGGTATGTCGGCAGGCTGCAACCCCAATCCCATCACCCAACTTTCCTGATCCTTCTCACCCTGTATCCATCTGCTATTCCTGGTATGTCTGCTCGCTGCAACCCCAAACCCATCACCCAACTCTCCTGATCCTTCTCACCCTGTATCTGTTTGCAATTCCTGGTATGTCCACTGGCTGCTATTACAGTTTATTTTGTTTGTTTGTTTTGCCCCTGCATGTTTTCTCACCTTAATTCCTTGATGCCAACACACAGTTGTCTTTATCTTTCCATTTGATTCTGACTATTAACTTTTACATTTTCCCTTCTGACTTCTATTTAATCCCCTGCTGTGTCTGTGATCAGTCTCCCTGCTGCTCATCCCTCCTGATCACACCTGGCCTATTTCATGTGCTCTGTCTCTCTGCTTCTCCTCACTGCTGGCGACATATCTCCCAATCCTGGACCCCAGTAGCTCATACCACCCATTACTACCCCCTCCTATCACTCCCAACCCACTATAAACACCCGAAATCTTGACCAACTCAAATCTGTGCCATTGACGCCCTCCACCCTGCTCTCTCTGGATCACTATGGAATGCCCGCTCCATCTGCAATACACTCCACGTGATTCACAACCTCTTTACCTCTCGTAATCTTTCCTTTCTGGGCATCACTGAAACATGGCTGACACCCTCTGACACAGCCTCCCCTGCTGCATTATGTAATGGTGGCCTTCACTTCACCCACACTCCTCGCCCTGGCAACAAACATGGTGGAGGAGTGGGCCTTCTCCTACCTTCCAACTGTACCTTTAACCCAATCCCACCTCTGCCCTCCCTTATCCTCTTCTCTTTTGAAGTCCACTCTGTCCACACCTACTCCCCCTACAACCTCCAAGTGGTCGTCATATACCGACCTCCAGGCCCGGACACTGCCTTTATTGACCAATTCTCCACCTGGCTCCTTCACTTTCTCTCTGCTGACATTCCCACCATCTTCATGGGTGACTTCAACATCCCCATTGACACCCACCAGTCAGCAGCCTCCAAACTACTGTCCCTTACTTCATCTTTTGGACTTACTCAGTGGTCATCCTCAGCCACCCACACAGACGGACATACACTAGACCTGGTTTTCACCCGTCTCTGCTTTCTGTCTAACTTCACCACCTCCCCTCTCCCTCTATCCGACCACCATCTACTCACTTTCTCATCCCTGTCCTCCTCACCTGTCACCCATGTGCAGCAACATGCGCACCCCTGCAGAAACCTTGCACACCTAGACACCCACACGCTCTCTGACTCTATCCTACCACTAGCATCCATATCCTCACTCCACGACACAGACACTGCCACTGCTTTCTACAATGCCACTCTGGCATCAGCTATTGACTCGGTCGCCCTTGTCATGCATAGCAGAGGGAGACGTATCAATAGACAACCTTGGCAAAATAACATCACTAAAAAGCTTCGGAAAGAATCCATAATTGCAGAACGGTGTTGGAAGAAAACGCATTCGCAAGATGATTTCACTGCACTCAAACAAGCAACACTTGCATTCAAATCAGCTCTCACCTCTGCTAAACAGGCGACTTCACAACCCTTGTATCTTCTTTATCCCACAACCCCAAACAGTTGTTCAACACCTTTAACTCCCTCCACTGCCCCCTGCGAGTTCCCTAATAGATGCCGAGGACTTTGATACGCACTTAAAAAATAAGATCGACCAAATAAGTCGACAAATAAAACTTAGAGCAATTGAGTGAAAGTCCAGTCCAGTCAGCGTGGACTGGAATATCCGTCCACTTGTGTCAGATGTTAGGGTACTCCATGCCACACAGATGTAAAGCCGTTATCAGAAATCAGTCATTGTACAGGTGGAGGAGGTGTATCAGTCGTACAGGAGGAGGTGAGCTGTGACATCACCTATTGTCAATGGTGCATTCTGTGTTATCAGCTGTATATAAAGGTGTTATCAGTCATTGTACAGGAGGAGGTGAGCTGTGACATCACCTATTGTGAATGGTGGATCCTGTGTTATCTACTGTATATAGAAGTGTTGTGGTTTTTGCTGTTAGACTAGGACTGGCAAGCGTGAGGACCCGTGACGTGGGTTGCCAGCTTATGTATTGTGGCCATAATATTAACTAATACCTTACATTTTTTGATATGTTCTTGTGCACTTTTTTTACTTTTACTTTTTGAGGTGCAGTTGGGCCCTGATGGCTTTGTAAGTTGTGGCTTCTGTTCACACGGGACGCATTACAGTTAGCACTGGCCAGCCCGCCACATGGCGTTACTAATAGGCTATGATCCAGTTGCTGTGCATACTCTGTGTGACCACTGCTGCAGATTATTTATTTGCACTGGTGTGCCAAGCGGCCAATCCCTGATTGTAGGCTGGCTGTATCATTTGGTATTACCACACCTGTGTAGTCGCCATCTTTTACTTGGGCCCACTGCACCATGAGAGTGCATTTGATTTGAGGCCTAGACAGGTAAGCACCTTTGCCTGTTTTTCTGTGGTGTTTTTTGTATATAGAGGTGTTATCAGTCGTTGTACAGGAGGAGGAGAAGGTGAGCTGTGACATCACCTATTGTGAATGGTGGATCCTGTGTTATCTACTGTATATAGGGGGGTTATCAGTCATTGTGCAGGAGGAGGAGAGCTGTGACATCACCTATTGTGAATGGTGGATCCTGTGTTATCTAATGTATATAGAGGAGTTATCAGTCATTGTACAGGAAGAGGAGGTGAGCTGTGACATCACCTATTGTGAATGGTGGATCCTGTGTTATCTACTGTATATAGAGGTGTTATCAGTCATTGTACAGGGGGAGGAGGTGATCTGTGACATCCCCTATTGTGAATGGTGGATTCTGTTATCTACTGTATATAGAGGTGTTATCAGTCGTTGTACAGGAGAAGGAGGTGAGCTGTGACATCACCTATTGTGCATGGTGGATCCTGTGTTATCTACTGTATATAGAGGTGTTATCAGTCATTGTACAGGAGGAGGTGAGCTGTGACATCACCTATTGTGAATGGTGGATCCTGTGTTATCTACTGTATATAGAGGTCTTATCAGTCGTTGTACAGGAGGAGGAGAAGGTGAGCTGTGACATCACCTATTGTGAATGGTGGATCCTGTGATATCTACTGTATATAGAGGTGTTATCACTCATTGTCCTGTGGGAGGAGGTGAGCTGTGACATCACCTATTGTGAATGGTGGATCCTGTGTTATCTAATGTATATAGAGGTGTTATCAGTCATTGTACAGGAGGAGGAGGTGAGCTGTGACATCACCTAATGTGAATGGTGGATGCTGTGTTTTCTACTGTATATAGGGGGGTTAGTCATTGTACAGGGGGAGGAGGTGAGCTGTGACATCACCTATTGTGAATGGTGGATCCTGTGTTATCTACTGTATATAGAGGTGTTATCAGTCATTGTACAGGAGGAGGAGGAGGTGAGCTGTGACATCACCTATTGTGAATGGTGGATCCTGTGTTATCTACTGTATATAGAGGTGTTATCAGTCATTGTACAGGAGGAGGTGAGCTGTGACATCATCTATTGTGCATGGTGGATCCTGTGTTATCTACTGTATATAGAGGTGTTATCAGTCATTGTACAGGAGGAGGTGAGCTGTGACATCACCTATTGTGAATGGTGGATCCTGTGTTATCTAATGTATATAGAGGTGTTATCAGTCGTTGTACAGAAGGAGGAGGTGATCTGTGACATCACCTATTGTGAATAGTGGATCCTGTGTTATGTACTGTATATAGAGGTGTTATCAGTCGTACAGGAGGAGGAGGAGGTGATCTGTGACAACACATATTGTGAATGGTGGATCCTGTGTTATATACTGTATATAGAGGTGTTATCAGTGGTTGTACAGGTTGTGATCTGTGACATCACCTATTGTGAATTGTGGATCCTGTGTTATCTACTGTATATAGAGGTGTTATCAGTCGTTGTACAGGAGGAGGAGGTGAGCTGTGACATCACCTATTGTGAATGGTGGATCCTGTGTTATCTACTGTATATAGAGGTGTTATCAGTTGTTGTACAGGAGTACGAGGGGAGCTGTTATGATCTGGTGACCTTGGAGCCGCATGAAACTTTCTCTGGAGTCGGTGGAACCTGTACTGACCGCAAATCCTGAACTAACACCGCAACTAGAAGTAGCCGTGGGGTGTGCCTAACAAACCCTAGACACCTCGACACAGCCAGAGGACTAAATACCCCTATAGATTGAAATAGGAATGCTACCTGTTGTGAAATTGGATTCTGGGCTCCCCCGGTGGCCACTGGTGGAATTGAACTTGTGTGCATCATCCTCTCTGTTCACCTGTTCCCATCAGGATGTGGGAGTCTCTATATAACCTTGCTCCTCTGTCAGTTTCATGCCGGTCAACAATGTAATCAGAAGCCTTTCTTTGCATGTTCCTGCTACTAGACAACTCCCAGCTAAGTTGGACTTTCGTCCTTGTTTGTTTTTGCATTTTGTTCCAGTTCACAGCTGCTGTTTCGTTACTGTGTCTGGAAAGCTCTTGTGATCTGAAATTGCCACTCTGGTGTTATGAGTTAATACTAGAGTCTTAAAGTAATTTCTGGATGGTGTTTTGATAGGGTTTTCAGCTGACCATGAAAGTGCCCTTTCTGTCTTCCTGCTATCTAGTAAGCGGACCTCGATTTTGCTAAACCTATTTTCATACTACGTTTGTCATTTCATCTAAAATCACCGCCAATATATGTGGGGGCCTCTGTCTGCCTTTTGGGGAAATCTCTCTAGAGGTGAGCCAGGACTGTATTTTCCTCTGCTAGGATTAGTTAGTCCTCCGGCTGGCGCTGGGCGTCTAGGGATAAAACGTAGGCACGCTACCCGGCCACTGTTAATTGTGCGGCAGGTTTAGTTCATGGTCAGTTTAGATTCCATCTTCCAAGAGCTAGTTCTTATATATGCTGGGCTATGTTCTCTCGCCATTGAGAATCATGACAGTTTGACCGGCCCAAAAGGGTTAAATTATTGGCTGAGAAAGGAGAGAAAAAAGAAGTCTGCTGAAAATTTTTTATTTTTTTTTTCTCTAGTTCTGAGTGTGCTCATAATTGAATCACTTGCTAGTCTGCCTATACTGCAGCCTTCCTCTCTTTCTCTCCTTCTAATCCTTGAATGGCTCTGTGTTCACCTGTTTGAAATGGATCTTCAGAGTGTAGCTACAGGTTTGAATAATCTCGCCACGAAGGTACAAAATTTGCAAGATTTTGTTGTTCATGCACCTATGTCTGAACCTAGAATTCCTTTGCCTGAATTTTTTTCAGGGAATAGATCTTGCTTTCAAAATTTTAAAAATAATTGCAAATTGTTTTTGTCCCTGAAGTCTCGCTCTGCCGGAGATCCTGCACAGCAGGTCAGGATTGTAATTTCCTTGCTCCGGGGCGACCCTCAAGATTGGGCTTTTGCATTGACACCAGGGGATCCTGCGTTGCTCAATGTGGATGCGTTTTTTCTGGCCTTGGGGTTGCTTTATGAGGAACCTCATTTAGAGCTTCAGGCGGAAAAAGCTTTGATGTCCCTATCTCAGGGGCAAGATGAAGCTGAAATATACTGCCAAAAATTCCGTAAATGGTCTGTGCTTACTCAGTGGAATGAGTGCGCCCTGGCGGCGATTTTCAGAGAAGGTCTCTCTGATGCCATTAAGGATGTTATGGTGGGGTTCCCTGTGCCTGCGGGTCTGAATGAGTCCATGACAATGGCTATTCAGATCGATAGGCGTCTGCGGGAGCGCAAACCTGTGCACCATTTGGCGGTGTCTACTGAGAAGACGCCAGAAAATATGCAATGTGATAGAATTCTGTCCAGAAGCGAGCGGCAGAATTTTAGACGAAAAAATGGGTTGTGCTTCTATTGTGGTGATTCAACTCATGTTATATCAGCATGCTCTAAGCGTACTAAGAAGCTTGACAAGTCTGTTTCAATTAGCACTTTACAGTCTAAGTTTATTCTATCTGTGACCCTGATTTGTTCTTTATCATCTATTACCGCGGACGCCTATGTCGACTCTGGCGCCGCTTTGAGTCTTATGGATTGGTCCTTTGCCAAACGCTGTGGGTATGATTTGGAGCCTTTGGAAGCTCCTATACCTCTGAAGGGGATTGACTCCACCCCATTGGCTAGTAATAAACCACAATACTGGACACAAGTAACTATGCGTATTAATCCGGATCACCAGGAGATTATTCGCTTTCTGGTGCTGTATAATCTACATGATGTTTTGGTGCTAGGATTGCCATGGCTGCAATCTCATAACCCAGTCCTCGACTGGAAAGCTATGTCTGTGTTAAGCTGGGGATGTAAAGGGACTCATGGGGACGTACCTTTGGTTTCCATTTCATCATCTATTCCCTCTGAGATTCCTGAATTCTTGTCTGACTATCGTGACGTTTTTGAAGAACCCAAGCTTGGTTCACTACCTCCGCACCGGGAGTGCGATTGTGCCATAGATTTGATCCCGGGTAGTAAATACCCTAAGGGTCGTTTATTTAATCTGTCTGTGCCTGAACACGCTGCTATGCGAGAATATATAAAGGAGTCCTTGGAAAAGGGACATATTCGTCCGTCGTCATCTCCCTTAGGAGCCGGTTTTTTCTTTGTGTCTAAGAAAGATGGCTCTTTGAGGCCGTGTATTGATTATCGGCTTTTGAATAAAATCACGGTTAAATATCAATATCCGTTACCACTGCTGACTGATTTGTTTGCTCGTATAAAGGGGGCCAAGTGGTTCTCTAAGATTGATCTCCGTGGGGCGTATAATTTGGTGCGAATCAAGCAGGGGGATGAGTGGAAAACCGCATTTAATACGCCCGAGGGCCACTTTGAGTATTTGGTGATGCCTTTTGGTCTTTCAAATGCCCCTTCAGTCTTCCAGTCCTTTATGCATGACATTTTCCGCGATTATTTGGATAAATTTATGATTGTGTATCTGGATGATATTCTGATTTTTTCGGATGACTGGGACTCTCATGTCCAGCAGGTCAGGAGGGTTTTTCAGGTTTTGCGGTCTAATTCCTTGTGTGTGAAGGGTTCTAAGTGCGTTTTTGGGGTTCAAAAGATTTCCTTCTTGGGATACATTTTTTCCCCCTCTTCCATCGAGATGGATCCTGTCAAGGTTCAGGCTATTTGTGATTGGACGCAACCCTCTTCTCTTAAGAGTCTTCAGAAATTTTTGGGCTTTGCTAACTTTTATCGTCGATTTATTGCTGGTTTTTCTGATGTTGTTAAACCATTGAGTGATTTGACTAAGAAGGGTGCTGATGTTGCTGATTGGTCCCCTGCTGCTGTGGAGGCCTTTCGGGAGCTTAAGCGCCGCTTTTCTTCCGCCCCTGTGTTGCGTCAGCCTGATGTTGCTCTTCCTTTTCAGGTTGAGGTCGACGCTTCTGAAATCGGAGCTGGGGCGGTGTTGTCGCAGAGAAGTTCCGACTGCCCCGTGATGAGACCTTGTGCTTTTTTTTCCCGTAAATTTTCGCCCGCCGAGCGGAATTATGATATTGGGAATCGGGAGCTTTTGGCCATGAAGTGGGCTTTTGAGGAGTGGCGTCACTGGCTTGAGGGGGCCAGACATCAGGTGGTGGTATTGACTGACCACAAAAATTTAATTTACCTTGAGTCTGCCAGGCGCCTGAATCCTAGACAGGCGCGCTGGTCGTTGTTTTTCTCTCGGTTTAATTTTGTGGTGTCATACCTACCGGGTTCTAAGAATGTTAAGGCGGATGCCCTTTCTAGGAGTTTTGAGCCTGACTCCCCTGGTAATTCTGAGCCCACAGGTATCCTTAAGGATGGAGTGATATTGTCTGCCGTTTCTCCAGACCTGCGGCGGGCCTTGCAGGAGTTTCAGGCGGATAGACCGGATCGTTGCCCACCTGGTAGACTGTTTGTTCCTGATGATTGGACCAGTAGAGTCATCTCTGAGGTTCATTCTTCTGCGTTGGCAGGTCATCCTGGAATCTTTGGTACCAGGGATTTGGTGGCAAGGTCCTTCTGGTGGCCTTCCCTGTCACGAGATGTGCGAGGCTTTGTGCAGTCTTGTGACGTTTGTGCTCGGGCCAAGCCTTGTTGTTCTCGGGCTAGTGGATTGTTGTTGCCCTTGCCTATTCCGAAGAGGCCTTGGACGCACATCTCGATGGATTTTATTTCGGATCTGCCTGTTTCTCAGAAGATGTCTGTCATCTGGGTGGTGTGTGACCGTTTCTCTAAGATGGTCCATTTGGTTCCCTTGCCTAAGTTGCCTTCTTCTTCCGAGTTGGTTCCTCTGTTTTTTCAAAATGTTGTTCGTTTGCATGGTATTCCGGAGAATATCGTTTCTGACAGAGGGACCCAATTCGTGTCTAGATTTTGGCGGGCATTCTGTGCTAGGATGGGCATAGATTTGTCTTTTTCGTCTGCTTTCCATCCTCAGACTAATGGCCAGACCGAGCGGACTAATCAGACCTTGGAGACATATTTGAGGTGTTTTGTGTCTGCGGATCAGGATGATTGGGTTGCTTTTTTGCCATTGGCGGAGTTTGCCCTCAATAATCGGGCCAGCTCTGCCACCTTGGTGTCCCCGTGTTTCTGTAATTCGGGGTTTCATCCTCGATTTTCCTCCGGTCAGGTGGAATCTTCGGATTGTCCTGGAGTGGATGCTGTGGTGGAGAGGTTGCATCAGATTTGGGGGCAGGTAGTGGACAATTTGAAGTTGTCCCAGGAGAAGACTCAGCTTTTTGCCAACCGCCGTCGTCGTGTTGGTCCTCGGCTTTGTGTTGGGGACTTGGTGTGGTTGTCTTCTCGTTTTGTCCCTATGAGGGTTTCTTCTCCTAAGTTTAAGCCTCGGTTCATCGGCCCGTACAAGATATTGGAGATTCTTAACCCTGTGTCCTTCCGTTTGGACCTCCCTGCATCTTTTTCTATTCATAATGTTTTTCATCGGTCATTATTGCGCAGGTATGAGGTACCGGTTGTGCCTTCCGTTGAGCCTCCTGCTCCGGTGTTGGTTGAGGGCGAGTTGGAGTACGTTGTGGAAAAAATCTTGGACTCCCGTGTTTCCAGACGGAAACTCCAGTATCTGGTCAAATGGAAGGGATACGGTCAGGAGGATAATTCTTGGGTGACTGCCTCTGATGTTCATGCCTCCGATCTTGTCCGTGCCTTTCATAGGGCTCATCCTGATCGCCCTGGTGGTTCTGGTGAGGGTTCGGTGCCCCCTCCTTGAGGGGGGGGTACTGTTGTGAAATTGGATTCTGGGCTCCCCCGGTGGCCACTGGTGGAATTGAACTTGTGTGCATCATCCTCTCTGTTCACCTGTTCCCATCAGGATGTGGGAGTCTCTATATAACCTTGCTCCTCTGTCAGTTTCATGCCGGTCAACAATGTAATCAGAAGCCTTTCTTTGCATGTTCCTGCTACTAGACAACTCCCAGCTAAGTTGGACTTTCGTCCTTGTTTGTTTTTGCATTTTGTTCCAGTTCACAGCTGCTGTTTCGTTACTGTGTCTGGAAAGCTCTTGTGATCTGAAATTGCCACTCTGGTGTTATGAGTTAATACTAGAGTCTTAAAGTAATTTCTGGATGGTGTTTTGATAGGGTTTTCAGCTGACCATGAAAGTGCCCTTTCTGTCTTCCTGCTATCTAGTAAGCGGACCTCGATTTTGCTAAACCTATTTTCATACTACGTTTGTCATTTCATCTAAAATCACCGCCAATATATGTGGGGGCCTCTGTCTGCCTTTTGGGGAAATCTCTTTAGAGGTGAGCCAGGACTGTATTTTCCTCTGCTAGGATTAGTTAGTCCTCCGGCTGGCGCTGGGCGTCTAGGGATAAAACGTAGGCACGCTACCCGGCCGCTGTTAATTGTGCGGCAGGTTTAGTTCATGGTCAGTTTAGATTCCATCTTCCAAGAGCTAGTTCTTATATATGCTGGGCTATGTTCTCTCGCCATTGAGAATCATGACAGTTTGACCGGCCCAAAAGGGTTAAATTATTGGCTGAGAAAGGAGAGAAAAAAGAAGTCTGCTGAAAATTTTTTATTTTTTTTTTCTCTAGTTCTGAGTGTGCTCATAATTGAATCACTTGCTAGTCTGCCTATACTGCAGCCTTCCTCTCTTTCTCTCCTTCTAATCCTTGAATGGCTCTGTGTTCACCTGTTTGAAATGGATCTTCAGAGTGTAGCTACAGGTTTGAATAATCTCGCCACGAAGGTACAAAATTTGCAAGATTTTGTTGTTCATGCACCTATGTCTGAACCTAGAATTCCTTTGCCTGAATTTTTTTCAGGGAATAGATCTTGCTTTCAAAATTTTAAAAATAATTGCAAATTGTTTTTGTCCCTGAAGTCTCGCTCTGCCGGAGATCCTGCACAGCAGGTCAGGATTGTAATTTCCTTGCTCCGGGGCGACCCTCAAGATTGGGCTTTTGCATTGACACCAGGGGATCCTGCGTTGCTCAATGTGGATGCGTTTTTTCTGGCCTTGGGGTTGCTTTATGAGGAACCTCATTTAGAGCTTCAGGCGGAAAAAGCTTTGATGTCCCTATCTCAGGGGCAAGATGAAGCTGAAATATACTGCCAAAAATTCCGTAAATGGTCTGTGCTTACTCAGTGGA